>NC_065449.1:234566114-235240176 GCF_917563875.1 Diabrotica virgifera virgifera
GTCTGAAGTGAATTTGAATATTCTACTATCATAATTTTTGTTTTTGTTTATTGATCTTGAGACCATATTTCGGCTTTCGGCTTCCACTAGCTGCAGCAGGCTGGACATTTCTTCTTCGGATGCAGTTATTAATGTTGTATCATCTGCTTATCTGAGATTTGAGATCTTCTTTCCTGTGATGGAAATACCGCCATTCCATTTGTCGAGTGCTTTTCTCATTATATATTCCCCATAGAAATTAAAAAGACTTGGAGATAGAATACATCTTTGTCGGACTCCTCTACCTATTTTAAAAGGATCGGATTTGTGGTTTTCAATCCTTATTCTAGTTTCACTGTTCTCATATAGGCTTTTCATCAGAGCTGACAGATGATCAGAAACCTCCATCCCATGTAGAACTTTCCACAAAACTGTCCAGTTTACACAGTCAAATGCCTTCTGATAATCCAGAAAGCAGATGATCATCGGAATTTTGGATTCACGTGCTTTCTCAATGAGTTGTCGCATATTAAGAATTTGCTCCCTTGTGCCTTTACCCTTCACGAAGCCTGCCTGTTCTTGTGGTATTTGTCTATCCAGGTACGTCTGCATGCGACACTTGATGTTTCTCAACAGAATTTTATTTGGGTGTGAAATTAGTGAAATGGTTCCGTAGTTACCACATTTTGTGGTAAAAAATTAATGAAGAAGTACTAAAGATGGTCAAAAAGATAGAGAACTGCTAAAGACTATTAACCACCCTAATATGTCTTATCTCGGACACATAGTGAGGGGAAATCGATATAAAATATTACAACTGATCCTAAAGCTCAAAATAGATGACCGTAGAGATGTAGGAAGAAAACAAGTTTCTTGGTTAAAAAACATTCGTGAATCGACTCAGATATCAAATGCAGGAATAGCTATTTGTATAACAAGGGAGGGAAGTGCTACTTTTCCTCCCGAGAATGAAGTTTGCTGCCCGACGCGCAGCGGAGGGCAGTAATAATTCAAGGGAGGAAAAGGCACTTTACTCCCATGTTATACGTATGGTTTTTCCACCTTCCTCAAATAACAAGTAATTTTTTTTATTTTTACCTAATTTATTTATGTAACTAACCAACAAAATTTATTAGAACTAAAACTAACAAGTAGGTACAATATAACTGTCAACTGTCAAATATAAATCAAATTATTAATGTAAACATTGTTAAATCAAAATAACAATTTACTGTTTTTTACCATTCTGCAAAATATAGGGTGTTTTATAAATAAACGTTAAAATGTATAGATACTTACGTAATAGAAAATAGATATTGTACAGGGCGTCAATAAGTTATATTTCATGGATGAAATACCATGACGTCACTTTTACTTTTCCTCCCTAGGGAGGAAAAATACAACTTTGCCCCCTACAATCAGGTCGGGAAAAGTATACTTTCGGTAGAGGTAGGTGGAAAACTATTTTTCCATATTGCAGAAGATCGAGCCCTCGTAATAGTGATCACCAACGTCGGATAATTCTGATATGGTCCGTGAAGAAAAAGAAGTACAGATAATTTCATGACAGAAAGTTCTCATCATTATGGAAAATCGCCAGTCAAGTTTGGACCCTGGGATAATACATGGGAGCACATGGACTTGGAGTTAGAAACGAGAGAAGAAACCTAGAAAAATTCGCAGAAGACTCAGAACTAGTCGCCGACATATACACCCAATTAACAGCTTGAAAATAATGTACCTGTAGAAGTTATCTCAAAAGAGACCCGGAAGGATCATCAAAAATCAAATAGGATTACATTTCAGTAAATATGTAGAAGATTCCGAAATAGCTTCACATCTGTCATGACTTATCCCGGAGTAGACTTGGAGATGGACCACGTTCTGGTGTCAGAGTATTCCGAGTAGAAACTACAAAAATCATACGACATACGTATGTTAAAACACCTTAGTACAAAAAGAAGAGGTCAAAGCATGTTAAACGACCAAGTGGCCGCAATTATAGACGACTCTGACAAAACACAAAAGATCAAACATATTACAGGAGTACATCAGAATGTAAAGGAAAACGCTTACTAGAAAGGAAGATAAATTATGAGAAGAAAAATCAGAGAAGTAAAAGCAAAATAAGCAAAGAAAATATGCGAATTTTAAGTATGATTGCTACAATCTACAAAGGAAAGTTAAAGAAGTCACAGGAGGACTAAGATGGAGGCAGAGAGGAAATCTAATTGATTCTGATAGAAACATCATCTTGGACACAGAAAAACAAGAATGTGGAAAGAAGGCCTAGAGAAACTGTTTGAAAACCAAAGAAATAGTACCTTCGAGCTAAATGATGGATTCAGAATGTTGCCACAGGAAGTTTGTTCTCCATAATTTGAGTTGTAAAATTTAGTATGAATTACTTACCTTTGGTACTAGAGGTGCACATTTTTGAGACTCATTAAGTATTGCCTCGATTATAGGAAGAGCCATTTCAAAACCACCACTCCCATGAAGACCGTTATTTAAATGTGGTCTTATTTCTTGCTTAAACAATTCAGGATTTCTGATCTTAATTGCTAATGGTACAGCATGAAGCTGGGCCAAATATTTTAACAGTAGTTGGGTCTCTTCAAAATTAAAGCCAGTAAGTCTGTCAATATTTCTGAAACCTAAAGATTATTTGCTATATCATTTATTTCTGATCCCGTTTTTGTTATCATTTATTATCAAGTCTTGCATCAAATATATTCCAGATACTTGCTGATATAGAGACATTCATGAAGACACTTGATAGAGCAGGCTGAACGTGAACAATGCTATTCAGTAACATTTTTACATTTCTAGTTTAAGGCAATATTATTATTTAAAACATACACCAATTAGGTATATTGTGTCGTGCTTCACATTAACCTAGTGTATATTTAAAAGTTTCACTTGAAGTTGTCATGTAATTAGCATCAAATCTAAGCCTGAGCACTGTCTAGGCCTGCAAAAGGATATGGATTGATTTTTGGTCTGGAGTGTGTTTAGTGGAATGCAGTTGAATACCAGGGAAATGCAATGTCATGCGATTTTACAAAAAGTTCATTATAGACTTCAGGCCCATGTCTAAAATGGATGGGTCATATGAACCACAAGGTGACGTATATAGGACGATATAAGGGCATAAAATAATAAGATTCAGCGCTATGTCGTCACTTGTAAGCAGTCCAACTGAGTGCTGGTGAGAATTCAAAAGTGCAGGTAGAGTGGGTACATTTTGGTCATATATTTTTTTACGGCATTTTTACCATAGATAGATCCAAGAAAAATAATAAGAAAGCGCGCAGTGCCGTACAAAAATGGCTAGCCACAAAGTTGGTAAATTTTTTTGATTTTCTAACAATTTCCAGGTTAAATTTGGTCATTTGATTCTGTACGGCATCAGTTTCATACTGTTTCAATACAACTTCTAATCCATTATTCCGCAACGCCGTACAAAAATCACGCGACAAGGGGAGAAGATCGAGGGTTGCAATCCCCTCTCTTTCCGTGGTCCTGGGGGTGATTTGAAACAACATGAAATTAATTTATTTTGAAAGTATTTTATGCATAGATAACATTATTTTACATGCCGTACATTTTCGTTGGTCCAAAGGTTTGTAGGAAAAAAAAGCTCAAGGAAAAATCCACAGAATGAAATGTACGAAAAATCCATATAATGAAATGTATGAAATTTATGACGATATTTGTTTATGCAGCATTTAGATAGTTCATTTGTACTTAATGCAATAATTTATAAAAAGTTAACGCCGTACAAATCTGAAATTTCATATTGATAAAAAAGTAATAAAAATATTAAATAAATATAATTTACATATATTTATATCGCTTAAGGAGCAACATTATGTTACGACGTTTAGCATTTGTAGGGATATTGTCTACACCTGCCTATAATACTGTACTGTGTGCTAAGTAGTCGTTTTCTAGTAGTAATTTTTCTAAAAAATAATAGTTGTTTTATTTATTCACATCATTACAATGAAACAAATCAATTATATACATGTAACAATAATGCTTGAAGTATATATTAAACCAAAAAGTATACAAAACTGTTGACACTGGGATTTACAGTTTCAATTCTTGGATATTATATACCTACACACCCTTTCACTTCAGTTAGACGTCATAATGATTTTATCATATATTATCAATAATAATTGTTCTCTTATCTAAGATAATTATCTTAATACTATTTAAAACAAAGGATATATGTATAAAATTGCTATATTTTATTAATCTATGAATATTTCAACTGTGGCAATATTTTAAAAAATTTCTGTTTTTGTATTTCTCTATAATTTTTTTAGAACAGTTTCCTTTGAACGGCTATACTATATAACAATTTTATTTTACAATATAATGTTAAAGAAAAAGTTGCCGTACAGAGTCAAATGATTTTTTTAGCTTTATAAATCAAGTATACCATGAAATTAACATAAGTATTAATATACATTCAAATGAACAATAATTTTTTGAGGGCATTATTTTTAATAGTACTTTTGAGTGCTAACTAATGTTTGGAACCGAAGCCGTACTTTTTCAAATCACCCCCCGGACCACGGAAAGAGAGGGGATTGCAAGCCTCGATTTTCCCCTTGCTGCATGATTTTTGTACGGCGTTGCGGAATAATGGATTAGAAGTTGTATTAAAACAGTATGAAACTGATGCCGTACAGAATCAAATGACCAAATTTACCCTGGAAATTGACAGAAAATCAAAAAAAATACCAACTTTGTGGATCGCCATTTTTGTACGGCACTGCGCGCTTTCTTATTATTTTTCATGGATCTATCTATGGTAAAATTCCGTACAAAAATATATGACCAAAATGTACCCACTCTACCTGCACTTTTGAATTCTCACCAGCACTCAGTTGGACTGCTTATAAGTGACGGCATAGTGCTGAATCTTATTATTTTATGCTCTTATATCGTCCTATATACGTCACCTGGTGGTTCATATGACCCATCCATTTTGGACATGGGCCTGTAGTCTATTAGAACTACAACTGCAATTAGTCTGTGAGTGAAGGAGAAACATTTTTGGACCCCATGGTAAATAAATCTGTACGATGCTAGATTTTAAAGAAAAATTTTCAAAATTTCAACAATATTTCTTGCTAGTAGCCTCCTTGCATATACATATCGACGCTGCCAAGCCAAAACGGCATAAACGCCAAAATGACCACTTTTTAGTTAGCTGCACTAAAAAAGAGGATTTTAATTTCCGCACCAGACAGTCAACGCGGAATAACCGCAGAAAAAGTGAAATAGGTGTAATATAGGTTTAAAATTTTTATAAACGCCAGTCTAGTCACGCACGTGAACACCGACGTGAACACCGATTGACATAATCGCCAGTGCCCGTAAGATTATCATTGTGTACATTTCGGTCCAGTAATAATAGTAAAGGTATGTATTTTTACAATTTTTATGGATAAGTAACATGGCATTATCTACCTTTGTAATAATATTTTCAATTTGTATTGATTTTTGAAGCGTAAACACACTGAATTTCTTTAAAAACTATGAGGCGTTTATGCCAAAACCACATATTTACATCGTGATTGACACAAATGCCATTCCTCAATGGTATTTTGTGCAGGTTTCTTATTTAAAAATTTCGCAAATAAAAAGTTTATTTTAAAATATTCTATTGTAACTTTGTACTAGTGTGATGAACAATTCATTTTGTATTACAGCATAGAGTTCAAATCAATTTTATATAGCTAAAAATGGCGATCGACTTTTGGCGTTTATGCCATTTTTTTTGCATATGAATAGCAAAAGTAAAAAAATAATGGCCTTACTAAATGAAAATAAAACATATACCGAATCAGTACAAAATGATATACTGACTGGCAATAATCCCCCTATATTCCCCTTAGAGGTTTATGATATTTATAATGCCAACATTGCAGAAGCTTTTAGCAATGACATTATCATCTTTGAGGAACCACGAGACGTTGCAGTAGAAGAAGAAATATTTAGTCACGATCTCACATCATGTTTCAACTTAGCAGCAGATAATGGTTTGGATGCCGGTATAAGTAGTGATCAAAATAAGGAAAATACAAGCAATCAAATCAATACGGATGTTGAACCAAATATTGACAGTGATTATGAATTAGAATCCGCTACTTATTATTAAATATCCACTTTTGAGTATTTCATATTTACTTTTAAGTATTTCATCCTAGCACCAAAACATGTTTAAAGAATTTAAGGTTTTGTTTTTAACTTAAAATGTATTTTTGATTAATAAAAAATAAACCCTATCAAAAATCTTCGTAATTTCATCATTTTTCTTGTTGGCATAAACGACAATTTTTGATTTTCGTTTCTTTTTTCATTAATGGCATATATCCCTTTTAAGCGCCATATTGACTAACCTTACAACGATGCGATCGACACAAACGCCAGAGGTAAGTTTGGCATATTCACCAATGTTATATCTTGATTGGACATAAGCGCTATTTTATAGTTTTTAATTTATTTCAGACAGTATTTTCAGCCACATTAATGTTCACAATATATTAATATTTGAAAAAAAAATCACCAATTTTTTTGAATCACTGTGCAGATAAGCAGAATTGGTAAAAATAAAAATAATCAGTTTTTTGTGTTTCCTGAAAAATCAATTTAATATCGTTTATGCCGTTTTGGCTTGACAGCGTCGATATATTATGTACTAAACTTCATCGGTATGGAACCCTCAGTATATTATTCATATTTTGAGAATCGAGCGTATGCCACAGCAATTTTTGGGTTCTATTAATAATTTAAACATTTTCTGATATTTCGTCGAGTATCGAGTTACTTCAATGTAGAATATAAAGGAACGGAGGTATTGTAAATTTATTAAAGCGCTTTATTTGGAAGTTCCCATATCAGAATCTAGCGGACTCCCCTTGGCAAGTTCCAGACCAAAACTTTAAAAGCACTTAGGTATTTCAAATTACATGAAGTGTAACCTTATTAATTGTATAATAAAATAAAATAAATGTTTTTATTGACAATCTGCGAAAATTTTAACTCTATTTATTACTATTCATTATAAGCAAAATAGATTTTTCAAAACAAATTTCAATTTTAAAATAAAAAGAATTTGGCTTTTATTAGTCGCAGAAGGTTCAGATTTTCGTTAAAATGTGTGTTTTAAGCAGATTTGTAGTCGATCTAATTAGAAAAATGTACCAAAGAAAAATAATAAAAAAAATACAATACTATTATATTTATTTGTAACCACATATTAGGGTGTTCCTAAAAGATTGGTCATAAATTATACCACAGACTCTGGGGTCAAAAATAGGTTGATTGAATCTCATTTACCTATATACAATAGTGCACACAAAAATAGTTAGTTACAGCCCTTTGAAGTTACAAGAGAAAATCAATTTTTTTTCATATATCAAAAACTCATAGAGATTTTTCATTGAAAATGGACATGTGGCATTCTTATGGCAGTAGCATCTTAAATAAAAATTAAAGTGAAATTTGTGTACCCCCTAAAAAATTTATGGGGGTCTTGTTCCCTTAAATCCCCCCCCCCCCAAACTTTTGTGTACGTTCCAATTCTGGGGTCAAAAATAGGTTGATTGAACCTCACTTACCTATATACAATAGTGCACACAAAAAAGTTACAGCCCTTTGAAGTTACAAAATGAAAATCAATTTTTTTTCACATATGGAAAACTCTTAGAGATTTTTCATTGAAAATGGACATGTAGCATTCCTATGGCAGCAGCATCTTAAATAAAAATTAAAGTGAAATTTGTGTACGCCATAAAAAATTTGTGGGTGTTTTGTTCCCTTAAACCCCCACAAACTTTTGTGTACGTTCCAATTTAATTATTAGTGTGGCACCATTAGTTAAACACACTGTTTTTAAAACAGTTTTGCCTCTTAGTACTTTTTCGACAAGCCAGTGTTTATCGAGATATTTTGAATACTTTTCGAATCCACCACATATCTGTATATGTATGGTAAGTAAGATTATACTCGTAGAGACCTGTTAATAATCTGAAAATGTATTTGTAATTTACATTTTTAGGTAGGTATATTTTGTAAAAGAAGCTACATCTCGATAAAAGGTGACTTATCAAAAAAATACTAAGAGGCAAAAAAGTTTAAAAAACACTGTGTTTAACTAATGGTACCACAAAAATAGTTAAATTGGAACGTACACAAACATTTGGGGGTTTAAAGGAACAAAGCTCCCATAAAATTTTTATGTAAATATATTAAAAAAGAAGCGGCACCTCGATAAAAACTCGCTTATCGAAAAAATTACACGAGGCAAAAAGTTCTAAAAACGTTGTGTTCAACTAGTGGTACCACAATAATGAATTAATTGAAACGTACACAAAAGTTTGGGGGGGGGGGTTTAAGGGATCAAAACTCCCATAAAATGTTTATGGGGTGGACAAATTTCACTATAATTTTGTTTTAAGGTGTTCCAGCCATAAGAATGATACATGTCCATTTTCAATAAAAAATCTTTAATAGTTTTCGATATATTGAAAAAATAAATTGATTTTCATTTTGTAACTTCAAAGGGCTGTAACTTTTTATGAGCACAATTTTACTAAGGTAAGTTATGTTCAACCGAACTATTTTTGACCCCAGACTGTGTGGTATAATTTATGACCAATCTTTTTGGGACACCCTGTATAACGGCTTATTTAGACATATTATTATTTTGCAAAAGTATCTAATTGTTTTTCTCACTCTTCTTTTATACTTTTAATGCTTATGAATCCATTGGTGTTTGCTAAATTACTGTAGAAGCATACCGTGGTGGGCAGCAATACGTTTTTAATCTTTTGATAATGTTTAACATCGTAGGCGCAAAATTTCTTGGCAATTATGTTTAAATTACCTACATTAGATTAATTGGAAAATTAACAGTAATTCTTAATTTCCAATATTTCATTGAGAAGAAACGTTTTGCTTATTCTAAAGTACTTTGGGCCTTCGGTAATAATATAATCTTCCATTCTGCATTTAAATTTTTCAAAACTATTAATTAGTTTTTTCATGATTTGAAAAAAAGTAATGCATTTAAAAAACATTGACCCGAAATTCTGCACCTACTCTTTTAACAACAATAATTATTAACGAAATTCGATAATTAACAAACCGAGTGGAAATTTTGCACGCTTATACATTTACTTAAACACCTACTTAATTCATTTACTATCAAGGTTTTTTACATTTTACATTTTTTTAATATTGCCTCAGAGTAAATATTGAAGAGGAGTGTGAAAAGATTCACCACTTTTGAATACCTCTTTTGTTTTTCACACTTCACTTTTAATAAGCTTTTTGTCTTTTAGCTCTTGCTGTTTAACCATAGCATAGGTTTGCCATAATCCAGAGATCCTTGTCGTCAAGAATCGCCTTTCTCAGAATATCAATTAGGTTTCATGATCAACATTGTTAAATGCTTTCCCGTCCGATCCTTAAGTACGACTCTATAGGGTTTGATCCACAGATATCATGATCAAGTGACAGTGACACGTGATCTCAATGTCAACAATGAAGTGAAATTATATACATAATTTGTTTCAATAACACTCTTTCAATCAATTTTGAATAACACTAGTCATAGAAACTACTTGTGCCGTTTATTAAAACAATACATCATTTATATTAATATCATGAAGAAATTGGTCATATTATGATTGTTTAGCATTTTACAACAATTATCTTACTAACCTGCAATACTCAAATTTTCAAAAACTATAGCAGCATCCAAATCAACTTCTTCTGATCCATTCAAATTCAATCTGCTGCCATAAAATTTTGCAAAACAATCCAAAACATCCTGTACATTATTTTCTCTCTGGAAATTTTGAAACAGCGGTACAAGTTTCTCGTAGAAATTAATCTCAGCTCTAAAAGTATGTTGGATATTAAATATTTCCTGATATATTTCCGAGGGAGGAATTTTTTTCACCACTACATGTATTTCTTCGCTCTGATTGCTGTTTTCGTCCTGGACCACCAGATTCAATTTTACCATTTCTCCCCCATAGTTTTCTCCTTCTGGTACTAAACTACTCGTATCAGTTTTAATAATCTTTTTATTGTATCCAACTCTTTGAGAACAAAGAGATTCAATGTTATTCACGGACATTGTACTATCTTTCACAAAATAAAAAAAAATTAATTTATTTACTACTAGTTTCGAAACATCTTTATTTTTAAAAGGATTTGTTATCGAAACCTTCAATTGGTACGCATTTGTTGTGTAATAAACTGATAACAACAAGAAGAGATATTTAATTCAAAGTGGCGAATTATCAGTAGACTAAATGAAAAAGATAATTTTTGCTGTATAATAGGAAATCTGTAAGTATGTTATCCAGGGTCTGAGTTTGGAGAAGGTGAGTAAGGGAGGGAATAAAATCTAATAAGTCTACATTTGTTGATCTCCAACAAAATGTTTGTCGCTCGATATCTAATTGATTTACATCACAAACTTTTTACACTAATAACTAGGGAGCGGATTTTATGCTAAATGCAAAATGCATATTGCATGCATATTTCCCCTATTTGAGAACTTTACTAAATTTTGCATATTTTTTAAAAAACGTGCATATTTTGTGCCTATTTAAAAACATTTAAGTCAAAAAAAATTATTTTTAATTCGGCACAAAATATTTACCCGCATAGGCTGTCCTATCTATTAATCCGAGAACTACCTGAAGAGAGATAGCTCATTCACTGCCTTTTCATTTTTTCTTAGAAAATACCCGATCTTTACACAAAGCAATAGTGCTTACAGTACGCCGTTATAAAATTATTGTAGGATGTTAAAATGATGAAGGATGGTTTACCGGGAAATCCGAATTTTATTTACTTTTATTATATTTTTTCTACGAGCGTGCAAAAATGTCTACTTTCGCGCACGCATTTTAGTTTAGAAAGTTTCACTTTTTCGCACGAGTGTTACTTTTCCGCACGCGTGTTACTTTTCCGCACCCGGTTTTTATTTTATCGCACGCGTGTTAATTTAGATACGTTAATATGGCCTTAAAGTAATTATAATACATGCAATAAACTAATATTTAGATATTATTTACTAATTTAGTTCAAATATATCTTATTGTGTTCTTGTTTTAATGAAATTAATGCGACAATTCGACGAAATAAAATTATTTTGACATAATATTCGAAAGTCAAATCGGTAGACAATAACAGTTGTTTTGAATCATCGTCATGGAAACCAAGATCGTCGTCATGCTAACTAATTATATTGAAAGTTTGGTTTTAAGAACCTTGTCAAAGAATTAATTTGTGTATGTATTTTCATATTAATTAAATTAATTGATTAAGATTTGGTAATTTTTTAAAAACTCTTAGAAAAAATATTGTTCCTAACTCTTGCAGAAAGTCTCTTTTGCGCTCTCGACTGCTTGCCGAACTCCCGCTTCGCGTCGTTCGGCAAACTGCAGTCGCGTGCGGAAAAGAATGACTTTCTGCACTTGTTAGGCAAATAACTATAGTAGCTACCTATAATTCTGGTGATTAATTTAAATCTCCTATTGTTAAGAGAATTTACACCTTTACCCACAGTTTTACGATTTTCTAACGGAAATTATTAGGGAAACATATTAGGGGTGAATTCCCTGATGTACAGTTGAGTCCGCGAGTCTTTACCCGTGCGTCATTAATACCTGGCGAGATAAAACACATACTTTTTATCTAGCATCATTCTCTTCCACGCATGAAACTCATGACAAACCAGCTGCCGTTTGTTATTAAGTAAAAACACATGTTATTTTTATGAACCATCTAGACTCAGTGCATTGAAAAGAGATAGGTACAAAAAAAGACGATTCGGTATGTTTTCATATTTTAAGTACAATTTGTTTGACGTTTCTGCTTTGTTTACTTTTGTGGCTGTCAGTCAGTTGAAGTGAATAAAATAACAAAAATAAAATATGTTATTAAATTTTTTTATAAATTGTTTATTTATTTATTAATCAATAATAATAAAAGAATTTATTAAGCTACTTCAAATGTAGCTGTAATTCTGCACAAAAATTTTGAACCAAAACTTACATTTGACATTCTATATATTTGATAACGTCAAATTTTTAATAAAACCCGTAATTGGAACAGTAGCCACTTTCTGTCAGTTGTTGTTGCGTGAAATAGATTTCCGACTTATTTCGTATGCTTTAAATGATGACGCACGGGTAAAGACTCGCGGACTCAACTGTAAATGTACTACTAATAAATAGTGTAAAAAAGTAGTCGTCAAAAGTCCTTTACGGGTCCAGTTGTAGGTACAGGAACAAATTACCTAATGTACCTTTACCTCCCGAACCAGTACTGACTAGGTGGGGAATTTGGTTGGAAGCCGCAATTTTTTATGCTGAACATTAAGTAATTGCTTTTAGAATTTAACGCCGAAGACAGTGCTGCTATTATAAAGGCACAACATATTGTTAAAAAACTTCATTGGCAAATCAGCTAACTTTTATAAAGACGCATTATCCATCCATCCATCCAATGGCACTACAGCCCAAATCGAGCCTTGGCCTCCTTCAATAAGCTTCTCCAATCATTAGACGCATTATAGTTATAAATAATTATTATAAATAATTTAGAAAAGCGGAAAATGTCTTTAACAGAGTCCGTCGAAATAGTTAGAAATTTTAAAGCAAACATTTCAAAAGTTCCCGGTGAAATCGGTAATTCAGTTAAAAAGAAATTAGAATTGGTTTTAAAAAAAAATAATGGCTTTAAAACTTTGGAGGACATATGCTAAATTTTTAATGGAAATTTTGAAATTGATATTGGTGCAGAATTTCCGGCTTTAACAAGTTACTTTAAATACGCCCCAATTACTTCTGTTGATGCTGAAAAGAGTTTTTCAAGTTATAAAAATATTTTATCTGATCAAAAAAATGCTTCCTCGTAAAAAATTGCAAAAACACATTGTAGTGAATTATAATAGAAGATATATTATAGTGATATTGTTGTTTTACTTAAAATTGGTAACTATTTTTTATCAGTTTTTGTAAAAAATGTGAATAAATTGCATATATAAAAAATAATGATTTTATTTGAAAGATAATAAATAAGATTGCCGCCCCCTCCCCTATAAAAAAAACCCCCGAGAATAGAATAGAACAAATAATTTGTGGTTTCTGGAAATGCGCATTTTTTGAATTTTTGTGCATATCTTGCGTATATTTCGTAGTTTTTTACTGCATATATATGCGCATGTTTTCTCAAAATTGATCGCATATAAATCCGCTCCCTTCTAACTGTTGAAGCTTACCATATCTTTTGTTTTTAAGAGATTTGCACCAAACTGCTGAAAGCAAGAATAAATAAATCAAAGATAAACGGAAAAATTTGGACAACTTTGAGAAAATCGAACACAAAGATCATCAGAATTACCTCTACACTTAACTCCATAAGCCGTAGTCTTCTCTAAGTTTTGATCTTGGGTCATATCAATATCAGCCTCTTGTACTTTGGTATTCCTCCCCTAGCTCTTTTCAGAAAGTTGTCACTCACCAAAAGGTATTGGCTGGTCAGTATTTTCACGTTGAACTAATCATGTTAACTCATGCTCCCTTAATTTAAGATTAACTGAAACCAAATATATGCTTCTCCTGTTAGATATCCTCTTTGTATTAGGATTGTTATTGTGCGTTGCCAACAAGAACATATACATTGGAAAATGATAAGTGGCCTGGAAGAAAGACTGCAAAATAACGAAATACAATTCTATTCTGAGCAAACACGGAAGAAAATGAGGAACCACTTATCATAGGCAAAGGCAAAAATCTTCGATGTTTTAGGGGGATACACATCTAGAAGTTGCCTTTTCAATGAGTCTCCAGCAAAAAAACTCTAATAATATCTAAGGGTTCGTGCAAAAATCTAATAGGTCAGGGCATTATTAAACATGAAACCAATTTTGTGTGTTGCGATCTTAACACTACGAACTTTAGTGTTGCTATTGGAAGTGCTATTAAACATTTTGTATGAGGGCGTGAAAGGTTGGACTCTTTCTAGCCCCATGTGTCAAAAACTGGTAGTCTTTGAGATATGTTAACACCGTGGGTACTTAAAATGTCACGAATAAAGAAGGAAGGTAGAAATAATAGAAGGAAAGATCGATAGAAAAGGAACTCGAGGTCTACACGTAATTCCTGGTAAAATTCCTGGTTCCACGTAAAGAACCTCAGACATTAGCATGAAGTCAGAACAACGACTCTCATTAGTAGAGTCCGGATTTCTAAGCATAATGCTTATAGCACAGTATCTTATAGGAAATAATATAAGCAGGACTATTTTATTTTTAGATATGAACGAAATATGCAAAAATAAGTCATTTTGACAGCTCTTTTTAATGCTTTTTTTTTAATTATTACGCCTTTTTTGAATTTTTGTGGTTATGTGGTGCTTTTTATATACCTACTATTATCATTTTTTGCATTTGCGAACAGCAGAAATTTAATTTTAATCTATGTAGTGCAATTGTGGACTCTGATCTCTTATTAAATAAATTGCAAAATGAAAGTTTTAAATCATTTTTGGAAAAATACCTACTATCGAAGACATGTGCCGGATGAAAGTATTCTGCGAAAAAATATGTTAATTGCATTTACAATAAAACCAGAAAAAAAGTAAAAACGCTAGTGGGAAACAATTACATCTGGTTTGCTGTGGACGAGACTACGTATATTTGTGGAAGTTAAGTCGCTAATTTAGTCATAGGCGTACTTTACGAAGAAATCTTGACGAAGGGTTATTTAGTGTGCTCAAAAGAACTAGAAGCAACAAATAACAACACTGTTCCAAGATTCGTAAATTACGCTTTTACAAATTTTTATTTTCCCGGGGCTGTGTCCACCAACAAAATAGTATTAAAGCTTTCCGACGCTGCACCATATATGATCAAAACAGCATCAAATCTTAAAGTGTTTTATCCAAATCTAATTCACTGTACGTGTCTAGCACACGGCCTGAATCGCGTTGCTGATTTGACGGCTGCAATTTCCACTTGTTAATGAGTTGATACAAACTGAGAAAAATTTTCATTAAAGCTCCTTTAAGGGTTCAACTGTTTAAAGAAAAATTCTTAACACTCCATTACCACCGAAACTAGTGTTAAATCGGTGGGGTAGATGGTTGGATGCAGTTTTATACCACGCCGAGTATAAAAGCTTCGTATTGGAATTTAAACAGACTGCTAGCAAATCGATAAAATATTTTGTTAGGATGTTTTAGGTGAAACAGAATTACAAAACAATCTTGCTTTTATCAAAAGCAACATTTGTTCTGTGAGTGAAACAATAAAATATTTGTAGAAACAGCAAAAATATCATAAGTCGAGTCGATCCAAAAAATAAACAGTTTAAAAAAAAAGATCGAAGGTATTCCTGGAAAAATTGGTAAGATAGATAGTGTTAACAACATTTTCAGTTTTAAATTGAGAACACCTTGAAAATATAAATATGGATCCGGCAGTAGTGGCAAAGTATAAGTATGCACCGATAACCAGTGTGGACGTTGAAAGAAGTAAAGAAGCTTTTAGATAATACAAAAATATTTTGAGTGATAGCTATAAACAAAAATGATATATTTTCCTTCATCTAAAGCGTGTCGATAAAAATTAGGTTAAAGCATTTTTGTTTCAGTAATCTATTGTCTTTTTTGTTGATTCTATTTTATTATTAAATTTATAATATTTATTTACTAGTTCTTAAGTTAGGATAATTTTATTATTTTTTATAATAATGGTTTGTCACAATTTTTATGCTTATTCTCATGCTTTTTTGTATAATAAAATGCATTTTTTCGTAAAATTGTTATGCTTTTTAGCTCTTTTTTTGTGTCTATACTTTTAAATCCGAACTCTAGTCATTAGAAAAGCTGTTGACAAAGCTGATTGCGCTGATAGCAAACGTTCGTCGTTTGCAAACTTAGCAAAATATATTTATTCGCTTTTTTTTTCTTATAACATCCAAACATTTTTAGAAATAAAAGCAAACAGAATTAGTTGTATTATAACCACTTCTTCTTTATAAACTCTTCCACAATATAAAAAAGTCTTTCTTTGGCCTCCGGCATCATGTTAGCTAAAAGCTTCTTCCTAAATACACGATTTTCAAAATCAAATGTTGGTGTATCTGTATAGCTCTCTCCTTTTCGGCCAAATACAATTACTGGTACAAATCCTACTGCCCATGTAAGTGCTGCATGAGCTTCCAGCTCTAATTCTTTAAGGAAGTTCGAGTAATTGAAAGGCTCAGGATCACATCCTAATTGTTTCAAGTTAGAAACAAACTCTGAATGGTAATGATGTAGTAAATAATCAAAGTGATTTTTAGTTGAATTTGTGTTGGCACTGGTCAATAAGAAATTTAGAACGTCTGTAGCTGGTGATCCGTAATCGTAAATTTGGAAGTCTATAAACTTGTTCTTTACTGCCTTATTATCGTCGAATTTCATCATGGCGTTGTTAACCCAAAGGTCCCGGTGACTGATAGTTGCGAATGGTTCTCGAATTGGATGCGATTCGGCGTCTGGCGAGAAGTTCTCGTACCATAAGTCACGAATCTACAATAAAAAACTGAGTGCAAGATAATGAGTTTTAAAAAGGAAATATATTATTTAAGAAAGGTACATAAATAACTAAATATAGATCATAGGATTTTAAGCAGATTGGATGTATCAGAGACGATAATAATAAAATATTAGGTAGTTCCTGTAATGAATGTTAAAAAGCGATGGAAAAATATTTGATAGTTTTTAAATAAAGGATCTGAAATTAAATTGCAAAACGTAGATAAGTGTGATTATTATTCACGTGAATATCAATGCTGAGTGAAGTCGGCCGTAAAAGTCACGAAATAATGCCCAACATCAAGTTCTTGATAAGTCATACTTATAATAAATTCTGTTTGTTGTCATTCCCTAGTCCATTATAGCATATATACGGGAAAGCTATGTTAAGGGAAAGATGTAATGATGTGCTTTATAGATTATGAGAAAGCCTTCGATCTAGTACAACATCATAAACTCGTACATATACTAAAACAACTCGACATAGATCAAAAATACATTCGCTGCATAGAAGCTCTTTACTGGAATCAAACAGCTGCCATCAAGGTGGATAATGAAACAACGCAAGCTCAAAAAATTCTCAGAGGTGTAAGACAGAGATGCATTCTCTCTTCACCACTGTTCAATCTATATGCAGAAAGTATCTTCCAGGAAGCTCTTGAGGAATGCGAAAGCGGCATCAAAGTAAATGGTACCTGGGTCAATAATATACGATATGCGGATGATTCGGTCTTAATAGCAGACAATATAGAAGACCCCCAAAACCTTAATAAAATTCGAGAACATAGCGAGAACATTGGACTTAGCATCAACATAAAAAAGACGAAGTTCCTTATAATCAGCCGTCAATTATGTCAACATCAAAATGCAAGACTAGCACATAACAACCAAGATGTAGAGCGCGTAAGAAAATTTAAGTACCTGGGAACCTGGCTATGTAAAGACTGGATGTCGGATATGGAAATTAAATGTCGGATAGAAAGGGTTAGAAGTGCATTCATGAAATTCAGAAACGTCTTTACGAACTCTGACTTTGACCTGAACCTAAGACTAAGATTCACGAAATGCTATATATGGTCGGTGCTCCCATATGGCATGGAAGGATGGACTTTAAAAATAAACAAAATAAATAAGCTAGGGTATTTGAGATGTGGATATATCGACGAAATCATTAAAGTTCCCTGGACTGCACGAATAACAAATGAAGAAATCCTGAGAAGAATTGGTACAGAACGACAACTGCTATGCACAATTAAACAGAGAAAAACGGCATACCTGGGGCACCTAATTAGAAACGAAAGATACCAGATTCTGCAAACCTTAATTGAAGGAAAGATCGAATGAAGATGCGGAGTGGGTAGGAAGAAAATATCATTGCTACGTAATGTCAAACAATTGACAGGACTAAGAAACATAGGAGACCTAATACATACTGCAAGGGATAGATAAAAATGGTCAAACGTGATCGCGAACATCCATTTGTGGATTGCATAAGAAGAAGAAGAATGTTAAATTTTCATGCGACCTTGCCGGATTTAACCCATCCGCTGCCTATGGAAGGGGATGGAACTCGGCTAGGAGCCGTTCTGTTGAACAACACCTGACTAAAGTAACCATATCACTCGCTGGCGTGTGAACAGCACCTGACTGAAGTAACCATATCACACGCTGGCGCGTGATCGGCAGCATATGGGTTGAAAAGGAAAAGTTCCTTGTGTTGAAATAAGAATTTTAATTCACTGAGTAAATTTGAATACTGCCGATAGAGATAGAAATTAATCCTCTGAGGGGTTGACACGGTATTGGTGGCTTTCGCGGTGTGTATTTTGAATTATTAATGGTGATAGTAATAACGAGTGGCATAAAAGGCAAAGAAGTGGAAAGGAAGGTGAAGAGTTCCGAAAATGTACGAGAACGAGAAGATCACCAGCGATAAAAGAAAAAGATAAGGATGCAAAATTAGATAAATTGTTAGAACTAATGGAAGATATGTAGATAGAGATAAAAAATGAACTAAAATAGATGAGGCGACATATGACAGAAAAAGGGAAAAATCAAGTGCATCTTAGGTATAAGATCATAGAACAAATGAAGACAAAATTAACAGAAATGCAGAGTACAATTTGTTTTGTTAAAAAAAGAGAGACAAACATTGTAGTTAATGGCTTAAAAATTGACTTGGAGGAACCTACATAAGTAAAAAAGGAAATATCCGAGCCCCTCGGTTAACCGAGGCAAAAGTCATAACTGGTGAGTTACAACTTTCAACTTTGGCGCAACATCGTTGCCTGAAAAAAAGAGGCTTACGCAAAAATCAATCAAAGAATTTTAAACAGTAACAATGATAATGTAATGTTTTTATCTTTTATAGACAGTACAGTATTAGTGCTGTCATTAAAATATCCATATTTATGGTTATTTACGTGTTTTTCTATCAATATAACCAATCTCATTGTTAACCGAGTTTTTCCGTATCCGAGGTAGTCACAGTCCCAGTTACCTCGGATAATCTCGAGTCTACTGTAGCAGAATCCATAGACCGGCACCTGAGGATTGTAACAAAAGTTAAGACAGTCCGGAAACTAGCAGAGTATACATGTCTGAGAGAACCAGAGGATGTTTTTGAGATAGAAAAAATATCGCAGAATGAATACAAAATAGAATAATAAGCTTGAAAGACTTACCAAGTTATATTATGTAGCACGATTTGAGTAAAATAGAAAGGAAAATGCAGAGCGTGATAATGAGAGGAAACGATCCAAGCAAGGAGCAAGGCAATGATTACTGGTTACAATTAATAGGAAAGTATGAATAAGAAAAATAATAGAAATGGGGAAAGAAGCTGATAAGAGAGCTTAAAAAAGAGAAAAGGCACAAATAAAATTGTACTAGCGAGCTGGAGCATTCGAGAGTTCATTTATGAGGAAGCGTTTAAAGAGCTAACCGATGATCTAAAGAAATACAAAATAGATGCTGTGGCTTTCTAGGAAACTAAACACATAGGAAATGACATAACGAAAGTTGGGGGGATATCACTATTTAACTGTGCTAAGAAAGACAGGATGCTGGGAACTGGTTTTGCAGGTGCACAATATTTATAGAGAAAGTTATGTCCTTCAGGCTTGTCTCAGACAAAATATGGTAATATACGAATAAAGGAAGAAAAAATGAATATAAAAATATAATTAACATACACGATAAAAATATTAATCGGCGATTGAAATGCAAAAGTGGAGAAAGGAGCTATTATCCTATATGTATAAATAAAGTACCTGGAATACATAGCAAGCATGACGTGACACATGGTAATTAGTCCAAGTAATGAAGCTTAAAATAGGACAAAACCTCGCAATTTTTACAGAATGAATAGATTTGCTTGAAAATTTGGATCAAAATCTATATGATGCCGAAAGGCGCTTTTACCATGAGGGTGGTTGCCTCCCCATCTGGGGAGTGGAAATTTTCTATTATATTTTGACTACAAAAGTTGGTAAAAACATTTATTCTAAGCAAAAAACATTCTATGTATTTTTGTGATAAAATTAATAGTTTTCGATTTATTCGCTATCGAAAATGTTAGTTTTATATATCGTAAAATCAATGTTTTTGATAAGTTTTCTGCTAATAACTCCCAAAGTTTTTGTTTAATCAAAACAACTTTACCTAAAAAATGTAGTTTTTGAAAAAATAAACAAAACTGTTTTTTAATTATTTTTACGACCATTAGTAATCAAGCTATACTTTATTATATGTTAGCTCTCCTTCGTCAAATGCTAAATATTGTAGTTTCAAAGTCAAAAGACGGGAAAACTATGCAATTTTCGAGGATAACTTGTTAAAATTAATTTAACTTATTTAAAAACGTCTATCTGGAAAAATTGAATGAAAGTCTCTAGCTCAAAAATTAAGTGATTTATAATGAAAATAATGTCAGTCCCTATTTTTTTCGGCGAAAAAATGATCGGAAGCAACCGCCATAATCACCACCCTAATAAAAATTAGTCATTGACCTTATTTGTTCTTCTTTATTTATGTATTACTAATAGGTTCTAGAAGTTTGACCGGCCTAGAGTGATTGGTTTTTAAAAAATGGAGTTAAAAACGAATAACGAATTTTTGTAGTTTAGAAAAAAACGGCTTTTTCTTCAGAATAGAAAGATTAGCATCCGAGATACGAAAAAATGTTGAATAATTAAATTGTAGCCTATTTAATTCCCAAGAGCCTCGTTTGCAAAAAAATTTTCTACGGCAAAAATTCAGTGAACTACTGACAATTAAAATTTATAATAACATGCAAAGACTATCTTTACCAACCCTTTCAAAGTCACCTCTTTTTGCGACTGAGGATTTTTAAAAGACTTAATAATAATTTTCTTACAGATCTTGTAAAAACCAATAAAATTCCTATTGACCCAACTTTCAAAGATAAAAAACAAAAAAGTTCTTAAAAAATCAATATATTTTTTTTGAAAAAAAAAGGAGAAATCCAATTGAAAGCAAAATAATGTAAGATAGGGGTGTTTTTAGTCATTGGCCTTATTCATTCTTCTTTATTTATGTATTATTAATAGATTCTAGAAGTTTGAGTGGCTTAAAATGATCAGCTTTTAAAAAACTAGAGTTAAAAGCGAATAACAAATTTTTGTAGTTTGGTTAAAAATGCCATTTTCTTCACAATAGAAAGATTAGCATCAGAGATACGAAAAAATGTTTAAATATGAAATTGTAGGTTATTTAATTCCCAAGAAATTGGTTTGAAAAAATTTTTTCTGCGGCAAAAATTTAGTGAATCGTAAATGAGTACATTTGGTGAGACATTGGTTTTTTTTTATATAAAACTAACACTTTCGATAGCGAATAAATCGAAAACTTTGTCAAAAACATGTATAGAGCATTTTTTGCTTAGAATCAACATTTTCATTAAGTTTTGTGGCCAAAATATAATAAAAAATTTCCACCTTCGAGATGGGGTGGCAACAACCCCCATGGTAAAAGCGCCTTTCGGCATTATATAGATTTTGATCCTTGGACTATCCACTACTTATTCTCAAATTTTCAAGCTAATCGATTAATTGTGTAAAAATTGCGAGGTGAAAAGTTTCGGTTCCTGGACTAAATGGCCAAAGACTAATCGCAAAGACAATCACAATCGACTATCTTCGATAGTTGACTATGTATTTAGTAGAAGATAACCATTAATAAAACCAATGAATAGAAAGCCATTGATTTTTATAATATGATATTGACAATTGTATACTGTACACAGTAAAGTGATTTAAAGAGGGCCAAGGAGAGTAAGACCCCGGAAAGCCCTGATGAAGACTTCAGAGATGAAGGCGAAAGCTCGGAGTACTTAAATTGGATGAAGTTCAATCCGAAAAGGATATATTATGTACTTTATTACAAATACATACTTACCTTTGATATATATGGCTTGCATAAGTCTGATTTCTGCAGAAGGTCTTCTATAACTAAAATATAGTGGAAAAATCGTTGGTCACGGGGAGCTTTTATATCGTTCTGGCAAAAATGTCTCACTTCCCGTTTAAATACATCAGGATGCTTAAGTTTTAGTGCAACTACTGTTGATTGAAATTCTGCTAAATCTTTGAGTAAAATTTTGGCTTCTGCTAAATTATAACACACGTATCTATCTAGATTACGATAACCTAGAACAAACACAAGAAGTTAACCCATTAACCGCCAAGCAAAGAAATACTGCAATAATCTGTAATATATTTTATTAACTAGAGTAAAGTAAACTTCAACATTCGTAAAAAAAATTGTTTTGAATTTTGATAATGGCAGGTGTCACAACAACAAAATGGTTCGTTTTCGAACCTTTGGCGGGACTGAGATATAAAAATTGAAATACACAATTTTATTTTTTGTGAAAAGTCTCAAAACATTTAGAGTGTAAATGGACCTGGCATTTTTGATAAACAAAAATAGTATGGTTAGAACATTGCCTACACCTTCTTCAGCTTCTTTGTCAAAAACGAAGTTTCGAATGGTCTTTTTTAGAAATTATTTTAGATTTTTCCAGTTTACACTTTTCAATCCTGTATCTCGGACTATACCAGTTGCATAAATTCGACAAATCGACATAATAGTGTCTACAACCATACACAACCTCTCTTATGTAGTCCCCCCCCCCCTCCAGCCCTAGATTATAACAAAACTGAATACCAGAATATCCGTCTTTCTAAAGGTACGTACCCACTATGTTCGTAATACTGGACCACCGAGGCGGAGTGCGCACTGTTGCACGGTCCGGGAGCGCCAACCATCCACTATGTTCATGAACCTCTTGGGCTCCGCGCTCCCTGCAACTGCTCCAATCAGTACGGTATGCGCTCCTCTACATATAAACCGACACCAATTGGAACACCGATGTGGAGTGAGCACTGTGGCACAGTCCGGGAGCACCAATTATTCGCTCTGTTTACAAACATCTTGAGCTCCGCGCTTCCTGCAACTTCTCCCATCGAGACGGCATCCGTTCCTCTACATATAAACCGCCAACTATTGGACCGTTGCATATAAATGCACTCCCTTACATATAAACCGCCACAGATTGGAGCGCCGAGGCAGAGTGCGCACAATTACACAGTCCGGGAGCGCCAAACGTATCAACTATGTGGAGCAGTTGCAAGAGCTCGGAGCGCAAGCATAGTGGATACGCAAGCATACGGATATTTACACATAAATAAGAAATATCCCAACAATTACTGCCTGTGCGTCACCTTGAAATTCCTGATCAGACAGGATTGTCGACTTCCGCCAATGGTTCGTTATTGAACCATTATTTTTAAACACGAGATTTGATGACTCAGAAATTTTTCAGTCAAATGATGACCCATTCCAGAGATAATGAATTTATTCGAACTCAAACGTCCTCACTTTATAACACATATTTACGGATATCGTTAAAAAAACAGATTAACTGTTAGAGCAACAGTAGGACAAGCAACTTTTTTTCCAATTATTTTTCACTTTTTTATGAATTAATATAAATACACTAAAACAAAATTCCATGTAAATCCATTCAAATATAAAAAAGTTATTAGGTAATGAAAAATTCGTAAAAATTTCAATTGCGTTTTTCTCGAAACTACAATATTTGACATTATATCCTACTGTTGCTTTGAGGCGACGGTATGAGGGAGTAACGACTAGTCCTTATTTATTCTCATTAGTTTTGGACCAGACAACAGCGAAACTACAGGGTAGCATTCCATGGTGTCTAATGTATGCTGACGATGTAGTGTTAATAGGTAATAGTGAAAGAGACTTAGAACAAAAACTGGAACAGTGAAGAAAAGCTCTGGAGGAAAAAGGTTTAAAACTTAGTAGGACAAAAACAGAGTATTTGGAATGTTCATTTAAAGATGGAGTTACTACAAATAGAATGGTATCTTTGGAATGGAAGGTGAAATTATTGTGAAAAGCAATAGTTTTAAGTATCTAGGATCGGTATTGCAGAGTAATGGAAAAATAGATGGAGATGCATGCAGTAGAATTAGGGCTGGATGGATGAAGTGGAAATAAGCGAGTGGTGTGTTGTATGACAGAAAAATTCCAATGAAGCTGAAGGGAAAATTCTATAAAACAGCCATAAGACCGGCTATGATGTACGGAACTGAATGTTGGGCAGTGAAAAAGAAAGAGGAACAACGAATGCACGTGGCGAAAATGAGAATGCTTAGATGGATGGGTGGAGTGACAAAGAAGGATAAAATTAGAAATGAGTATATTAGGGGAAGTCTAGGTGTGGCACCAATTGATGCCAAAATGAGAGAGCATAGGTTAAGATGGTTTGGTCATGTTCAGCGTCGAGACATTAATCACCCAATACGAAGAATAGCTGAAGTGCAGATTCCTAGAAGGAGTAGAAAAGAAAAACCAAGGAAGACCTGGGGGGAGACGATAAGGCAGGATATGTTGGTAAAGGGGATTAACATTGATATGACCCAAGATAGAATTGTATGGAGAAACGCAATTAGGGAAGCCGACCCCGCATAGGGATAAATCAAAGAGAATGATGATGATGATGATGAGTAAGAGGTCTTCATAATAGTCTACTGCGTTTGATTATGGTGGGCAAAACAAAAAATAAAAGAGATGTAGGAAGAAGACGAACTTTCTAATTACGAGACCTAAGTGACTGGTTTATGGCTCTAACCAATTATTTAGAGCTGCTGTAAGTAAAATATGAATTGCAATCTTGATATCCAACCTTCGATAGGAGATGGAACCTTAAAAAGAAGAAGAACAATATGGAATAAGTTAATAAAGCATTAAATAAACCGACAGTTAAATCTTAACTAAATGTTTATGTCGTGTTTGTGTTTTGTATTACTGGGATTCTCAGCAACCTTAAGATTAAAGAACTTTAAAATCTTGTGGGAATCCTGAGAGGCTCGACAGACTGGTATACAGTGTAATACCTAGATGACTGCTAGGTCATCAGGTAGTACGCGATTTGAAGAGAAGGTCAAAATATACCCATCTGCTTGACAGATGAAACATTTCTTTATTAAATTTCATACATAGACAAATATTGATAGCATGGGTTGCCTATCAAAATCGTGTCATAGCTATCAATAAGGGGGGGCCGAAGGGGTTGAAATCAATATTCCAAACTCATTTTTTTTTTAAAGTATGATAGAATTATTTTATTTTTAAATTAAATAGGCATATCCAGTATAATTCATAGATTACTCAAGAAAACATTCAAGGAAAAATACTGTAAAATAAGCCAACGGAGGCAAATTTTTAAAGACACCTTAAAATATAATGAATCTTGCGGTGGACATCAGAACTCATCATCGAATCATGGTTAACAAAAAAGTAAAAAAGATTTTATTAGCTTATGAGTTTTTCGAGGTAACGCTATAAAGTTTTTTTAGTTTTATGTAATTTTGACTTTTTGATATCACTCAGAAATCTAAACAAAGAATTTTTTTTGCAAAAGGGGTGAAATCAACATATTTATTATTGTTAAACCGAAAATAATCATAAAACAAAAATATCTTGACAGCGTTACCTCAAGGAATGCCTAAAGAAAATATATACAAAATTCCAGGTGGGTCGGTCAAGTATTTTTTGAGCTACAATGTCTACAGCCTTTGAAAAAGGAGTTTTCAGGAAAACGAGTTTAAATTATTGTCAACTTTTATTTTCAATTTCTTTTTTGTCTTTCAAATCGTAAAATGATGCACACCCGAATATCTTTTTGAATCGCGGGGTAATTTACCAAAAAAATAAAAACAGCTGTTGGCCGTTGTTCATTATGTTAAAGCGTGCTGGCGCGACCCTGCTGCAAATCTAATCTAAGGTAGGGCTATTTAACACTATCTCCCTACCTCCCTACCTTCGACTCGTTTTATAGCAAGTTCGTGCCAACGCGCTTGAGCGTAGTGAGAAACGGTTAACAGATGTTCTTATTTTATTTTGTAAATTACTCCGCGATTTAAAAACATATTTCGGTATGCATCACTTTACCATTAGACAGACAAAAAAGAAATTGAAAATAAAACTCGACAATACTTTAAACGCGTTTTTCTCAAAACTTCTTTTTTCAGGCTGTAGACTTTGTAATTCAAAAACTGTTGACCAACTCACCTGGAATTTTGAATATATTTTCTTTAGACATTCCTTGAGTTAACCCTGTCAAAATATTTTTGTTTTATGCTTATATTTTGTTTAACAATAATAAATATGTTGATTTTCACCCTTTATTGCAAAAAAATTCTTTGTTTAGATTTCTGAGTGATATTAAAATGTCAAAATTAGATAAAACTAAAAAAACTTTGCAGCGTTACCTCGAGAAACTCATAAGCTAATAAAATCCTTTTTATTTTTTGTTTCTTCTTCTTAAAGTTCCATCTCCTAGCGGAGGTTGGAGATCATAATGGCTATGGTCACTTTGTTGGCTGCTGCTCTAAACAGTTGTAATGAACTACAGTTAAACCATTCTCTAAGGTTCCTCAGCCAGGAGATGCGTCTTCTTCCTATGCTTCTTCTTCCTTGGATCCTTCCTTGCATAATAACTCTTAGCAGCTCATATTTCTCTCCTCTGGTAATGTGACCCAAATATTCTAGTTTTCTTGTTTTTATACTGTTCATAATTTCTAACTCCTTATTTAAACGTCGTAGCACTTCAACATTGGTAATCCTTTGAACCCACTGAATTTTCAACATTCTTCTGTAACACCACATCTCGAACACTTCTATTTTTCTTATGTGTTGCCTTTTCAATGTCCAAGCTTCCATTCCGTATAGTAATATAGAAAATATGTAGCATCTTAGAGCCCTCAATCTGAGAGGCAACTGAAGGTCTTCGTTTGTAAGCAGTGTCTTCATTTTTACAAATGCTTGCCTTGCAGTTTCAATTCGGACTTTAATTTCTTTGCTTTGGTCATTTTTGTCACCAACCCAGGTTCCTAGATATTTGTATGTCTTTACTTTTTCTATTTGGGTTTGCTCTAGTATTAACCTTTCATTTCCATGTTGTGTTTTTGAGACCATCATAAATTTAGTTTTTTTCTTGTTTATTTTGAGTCCATATCGAATGCAATAATCGTTAATACTATTTAACAATTCTTGTAGCGACTCCAGGGTGTCTGCCATTATAACGGTGTCGTCAGCGAATCTTATGTTATTTACTATTCTTCCGTTTATAGAGATTCCATCACTTAGTTCCGCTATCGCTTCCTGAAATATGGCTTCACTGTACACGTTAAACAGTAGCGGCGACAGTACACAATCCTGTCTTACCCCACTTTTTATATCAATATTCTCGGACTCTTGTTCGTCTATCTTTATATTGGCCTTTTGATTCCAATACAGATTGATGATAATTGGTAAGTCTCGTCTGTCTATATTTCTGTGTTTCAATAATTCTATTAGTTTTTCATGTCGGACTCTGTCGAACGCTTTTTCGAAGTCGATGAAACAGGAATAAATATCCAGGTTCATATCTAAGCATCTTTGAGAGAGGACATTAAATGCAAACAATGCCTCTCTTGTTCCAAGTCCTTTGCGGAACCCAAATTGGGTGTCATCCATATCATTTTCTAGCTTTCTGTATAATCTTCCATGAATCACCTTTAGAAATATTTTGAGGGTATGGCTTATTAGTAATATTGTCCTGTATTCTGAACAATCTTTGGCATATATTGTTTTAGGTATTGTTACAAAGGTGGACACCAAGCATTCCTGAGGTATTTTTCCGGTTTTATATACTTCATTAAACAGATCCAGTAGTACAGGTAAAGTTTCATCGTCTAGACATTTCAGTAATTCTGCAGGTATTTCGTCTGGACCTACAGTTTTTCCGTTTTTTGCGTTTCGTATTGCTTGTTCGATTTCCTCCATTATGATCTCTGGTCCCGTTTCGCTATCGATTTCTTCAGGTTCTTGTCTATTATCCTCAAACATATCTGTTATGTACGCCTTCCACTTTTTTTTTACCATGATTCAATGATGAGTTCTGATGGCCACCGCAAAATTCATTCTATTTTGAGGTGTCTTTTAAAAATTTGCCACCGTTGGCTTATTTTTCAGTATTTTTCCTTGAATTTTTTCTTGAGTAATCTATGAATTGTACTGAATATTTCTATTTAACATAAATACAAAATAATTCTACCACACTTTCAAAAAAAAAATGTGTTTGTAATATTGATTTCAACCAATTCACCCCCCCCCCCCTTAAGGATAGCTATGACGCGATTTTGATCTAGAAATATTAAATATTTGTCTATGTATGGAATTTAATAAAAAAGATGTTTCTACCGGCAATCAGATGGGTACATTTTGACCTCCTATTCGGATCTTAAACTAAAGGAATACATGACATAATATACGGGCTGATGAGCTTGTAATAAAAAATCAGCTTCAATATAATTTGGTCCAGAGGCAGTAAGAACGCACCGTCCACGTAGCATAATAGGAAGGTAAATCTCACATAAGAAACATGAATAAAAAACTTAATTTATCTAAGAAATGAAAAGCCCCAGATGTAAACAATAAACGTGAAATTTCTCGTGGAACCACTTAGTGGCAAAATACTTAATCTCTGCCGTTTACAATTTATAAGGGAAGCAGACGACGAATAAAGGAGATGAAAGGGACTCCACAATATGCAGTAACATTACGTCTATTCGTCTAGGAAAACTTCCAACGAAAGTTGATTCCGTGTACTCAAAATATGAGTGAAATGCAAAATTAAAGACAACTTATGTCTCATTTTGGTTCAGAGATGATCATCTCTAAAACTTCATCCGTAAAAGGCAGATAATAAGGATGCTACCAGAAAGTGGTTCCACGAGAATTTTCAGATTTATTGTTTATATCTGTGACTTCTCATTTCTTTAATAGATGTCCCTACAGCGTCCGATACGCAGAATTATTTTTATAATTCTGCTTAAATAGGCTACTTGGTTACGTTTCGATTCAGAAGTGTCCATGTAGTCTCACTGCAAAGTTTTGGAGAGACCGAAACGGACGTATAAGGATGATGGATCATAAGTAAAATATAAGTTGTCTCTATTGACCAGGGCGCATCTGTAAAAATATTAGTACATTTGGACGTTGAGAGGTGACTAAAATGTTTTTGCAGAAATTGCTTGAAAATAACTCAAATAATAATATTTGAGTTATCTTCCCTCTCAAAAAGGTCCGGAACATTGTTTAAATATTCAAAATGTCAAAAAATGAAGGAAAAATTCGATATTTTTCTTCGTTTTTTAAACGCTTTTATTTAGTTCAATAGATTGCGTCAAATCTTTGGATGTTAATTTGACTACCTTTTCTTCCATGCAAATGAATGAAAATTTGCAGACATATGCATTCGCGGGAACAATACACGAATAGACAACAAAAAAAATTTTTGTTTATGTTTATTAATTGTTTAAATAAAAAAAAAACGATTTTAATGGAAAAAGGCCTAAATTCTTTTGTTTTTTACAATGTAGAAACTTGAAACTTTTACGGATTGTAGCTAATGATATAACCTATACATAATTTCACTTCTTTCCTTAATTGTTTACGTTATGCGTCATAAATAAACAATAAAGTTTTAAATTTTGAACACTCATATATTTGTTTATACATTACCATGCAAATGAAAGGAATAAATTCGTTATTTCGTGAAAAGGCGACTTTAAGGAAAAATCCCGAAAGAGGTCGATTTTTATTTTTAAATTACGATATTTTGGCATATATGTCATATTAGTGACGTCATCCATCTGGGCGCGATGACGTAATCGATGATTTTTTTAAATGAGAATAGGGGACATGCTATAGCTCATTTGAAAGGTAATTCAATTCTTTATTCACTAATATAAAAAATTATATAATTATTTTTACAGGGTGTCCAAAAATAATTTTTTAATTAAATTATTTGACAAAAAAGAAGAATGTATGTAATTTATTTAACTCAGAATACATTTTACAGTTGCCCGTAAACAGAAAAAAATGTGTATTTCAGAAATAAACATTGCTTTTCGATTAAATTAAATATTCAAGCCAGCTCCCGCCAGCCACCTGCCTCTTGGAAGTTTAACATTCAATTTAAGCGAAAAGCAATGATTATTTGTGATATAAACATATTTGTCTGGTTTCTGACAGCAGTAAAATGTATTTTAATTTAAATTTAATTAGTTACACACATTCTACTGTTTTTAAATGCTTTTCTTTAGTTCATTAGTTTGCGTCAAATTTTTAGAGGTTAATTTGCCTGCCTTTTCTTCAATGCAAATCAATGAAAATTTGCAGACATATACATTCGCGGAAACAATACACGAATAGTCAATAAAAAAAATTTGTTTATGTTTAATAATTTTTTAAATAAAAAAAAACGATTTTAATGGAAAATGCTTAAATTCTCTTGTTTTTTACACTGTAGAAATTTGAAATTTTTAAGGATTGTAGCTAATGATATGAACTATACATCAATTCACTTTTTACGTTAATTGTTTACGTTATGCTTCACAAATAAACAATGAAGTTTCAAATTTTTTGCCGATACCGACTACTTTTTATGTTTGTACATCATATGTTTTATATACATATTTTAATAAACATGACGATGTATTTTAATGTTTGAAAAGACTAAAAATTAAAAAGAAAAAAATATGAAAAAAACATTTTTAGGAAACGCTTTTCTTTAGTTCCTAGTGACTAAAATTAAAAATATTAAAAAATCAACTAAAAAGCAAAAAATAAAAAAAAAATTAAAAAATCCATCACATTCGTTAAAGAAAAGCGTGGGGCGAAAACCGTTTATTCGATGAAGACGCGCCACGCTTTTCTTTGACGAATGTGTTGGATTTTTCAATTTTTTTTATTTTTTGCTTTTTAGTTGATTTTTTAATATTTTTAATTTTAGTCACTAGGAACTAAAGAAAAGCATTTCCTAAAAATGTTTTTTCATATTTTTTATTGATTATAACTTTAAAAGTATTCAATTCCGAGAAAAGTTGTTCTTACATAAAAGTTGCATAATGAAATTTCCTACAATATGGAATTAGCTACACATTTAAAAAATAGTCACCCTTGTTGCAAAATAGCAATAATTGCGAAAAAACCATACAAAAACAAGTATTCGCATTTTACGTCTTTCAACTATTTATGCTACACTTAGGACCTTCATATTTCACCCAGAAAAAATTTATGATACAGTAAAATAATACTGTAAATTTCATTAAGATCGGTTCAACAAATTTTGCAAAATAAATTTTGCAATCTGGCTTTCGCAAAAAAATTAATATTATCAAAATGTTACAGGACTGAAAATAAAGCAGATAGCAAGTTGATTTTTTTTCGTATATAAGTGTACTGTACCTTTCATTTGCAATTTGAAAAATTAAAATCGATTAATTACGACGGCGTCAGGAATTTTTTAAATAAACATTAATTATTGGTGCTACGCGCAGGACAGCGGATAGTTTGCTCTGATTGGGCATTCCAATGACCTTTGATAATGGTTGATACATTTTAATTTTTATTACATTTCGATATAAATAAATAAATTTGTTTATTGCAAAATAAAAACACATACTCTATCCTTTGAAATAACACTTTTTTAGCAAAAACTCTCTTTGATCATATATTTTAACTTAGAGAATAAAATTTATTATTTTTAAACATATGCAATTGTTTAAACAATATTTCACAAACAATAATAAAATTAGTTTGATTTTTGAGGAATTAAAATATTATAATACAACAAAATATAGAGTAAGAAAATAATATATTAGATAAAGATTGGAAGAAATTTTGGTGGAAATCAACTTGTGTGAATCGAACATCGCTGTCCTGCGCGTAGCACCAAAAATTAATGTTTATTTAAAAAATTTCCTGACGCCGTGGTAATTAATCTATTTTAATTTTGAAAATTGCAAATGAAAGGTACAGTACACTTATATAAGTAAAAAAAAATTCAACTTGCTATCTGCTTTATTTTCAGTCCTGCAGCATTTAAAAAAAAGTATTTTTTTTGCGAAAGCTAGATTGCAAAATTTATTTTGCAAAATTTGTTTGACCGATCTTAATAAAACTTACAGTGTTGTTTTATTGTATCATAAAAATTTTTCTGGGTAAAATATGAAGGTCCTAAGTGTAGCATAAATGGTTGAAAAACGTAAAATGTGAATACTTGTTTTTGTATGGTTTTTTCGCAATTATTGCTATTTTGCAAAAAGATCGACCATCTTTTAAATTTATTACAAATTCTATATTATAGGAAATTTAATTACGCAACTTTTATGTCACTAAAACTTTTCTCAAAAATGAACAGTTTTAAAGTTATAATCAAAAAACCAAAAAAAATCGAATTGTTCCTTGATATTTTGACATTTTGATTATTTAAACAATGTTCCGGACCATTTTGAGTAGGAGAATAACTCAGATATTATTATTTGAGTTATTTTCAAGCAATTTCTGCAAAAAATTTTGAGTCAACTCTCAACGTCCATCTCAAAACAGATGAGCCCTGGACTACTAATTTACTTTAGTTTATTTATTTTTTGTTATCACTTCCTTACCGGAGATTTTTAAATTCTCCAGGAGTATTACACCATCTCTATCGATAACACTGCTTCCATTTAAGTTTAATCTACTTCCATAATACTTGGGAAAACAATCAATGACTTCCTTTACATCATTTTCCTTTTGAAACTTTCGCAATGCAGGTACAATCCTATCGTAAAATGCTATTTCTGACTTAAAAGTGGTTTGCACCTTGAATACTTCTTGGGATTCTTCATGTTTAGGGATAGTTTTACCTAAAAATTATATGAAATAGTAATTTTTTATTACTAAATTAGTAAAAGTATCAACAACAGTTTTGGAAAAAAAAAACCAGGTCAATTTTTAGACCAAGAGGCAGCGCTGAAAAATCTCTTTGAATTTACTAAAGCTAGATTTTTCACAGTTGGTTACTGTGATTACTGTGTAGATAAACATACTGCGGTCGGTAAAGCGAAACGTAGAACAGGGGTTACTGAGGGGGTATCAAAGTTGCTTTCCTACGAAGGTAATTAAATCCATGTACTAAGACTGAAAATCAGTACACACATTCTTAATTACATATAAATAAAATTTATTATAGTCGGTCAGTTCCACAGAAGGTAGGGAATAGTCCAAGGATCATTTTCTATATCATGCCGCTGTCATACTCTAAAACCTTGGGGGTGGTTGCCACGCCATCTCGGGGGTGGGAATTTTTTTATTACATTTTAACCATGTAATTAGATGGAAAATGTGATTCTAAGACAAAAATGTTTATACATTTTCTTCGTAAAACTAATATTTTTCGAGTTATTCGCGCTTGAAAATACAGTCGAACCCGCTTATTAAAATAGCCTTCACGTCAAGCAAAAATATTCTTATAAGCATGATATTCTAATAACCGATCATTGGTGGCTAGCTGAAATAAGTGTACCGAATATACTTTATAATAGTACATACTATGTCAATATGTAAATGCATATGATGGTTTTTGGTCTTTTTATGTCAATAAAAATTTATACTCTATTTAAAAAAATAATTACGAAACGATTGGACAATAAATTGGAATTGGGTTTTAGAAAAGACTTCCGAACAAACGATCAACTATTGATAATAAATAATCTTATAGAAAAATGCTGTCTATAAAAACAGCCAAGTTTGTGGCAATGTACCTACCTATAGAAATTTGTAGACAAATGAAATTATGATATGACCTTGTCGGCATACGATTGAATTTTCTGTGGGAAAGGAGCGTTTACTCATAACACAGTAATGAAGTGTTTATTAGGTACCTGACAATCCGTAATAATATACAAAACAGCAGGCTTTCGAAGCTAGTACCGACAAACCATTATATCAGGCAAATTTAAAATTATTGGGAAATTGTACGTTTTTATTTGTTGACCTGAAAAAATTATTCTACAAAGCGATATTAGGTTACTAAACCATATTTCAATAAACGGATAAATTTATTAAAGGGTAAATGGAAACGTTTAGGGACCTCGAATTTATATTCCATAAACTGGGATATTCCTATAACCGGTACCCTAATAAGCGGGTTCGACTGTAACAGTTTTTCGACGAAAACATCGACTTTTTTAGAGGGTTTTTTGAGAATACCTCGAAAAATATTCTATATATTATTTTTGGCGATAAACAGTTTCTACAGAAATGATTTTGTAGGATTTTTTAAGAGCTAAAAGACTGTAAATTAAATTCCGTAAGATCCCTTAGTTTTTAATTGGGGCGGGTTTAAAGGGCTCGAATAATGGGGTGTTTGCTGGTAAATATAGGTTTAAACAGCTAACTGTTCACTGTAATGAAAATCTATGCACAAAATCAATTTTTCCTTTAAACTCCAATTTTTCCAAAATTATGCATTTTAAATAGGTCAAACTCCTTGCGTGTATTGATAATATAAATATAAAAGGAACTACAGAAAGGTGAAGACCAATTTTGAATTAGGAAGGTAGTTAGAGAGTTGTTTTCACTGATTTTTTCGTAGAGAAAAGCAGGTACCGACAATTTTTTGATTTTGAAGTCGCTTAATTTTCATGCTAGAAACTTTTTATTATTTTTTCTTGAAAGGTCTAATTGTATAATTGAAAAAACATTCTTTAAGTTTTCCTCAAAAAATGCAAATTTTTCCCATTATTTGCTCATTCATTTCCTCAATTGACTATTGGGGCCGACCGACCGGCTCTGTCCCGTCATACAGCTGACCGATTATAATAACTTTTATTTATATTTAATTAAGAATGTGTGTACCGATTTTCAGCCTTAGTAAATAGATTTAATTACCTTCGTAGGAAAGCAACTTTGATCAACCCTCTCAGTAACCCCTGTTCTACGTTTCGCTTGACCGACCGCAGTATGTTTCTCTACACAATCACAGTAATCAAATGTGAAAAATCTGGCTTTAGTATATTCCAAAAAAATTTTTCAGCGCTACCTCTCCGTCTATTTGAGCAATGTCTTTTAGAATTCGGTGGGCTAGATATGGAGAACTTTTTGGTCAAATGATACTAAAGTTATAGTTCAATGCAAGAGAATTTGTCTTGGATGTTTCTTTTCACAAAATGTTTTGGAGAAAGGAAAAGGGGGGTTCATTTTCACCTTCAGATACTTTTTTGGGTTTCAGCACTAAATGCAAATTTATATGTGCGGAATTTTGAAAGAATGTCCAACAGTTCGGGCTGAAATTTTGGAACAAGGACAGTTATATCATCGTTTAGCAAAAGAGCTAAAGGGATCCTGGCTGAAAAGTCGAAAACTACTCTCAAGTTTTCTTTTTTTTTGTGGAAAACCCTTTTATTTTGTGGGACAAAATATGTATTTTCAAGTGTGGACTTACAAACGATCATAGGAACTTCCCTTCCATGCCCTAGCCCAATATACTCCATCAGAAAATTGATGAAATGTTTAATGAGGGGGAGGTTGATCTGGTAGCAACTATCCTTCAAAATTTTGATTGTTGCAATAAAGAACGATTTAGCAAGCTCCTGCTGTTCAGAACTGTTAGAAACCTCGTGGTCTTGGTACTGTTGGAAAAGTGATCTAGTGTTTCATTCATTGATTCCTTGGTCTTCTGAAAGCAAGGGGTCGAGTGAAATATGTAAGATCTAGGTTAACATCGAGAGTGAGGTTTAAGATAGCTGGTCGGTTCCAGTTATAGCCACCAATCATGGTCAGCCAGACACAATATATCCTAGCTGTAGCTGAATAAGAGAAAATCATGCTTTCCTCAGCCTTTCAAGATTCAGTTCAAGTTTCAAGATCAACTTCAAGGTTAGGTTTACTTTCAATTATGGTGGTAATACCAAGGTTGTCATTGTTATTTCTCTTCATGAAATATTATCAGTCTAATTGCTGTGCCATTAACACACATTTTGGTTTTTTGATCAATTGTATTTACGAAAAAATCATTGCTCCCACTGCTAGTTTTTTTTTTATTTTAGTTTTATTTCCCCGGCTTACGGTCTACGGTCCCTTCCAGGTATTTGAAATCATATTTATATTAATACTTGGTTTTTAGGTATGGCTCTAAGTAAATCTCGTTAATGTACCGGGTGTCCCAATAAGAATTGCTCTCGACCATATCTCAGGAACCGTTTATAATACAGCTTTGAGAAAAAAATATTTGTAACAAAATTTGCCTTGGGAAAAGCCTTGAAATTATTTTCATAATTGGAGGTCCACCGCTAGAGGGCGTAATTGAATATCAAAATATAAAAAATCAAAATTTTACAAAATTTACTTAATGAAAGGGCACTGGAAATCCAATCATCGTATTCTTCATAAAATTCTGCGTATACTATTTTTGACAAGTTTAAGTCTATCGTTGCAAATAAGAGGTGGGGGTGAGTGGGAACCTTCTTATAAAAAAATGGCTGTAAGTCCGGTTCTGCTAAGTCGAATTTTGCATACTGAGTCTTGTTAAAAATAGCTCTTTTTCGTCAATATAAGAGTCTTATTTTTGAAATAGCCTAATAAGTAATATGCTAGCTAGTAGGCGTTATTTAATTATTTTCGAAAATCTAGTTTTCTTTGGAGAATATTAAATAGAAGTATGCATTTTTAATCCACTATTACAAAACTAGACCAAATTAGCAACATAATACCGAAAACCGCATGTCGACACCTTTTTTTATCTCGAGATATCTTAAAAAACGTGTAAATTTTAAACAACTGTTAATGTTACTGTAAGCGAACTGCTGTAAACGAAGTTACGGAAAAGTAGTGTGCTATGGAAAAAACAAAGAAACATTTTCCAGATGTAAACTTATATAATTAATTATAACAACAATAAGACAAACAACACTATAAAATATAACAAAGAAATAAAAGCAACTACTTAATTAGTGACGACCTAAATGTTCAAATTGTTGCCCATCATTTTCGATGCAAGCATTTACTCTTTCAAGAGTAGATTGAACAGCAGTCTTAATTTCTGCTTTCGCAATGCTTTGAATGGCGTTTCGTATTCTCTGTCTAGATTCTAGATCATGTTTTGTCGAATAGTGGGCCTAGCGGCAAAAACAAGGTCTTTAATCCGTCCCCATAAATAAAAGTCTAAAATAGTTAAAACTGTTGCTATTCAATCTACTCTTGAAATAGTAAATGCTTGCATCGAAAATGATGGGCAACAATAATTTGAACATTTAGGCAGTCAGTCACTAAAGACTAAGTATGTAGTTGCTTTTATTTCTTTGTTATATTTTATAGTGTTGTTTGTCTTATTGTTGTTTTAATTAATTATATACGTTTACATCTGGAAAATGTTTATTTGTTTTTTCCATAGCACACTACTTTTCCTTAACCTCGTTTGCAGGTAACAGTAACAGTTATGTTTAAAATTTACACATTTCTTAAGATATTTCGAGATAGCAAATAGGTATCTACATGCGGTTTTCGGTAATATGTTGCTAATTTGCATAGTAATTATTAGGCTATTTCGAAAATAAGACACTTACATTGACGAAAAAGAGCTGTTTTCAACAAGACCAAGGATGCAAAATTCGATTTAGCAGAAACGGACTTACAGCCATTTTTTCATAAGAAGGTTCCCACTCACCCTCACCTATTATTTGCAAAGGTAGACTTAAACTTGTGAAATCAAATATGCGCAGAATTTTATGAAGAATACGATGATTGGATTTCCACTGCCTTTTCTTTAGGAAATTTTGAAAAATTTTAATTTTTTAATTTTTGATATTCAATTACGCCCTCTAGCGGTGGACCTACAATTATGAAAATAATTTCCAAGCTTTTCCCGAAGCAACTTTTGTTATAAATATTTTTTTCTCAACGCTGTACTAAAAACGGTTCCTGAGATATGGCCGAGATACATTCTTATTGGAAGACCCGGTACAACTATACTAATAGAAAGCTAGAACAACATGAATGGCCCTTTTGACCGAAACAATCAAAACCAAACAAATTACAACCCCCACATATAACGTGATACTTGATAAAAATGGACACAATGTCATCCTAAAGTACACAAAATATACATACATAAATATGTTTTCCTAATCGATATAATGATATAAGTGTATACTACTCACTATATACGATGAAAACCTATTGATTTTACTAATAACCTTTTTTAAAGTCATTATAGTCATTAGTAGGGGAGGAAAGTATGCTAAATGTACAGTCACTCGAGAGCTTTGGGGACCTATTGGGTTGTGAAGAATAGGTTCTAAAACCAAAAAAAAGAATGTGTGTGTACTTTGTACGCACGTAAGAAGTTATACTTCTATTATATGATTTAAACGAAATTAATATACTTTTTATTTCTATTTTGTTTAAATATTAAACTAATTTATACTTACTACTTCTCAAACATTTTTATTAGAACAGTGCCAAAAATTAAAATAATAAAAGAATAAAACACACACAAACACATTAAACAAGCCACAAATGATGTCTGAACATTAATTGTCGAAAATTTTTTTAACTAAATACGTATTTTCTGAAAATACAATTATATAATAAATATACTTACAATCATAAAATGTAATAAAAAAAAACAAAAAAGAAAGTTTCTATTGGGACTCGAACCAGCGCTGATAAGAGCGGTTGGTATTGGAATTCATTCGCCTTCTCCGCTTAGCCACGGACACTATGTCTCATTATTTACGAAGATCGACTAACTAAACGGATTAAACTTGTGATATTTTGATATTTTGAAAATTGATCAAATTATTTTAATTTTGAATTGAAATGATTTAGAATTGAAAAAATACAACAAAACATAGAGTAAAAAAACAATATATTAGGTGAATATTGATAGAACTTTTGATGGTAATCAAATTATATAAATACAAGTATTACATACTATGTATTTTGGCAGATCAAATAGGTAGCTTTATACCCATGATACATTAACAATTATTAGGTACCTGTTGCTTTTAAAAACTATTTATAAGTCACTACAATATTATAAACTTTTTTGTTTCTGTCCTCACAACAATAAAACTAATATATTATACATTTGTTTACCTTTACCTTTACCTCCAAACCACAGCTGCCATATCGGATAATTTTTGACATGTCATTTGAACATCCAATCAGAACAAAGTTATAATGCGCATGCGCCGGGCTGATAGGTTTTAACATATAAAAAAAATCACCCTCTATCGCTAGAAGTATAACTTCAAAAAGTTAGGTAAAGTTTTCCATTTTAGTGGGGACTTTCCATTTTTAATTTAATTTTCCATTTCCAACAATCGTTTATCCGATTATAGCGCCATTTATCCATAATTCGAAAAAATGTTTCAAATAAAAGTTGCTTATTTACGTAAGAAATCCGAATCTGCAATGAAAAATGGGGGCTCCTATTTAAAATTTTAAAGTAACCCCCCCCCCCCCCCACCTCTGTAGGTGGTCGTATTTGGTGCAATTCGATAGATTTTTTAAACATATGGAATAAGTCTATTTTTCAGTTTTTCGATCTGATGTTTATTTCGCGAAATATCGCTGGATTCCTATTTAAAATTTTAAATTTACCCCTCCCCCCCCCCCCACAACACTCCGTGGGGAGTCATGTTTGGTACCATTCGATAGATTTTTAACAAATATTGTGCACGTATTTTTTATTTTTTAGTTCTCTCGTTTATTTTGCGAAATATTCGCTTTTTTCTTGTGATACTTTGTGACTCACCCATTTCCTTATTCGTCGTATTTGGTGCAATTCGATAGATTTTTTAAACATATGGAATAAGTCTATTTTTCAGTTTTTCGATCTGATGTTTATTTCGCGAAATATCGCTGGATTCCTATTTAAAATTTTAAATTTACCCCTCCCCCCCCCCCCCCACAACACTCCGTGGGAGTCATGTTTGGTATCATTCGATAGATTTTTAACAAATATTGTGCACGTATTTTTTTATTTTTTAGTTCTCTCGTTTATTTTGCGAAATATTCGCTTTTTTCTTGTGATACTTTGTGACTCACCCATTTCCTTACGCCCAAATCGTCAGATTTTTGAAATATACACTGTTTTGCATGTACTTAACTTACCTTATCTTAATCTGACGATTTGATAAGGATAGAATTTTTCGGTTACCCCTTAACGAACTCCCCTGTGTTTAGAGCCAATATATGGTAGAGGTACATCTACAGGGTATCAGGTTTCTCCCCATATGCTAATCTGACGCGCTCGAGTAACTGCAAAAATCCCCGCTTGGGATCCCCTACCATTATTAAGTTTCATAAATGAAAAATTATTATACCTAATATAAAACTAAATACAGTTTTGTAGAATAAAATTTATTTGGTTATAATATTTGGTTCTACTATTTAAAAAATAGTATTTGGTTATATTTAATAATAATCATGTGCACAATTCTTATAAGTAATATTTAATAAGTCGATAGGTATTACATCACCTTGTTGTTTCTAACTAAATAAAGTTTCTAACTTACCTACTAGATGTATTTGATATTTTTCTTTAGACTTACTATCTTCTATATTAACATCTATTTTAAATAATTCTCCACCATAGTTTTCTCCCGGTCCAACAAGGCTGGTGACATTTGTATCAACAATGTTTTGGTTCTCTCCAATGTGTGCCGCTATGAGAGATTCTAAATTTGGCAGTGTCATGTCTGAAATTAAATTAACACTTCTGTGAAAATTGGAGATCAGCGGTTATGTTTATATTTTTATTACATTGGAAATTAAAATCACTTTGATTCATATAGAATGATTTGCTTTAATATTTTTATATTCCCAGAATATCTATCCTGCGTAGTCATTTATCGCGTCATTTATTTAGTGTCGATGACATTAAACGGCAGCGTCTAAAAATAATCCAGTCAAAATCGACCACAAAAGTAACCACCTAAAAATTCTAATACTAATACTCATATACTGCATAACTACTTAAATAGTGTCATATCGCTAAAAAATGGAAAATCTGTTTTTTGACCAAACACGTTCCTTTAGGCGTTTCCATCATTGTGGAATAATGTCATATAATTTAGTTATCTTAAGCGCGTGATACACACGCAATCTTTAAGTACGCGGATTTAAAGATCGCGGACTTACTCGGCTCGCCGTCGGTGATACACGGCAGACTTAAAGTACGCGGTTTTAAGAATCGCAGTCGCCGTCGGTAGCAAAAAATTTAGAAACTGTCCTCGTGGTTAAATTTTTTATTTTCTGTGTACCTAATTTTGCTGAAATCTTATGTTTTTAGTCGAGTTTGATTATTTTTTTGATCAGGTTTTGTTAAATAGAAGAATAATTTGATTTTTTATATGTGTGGTAAGCTGTCAAAATCATGATGTGAAGTATAGCACTTGTTTTTGATCTATTTTAATTTAATACAAGGTAGGCATAAACAAACAAAATATCATAGATAAGATGGTAATATTTTCATCAGGAGGATAAAACAGCCTATAAACAATTAGGTTTACTCAAAAACAAATAATCAAAATAATTTAGTATAGCTTAAAATAGTGTTTTAAGGTTTTCTCAAAACTTATAAAATGTAACTTGTCTCCTTTCAACAATAGACGATTGAATTATTTCTTGGCAATTTGCTTAATTAGTGAAAATATAAGTGTAACTTTAAACGCAATAACATGATGGCTCGAGGCTCGTGGCTCGTGGCAGTGATACACGTACGGGTTACGAGTAAGATTTCAAACTTGTTGGATCGACGGCGTACTTACTCGGCGGACTTAAAGTACGCGTACTTGCGGTGATACACGCGCGAAAAAGGTCGCGAGCCATAAGTTCGCGTACTTATTCGCGTGTGTATCACCCCTTTTAGGATCTGCATAGTACACCTGTGTCGTTATTACCATTTCCGGTTTTGGCTCACTCAGTATTAGCCAGTGGCCTACTGAGCATGGTTCCACGGGTTCCGCGGAAACAGGGCCCGGGCCCCGCAGGGGCTTGCTCTAACGCGCTTTTTGCTTCTTTTGTTCTAATTCGTTTGGGACATTTTGAATTACAAAAGTACACACTACGAAATGTAACTGCTTAATAAATTTTAATTTCTGTGTAGGTATTTATAAATAAAAAAATACCTATTCATCAAAAAATTAGAAAACCAAATTTATTAAGAAACGCGGAGAACGCTATTGTAAGCTTCTTTCGTTTTACCTGCTAAACAAAGCCGTTGTCTCAACACTTCTTTAACCTTTCGTTACTCGCGCCAACTTTTTGTGATCGGATACTCGCGCACGGTGCAGGAGACCGGGTCCAAAAATATGGGTCAGCAGTGTTTTAAATTTATTTTTTTTGCAAAATTGTGTACGATTAAATTATTTAATGAATATAATATGATCATATAATTTTGTAGATATGCGTTTGTGTTCACATTATATTACTTTAATCAAAAATTTAATAATTTTCATTGTTATCCATTTATATGTATATACAAAAACATTGGAAGTGAAAAAAAAATTGAATATGGTTAAATTTGTTTACTAAGAACTTTAGATCTTAATTCAATACACAAAAAAATTAAAAGTAAAGAGTAATTGTAGTAACAAAAAAAGTTATAAAAATTAATTAACGTTTTTAAAACATGAAATACACAATGGTGTCACATTCATTGGAACAATGGTGTTCCAAACACAGATATTTTGAGCATATTTGGCAGTAAAACTTTGTTTTTCTATTTTTCTTACAATCACAAACAGCACAGCGATCTGAAGTTCCTGGTGTTACGACTGGTACTTGTTCTGTTGGTCAACCACATATCTCCCTAAACCTCATTCTGATGGTTCTGGGTAAGTTATATATTTATATTTATATATATAAATATAAATAAACTAATCTATAAACATTGAAAATAAGGAAAAGATCTTAAATCACCTTACTAATTAAAAATATCGATGTGTGATCCAAACACAAAAATTGGTGCACAAATACTCGCACACGGTGTACGGGACCGTGTTGCGTAATAACAAAAGGACAGTACTATTTTTTACACTGCGAACTGACTTTACCCACAGTTGATTGACCACTGAAGAAGTATACGAAGTAGCCATTCAAAATCCCCACTACAAGCAGAGTTACAGGAATTTATTTACAGGCCCGGTCTCCCACACCGTGTGCGAGTAACGGAGGGTTAAAGAATAACCGCCGGTGCCTGCCTAAACACGTGCTAACACAAATTCTTTTGTAAGTATTTTTTTATAGTAGCATGATCCATGAGTAAAGTTGCAAACTGCAAAGTTGCAGTAACAGTAATTCAGAAACAGATATTCAATGCAAGTTTTGTACGGTGGATTATAAAAATAATCCCAAGATGCTCGATGCTCCTTTTGTAAGTATCTATAGCACCCTCATAACATAACACTGCATACATATAGACAATTATAGTGCTAAGTATAATAAGGATAAAATATATACACTAATTTATTTTTAAGAAAATCTCTTCGTTTGATTGATATATTTAACCTCACCGATCCAAGGTTTTTTTTGATATTTTTATATTTAAGAGTTTTATCTCCCTAGAGATTTGTATGTAATTATTTAACTTATTAATAAATGTATCATATGCAATTTGAAAATCTAGTTTGTTGACATAAATTTCATTCCAATGTTCATTTTTAAAAGCTGTAGTAGTTTTCCGACATTGGTTTTTAATTTATTATGACTGGAGATCAAGATGAAGAAAATTTTCGAGTTTTATTATTTATAAAAACGACACGGCTGGCGTAAAATGATCAGTCATGTCAGTATGAAAACCGATATTAATATTAAATCAATATTAATGTACTGCTTTAATAGTCCATTCACCCACGGTAAAATATTGCAAAACCTTCAAACCAAAAAAAATTTAAAAAACGGCTTGGATAGATATGAAAATAAGTCCTCAATTGGATGAACCAACTAATTCTAAGCATCTGTTTTTTCACTAAGTCAATACTTTTCGAGTTATTTGCGAGCAAAAATGTTTATTTTTCTACAAAAAAAAAACACATTTTCAAAATTTTTTTGCAAATAACTCAAAAAGTAAGTATTTTATTAAAAAATACTATTATATTAGCAGAAATTAAGCTTATAAAAAAGTAAAATAATGGAGTATATACCAAGTCTGTAGACCCGTATATAGTGGCAGAGTTTGTAGCTAATAAAAAGTAAGTTTTTACTCGTCAAATTCCAAATCGAATATTTCAACGAGAGATAACCAAAAAATCAAGCATTTTTTGCGAGAAGACTGATTTTAACTTTTTTTTTCTTTTCGATTCACAAATTAGTTTACTTATTATGTATTTTTTATAAGATCTGTAAGATTCATTGGTTCATAGTGCTTATTTTTGAAAAGGCTGTAGTTAAATGGGCGAAACGCGTCACTAATCACGAGTATATACAAATTTTGAATAGCCATAACTTAACCAATTTTTGTCTTCAGGAAAACAAAAATTCCAAATTATTTACAATATCAAAACCTATATTTTCTTACTACTTGAAATCTTTAGTAGGTATCACCAATAATTTTTAAGCTATTTAAAAAAAAATTGTTCATAATTAAAAAAACAATTTATACTCAACCAATTTTTTTCAAAAATGAGATCTTTGAACCGATAAAACTCACAGATCATATAAACAATACATAGGTAAGTCAAGTAACTTCTGAAGCGGTAACGATTAGTTTCATTTGAGATGCTAATTAGGTGGTGATTTTTACGATTTTTTTTTTACCAAGAAAATGGACCAACTTTATTTTGATCGTACCTTGTTTACTTATGATGCTAGAAACTAAAAAAAAAAAAGAAGAAATTCAGCTTTTGTAAACACTTAAAAAAGGAGTGATAAGTTAAAATATTCGATTTGCAATTTGACGAATAAGAACCTACCTTTCATAACCTACGACTCTGCTCCTACTGGCTCTACAGAGGACTTTTTGAGTTATTTCCGAAAAACCGCCTAGAAACGTAGTTTCTTTTTGTTGAAAAATGGATATATTCACTCGCAAATAACTCAAAAATATTGACTAGTGTAAACAATCTATGGAACTAAAGTTGTTTAGAATTAGTTATTTTATTTTATTCCGGACTTATCTTGAACGTGTGTTTTTTCACCCCTGAGATGCGGTGAAACTCACCCCCGGACAAAATACAACATCGGCACACTATAACTTTTTTTCTTTGACATTTTAGCTATGTTTATGCCAAATTTCATGTCAATCCAAACGGTTCTTTAAAATTTTGAGCAAAAACCATGAGTAAAATGAACTATAAATTAGCTTGAGTTTTTATAAAAAATGTATGATACATTTTATGATATGTGATAATTTATATTCAATGTTTATTAAAAACTTTTGATATACAATGTGTGGTTTTATTGGGCAGGTCGGCCCGCATCCCAAATGAAACCAGCGCCCGCTGATCTATCAGTACGCCGCTGGTATTAGCAAGCACTCCACAAGGCCGTTTGCGTTACACTGTGGTCGAGAATGGATGGGTGATTACCGTTAATGGATGGATGGGTGGAAGTACCGTTAATTTTTAAATATTGCCCTAACATGTGATGTAATGCATTGGCATGTCTTGAAAGAAAAACCATAATTAAGTGTGTTTTGAAAATGTTGTCTTACGGAGCAGAAACGTTGACCATGACAAGGAGAACAGTGTGAAAAATCCGTGTGTCTCAAAGGGTAATGGAGCGTAGGTACTATGTTTCACTGCGAGACAAGATCCCAAACCGCCAGTTACGACAAAGATCAGGAGTGGCTGATGTACTGGAGAGAGTAGCAAGGCTGAAATGGAACCGGGCATGTCACGTGGTTCGAATGACAGATTACATATGGACAAAGCGGATACTGGAGTAAAGAAAAAAAGATGATGCCTACCGAAGTGGAGGTCGTCTACCAGCACGTGGGCTGATGATCTAAAACGTTGTCATAAGAGGAACAAGATCTAAAAAGATGGAAAGTTATGAGGGATATCTATGTCCAGCGGTGGACAAGGGAAGATTTAATGATGTACATAAAGAAACACACATAATATGCATAAATTTATAGCTATAACTCCAAATTATTCCTGAAATAAGTATATATTTTGACTGGACTAATAACATGTGTAGTACATTTTAATGTAACCTTGTGGTAAAATTATCTCTAATGCATAGTAAAGTGTCAACAAATACAGATAAAAATGTATGCTACTATCTGCAAGATTGGTTGTATACTTTTAGGTAGGTACACTACTTACCTTACTACAAGCCTTTCTAGCTACACTGTGAAAAATTACCAATTTATTAATTTTACAAACGTAGCCTAACCACTTCAATATTGAGGACTACAACAGCAACAGCACATCACACCTGTTCAGACGCGATGACCTGAATTTGCACATCACCACGAGCTCTTCAAAGTGGGAAAGTATGTAAACATGTAAACATGTAATTTAGTCTCACAATTGAAGTGGGATTATTGATTATTAGGTACACTAGTTTAAACACGTCAAGTGCCTAGTTTAAAAACTAATAAAAAGTAACTTAATTCTTTCAAACATGTAAAGACTGAAACAGTTTTTGTACACATTTATGACTACTGAAAGACAGCGAGGAGCGTACTTTTGAAGTGTGTAAAATATGTAAATCCTAACTAAGCGCTTTCGGCTTATAAAGCCATCTTCAGAGTACCAAAATACCACTATGAAGAGAGAGGGATCCCATGTAAGATTTAAAAAACTTCCAGTTCTTATTCATTTTTTTGTTGGTAGAAAAAACCTTGTCTGACTTTTGGAAAACATTGTCTTTGTCTAAATTGGTGTTGTCGGTTGTTGGTTGGAACATTAAAAAACACCAAATACGGGCACAAAGGACTCTCACACAAAAAAACCATTACATATTAGAGAGATTTGATCATGGTATGGTAAGGTCAAATATCTGTAATCTGTAAGGTTTTTTTTTGTGTGAGAGTCCTTTGTGCCCGTTTGCATAATATTCTGCATGCTACCAACGTACGCTTCAGATGGTAAGGTTTTTTTCACTTTACCATGATCAAATATTTGTAATATGTAATGTATTTTTTGTGTGAGGGTCCTTTGTGCACGTATTTGATATTTTTTAATGTGCCAACCAACAACTGACAACACCAGTAGACAATTTTTTCCAATAGTCAGACAAGGTTTTTTCTACTAATAAAAAACTGCATAAGAAGTAGATGTTTTTTAAATCTTACATGGGATCCCTCTCTCTCTCTCTCTCTTCATAGTGGTATTTTGAAATTATTGACCCTAGCTCTGAAGATGGCTTTATAAGCCGAAAGCGTTCAGCTAGGAATTATATATGTTATACACTTCAAAAGTACGCTTCTCCCTGTCTCTCATTAATTCTTTTAAACTCAATAAATAAGAAAGCAAAATATAACATAATAAAACACTTATTTTTCCATTATTTTTATTCTGAAGCTGAATCTATTCTATTGAAGCTGACTGGTCATATCAGTAACTGTAGTTTCTCTGATATTGTCTAGATATTCATCTGTTTCTGGCTCCTTTTTTATTTCTCCCAATATTAATCGAATTTTTCAGTGATGTTATTGCTCTTTTCCAATTATTCTTTGGTCTTTACCTCTGTCATTATTGTAGTTATTAATCAATGCCTCTGTCTTTGGCTCTCAGGCAGATATCTCAAGTGTTTTTTTCGCTACACTATTTTGTTCTATTATCAATGTGTTGCCAATCCATCTTCAATCGTTCTTCTCCATTTTCTGTTTTTTTGGTTTCTCAATTGATCCTGTAAAAATTGGTTATATCAAGCCTTTTTATCTTTAGAATAGTTCTTAGTTATTCAGGAAAGTTTTTAGTCCTTCAGTTGATATTGCCTTATGTTTTCCTGATAATTTCCTGGAAATGTCTGCGTAATTATGATTTTGTGTGTTCCATTAAAATTTTAAACAATAGTTTTGAAAGTCAACCAAGCACTATTTTCAATTCAGGACAAGATTTTACAGTTACCCCCCGCCCCACTTCCGTGGGGGTAGTGTTTGGTGCCATTCGGTAGATTATTTAAAAGTATTGAATAAGTGTATTTTTCAGTTTTTCGATCTGATGTCCATTTCGCGAAATATTCGCTTTTTCCTTGTGAAACTTTGGAACTCACACATTTCCTTACTCAAATCGTCAGATTTTTGAAATATACGCTGTTTTGCATGTGCTTAACTTTATTATTATTATTATTAATATTCAATAAGACTAGATGATTAGAATCCTTTTATAATCTAAAAGCTAAACAAATTTTGGTACTTAGCTGTTATACACTTAAACTCTATTACATAATTAAACTAAAAATACAATTAATTATTATCGAGTCTATTGCCCTGCATGAAATGAATCTAATTCCAAGCATGAAAAACCCTATTTGATAAAAAGTTTAACCTGATGTTGGTTCTGCAGAGTTCTCTTCTTAGCTTTCTGGGATGGCCTCTTAACCGCTCACCTGTATTTATTGTAAAGAAATTTCTGAGTGAAGAAGTTTCATAATGAAATAAATTGAATGTTGTAATTAAGTCGCCTCTAAGTCTGCGGAGGGATAACGGAACTAAATCGATGATCCTTAAACGATCTTCATATGAGGGACGCACCAATGAATACGGAATCCGTGTTACTCGTCTCTGTACATTTTCCAGCATATTTACGTCACGCTGAAGAACCGGGCATCACACTGAATTAGCAAATGCTAATATAGGTCTCACATAAGTTTTATACAATTTTGCCAAGGTTTGACTGTCACAGGACGAAAACACTTTACTAATAAGGTATACCATGCGATTGGCTTTATTACACTGTTGCAATGTTTGAGGAGTCCAGGACAAATGAGAGTCTATTAACACGCCGAAATCAGAGTGACAATCGGTCTTTTTTAAAACGGTACCAATAATAAAATAATTTAACCGAGGCTTGTTTTTGCCGACATGAACAACGACACATTTATCTATATTAGGCGGTAGCAACCAGTCAGTACACCATTGAGAAATGCTGTTCAAGTCTTTTTGCAAACACTGAAAGTTTATTTTAGGATTGTTGTACAGCTTTGTGTCATCCGCATAAACCGAGACTTTGATAGAATGATGTATTTTAGCTCCGATGTAAATATATTAAACAGTAGTGGCCCTAAAACGGATCCTTGGGGAACTTACCTTGTCTTAATCTGACGATTTCGAGTTTTTCTAAGGATAGATTTTTTTTTCGGCCCCCTCCTTAACGAACTCCCCTGCATTAGGAGCCAGTATATGGTAGAGGTACATTTTCAGGATACAAGGTTTCTCCTCATGTAATAATCTGACGCGCTCGAGCAACTGCAAAAAATTCCCGCTTGGACTCCCCTACCAGTGAAACTTGCTTGAGATTGCTGCTGAATGAAGCAGTAGGCAAATTGGGATACTCTGTTTTACATTTCTTTTTCTTGTTGTATCCTGACGTTTTCACTGTACAAAAGTAAAAAGAATTTTATCACGTATTCCATTGGTCCTCTTCTGTAAACTCTCAACGCACTGTATCAGCACTTACAACTTGAAATACCAGAGGGAGACACAAGAATAAGTTTCAGTTCCTGTTAAAATGATTAAAGTGTTGATTGTTCGAAAAAAGCATGAGAATCATGACAACTTTACTAAGGTATTCTATAAAAATAATACGACTTTAGGTTTTTTACGTTATATTAAACATAATAATTCTGTGGAATAATCGCCAATTCTACAAATAAATACTGTAACTAAGATTCAACCAAAATTTCATCATTGGTCTTGCCATTTAAATCCAATTACATTTATGGCACTGACGTAAAATGAAAAAGAGTCTCTCTAAGGCTTCTGGCATTAATCCATCCCTCACTTTTTGCCTATACTTAGGATCATGAAAATCTGGATTGGGATCGTCCATGAAACTTTCATTCTTTTTACCAAATACCACTATTGTAACAAAACCAATAGTCCATCCCAAAATGATTTCTGATTCCATTTTTAACTCTCTCAGAAAATTTGGATAATTGAACGGTTCAGTATCACATTTAAACCGCTTTAGATTGTTCACAAATTCTGTATGGTAGTGCTCTATCAAATCATCAAAATGTAGTCTAGAAACCTCCGTCTTGACACTGGTGAATATAAAGTTAAGAACGTCAGAAGCTGGGGAACCGTAGTCGTAGAGTTGGAAGTCAATAAACTTGTTCTTTGCTGGTTTACCTTTTTCGTATTTTATCATTACGTTGTTGACCCATAGGTCACGATGGACGATCGTTGCAAATGGTTCTCTTACTTCAGTTTTCATTTCCTGTTTTTCCCATGCTACGTTCACCTAAAACAAAAATAAATTTACTGTTTGGAATAACACATTTGTTAAAGCTCTTGTTCACAAGATTGTTTAAAATCTATCAGATTTATATAGACAACAAAGGCAAACGAATAGAGACTACGTGTTTGGGAAAGAAAAATCCTAAGGAAGATCTTTGGGCCTATGCTGGATGAATCATTAGGACAATATAGGATGAGAACTAACAAAGAGCCAGAAGAAATTTACCCAGATGACAACATCATAAAAGAAATAATTTTCCAACCAATATAGTTGATGTCTTGTGATGCCAGGGGTTAATCTGGAAATATTTTTAACATCCTTCAAAATCAGATAACATAATGTAACCCCAACTGTTTAAAATTATTTTAAGGGTTTTTACCCGTACATTTTGGTGGCTTAAAGCATGTATACCTGTGATAACACTGATGATGGAATATTGATTCCGAAAACGTTTTGTGATACAGCCCTTTTTAGGAATTTTAAATACATATACCTTTTACAAAATAAGGTTTTTATTTTTTAAAAGAAATTATGTCCAGAAAACTTAAGCCACCTCGGAAGACATTCTCACCAAAGAACAGTAAGGCTGGCGTGGGAGGAAGTCCCAACTGGAAGAAGACCATGCGGACACCCTCGACTCCGGTGGGGGGATAATCTAACAGGAGACCTGAAAGCTATGGGAGTGCAGAGGTTGCTCAATAAAAAGAAGAGTGGAGGCATGTTGTCGAGTCGGCTAAAATACACGAAGGGTTGCAACGCCACGGAGTAAGTAAGTAAGTAAGATTTATATATAGGCCAGAAAAAGCTTTAAAATGGCGTATTACAAAGTTTGATATACTGATTTATTGTTAATATAATTGCGAAAAAGGTCGGAATTGCAAAAAAAAAATATTTTCTCAATAACTATTGTAAAAATTAGTGTACAGCTTTGAAATTTTTGACAAATGAGGGTTCTTTGGTGCTTAATATGTGATCAAAAATTTCAAAGCGATTCATTCAATTGCTTAAATTTTATTCAAATTGTTTTTCCCAGAGAGCATTTTTTTTACAATAACATAAGTCAGAAAAAAATGACCTTAGAACCATTCCACAGGTGACAAACGAAAGAGCATAAACTACATTTTCAACATGGTTTAAAAGAGTGAATGAAAAAAATGCATTTATTAGTCATAAATAATTATGCAAAAGTATCGTCATTTTTTCTTTATAAACTTTTTGAATAACTTTTTCCAAAAAATTAACTTTTTTACCCTGTTTTAAGTGCATAGGCGTAACCAGGGGAGAGTTTGGGGGTTATAACCCCCCCCCCCATTGGGATGGACTTTGAGCTCTATACGCGGTGCCACTTCGGTATGCGGTCTACCGTCTAATATGTGGTCTACGGCAATTTAGCTGATTCGGCATGCGGTCTACGTACAAAAACAAATTAGAGAAACTATTACAAACATTACTATTTTATTATTACTAACAGCTTCACTGTTCAATTGGTAATTATACAAAGAGTCTACATTCTACCACATCCAATACTATTTTAATATTAAATATCATGCAACCGCAGTAAATATCGGTTTTTGCCTGAAAGGAGGAAGACCTAACCCTTCGGTCCAAACCCAACTTACGGGTATTAGAGTGAGAGAACCGCAGGGCAGGAGGTATTTGACCGCTGCGCGCAATCAGAACCCACCCTTTTTATTATCACTAAACGGTCTTTTCAGCGTTTTAAATTAACACTCAAGGCCCATTTCGTTGATTCAAGTTTATATAGGCAACCCAAATTACACGCCGCTAATCCTCAGTTCGGGATTTAGACAGAATAACGCGTGAAGTGTGAAGTAAAGCACAAGTATGACAAGTAAAATAAAGTATAAATATAAATAATAAATAAAAAGTTTGTAATAGTTTCTCTAATTTGTTTTTGTACGTAGACCGCATGCTGAATCAGCTAAACTGCCGTAGATCGCATATCAGACGGTAGACCGCATACCAAACTAGAAACTCTGCCGTAGACCGCATACCGAAGTAGCACCCTATACGCTTAACACCATACCCCTCAGAGATCTTCCAGTAGTTGTAACCCCCCCTCTTTCCAGTAGTTGTAACCGCCCTTAGGATCATCCTGGTTACGCCTATGTTTAAGTGCACAACTACCAAGTAATGTGATCTAGGTATATCATTATTGATAAAAAATTGTAATAAATATGTATCATTCCTTATACAGTGCGTAAATCGTTCAGCTGGACATAGGGAACATACATTGTATATATTTAGATACATAAATACATACATTGTATTATATTAAGATAATTGTGGCAACTTCGCTCTCTCAATGCCAATATAGTTGTTAGCATTAAGGTACATTAACCTCAAAATTGACAATTAAATTCTTCTTCTTCTTCTTCTTCTTCTTCTTCTTCTTCTTCTTCAGTTTATTGGCCTCCACCTACTTGGGTATTTGGCCAGCTCATCGTCTCGGAACAAGGCAAAGACAATTAAATTTGGGTGACACAAATAAACGCCAAAATATGACATTGTAGTTAGAACTATTTTTAACCTAATGGGAAAACTGTGTCTGTTTAATTTGGAAATTAATTTTTAAATAAAAGATATTTTAAAAATTAAAAGTAAACTTATTAATTCATCAGTCATAATCTTTGTTTTTGACTTATTTATGGACTGCCTTGCATTCAAAATCACTCATTCTATTCGTTATAAGCGCTCTATTGCACCAGAAACTCGTACTCGAAGAGAAGTTTCAAGTATGTTCCATTCCACGAACATACGCCTGTTTTGGATTATTTCGACAACGAATATTTTACTGTGCAACATAAGAAGTACGAAAGTAAATGGCGCTAATAATTATTTCAATAAACAACAATGTAATTTGCAATTTACTTTCGTTCTTCTTATTTTGCACAGTAAAATATTCGTTGTCGAAGTAATCCAAAACAGGCGTATGTTCGTGGAATAGGGATAACACAGGTTAGCGCAGTTGCCACAATGATCTCAATGTATATTCCCTATGTCTAGCAGAACGATTTATGTACTGTATAACAAAATAAAAAGTTTAAGATTTACGATAATTTTGCTTAATTATTTATTACTAATAAATGCATTTTTTATTCACTTTTTTAAACCAACTTGAAAACATAGCTCCTGCTCTTTTATTTGACACATGTGGAATAGTTCTAACGTCATTTTCTTCTGACTTATGTTATTGCAAAAAAAATGCTCTCTGGGATAAATAATTTGAATAAAATTTAAACAATTGAATGAATCGATTTGAAATTTGTATCACATATTAAGCACCAGAGAACCCTTATTTGACAAAAATTTCAAAGCTGTTCACTAATTTTTACAACAGTTATTGCGAAAATAATTTTTGCAATCCCGACATTTTTTCGCAATTCTATTAACCAATGAGTATATCAAACTTTGTAATACGTCATTTTAAAGCTTTTCCATAATCTCGAAGGTATTTGTACTAAAGAAACCATAAGTTTCCCTGTTTTCCATTGATTTGAAAAAAAAGTGAAAAATTCCATTTTTTGACAGTTAATTGTTTATAAATAAAAATGGCTGCCAGATCCTACGCAGGAAATAGTTACAATTTGCTCTTATAGGTATTACCTGTCGAAAAAATGCATCAGTACCCTGGCTATTCAAGTGTCATGGAAAAACCTTATTACCCTGGTCTAATATCATTGTGATAATTACCTAATATCTATTTCTGTATTGTGCCGCTATGAAGGTTTTAGCCCAAGAAATTTGTCACCATAATAGCCCTGACACCGCTGATACCGCTATAATAAAATTAAACTGACAGAAGCTCAAATAACTTACAAAACAAGAAGAGGCAGACCAGAAAAGCTGGCAAATAGAATAGAAGAACTGTGAGCATCAAAGTAAAAGTTTAGAATAAATAAAACAATTGAAGTTCAATTATGAGCTAAAATAGATGAACTTGTCAACTGTAGCCAGTACAAGGATATTCTTCTTCATGTACCATATCTTTTCACAACGTTGGTTACCATCATAGCTATCTTAATTTTATTCACTGCCATCCTAAATAGCATGTTTGTATCAACACCATACTAATCTCGTAAGTTCTTGAACCATGAGGTTCATCTTCGTCCTGTATAACGTTACAAACGTCACATCTTTGCTATTTTATTTTTATATAACTATATTGCTTTATTTTCTTTAATATTTCATTAGTAATAATTATCTTCTGTATTCGTTTTAACTTGTTTTTCCGTTAAAAACATGTTTGGCGCCCGTTCTATAGGCAACTCTCTTTGCATTTTAGAATCTCATCTAACCTTGTGTTCTGTGTTCATTACTTCATACTTATAGCCTGAGAGCTGTGAGACATATTTGGGTAGGTATTTTAGCAACCTGAAAATTTTTCAGGTGACTGTTCCACGATAGCCTAATACAAAAATGCCGGTCTGTCTGGAGGGTAGCGGTTATTTTCCCCAACCCCCCCCCCCCCCAAAGTTAAAAAAAGGGCAAAAATTGTTATTACAAAAAATATCATTCACGTGACTTTAAAGTAAATTTAAATATTCAAATATAAAGAAAATAAACAGGTCAGGCGATTTGAGGGCGATTTTAACTCTGCAAAATACTTGCATGGGCGCCCCAGGATTATTTTCAGGGGGTGCATCTGAACTTCAGAAGATTTCATCTGAATCTGTAGTGAGCGGCCGTGGGTAACGGCATAAACGCTGGCCTCATACGCCAGTAGACGTGGGTTCGATCCCTGCCAAAGACAAACCATTTTCATTTCCAATAATGACACGAGCCGTCTCACCGTGCCTCGGAGAGTACATTAAGCCGTCGGTCCCCCTGGGCTAGTGTACATCGACACTAGTTACTTGAAACAGGGTTAAAGATGTAATTGGCGCTGGAACTATCCGAAAGGATCTCCCCGGCAAAAATGCCATACGATTATTATTATTATTATTATCTGAATCTGTACATACTATTAACGAGTATAAAATATAGAACTATACATGCATAGCTATGTACACTCCTTCCTTGACAGGGTATTTTTTATTATTAAAAATAAATATTCTAAAAAAGGCAGTTTTTTTTTGGTGAAATTTTCCAACTGCCATGTGATCAAACAAATTACGCGGGTATATAAATGAAAAGCGCTTAAGGTAAGGAGCAGTGTGAGAAAGAGCGTAGTATACCGATAGCTATTTGCTTTCTCTGTTGTAGCTAAACGAGTCCGTTCGCTCGAGAAAAATCACGTGGCCTGGCGATACCCATGTTGTTGTGCCTCGAAACTTTAGGGTAATTAATATGTATTATAGTTTTTTAGTAACTTTTTCTTAATTAAAGAAAAATAATACGTACTATAAAATAGATTTTGCAAATATGATAGAAAAAGACAAATTTATTATAAATATATAGGTAGAGAAGTATAGAACTATAAACAAAATTAATTCTGTGTACGAATTTTGTACTTCTTCTTGAAACTCCTCATCTGAGCTTAAATATTCATTCTCTTCTTCTTCGTCAGACTTCCATTGAGACTCAGATTCCTCTTCTACATGATCTGTAAATAGTTTTAATATGTATTTTTAATTAATTAAAAAGTAGTTAGTAATTAATTAATTGAGTCGCTACGTATTCTCTGTCCTTTTATCCGGAGTCATAGCCTGGACAATCACGGGCGCATCTGAAGAAAGACTTGCCATTGTTGAGATGTGGTGTTATCGAATAATGTAAAAAATATCATGGGCACAACACGTAACAAACACGGAAACATTAAGAAAGATGAAAAAGGCAAAGTAAATGAACATCAACACTATGAAGGAAAGAAAAATGAGCTAAAATGATCTGTAAATAGTTGTAATATGTATTTAGAATTAATTAAAAATTAATTAGAGATTAACTAATTTAGTTGCTACGTATTCTTACTTATATAACCAATACTTGATACTTTTCCTTACATAACCAATCACATCACGTTTCATATTTCTTAGTATATGACCAATGTAGCTCATTTTTCTTTCCTTCAGAGTATTGAGTATTTCTTTTGCATTTTTCGTCTGTCTTAATGTTTCCGTGTTTGTTACGTGTTGTGTCCATGATATTTTTTTACATTATTTGATAACACCACATCTCAACAATAGCAACTATTTCTTTAGATGCGCCAGTGGTTGTCCAGGCTTCGATTCCGTTTAAAAGAACAAAGTATACGTAGTAACCTAATAATTAATCAATAACTAATTTTTAATTAATTATAAATACATATTACAACTACACACACCGGCAAAATTAGCCGAACACGTTAAAAATTGGACATGTTTGATGTCTCGTATTTCATAAACCAGTGGTCTGATTTGAGTGATTCTTTTAGTATGTTATAGCATTAATATTTAAGAATATCGTTGTAATAATATTGTTGCTAGACAGGTAAATACCATTTTATACCGGGTGTACCAATCATACTGTGTTTTTTTCTTAAAGTTTGGAACACCCTGTGGAATATTCTAGCATATGTAAAATATTAGAATTAATACTCGATTGTAGACTTAGGCTTGCTTAACATTTTCCTTTTCGATTCATTTACTTATGTGAGATAATAAAAAAGTTATGTGCGTTAACAACTATCCATGTTTTTCATCAATAAATCCTCATAGTAGGGGAGGAAAGTATACTAAATTTGAAGTTATTCGAGCGTTATGGGGACCTATTGGATTGTGAAGAGTATGTGCTAAAATCAGAAAAAGGTTAAGTGAAGTTTTCCATAAAGTGGGGGACTTTTCATTTTTTAATTTAATTTTCCATTTGAAACAATCATTTTTCTCCGATTATAGCGCTATATATCCATAATTCGAAAAAATATGTCGAATAAAAGTTGCTTATTTTTAAGTAAAGAATCCAAATCTGCAATAAAAATTGGGGGCTCCTATTTAAGATTTTAAATTAAATCCCCCACCCCACCTCCGTGGGTGCTCGTGACACCCCACGGAGAGGGGTGGGGGTAAATTAAAAATTATAAATACGAACCCTGCGATATTTTGCGAAATGAACATCAGATCGTAAAACTGCAAAATACACATATTCAATATTTTTCAAAAATCTACCGAATGGCACCAAACATAACCCCCGCGGAGGTGGGGTGGGGGTTACATTAAAATATTAAATAGGAGCCCCCAATTTTTATTGCAGATTTGGATCCTTGACGTAAAAATAGGCAACTTTTATTCACAACATTTTTCCTATTATGGATAAATGGCGCTATAATCGGAAAAAACGATTGGTGGAAATGGAAAATTAAATTGAAAGATTGAGAATCCCACACTTTATGGAAAACTTAACTTAACTTTTTTTTGGTTGTAGCACCCACTCTTCACAATCCACTCCAGGTCCCAAGAACGCTCGAGTAATTGCAAATTTAGCATACTTTTCTCCCCTACTATGAGGATTTATTGATAAAAAACATTGTTAGTTGTTAAAGCACATAACTTTTTTATTTTCCAACATAAGCAAATGAATCAAAAAAGAAAATGTTAAGAAAGCATAATTCTACAATCGAGTTATAATTTTAATATTTTATATATGCTGGAATATTCCACAGGGTGTTCCGAACTTTAAGAAAAAAACACAGTATGCTTGTTACCCCCGGTATAAAATGACATTTACCTGTCTAGCAACAATATTATTACACCAATATTCTTAAATAATAAGGCTATAACATACTAAAAGAATCACTCAAATCGGACCACTGGTTTATGAAATACGAGACATCAAACATGTTCCATTTTTAACGTGTTCGGCTAATTTTGCCGGTGTGTGTATTTACAGTTCATGTAGTTTAAAGAAGTACAAGATTCAGACACAGAATTAATTTAGTTTGTAGTTTTATACTTTTCTACCTATATATTTACAATAATAAATTTGTCCTTTTTTATCTTATTTACAACATTTATTGTATAGTACGTATTATTTTTCTTTAATTAAGAAAAGGTTACTTAAAAAACTATATATATTAATTACTCTAACGTTTCGAGGCACAACAATATGAGTATCGCTAGGTCACGTGGTTTTTCTCGAGCGAACGGATTCGCTCAGCTACAACAGAGGACGCAAATAGCTATCGGTATACGCTCTTCCTCACACTGCTGCTTACCTATAGCGCTTTTCATTTATATGCCAGCGTAATTTGTTTGATCACATGGCAGTTGGAAAATTTCACCAAAAAAAACCTGTTTTTTTTTAGAATATTTATTTTAATATTAAAAAATACCCTGTCAAAATAACAATGCACCTCCCTGTCCGGAATGAATGTACATAGCTATGCATGTATAGTTGTATATTTTATACTCGTTAATAGTATGTACAGATTCAGATGAAATTTTCTGAAGTTCAGATGCACCCCCTGAAAATAATCCTGGGGCGCCCATGCAAGTCTCTTGCAGAGTTAAAATCGCCCGCAAATCGCCTGGCCTGTTTATTTTCTTTATATTTGAATATTTAAATTTACTTTAATGTCACGTCAATGATATTTTTGTAATATCAATTTTTACCCTTTTTTAAATTTCGGGGGGATTTTTGGGGAAAATAACCGCTACCGTCCAGCCAGACCGGCATTTTTGTATTACGCTATCATGGAAGAGCCACCTGAAAAAATTTCAGGTTGCCTAAAAGACCTACTCAATAATGTCTCTCAGCTCTCGGACCATTACTTAGTCGTTATTTAAAATTTCATGTTCTGTGTTGTGTGTTTTGCTGATATGACAGTGACACTTCATCTCTCAACAACACAGAGTGGTGGAAAATTAATTAATATAAATGCCAATTACAGCATTACAATAGCATTTTACTTCATTAGGGTTTTTGGGAATAAATCAACTTTTCTCCCTCCGGGAGTCTCAAGCCGTCTATATCACCGGTGATGCTACTCTAAAGGCTAAGAACGACAAAAGATGCATCCAGCAGCTATCCACCATCTGTAGTTGCCACAGCTAGACAACCATCAAACTAGAACTGCAGTGACATAGGGCCACAACATCTGCCCAGGTCTATACCAAGTCAACAGCTGTACCAACAGCTGCCAAGAAGTACCATCGAATACCAAAAGCCATAAATATAATTAGACAAGTAAGGATCTGTTTTTAGGTGGATGCGAGAGGTGGCATTCAGATTTTTGCGAATAAAGTTAGGTGATAACTTCGTTAATAATAATTGATTTATGCTCCTTCTCAAATATGCCCGGAACATTAATAAAAAAATTCAAATATTTGAAAATTTCGAATAACATCGCTTTTTTTCTACTTTTTTTGTTTATAACTTTAAAACGATTCATTTTGGAACAAAGTCGTATAGAAATAAAACAAAGATAATTAAATTTTCTATCAGATGCGATTGGTTAAAAATGTCTTAATTGATCACCCTTGCTGCAAAATAGCAATAAATATAAAATAAGGGGGCAAAACAAGCCTGTTTTTTCAATGATTTTCCATCACTTAGGTTACACTTGGAATCTTCCTAATTCGCTTAGAAAATTTTTGTAATGTGCTAAAACTGTACACCAAATTTCATTAAAATTGACTTACTGGATTTTGAATAATAATTTTGCAATCTAAACTTTTTTTAAAAAATAAAAATTTTTTAAAATCTTGCACAACAAAAACTAGAACATACAAAGATTTGTCAATTTTTTTACATATAAAGAAGCACTCTACCTATCTAATGCACTTTACGGAATTGAAATCGGATTATTTAAGCAGCATCAGCAATGTTTTAAAGTTATAAACAATTTTTTGGATTATAAACAAATTACCTAAAAATGATTTTATTAACGTTTCGACGCCCAAGTCGGGTGTCGTTGTCAAAATACAAAATAATACTAAATAAACAAAAATAAATAAAATCATTTTTAGGTAAAAAAAAAAAATAAAATAAACAAATTAGTGCTGTGGCCAGGAGGGGGTGCTACGGGCTCCTTTATTTAGATGGACTTACCCAAGATTTTTATGTATATTTTGACCCGTAGAACACAATTTTTTTGGGTAACAGTTGATCCGGATATCGATAAGATTGTTATAAACAAAGAACTTGAGGAATTACATAACATCGATTTTTCGCAAAATAAAACATTTTTTGTATTTCTTGGGTAATTCTAAGCAAAAATGTTCTTACAAGTTTTTTCGTAGGATGCATAGTTTTCGAGATAAACGCAGTGGAACTTTCAAAAAATCGAAAAATTGCAATTTTTTAACGCGAATAACTTTTGATTAAAAAATAAAATTGCAATTCTGCTGGCAGCATTTGAAAGTTTAAGTCAAATTATATCGGTTTTAATTATTATTTGCATTGCTAAAAATTATTTTTTTTATTATTAAACAAAGCTATTTTTTTATAAGCCAAAAACTTGTTTATAAGTTTAAAACATTGCTGAGGCCCCTTAACACGTTTATCGCCCAAATGATGCAAAAATATCTTACCCCCAGGCCCAATTAAGACAGACCTTAATGTTCATACTAGTAGTGAAGGTTGCCGTATGGGTGTCAGAGCGTGTACAACCATAGGATGTGAAACCCAACTGTTGGGTGTCATGGCGATTAACGTGTTAAATAATCCGATTTTAATTCTGTAAAGTGTATTAGATAGGTAGAGCACCTCTTTATATGTAAAAAAATTAACGAACTTCTAAATGGTCTACTTTTTGTTCAGAAAGATTTTAAAAAATTTGAACTTTTTAAAAACATTTAGATTGCAAATTTATTATGCCAAATCTATTATTTCCATTTTAATGAAATTTAGTACACGGTTTAAGTATGTTACAAAGAATTTCCTAAGCGAACTACTAAGGTTCTAAGTGCCACCAAAGTGGTTAAAAACATTGAATAACAACAGGCGTATTTTGCCCCCTTATTTTGTATTTATTGCTATATTGCAGAAAAGCTAATACGTTAAGACATTTTTGACCAGTCGCATATTATACAAAATTCAATTATCTTTATTTTATTTTTCTACGACTTTGTTCCAAAACGAATCGTTTTAAAGTTATAAGCAAAGAAAACAGAAAAATATCGACGTTTTTCGAAATTTTTAAATGGTGGTGTATTAATAGCATAAATAATACAGCCGAAGATTTTGCCTTTTTTGTCCAACTTCAGTTTGAGTTACAATTGATATGTATATACTGGATGTGTCTGCAACTTATTTATATTAGGTTTGTTCTAGCAACAGTTTCAAACGGTTTTAAACCATCAGCGAATAGTAGACCAGCGCGAGTAGAGGGGATAGCACTGGTGACTGTATTATGTTCTCTCACTGACCAACTGTTTGCTGACGGTTTCTGACTAGTTTGACTGTTTGCTAGAACAAACCTAATATTTCTAAAGTTGAAAATATATTGTTTTGATTCTACTTATTTTCTTTATGTAAGCATTTAAAAATTATACTTATATTTATGTATTTTTAATTATCACCAAATTATCAATTATCACGAAGGTGTCACCTAACTTTATCTGCAAAAATCCGGATGCCACCTCTCACATCCAAAAATAGACGTCTTTTCACAGATCCTTACTGGTCTAAATCTAGAAATTGTTAATTTTTGGCAAGCAATTGAATATATTTGTTAATGCATTTAATAGGTCACATTTTTATTATATCTTTATGAACAATAAACATGATTAGTTAAAATATTGTTTTGTTTGCTTCCATTCTGAATTTTCATAGTTCATGTTTAAGATTTCCGAGGCTACTGTTCCAGTTCTTTGAGCATTGTTTTTTTTTACGAAGGGTAGGTTGCTAGCCTTGCTCTTCAACCATCCTCCTTTACCCGGGCTTGGGACCGGCAGTGATGGTGACTTCTGAGCTACTCGATTCACGCAGCATCACCACCCCAGGCGGAGTTATCCAGCGAGAATATCTGGTTTCCTGAGGGATATAATCTGGCGGAATAAATATATGAGCACCGAAAGCAAAGTCCGCATTTATAAGACATGTGTTAGACCCGTACTGACATACGCAGCTGAGACAAGGGCCGAGACAACAAAGACCAAACAAATAATGAGAACAACAGAGATGAAAACCCTAAGATCCATAAGAGGTATCACACTCATAGAGATAGAATACGAAACGAAGACACATTGAGAGAGCTAGGCGTTCAAGACGTAGTGAGATGGACAAGAGCACGACGACGCATGTGGAGAGACCACGTAGATCGGATGGACCCTGAACGTATGGCGCATTGGGCGAAAACACAGAAAACACCAAGCGACCCATAGGAAGACCCAAAAAACGATGGTACGAGAGTTGGAGCTCCGGATCGCAGCAAAGACTGTAACAGAAGAAACAGGACATAGTCCTATTACAAGAAGAAGAAGAAGAAGAAGATGTTTAAGATTTGGACAAGACGGACACACACTAGGGTGGGCTGAAAAAACTTTTTATTTTATTTCGTGTTGCTATACCGCGGAAAAGTTGCTACTAGGATAGAGTTTTAAATTAAAAAAAGAAATTTTCAAATTGGTTGATATCTTCCGGTCGCGCATTGGTCGTGAAATTTAAAAAAATTGGTTTCTTTTTGAAATTTTTATTGCATCTTTATTGCAATTCAGTTATTTTTTTATTTAAGTCTTGTGCCTGGCACATGAAAAGTAGGGCCTGGCTTTGATTCGTAATCGAAGCCTAGACTCACTCGTCCAATTCCACATTATTTGTCATGTGGAAAAATAGGGTATCTGAACGTTTTACTGTTTGACAGTTGTTTTGAATATAATTAAATTATGTAGTTTAAATTTTGTGGAAGAAAATATTAAAATATAACAAAACAGTAAGAAAACAATATATTAGATGAAGATTGGTAGAACTTTTGTTGGTAATCAAATTAAGTATGTAAATCAAAGCATTACATACCTACTAGATAAATAAATCTACGCCAAAAAATCATAATTTAAAAATAAAAATCGGACCTAATTTGGGATTTATCTCTAAAATCCCCATTCTTGAGAAAATAAATGTACAGTAGAGCGTCGATTATCCGAACGTCGATCAACCGAACGACCGCTTATTCGAACTATCGACTCCCGCGTCCCGCACTCGAATACCGAGCAAGCGTTAGTAATTGACGCTTAAAATATCTTCAATTTTCTTCAATATTGTATCCAAAAATAATTATATTGTTCCAAAGACTGCACTTTTTTGTTTAGTTGCTAGTTGTCATTATCAAGATATAAATAAATATGTAGGTATATAAATATGGCTTTTATTCACTTGTGGATAAATATGTATGACTATAAATATGTATCAATATATTGTAGTTCGATTATCCGAACAAATCGGTTTTCCGAACACCTATGTCCCCCAATTAGTTCGGTTAATCGACGGTCTACTGTATTTCAACCTAATCCAAATGTATAATTACAATATGATTATAATAAAAACTACTTACCAAATTAGAATGAGTTTTCCTTGTCAAAAATAGTCCAAAAGTCCAAAAATATAGGTATATGAAAACTATTTAAAAAGGCAGCATAACTATTAACTAACTTTTGTTTGTTATTTCTTTTCACACAAATTTTAAAACGCAACAACCATAAATAATCTAACTACAGCTGTGCCACAGCCGCCATATTGAATAATTTTTGACATGTCATTTGAACATCCAATCAGAACAAAGTTATAATGCGCATGCGCCGGGATCATAGGTTTTAACATATAAAAATTCACCCTCATATCGCCGGTAAAGAAGTATAACTTCAAAAAAAGTTTTTTTCGGCCCACCCTAACACACACCTTGGGAGACTGAGCTAAGCCAGGGTGAACGATAGATATCTTGGTTGGTTGAAATATTATTTTCGAATATTATTTAAATTAGCTGGGGTAGTCTTCAATAAGCTTTTTCGCTTCACCTGGAATGCGTTTACCTGCTATTTTCCCTTGCATAATATTTTCCAGCAACCTATATTTAGGACCTTTCATTACATGTCGGAAATACTCCAGCTTCCTCTTCTTGAGGTTTTGATAATCTCAGTATAGACTAGTGAGACGTTCCAGTATTGTGGAGTTTCAAATCTTCTCCACACAAGAAACTTTTCTAATAACGTTTCTTTTAAAATCCTTCTACAGCACCACATTTCGAAAGCCTCAAGGCGATTTAGATCGATGTTATTCACAGTTCAGGACTCGATACCATAAGGTAAGATCGAGAACACGTAGCGGCGAAGTAGGGGGATCCTCAATGCCAATTTTAGGTCTCTGTTACATAACACCTTGGACATCCTCCTAAAAGCGGCTTTGGCCTGCTCTATCCTAGATCTAATTTCGCCGTAACCCTCTGCGTTACAATTTAATGGATAAATGTAAACAATTTGATGAACTTGCTCAAGTTTGGTATTATTTACACTTATAGACGGTTTTGTATTCTGTTGTTTAATTAGTATTTTGTTTTTACTTAATACCTATAATATTTTGGTTTTCCGTATGTTCAAATGCGGACCTGTTTTCTTACAGCTCTCAACGACCTTGTCAAGTAATGTTTGCAGATCTTGTTGAGTAGAAGCTAGGATTACTGTGTCAACAGTTTTGATCTTACCTCCTATTCCATTTCAAAAATACTATTTCTTTGGCCTTTAGTTTCTCTAGTCATATTCCACATAGTATTCCACATTCTTCTTTTACTGTGTTTGCCCAAGATAATGTTTTGTACGAGTATTTTGGTTTTTCGTATGTTCAGATTCAGACCTGCTGCCTTACAACTCTCAATAAGGGGATGCAAAGAAGAAATAAGATGAATATGGAGAGATTCGCTTTTAAAAACTATAAGTATTAAGAGAAAAATGAAGCTAGTGCTATAAAATATCATAGCGCGCCCGTCGGAAGAACTTCGTTTTTTTTGCGAGCATATCATCAAAACAAATTTTATCAGTGTTATAGTAATGAAAAGTAAAAACAAAAACAGTTTTCAATGTCAGGAAGAAAACACACGCTGTAGCATTAACTTACCGTAAAAAGATAACACAAATCTCACCCGCTGTTAACTAAATAAATATAAAATGTATGTACATACTACGACATGCGACATCGTAAATTTTACGGTGCAAGTAAGACATAGCACATAACAAATAATTTGCATAATATATTAGATGGATTAAGGTTCATAAACAAATAGTGCGGCAGATTCGTGCAAAATTTTATAAGAATTATGCATTTAATGATAGAAGCATATAATTTGGACCACACTTCACATATAAAGGTTTAAAATCTGATACGAGGCCATCTCAGATTTTACCTTTTACAAAAATGGCGGGTATTCAAAATGGCGACGATAAATATGTGTCTAATAGCACGATAACTTTTAAACGAAAAGTCCGACTTCAACCAAATTTGGTGTACGGTTCTTTTTTGATGTATAAGATCGAGCTCTTGAACCGGAAGAATCGGTTTACCAGAAGTTGTGTTTTTCCTGATTTTTTATGTACAAATTTGTGTTTTTTTTTTCAATTTTTTCACCTGGTATATATTAATTTTTCAAAAAGGTAATACCGGCAGTGAAAAGAGCGTACAAATATTTTTTAGGAAATATTTTGAACTTTTTAGTTGTGTTAATTACCATGTTATAGATGCATAATTTATCTTTACATGTACCTATGTGTGGCAGATTCGTGCAAATATTATAAGAATTATTGTGTATTTAACGGTAGAAGCATATAATTTGGACCACATATACTATACATACAAAGGTTCAAATTTAGCTATGAGACCATCTCAGATTTTGCCTTTTACAAAAAAGGCGAGCATTCAAAATGGCGACTATACATATGTGACAAATAGCACGATAAATTTTGAACGAAAAGTCCGATTTCAACCAAATTCCATATATAGGTTCTTTTTTGATGTATAAGATCGAGCTCTTAAACCGGAAGAATCGGTTTACCAGAAGTTGTGTTGTTCCTGATTTTTTTGTAAAAATATGTTGTTTATTTTTTCAACCCTTTCACCCTGTATATTTTAGTTTTTCAAAAAGGTAATACCGGCGTTGAAAAGAGCGTAAAAATATTTTTTAGGAAATATTTGGAACTCTTTAGTTATATTGGCGACATTTAATGGTAAAAGCATAATAAATAATTTAGACCAGACATACTACACATACAAAGATTTAAATTTAGATATGAGGCCATCTCAGATTTTGTTTTTTACAAAAATGGCGGGCATTCAAAATGAATCTGCCGCCCATAGGTACATGTGAAATATGTTATGCAATTATTAAATTTCAATTAACATAACTAAAAAGTTCAAAATATTTCCTAAAAAATATGTTTACACTCTTTTCAATGGCGTTATTACCTTTTTGAAAAATTTATATATACAGGGTGAAATAATTGAAAAAGAAACAACATATTTTTACATCAAAAAACGGTAAAAACACAACTTCTGGTAAACCGATTCTTCCAGTTCAAGACCTCGTTCCACGTTCCAAATTTGGTTGAAATCTGACGTCTCGTTCAAAAGTTATCGTGCTATTAGTCACATATGTATAGTCGCCATTTTGAATTCAAGCCACTTTTGTAAAAAAAAAAACAAAATCTGATGTGGCGTCATATCTAAGTTTGAACCTTTATATGTGTAGTATATGTGGTTAAAATTATATGCGTCTACCGTTAAATGCACAATAATTCTTATAATATTTGTACGAATCTGCCGCACATACAGTCCGTCTAATTTACTTACCGTTGCACGTCATTATCTACGCCAGAGATCTAAGTTGACATAGTTGCCAAAGCATAAAAAAATCCTGAATCCATTTTAAATCCAATAGATCACATAATTATTGTTAACGTGGATTATACAACAAAACAAATTAATATATATTCAATGTAAATAAGTAAAAACTTAAGAAATAGGGAACAAGAATTAAGTTACAATCTTTTAAGATTTGCAGTGCATGCGTTTTGCACTGCACTGTTAATAATTAAAAAACGGCTCCGCTCCGAACTCTTGGCATGAAGCCGGTAGGTTTCTTTGTATATGTCTACAATAACAACTAAAAAAGTTATCAGATACCTTGATTATTTCAAGTCGTGATAAAATAAGGTGAAATTTATATTTTTATAGTAGAGTAAGTTTTTATAGTAAAGTAAATAATAAAAACAGTAAATATAATAAAACAGATACTTATAGTAAAGACTATAAACAAATATGAGGTGTCATCACCGCAACTATCAAATAAATGTTACCAATTTATTCTAAAATGTCACCTTCGTTCGATTACAGTTACAAGTGTGATTCGATTAAATGTGCTTCATAAAAACGCTTTATAATCCATTTAGAAAAATTAAATGAAACATATTATTGTATTTTTCTTAGGTTAACATTAATAGAAATCTTCAAATATTATTTCTACGCGTATATAATAAAATATGTCTAGTGGCTGTAATCCAGTATACTCGGCAAAGTGATTCTAAAAAAGAACACACCTACAGCCCAAATATTTCGTGTTGTATCATGTGACGTCGAAGGCTATGACGCGGATGACGTGCAACGGTTAGTAAATTAGATGAAGTATAGGTACATGTGAAGATACGGTATGCATTTATAAAATGGTAATTAATATAACTAAAAAGTTCAAAATATTTCCTACAAAATATTTTTACGCTCTTTTCAAACGGCAGTATAAACTTTTTGATTTGAGAATTTAATACATACATGGTGAAAAAATTGAAAAATACAAATATTTTTATATAAAAACCAGGAAAAACACAATTTCTGGCAAACCGATTCTTCCGGTTCAAGACCTCGAACTTATACATAAAAAAAGAACCTATATACCAAATTTGGTTAAAATCTGACGTATTATTCAAAAGTTATCGTGATATTAGTCACATATGCATAGTCGCCATTTTGAATGCCCGCCATTTTTGTAAAAGGCAAAATCTGAGATGGCCTTATATGTAAATTTGAACATAAAAATATATACCATTTTTATTCTTTAACTTTCTAATTTTCTAACCTTTCTAAATTTGAACCTTTATATGTGTAATGTGTAGTATATGTGGTCCAAATTATAAATATACTTCTATAATTAAACGCACAATTGTTTCACATATCGGCTGCACTAAAATAGCTTTTAAGTACGCTTATAGGTACTGCGCGTATTCCTTCACTCAACCGTTCTCTCCAGCCCTCTCTGTTTTGTCAGTCCCCTTCCTCTAGATTTCTTCTCTCCATTGCTTCGTCCACTTCATACCTGAAGAATCTTCTCTCTTCCTTCTTCCTATTGGGCTCCACTCTTTTATTTTATTTATCCAACGATTTTGGTCTGCTCTTCTGACATGTCCGTACCAGGTTAATCTCTTCCGTTCGATGTAGTCTATTATATCTCAGTTCACTTCCATTCTTCTCTTAATCTCTCTATTATTATTTTAATCTATTTCTTTTTGTTAATTTGCAGCTCGTCCTCAGAAATTTTATCTCTGTTGGTCTTATTTTGTTTTTGGTTTTCTTGTTTATTATTCAATTTTCACACCCAAAAGTGAGGATACTTCTTGTCATGGTATTAGTCTTTTTGATTTTATGCTGATGTGACCCACACTACCGGCGCTGCGGCGCCGCTGGGAGAACACTCCAATAATGCGTCGCAGATTACTTATATGAAACGTGGTCATTTTGTACTCTAAAACCGAGTAAGGTATGACAAAAAAGAAAACAATCGTTCCGTCTTTATTCAATTCGAGTCTCTTGCCATGATTCAATTCGAGTCCTCATTTCATCATTCCCCGTTAGAGGACAGTCTAACCATACTCCGGTTTCGTTGTGGTCCAATTCAGTCTACTTACAAAGCCTCTTTGACAAGGAATAGATTCCGAAACATCAGGTGTCAGAGGATGGAAAGAGACTCGAACTGAATTAAAACGAAACGATTATTTTCTTTTTTCTACATACTTGTGCCTAGGTGCCGTGTCCACGTCGAGGGATGGCAATATTCAGAGCAATTTTTACTTTCGAGACCGCGGCTTTAGATAAGTCGTTGCTACTATATTCAAAACCATTATCTAAGGTTATTCAGCTATGATTACGTCTCTTTTCTATGGATCTTCTTCCCTGGATTTTTCACGTGTCCCCACATATCTCAGTTTTCTTCTACGTTACTACAAACGCTAAATATTGCAGCGAATAAACAACAATATCATTAATCATGTTATGTCATGCTCTCAAATTATTGTTGAAAATAAAACATGGTCGTATAGGTAAAAAATTGGAAAAAGAAATAGATGATAGTCAGCTTGGGTTCATAACCAGGACTAGCAACCAGAGAGGCGAATAATTGTAATAGATACCGAACCCAGTTCAGAAATTGAAATACAAGAAATCTTTTTAAGTGCCCCTGACTAAGGATCCCATGTATTTTATTCTTAGATTACTTTACCTTTGGAATGAACTGTCTAAATTCGTCAGAGTCTTCAAGGATTTCGTCGATAACTAATATCATATTTCTAAATGGATCATCTTCAGGAGTTGCCAAATTATTGTTACAAAAAGGTTTAATTTCTTTGTTAAAAATATCGGGCTGCTTAATTTTTAATGCAACGACTGTTGATTGGAAGAGAGCAAGATCTCGAAGAAGGATTTTGGCATCTTCCAAGTTATATCCAATATACCGATCTAAATTGTCATATCCTGCAAAATTAAAAACAAAAAGAAAATAGTAACTTAACAGTTTGTAACGGTATATTTTAATAAAAAAAACCACAATTCTGACCGGTTAGTTGAACATTGGATTAATGTCTTATCCTATTCTGTGGTTATAGTTTCCAACATGACATATGACATCCAGATACAAGCCTAAACTACCTTTTCAGGTTGACATTTGCCCACGAGAGAAATGGGACAGAAGAAACTCTTGATCCAGATTGTAGGGTTACACCTGGTAACAAAACTGCAGAAGGGTCGGGCGTAGGAATATTTTGTAGTGGTGGAAATTTCAACGTTTCTATTCCACTAGGACACTAGAACATACCTCTGTATTTCAGACAGAGATTTTTGCAATTTTGCAGTGTGTAAGAGAAAACAACTTGAGGGCCTTCGAACTGCAGAGGTTTAACCTATACACAGGTAGCCAAGCAGCCATTGGGGCTCTTATAAGCCCTAAATAAACTCTAAGCTGGTGTGGGAATGTCGACAAGAACTTAGTAGACTGGCACAAGATAACAGTCTTATTCTGGTATGGGTTCCAGGTCATCGGGCATATACGGCAATGAAAGAGCTGATGCACTTCCAAAGAGAGAATCAGCTACAAAATTCCTGGGACCAGAGCTGGCCTTGGGAGTGCCAAAAGCACCGTCCTTAAACTTAAAAAAGCCGAAGCCAACACAGCTAACACTAGGAGAATGTAGCCGGTTAAACATATAGCAAGATGTATATCGGACGGATATGTGCTAGTAGGGCTGGAGGTGAGCAGGAACCAGCTCAGAGTCATAACAGGTTTCCCTACTGGCCATGTGCCAGTTAAGGGTCATCTGCATACAATGATGACTTGCGCTGCAGACTCTGTAGCAGAGAACCTGAAACAGTCAACCATATCTTGCATGACTGCGAGGCATTGGCTCGAAGACGGCAAACACTTTTGTGACATCGAAGTGACTCAAAATATATATGGCACTCACGCACTAGACTTGTATAAGCTAGTGCAGGGTTCCAGAATTCTGGAATGGGTTTCATAAAGGAATGGAAGATTTACAATAAGCCAAGTGGCTGTAGTACCACCGGTTCATAACAGACTGCTTCCAGCAAAACAGCAAAATAGTACCCAACAGGTATATTGATTACTTTGTTTCATTTAAGTCTTATCAATGTTTAAACTTTTTGCGATCTACTTCTCTTAGGGCTTTGTTTAACATGAAGCTGTTTCTGTCCTGATAGAATTGTACACTCACATGCAAATTATTTATCAGTTTCTCCTAAATTATATACCCTAATATCTTTAATTGAGTCTTTTGTCTTAAAAAGAAAAACCTTTAAATCCATATAGTAATGAAACACAGACATACTCACAATCATTTAATTATACTTTGACGACCGGTTTCGATCTCTACAATATACAGATCATCTTCAGGTCGGCGTTACAAGTAGTTAAATGCTACAATAAGAGAAAACCTGTGTTAGAACAGTGTCTGATTGAAGAGATGTTAATAGAAAGCCAAATTTAAAAAATTTTAAAAAATTTTATAAAAATTTTTTAGAAATAAAAAAAATTTTATAAAAATTTTTTAGAAATAAAAAAAAATTTTTATAAAATTTTTATAAAATTTTTATATAATTTTTATAAAATTTTTTATAAATTTTTATAAATTTTTATTAAATTTTTATATTTTTATAAAATTTTTTTATAAAATTTTTTAAAATTTTTTAAATTTGGCTTTCTATTAACATCTCTTCAATCAGACACTGTTCTAACACAGGTTTTCTCTTATTATAGCATTTAACCACTTGTAACGCCGACCTGAAGATGATCTGTATATTGTAGAGATCGAAACCGGTCGTCAAAGTATAATTAAATGATTGTGAGTATGTCTGTGTTTCATTAATATATTTAATATGGACTCACATATGCAACCCATTCAATATTTTTCTTTAAATCAGTGTTTTGCCAATATTGACTTACGGAACAAAAACCTTAACCATAACAAGGGGAATAGTGCAAAAGATCCATATGACTCAAAGATCGATGGAGCGTGATAGGTTGGGCATTCCACTGCGTGACAAGATCCCAAACCAACAGCTACGACGAAGATCAGGAGTGGTTACTGCTGTTGAGAGAATGGCAATACTGGGAACTGAGCAAGTGGAACGGGACAGGCCACGTGGCTCGAATTACAAAAAGCCTATGGCCAAAGAGGATACTAGAATAGAGAAAAAGAGATGATATATACGGAAACAGAGGCCGTCCGCCAACGCGTGAGACTGATGACTTAAAACCTTGTTATAGGAATTAAATGCAAGAGACACAAGATCGATCCATCCATCTAATTAGCCTTCTTCGGCTTATCTTTGAACATTGGCCTCCCCAGTCATCCACCTAGAGCGCACATAATTTTGATATCATCTGCCTATCTCATTTGCGGCTTTCCTCTGCTTCGTTTATATTCCCACAGTCTCCAGTTTATAAGAATTTTGTTCCATCAGTCTTGACAGCAAGGTCACTTGCTGTCATACTTTCACCATGTGAACAAGTCAAATCCACAGCTCAGATGTTACCTGGGGCAGATTAGCAAAATATTTTAAACATCCACGCTTAATGTAGCATTTTAAACCAATGTATCCTTGACGGACTACTTTTACTGGGTTTTGACCCACATTTTTTTGTTAAATAATATCTTGGTGGTTAGCATGTACATTGTACATTGCACGTAAGCACTGATGATGACTGGTAAACCAGTCGAAAACTAGTTATGTAATTATGATGTAGCCCTTTTGAGGTATTTTAAATATACCTTTTATAAAGGCTCCGACGCCCCTGAGGGGCATAAGGAGTTTCGAGAAAGAAGATAAAGGATTTAACTGTTTTTTTTTATTATTAAAGGTTTTCCAAATTGTCTACAGAAAAACAGCCGTAGGTATATCTAATTGTAATTGTTTAAGCATACACAGAAAAACTTCTTTCTACTTCACATGAAGTTAAAGAAGCAAACTTAAAATATTGTTTAATTGAGGGTTCTACCTATAAAATTAAACTATCTTCACATTTCCCCATCTTAATAATATTTTTTTTTAAATTATTTTGTAATATTCCTCATTTTTCTTTAACGCCGTGCAGAATTTTTGATACACTTTGTTGGTTTCACCAAGATGTTTAATTATTTCATTTAATGAATTGATAATTTCAATATTTTGGTCTAAAGAAATGTTTCGCTTTTCAAATTTAGTAATTGGCTAAGCAATATTTACAAAATTGGTTTGGATATGTGTCAAATTACTTTTTAATAACGGTTTTTTTTTAAAACATTCACACATTTTTCATAGCACCTGAGTTACGTCTACATCGAAACTACAAAAATGACGTCTCTAATTCCCTCAAAATATCGGTTATGAAATCTACAGAATTTAACCATGTTCTCCTTATAGTTATCACAGGTTCAGCTGGTAAAGGCACATTAGGTTAACGATCGTTATACACCTATACTCGCAGAAGGGCTTTTAAAAATTTGTTTTTAATTTTGATAGAAGGGTATTGACCATTGGAAATTCCATCCTTACAGTTTGTAGCCTCCTGCTACTTTATTTGTAGCAGAAGCGTGCTCTAGACAAGTAACAAATTTGAAAAAATATTTTTAAATGTTGTCCACTTTTGGTCATCCGGCGCAGCATCACTTAACAATAACAAAATGTTTTCACTAACAAAATGTGACTGCATATTGTAGAGTCTCCTTCGTCTCCTTTATTCGTCGCCTTATAAATTGTAAAATGCAGATATTAGGGATATTACCAGAAAGTGGTTCCACGAGAATTTTCAGATTTATTGTTTAGTTCTCAGACTTCTCATTTCTCTTTAAAATGCATCTATAATCTATACAAAATAATGCAAAAAAGTCTAAAAATATGCAATTTTAATAAATACAACATTTATCCAAAATATGCAAATATGCACTTAATATGCATTTTGCATTTTTCCCGAGCTCTAATAACTAAAAAAATTAAGAAATAAGAAAATCTTCGTAATTAGTAAAAAAATCTTACCTTCTATTTTTAAATTCTCCAGTAATAGCACACCATCTCTATCAACTTTGTTACTTCCATCTAAGTTAATTCTGCTTCCATAAAATTTGGGAAAAATATCAAAGATTTCTTCGATTTTATGCTTTCTTTGGAAGTTTTGAAGTGCCGGCACAATTTTTTCATAGAATCCTATTTCTGACTTAAAGGTGTTTTGAACGTTAAATACTTCTTGTGAATTATCATCTGCTGGAATAATTTTACCTAAAAGTATTTAAATTAAAGCTTCAGAACACAAGAAACGTGCAATCAGAGAGGCAGAACTAATCATATTACGGGTAGAAGTAGAGAAAGCTCTCAACCATCTAAGAAACAAAAAACCCAGAGATCAATGGCATACCAGCGAAGACTGGGTGAGAATGGATGATATTAGCGTCACCTTTTGCCCTTTAATTCGTCCAGTTGTGAACACAGGCTTTCCCAATTTTCTACATTCGCTTCAGTTTTGTGCTTTCTGTTTCCAGCGTGTTCCTCCTATCTTTATAATATCATCTACCCATCTCATCTGGGGTCGTCCTCTTGCTCCCTTTCCTATTCGCGGTCTCCATTGTTGCCTTGGTATTCCAACATTCCAACTATTGTCCGTTTTTCTGGCATTATGACCTGCGAAACTCCATTTCAGCCTGGCTATATGTTGTCCTGCGTCTTTGATTTTTGATTTATTTCTTATCCAGTTGTTTTGCTGTTTGTCTTTTAATTTTACTATTATCATTGCTCTCTTTGGACAAGGTCCCTGCTTGGTATGCGTATATGAGAACTGGGAGTACGCACTGGTCAAACACTAGGCGTACGAGATTGGCGTACTGAAATATAATACTGGATCAGGTTGGTTATTGGTTAATGCCCTTATTTTTCCCATTGCTACATAAGCAGCTGAAACATGGACCCTCAAAAAAATGGACAGAAGTAAGATTGAAGCCTTCGAAATGTGGGTCAGAGAAATTCTAGGCGGGTCCCGGACAGAACACAGAACCAACCCGTCAATACTGGAAGAACTTTATCTAGAAGATAGGTTATTAACAAAATTAAACTGAGCATACCTAAATTACTTCGGTCATAAATCCAGAAGAACGGGGACCATGCAACTGATAGTAGAAGAAAAGACAGAAGGCCAAAGACCAAGAGTTTCGTGGGAAAATTCTCACATCAAGTCGTTCATCTGTCACAGGATCAAAGCCAATGGGCCAAAAAGCGAGCTAACAATAGTTAAATTGTCGCCACGTCCAGACAATGGCTCAAGGAACAAGAAGGAAGAGGATGATTCAGCCAGTATTGGCGTATGAGCCAGAAATTCGAGTTCTGGATAAAAATACCTCAGAAAAACCTGTCTTAACCAAAATGATATACTGGATAAGATGTTCCGGTGTCACTTTACTCGATAATGTGAGATATATGGAATAATTAGGACATTTTAATGATTATATTTTGACAACTAAATAAAAAAAATATGAACTGACATATAATATTACATAACAACTACTATAAAATAGAGGAGGATATTATAGCCGACCACGCTATTTTGAACTTACAAAATACAAAAGAATTAAAAACCTAAATCTAAAATCTTAAATAGAGAAGTCGAATTCGCTCAGATCTTCTTAACCGTGGAAGAGCATTACGTTCTTCAGCAGCAGGTTCATTAATGGGTACCAGTTAATTATCAGGATGCTCAGGTTCTATCATTGGATCTACATTTTCGTTGATAGGGTTTGGATGTAAATGAACTGGAGGAACTGAACGTTGGATAGACGGCAGAAGATGCACGGGGGGTTCTTAATACTGTGGCTGATAAATAATTACAAAGGTCACATTTTTTAGGTACCATGGTTTTACGAATTTGGTCAATGTGACGTTTTAGACAACAGCCATCATCAAGTTGGACTTGGTAATTTAACAATCCATACTTTTTAACAATTGTGCCAAATTTCCAAATTCCTGGTTACCTTGGTAATACCGTACTTGTACTCTCTCCTCCACATTTAACTGTCTTGCGCCATTGGGTTGACTTTCTGATCGGGTAAGTTTTGGTGGACGTAGTGCGTCGAGTTTGATTCTTAAACATCTGTTCAGGTATATTTCAGCTGGTAATTTTCCACAGAAAAATGGTGTCGCTCTATATTTTAAAAGAATTTTTTGTACTTTCTTACTCATGGGTAAACGATCAGTAGACATAGCTTTTAGTCTCATTTTTATTGTTTGAACGTTTCGTTCAGCTAAGCCGTTTGTAGCAGGATGACAAGGAGCAATAAAATTTACAAAAATAACATTGGTTTTTTGAAAAATTTTTAAATTGATCACAAACACCTGTTCAGGAGGTACGTTTCAGCTGGTGATTTTCCACAGGAAAATGGTGTCGCTCTATATTTTAAAAGAATTTTTTGTACTTTCTTTCTCATGGGTAAACGATCAGTAGACATAGCTTTTAGTCTCATTTTTAGGGTTTCAACGTTTAGTTCAGCTAAGCCATTTGTAGCGGGATGACCAGGAGCAATAAACTTTACAAAAATATCATTGGTTTTTTGAAAAATTTTTAAATTGATCACAAACACCTATTCAGGAGGTACGTTTCAGCTGGTGATTTTCCACAAGAACATGGTGTTGCTCTATATTTTAAAAGAATTTTTTGTACTTTCTTACTCATGGGTAAACGATCAGTAGACATAGCTTTTAGTCTCATTTTTAGGGTTTGAACGTTTCGTTCAGCTAAGCCGTTTGTAGCAGGATGACCAGGAGCAATAAACTTTACAAAAATATTGGTTTTTTGAAAATTTTTTAAATTGATCACTTAAAAATTGTAGTGTTGTCGGACACCATGACTTGAGGATATCCGTGAGTAGAACATATCTCTAACAGAAGATCAATGGTTTTTTCTGATGTTGGAGCATCCCTAAGAACTTTGATTTCAGCCCATCGTGATTTAGCGTCAACCAAAACAAAAAAATAAAAACCCTAGAATGGACCCGCATAATCCATCGCACCAATTTTCTGTTTGAGTATCCTAGTGGTGTAGTGGGGCTTTTGAAGGTGATTTTCGAATTTAAGCGCAAGGTTGACATGACTTGACCATAATTTCAATGTCTTTGTCTATGTTTTTCCAATAGCAATACTTTCTTGCAAGTTGTTTTATCTTTGTTATGCCTATGTGAGTTCTGTGGAGTTTTGATAAGACCAGTTGTTGAAGTTGAGTTGGAATAACAATTCTCTGACCTTTAAAAAGGATCTCGTCTTCTAAAGTGAAGTCATATTTATTTTGATTTTTTGATTTTAAATCAGATTTAATTCTTGATGAAATAGGATCTGTGTCTGTGGCATCTTTGATATTTTGATAGGTTAGATCGTATGCTGAAATTTCTTTTATTGATTCATGACAGATACATTTAATTTCTTCGTTGAGCATTTTTTCTAAAGAAGATGAAGGTTGATTGATAGAAGCTCTAGAAAAACAGTCGACGTTAATGTGATCGGAAGATTTTCTATATTCGACTTCGTAATCAAATCCTAATAAAAATGATGCATATCGAAATAGTCTAGCAGAAGTCATTGAAGGTAATTTTGAATTTTGATGAAAAATTCTCGTTAGAGGACTGTTATCAGTGATGAGTTTAAACTTACGCCCAAAAAGATACATGAAGAAGTGATTTACAGAAAAGAGAAAAATTTATTTGGAATAATTCATGTAAAACAGTTTCAACAAATTAAAAGAGGAAATTGCGAGTGATCAAGTTTTAGGGCAATGGTAGGGAAAATCAAATAATTATTCATAGCTTTTGTCAATAAAGCCGCTATAGCGAATATGGTAGCCAACATGATATCTAACGATAGATAACGGTTATCGAAATATAAAAAGATTATTATAATTATGTATCTGCTACTTAACTACCGAAACACCTGGAAACGTCTGGATCAGAGGAGTAACTAAACAGAAAGACGTTAAGGAACAGGTGGAAAAACTCAAATGGAAATTGGCAGGTTACACCATCCGACAAGCAAATGAAAGATGGAACAAGCACATAATCTACTAGCGACCATGGGAACATAAGAGAGGAGGAAGCGCTCAGATGAGATGGAGCAACGACCTCAGAACGCACGCCGGATCCAGATGGATGACCACCTGGATAGAAACCAGTGGAAAAGAGAAGGGGCAGCCTATGTCCAAAGAAGGATAGATTAAGGCTCAAAAATAGATATATTCCGTTGGTGTGGTGACGGAATTAATTAAAAATAAGTGTAACAACGAACAGTAATATATTTATTTATTTTGGGTAAACAAGTGTGTTTGCTTATATCTCGAAAGGGTATTGTTAGCCAGAGCGAGGGTGTGTCTGAATCGTTCGCATGCTGTGTAGAGACTGACTTGCCGGACCACCAACTATTATGTCAACTGGTTTGCGATTTTTCGATAATGGCTAGAAGGGCCATAAATTACTGCATCTGCCTTTTAAAAGATGAGAACCATTTTGTATTTTAAGAAGTTGACACAAAGAGTGTGGCAATCTGACATCGTAATCTATTAGTGTTTCCTTGAAAAAAACATTAATTTTGTACAATCTGTTTAGGGATACTTTTCGTTTCTCGAAATCAACGGCCCTTGTTGGCGTATGGTTTGTATATTACATGTGAGTTTTAAATGACTAATGTTGTTTCGTTTTGTATAAAAATAGTAATTAAAACGTATCGCTATAGATAGATAGACTTACCTACAATATGTAAAACTTCTTCTTTCTGGCTATCGGAATCTTCTAACATAACATCTATTTTAAATAATTCTCCTCCATAGTTTTCTCCAGGATTGACTAAGTTGGTTGTTCGAGTCTCTTTTATTTTTTTGCCCTCACCAATGTGTGGTTCTAGAAGTGTTTCTATATTTTTCACACTCATCTTTACACAATTAGGTGAGGTTTAAAATTAAATGATTGATTTTAGGTCTAAGTGTCTTATATCTTATCATCGGTATATATTATGTATTTCTAAATTGATGTTTTTATAATACTTAGATAATTTTTTAAGTCGATTACGATTTTGCAAATATTCATCAGATCTGAAAATTAGATCCTTATAAATTTTTGAAGGTGTTAACATGGGTGGGCTATTATTTGTGCATTAAGTAGTTTCGTCAAATTATCAACTGTAGAAAAATATAATTGCATCTAGTATATTGTATATTGTTCTGAAACTATTCATTTGTGGAATTTATGTAATTTACTATTCTAATTGGGAAATAAGCCACAATTTAACTCCAAAAATGATTTTATCGACGTTTCGACATCCACTTCGAACGTCGTTATCAAAATACAAAATATTAATAAATTAAACACAAATAATGTTGTTGCTTAGTAACAAAATTTTTCTAATAATTTAATTTAATCTGACTTATTCATATTGGCAATTCAGATATATAATATATATTGCCAATATTTATGAGTTGTATTCCTGGGACGACTTTATTGAAAGATAATACATTCAATTACATGAACATCAACTTTAACTTAAGAATAGTCGTCACAAAAAAATGATAGCATGTGATCTGTCTTTAAAAAAAGACAACGACATAATGGTGACAGTACAATTCTCGTGTTAGTGATTCCATAGTAAATCACGAGGAAAAACCAGCAAAAAGATCTGATAAAAGCTATCCCGACGTTGTAAGTATTTGGTCTTACATTCAGTTCACTCTCAAAACTAACACCAAGTTTCGATTTTATATACAGGTCGGTTCATTAATAATTGTCCATATAGTAACTGGAGAAACCTTAGCACAAAATATGAAGATTTAACCTAAAACACGTAAATAAAATGTGGTTACAGGGTGTTTTATCTAAAAATTTAAAAATTATTTTTGCTCAGCATTTTAAAACTGTTCGACATATCCTATTCATACTTGGCAGAAAGTGCGACTATTAATACATCCTACTAAATTATGATAAACAAAAGTTTCCAGATACTACCAGAGGCGTACGACAGGGGATAGCGAATGGTTGACCCTTCTTTAATTCTACGCCACTAGAGGAATTACTTTTTTAGTGCCATTTTTAGATTTTCCAATACTTTCTACGTAAATAATATACTCTTCATTGGTAACGATAAAGTCATTAGTTTTCGAGATATTTGAAGTTAAATATGAAACGGCACAGTTATTTTGATTAATTTATGATATTATGATTCATATAATTAAAATTTAAAAATTATTTGTACCCAGTACTTTAAAACTATTTGGCGTATCTTTATTATAAGTTGGCAGAAAGTGTAGGTACTGTACACCCTACTAAATTAAGATAAATAAACATTTATAGCTACTACCAGAGGCGTACGACAGGGGATACTGGCTGGTTGACTCTTCCCAAATTCTACGCCACTGACGAAATTGTTAGTCAGTCAATTAAAAAATAGATACATTGTTTCGACCACCTTGTTATGGTTTAAACTCATTTTTTCGTTACTAACAAGAGAAATGTTTTAGGAGATCAACAATATAATGTATTGATCTGATGATACATAATTACAGAATAGAATACTTATTGGCTTTTATCAAATCATTAACTCTTATCTTCCATGTTTGAACATATTCATTCATACATAAAATTCTATAAAAAAAACACTTAAATATGTCACAATTTTGCTTAATAAACGTATCACGTAAAAATCGAATTTTGGATGATAAGGAATGCAAATATTAAATGTAAAATACCTAATGCTTAATGACATTAAGTGTTATGTATAAATATTGGATTATCAGCATGAAAGTAAAGTCAAATAATTCACTTATATAACCACTTACAAAAGGTCTTTAATTAACCGCTTCCTATCTTTAAATTAAATTAAATTAAAATTTAAATCAAAGAATAAAACGAAGTGTGTGTCAGATATCATAAATTTTTTTTACTCATTTGGAAAACTTCTCCACTGCATAATAAAGGCGGGTTGACATTACTAGTGAATAACGAAAGTGGTTCACGCTTACGTATTTTGCCCGTGCTATTGTTAGATATTTTATTATCTATTTTCAAACTCGAGCAGTACATTTGTATTTATGCAATGCATAGATACATATGTACTGCTCGAGTTTTATAATGGGACTTTATGGGATCTTATAATTAATCAAACAAACAACAAATACTACAAAATAAATAAACACAAGTACATAACAGAACGAAAAAATTCCATAGTAATGGAATACAGCACTCATCTGCCCAATTCACAAAAAAGTTAATAAATCTATCTGAAAATTAAAGAGGAATTTTACTAAGTATTAGAAGCAGTATATAAGGTATTGGCAAATATTATAAAAAGTAGAAAAAAACCAACGAAACGGAGATAACAGGAGGTTACCAGACTGGATTCAGACAGGGAAGAACAACAACCGATCAATTTTTTACGGTAAAGTTATTACAAAACAATACGAGTAATTATGAACAAAATGTAGGTTTGATATGCTCTTTATTGATTTTAAAGAGGCCTACGACTCAATCTCGCGAAACGAACTATACGAAACAATGAGATTACTAGGATACCAGAGAATAAGGTGCGATTGGTTAAAATGACGCTAACTAATGCAGTTAATAAAGTAATTAGAGAAAGAAGACGACAAATCAAGAAGAAATCACGTACAGATACGGAAATGAGAAAGGAAAATACACAAGAAAATAAATGGACCACAATAAGGTCGAATGACACAGATTATAAATTTGAGAAGGTAACAGAATTTGAGAATATTCGAGTAGCAGATAAGGAAATAGAAGGAGAAGAGAGAGAAATAGATAAAAGGTTGCTGAAATGTAGCAAAGCAGTAGGATCATTAAACGTACTGTTGAAGTTTAAAAAATGTGTCCAAGGCATGATTCGAAATTTTCGATCCTATGCAACAGTAGTGAGACCAACGGTAATGTACGCAGGTGAAACATGGACAATTAATCAGAAAGAAGAAAAAAGCTAGTGATTTGGGAGAATAAAATCTTAAGAAAAGTTTTTGGTGGTCAAAGGAGGCTAATGGGGAATGGTAAAGAAAAACAAACCAGGAGCTAACGAAGTCAGATGGTTGGGACATGTTTCATGAATGCCTCAATAGAGAAACGTCCTAAGAGTTTTGTAAGCAGTAAAACAAGGGAATAAGAGAAGAGGGAGACCACGAAGGAAGTGGTTTGATGTCGTATAGACTGATATATAAGAAGTGGGAATAAGACACTATGGACAACAACTGAAGGACGGGAAATAGTAAAAGAATCTAGTCAAGACTATCGCAGCCAAGAACCTGTAAGGCCCCTATAATATTGTTAAGATATTTTATTTATCGCCAACCGTCACTAAAATCATTCATTATTGTACTCATTTGCCCTCATTTACGGCAGTAAAGTAACACTTTATTGTACTGAAAGAAGAATTTACTTTACCTCCGCGATTAATCGAGATTAAAATGTAAGTGGTCGATGGCAGTAATCGATTATTTATTTGAGTTAACCTACTATTTATTTACTTTAATTATTAAAAATATTGTACAAAATTTACGACATTGTTAATTAAATTTATGTCAAAAGTGAAATTCTGTAGTATTTTGTAATTATGTTCATATAAAATAAATCAAAACTTTACCGATTTAGTAATTATTCAATATTGATAACTATCGATTGAAAATCGAAAGCTGCCATCATGCAAAAGTTATCTGTTATGAATGTCATGGAATTTTTATTACGTCTAAAATTTAAAAAATTCTTAAATTGTAGATTGTTGTAACTTTACTGACTTGGTACATAAATAGCTATTATTAAAATACAAAAAAAATATATTTACCTTATTACTGGATTTTCTATTTCCATCAAATTGATTCCATCAACTCATGTTCACCAATATTTAGTAAATATCCAATATTTAGTGTCTAGTTTTCGATTGTTATGGTTTATTGATACTAAAAACAGAACAAATAGACCATCGTTCATATCGCATAATAATTTATTAATTTTCGATAACGAATATTTTCAAGGCACTTTTACGTATCCCATTATTTACACTACGTATTTTTACCAAATAATCGGTTCTAGATGATTACGGAGATCTAAAATTACGATCCACCAAACACATGGTATTAATGGCTGATTCGATAAATGAGATGGAGCATACTACTATTATTTAATATAAAAAGGACACTAATCCCTTGACGACATTATTAGTAGTAAATTGCACAATGAGCATGGAATGGACCTCACTTCCCACGGGTATGAGAATATGTAGCATAGGCTGTAGGCAATTTATACGAGTGAAGAATGAATATTCCACGTAAATGGTAAGTATAAATTTTATTCGATTATAGAGGCTATTTTTAAATATATACAATACAGGTATCTGTAAAATAAATCAAATTTTTTTCAGATTTTTTTCAAACTAATAATATCAGTTTGTAAAAAATCCTCGGAGGTGTTACCAGAGAAGGTTCCCATTGTTTTTAGTCTGGTAGGATGTAGAATAACATTTTTGGATGTTGTTTTATGTGCTATTAGATTGAAAACTTAGTCTTTTGCTAGCAGTTGCCGCTAATGCATCCCTGCCATTTCGTTCGTTGCGATCCGTGACTGCACGTCGGGGTTTGTCCTAGTTGGGTCAGAGAGATTAACATATGTGCCTCCTGATGAGAGACTAATAAGTTTCGAAACCGGTAGAGTTGCTTGCTGCACTCTCTGATTGAACTGGAATAATGATGCGGCTGTAGTTTCGTGTTGAAACGAAATTGAAAATGGTTATTCATTTTTAAAATTATTTTAATTGAACCTATGTAATAATATTAGATGATCGATTAGATCGCCAACTTTTTCAGTATAATAGAGCTACATCGTTATATTATAGACCCTACAAGAATTAGACACTACCAATTTAAATCTTAAATATGCATTTGTAACTGTTAAATTTCCCACCTTGCAATATTTGTCCGCCATCGGATTTCTTTTATAATTAATATAAATACGATTTCCAGAATGGAAATATGAAACGTCAAACAGGAATAATAGTCCAAATATGTAATTAAGCTTAAAATAGGACAAAACCTCACAATTTTTACAGAATGGATCGATTTGCTTGAAAATTTGAGAATAAGTAGTGGACAGTCCAAGGATTAAAACCTATATAATGCCAAAAGGCGCTTTTATCATGTGAGTAGTCGCCTTTTGGCAAAAAAAATTTTGGTAAAATTGGTAAAAACATTCGTTATAAGCAAAAAGCGTTCTATACATTTTTTTTGGTAAAAGTAATAGTTTTCGATATATTCGCTATCGAAATTGTTAGTTTTATATCGAAAGAATCAATGTTTTAATCAGCTTTTTGCTAATAACTCAAAAAGTTTTCGTTTTATCAAAACAACCTTACTTAAGAAAAATGTACGTTTTGAAAAAATAAACAAAACCGTTTTTTTCAATTTTCTTTAAGACCAATAGTAATCGAGCTATACTTTATTATATGTTAGCTCTTCTTCGTCAGATGCTAAATATTGTAGATTCAAAGTCAATAGACGGGAAAATAATGCATTTCTCGAGAATAAATTATTGTTGAAACTAATTTAAAGTACTTATTTAAAAATATCTATCTCCAGAAATAATAAAAGTCTCCAACTCAAAAATTAAGTGACTTATAATGAAAAGAATGTCAGTCCTTTTTTCAGCAAAAAGTGGTCGGTAACAACGCCTAATCACCACCCTAATTAAAATTAGTCATTAACCCGATTTGGTCTTCTTTATTTATCTATTATTAATAGGTTCTAAAAGTTTAAACGGCTTAGAACGATGAGTTTTAAAAAAAATGGAGTTAAAAGCGAATAACGGGTTTTTGTAGTTTGGAAAAAATGCCTTTTCTTCAGAATAGAAACATTGGCATCAGAGATACGAAAAATATTTAAATATGAAATTGTAGCTTATTTAATTCCCAAAAAGATGGTTTGCAAAAATTTTTTCTGAGACAAAAATTGAGTGAGCTATTGACAATAAAAGTTTGTATTAACATTCAAAAACCACCTTTACTAACCTTTTCAATGTCGTCACTTTTTGTGACTGAGTATTATTAAAGAATTAATACTAATAGCCTGATATATCTTGTAAAACCCTACAAAATTCTGTTTTATCAAACTTTCTAAGATCAAAAATAAAAAGTTACGGTTAAAAAATCAATATATTTTTTTGAAAAAAAAAAGGAGATATCTAATTGGAAGCATAATAATGTAAGTTGATGGTGTTTTAGTCATTGACCATATTTATTCTTCGTTATTTATATATTATTAATAGATTCTAGAAGTTTGACTGGTATCCTTTTAGATACACACTGACAGCAACGCTGTGTACCGAAAAAGATACACATGGCTCGTTGTGTTCGATCTGTTGTGTCTCCTAAGAGGACACACTTTTTTAAGTTTTTATATGTAGAGAATAATGTTATGGCCTGAGCCAAATTCCTGGTATAACTGGGTTTGTCTTTAGACATGAAAATATAGGTTGTATGTAACTAGAAATTAATATGAAAAATGTTATTCTAATACATAGGTAACAACTACTTGAACCCATTCATCCAAAAAAACATTTTGGCCAAGAGTAAAAATTTTGTGAACTAGTGTGGCGCTGAAAGTGTTAAAATAATTAGTTTTTAGAAAACTGGAGTTTAAAGCGAATAACGAATTTTTGTAATTTGGTAAAAAATGCCATTTTCTTCAGAATAGTAAGATTAGCATCAGAGATACGAAAAAATGTTACAATATGAAATTGTATGTTATTTAATTTCCAAGAACTTGGTTTGAAAAAAATTTTTTTTACCGCAAAAATTGAGTGAATCGTAAATAAATATACCACCGAAAAACATTGATTTTTAGATATAAAACTGGCACTTTCGATTTTTGGTTAGAATGAACGTTTTTATCAACTTTTGCGGTCAAAATATAATGAAAAATTTTCACCCGCGAGATAGGGTGGCAACTACCCCCATGGTGAAAGCGCCTTTCGGCATCATATAGATTTTGATCCTTGTACTATCCACTATTTATTCTCAAATTTTCAAGCAAAACGATCGATTCTGTAAAATTTGCGAGGTGAAACGCTTCGGATCCTGGACTATAATAATAAAGTATAATTTTCATTACAATCAATTGTGGCTTAGACCCATAAAATAGCTATTTGTATAACAAGGGAGGAAAGTGCTACTTTTCCTCCCGAGAATGAAGTTTACTGCCCGACGCGTAGCGGAGGGCAGTAATCATTCAAGGGAGGAAAAGGCACTTTACTCCCATGTTATACATATGATTTTTCCACCTTCCTCAAATAACAAGTCATTTTTTCATTTTTACTTAATTTATTTATGTAACTAACCAACAAAATTTATTAAAACTAAAGCTAACAAGTAGGTAGAATATAACTGTCAGCTGTCAAATATAAGTCAAATTATTAATGTAAACATTGTTAAATCAAAATAACAATTTACTGTTTTTTACCATTCTGCAAAATACAGAGTGTTTTATAAATAAACGTTAAAATGTATAGATACTTACGTAAAAATGTAAGATATTATACAGGGCGTCAATGAGTTATATTTACATGAATGAAATACCATGCCGTCACTTTTACTTTTCCTCCCTAGGGAGGAAAAATATTTTCCTCCCTAGGGAGGAAAAGTACAACTTTGCTCCCTACAATGAGGTCCGGAAAAGTATACTTTCGGTAGAGGTAGGTGGAAAAAATAATATTCAACGTTAGAAGTTTGTTTAGTTGTTATTTATAGTCTAGAAAGTCACTGCGCATCCACTAGGAAAATTATTGCGATTCGGATTTTTTGCACAATCTTACTCAAAAAGGACCCCTTTTAACAAATTGTCATGTTGTCAGGACCAAAAGTGCGTCAAATATTTTTTAAAGGTTTTTTTCCTAAAATTATTTTTTTGGCATGGATCGAAGTTTTTTTAGGTTTTTTGGATCATTCCAAACAGAAAAGATCTTTAGTGACATTTCTCTAAAGTTAATAGTTTTTGACATATATAAGCGATTAAAAATTGAAAAAGTGCGAAATTGGCCATTTTTAACCCTCAGAAACCATGTGAAAAACTGAAAATTTGAATATTGCCAAGGTAGGTAGATATTCTCTAAACATCGATTAATGAAATCCCGAAGAGTTTTTTGCAATACAATGTTCAAAACTCCTTTGTTTTTTAATTGCTAATCAAGCGTGCGCGACACTATTTTCCACCGACAGTATGGTGCAAATGAAAGGAATAAATTCGTTATTTCGTAAACCGGCGACTTTAAGGAAAATTCCCGAAACAGGTCGATTTTTATTTTTAAGTTATGATATTGTGGCATATATGGTAAACTAGTGACGTCATCCATTTGGGCGTAATTACGTAATCGACGATTTTTTTAATGAGAATAGGGATCGTGTGCTAGCTCATTTGAAAGGTTCTTTAATTCTCTATTCAGTATTGTAAACATTTATATAATTATTTATACAGTGTCCTTCTACTTATTTTTGTGTCAAATAATATAATTTAATAAAAATTTTTTGGACACCCCGTATAAATAATTATGTACATGTTTACATAACTGAATAGAGAATTGAAGAGTCTTTCAAATGAGCTACCACATGACCCCTATTCTCACTTAAAAAAATCATCGATTACGTCATCTCGCCCAGACGGACGACATCTAATCACTAGTACCTATACCATATATCCACAATGTCATAACTTAAAAATAAAAATCGACCTGTTTCGGGTTTTTTCCTTAAAGTCGCCGGTTTACGAAATAACGAATTTATTCCTTTCATTTGCACCATACTGTATACACATGCAACGGTGGAAAATAGTGTCGCGCACGAGTAATTAGAAATTAAAAAAACAAAGGAGTTCTGAATACTGTATTGCAAAAAAACTCTTTAGGATTTTATCAGTCGATGTTTAAAGAATATCTACCTACATTGGCAAAATTTAAAGTTTTTCACATAGTTTTTGAAGGTTAAGAATGGCCGATTTCGCAATTTTTCAATTTTTAATCGCGTATATGTCAAAAACTATCAACTTTAGAAAAAAGTCACTAAAGACCTTTTCTGTTTGGAATGGTCCAAAAAACCTAAAAAAACTTTGTTCCATGCAAAATAAAATTTAGGAAAAAAACAAAAAAAAAAAAACGTTTAAAAGGTTTTGACCCACTTTTGGTCCTGGTAACATGCAAATTTGTTAAAAGGGCTCCTTTTGAGTAAGATTGTGCAAAAAATCCGAATCAGAATATTTTTCCTAACAGATGCGCAGTGGCTTTCTGGACTATTAAATCATTTGAACGTTTCAGAACTCAGAATATCTTTGGACTATTTTAATACGTTTGTGAATCCATTAAACCTGCTTATCAATACACATATCATTACAGAATATTACATAAATAATATTTATTTTATAAATTGCAATTTATCACAAAATTCAAGGATTCTGTTTTTCTAACATTATATTTGTGTAGTATCATAAACCCAGATAAGTGATTTTGCACATTGAAAAATGCCTTTGACTACAAAATATTAATTCATTATTAATCGATAAAATAGAGTAATCGAGTACATTACTTATTATAAGAGGTTCTTCAACGATGATCACTCTTATTTTTCTCTGTTTCAATAGTAATAGATGAACCGATGAATGGTACAAACTAACGTATCTTTCTTTAACGTGGACCACGTGTCATCATAATTTTACAATTCAATAATATGTATTTAGACCAGGGCGCATCTGTAAAAATATTAGTACATTTGGACGTTGAGAGGTGACTCAAATTTTTTTGCAGAAATTGCTTGAAAATAACTCAAATAATAATATTTGAGTTATCCTCCCTCTCAAAAAGGTCCGGAACATTGTTTAAATAATCAAAATGTCAAAAATCGCAGGAAAAATTCGATTTTTTTCTTGGTTTTTTGATTATAACTTTAAAAGTATTCATTTCCAAGAAAAGTGGTACTGACATAAAAGTTGCGTAATTAAACTTCCTACAATATAGTATTGGTTAAAAATTTAAAAAATAGTCACCCTTGTTGCAAAATAGCAATAATTGCGAAAAAACCATACAAAAACAAGTATGCGCATTTTACGTTTTCAAACATTTATGCTACACTTAAGACCTTCATATTTCACCCAGAAAAACTGTATGGTACAGTAAAACAACGCTGTAAATTTAATTAGGATCGGTTTAATAGATTTTGCAAAATAAATTTTGAAATCCAGCTTTCGCAAAAAAATTTCATTTTTTCAAAATGTTACAGGACTGAAAATAAAGCAGATACAAAGTTGAATTTTTTTTACTTATAAAAGTGTACTGTTCCTTTCATTTTCAATTTGCAAAGCTAAAATCGACTAACTACCACAGCGTCAGAATTTTTTTTAAAGAAACAATAATTATTGGTGCTACGCGCAGGACAGCGGATAGTTTGCTCTGATTGGGCATTCCAATGACCTTTGATAATGACTGATACATTTTAATTTTTATTGCATTTCGATATAAATAAATAAATTTGTTTATTGCAAAATAAAAACACATACTTTATCCTTTGAAATAACACTTTTTCTGGCAAAAATTTTCTTTGTTCATATATTTTAACTTAGAGAATAAAAGTTTGTTATTTTTAAACATATGCAATTGTTTAAACAATATTTCACAAACAATAATAAAATTAGTTTGATTTTTGTGGAATTAAAATTTTAAAATACAACAAAATATAGAGTAAGAAAATAATATATTAGATAAAGTTTGGAAGAAATTTTGGTGGAAATCAACTTGTGTGAATCGAATACCGCTGTCCTGCGCGTAGCACCAAAAATAAATGTTTATTTAAAAAAACTCCTGGCGCCGTGGCAATTAATAGATTTTAATTTTGCAAATTGCAAATTAAAGGTACCGTATACTTCTATAATCAAAAAAAAAATTTAACTTGCTATCTGCTTTATTTTCAGTACCTACTGCAACATTAAAAAAAAATGAATTTTTTTTTGCGAAAGTTGGATTGCCAAATTTATTTTGCAAAATCTATTAAACCGATCTTAATGAAATTTACAGTGTTGTTTTACTATATCATAAAGTTTTTCTGGGTAAAATATGAAGGTCCTAAGTTTAGCATAAATGGTTGAAAAACGTAAAATGCCAATACTTGTTTTTGTATGGTTTTTTTTCTCAATTATTGCTATTTTGCAACAAGGGTGACTATTTTTTAAATTTTTAACCAATTCTATGTTGTAGGAAATTTAATTAGGCAACTTTTATGTTAGTACAACTTTTCTCGAAAATGAATACTTTAAACTTATAATCAAAAAACCAATAATAAAATCGAATTTTTCCTTCATATTTTGATATTTTGATTATTTAAATAATGTTCCGGACCATTTTGAGTGGGAGGATAGCTCAAATATTATTATTTGATTTATTTTCAAGCAATTTCTGCAAAAAAATTTGAGTCACCTCTCAACGTCCATCTCAAAACAGATGCGCCTTGGACTAATTACTATGTCATTTAAAAGATTTTAATAATAAAAAATTTGGATGTTTTCAGCTACTATCAAGATTTTTCACTGTGATGATCTGACTGGATCGAAAACGTTTTGGAGATTTATATTCCATTTGGGTCAAAAAAAAATTACATCATACATAGGAAGTTTTTACTTCATTGTAAGTTTGTTTATACTTTATTATAGAGCCAACTACTGGAATTTTCCCTTTTAATTCATTTTTAAATAAAATAAGTGTATAAAACCATTTATAAGACTTTCAGTCATGTTGGGTACAATTTGCATGCATATATACAGGAATCTGTTTAAACCAGTTTAAAGAAATGTATATTCTATAAGTACTATACTTCCGCGTTTTGTACTCAGATAGCGCATGGTTCGTTTTATTCTAAAAAAGAATAATGTTCAAAAGCAAGATGGTGGCAATTACATTTTTGGCTAGAGGTAAGTGTACTAGTTTCTTCAAATATCAGTTTGAATGAAAGTCAATCACGGTTTATATATCAGTGCAAAGTTGAAAGTAATGTTACTTCTTACTAATAATTGTAAATGTATTTTATTGAAACTTTACTTTTTCAAATAGAGAAGTGTACCTCAAATTCAAATTCGATAGGCACAATTATTGTACCCAAAATGACTAAGTTTTATTTTTATTTTTAAAGTAAAATACATAACTACAAAAAATATTGAAGGAAATGGAATATTGGAGAACGAAATGCTAGAAAAGCCCATAGCTATTCTTTTTCTCATGATCATCTTTCAGTGCGTCACAGTTTTTCGATTTCTTTCTAATGCATTAAATTGTATGTGACAGAAAAAAGCGCACGTCGGTGATTACATTTCGTCGGTAACATTTTTATAACATTTATTCTAGTTATTCTAGTTGTCGATACAACAAAAAAAAAAAAAAAATAATTAAGTGTAATTATATTTTATAATAATTTCTATTTTAAGATAATATAAGTCTTTCTTTAGCCAATTACTGTAAAATAATTTCTTAATTGTTATAAATAAAGGTACTATGATTTAAGAAAAAAAAACAATTATCTCGGCTTCAGATGGTTGTAGAAAATTTAAATTTTTTTATAAATCTTCGTTTCATCTTCAGTAACAATAATATGTAAGTTAAAAACTTATAGGATGTACAGGGCCGCTTCAGCTCTAAATGTTTATAACGAAATTTGCCCCCTTATTTTCAAATCCAAAAATTAGAGGTTTAAAAATATTTTACGCATTTATTTACATCAGAATATGAAAATATAACTCTTTAGAAGGAGATTGGATGTTTCACCAACTTTCTACGATTTTTTTTTCAAAAAGTTATAGCCTTCGATATTTGGCCTCTTGGGATAAACAATTTATAATATCTAAGCAACAAATTCGTTAATCTGGCCTTACAATTTTTTTTATGTTTGGAATTGAAAGATCTTCATTTTAAAGCTTTAAAAAATAAAAAATTATTTGTACAATAAATAATGCAATTGTAAAAAACGGCCATTTTGGACTTTTCGCAGGCTGTTTTGCAATAACCAATTAACAAAATTAAACATACCGTAGCTCAAATTGTAGGTTTTTTAATTTACTACAACTTTCTATTAAAAAGTTTTTCTCTAAAATCAATATCCTAAGCTACAAAATTAAAAATCAATAAAAATTGCAAATTTAACAAATGAAAATCGCAATTGAAAAAAAAGCGCACAATATTTTTGGTTACATTTTAGTATAAGTTATTCCTGGCATCGTCCTTTACAACATCTGATAGGTTTCAAGAATTCCTGAATTATATCACGTTTTTTCACCCACAGCCTGGGGTATAATACAAAAATGAATAATACACACAAAATACTTAGAATTTGTTATCAACTTGAGAGTAAAAATACCACCCTCAAAATTTTTAACTAAAAGTATGGTTATTTGCCTATAGAAACGAGGCCAACTTTGAAAAATTATTATTTATGTAACTTATGCAACTAACTGTGAAAATTTATTAGAGAACTTAAACTAACAAGGAGGTACAGTATAACTGTCAACTGTCAAATATAAGTCAAATTATTAATGTAAACATCGTTAAATCAAAATATCAATTTACTGTTTTTTACCATTCTGCACAATATAGGGTGTTCTTAACGTTAAAATGTATACCCACTTACGTAATAGAAAATGGAATATTTTATAGGGGGTCAATAAGTTATTTCATCAATGACATACCATGACGTCACTTTTACTTTTACTCCCTAGGTAGTAAAAGTACGATTTTGCTCCCAATAATCAGATCAGGAAAAGTATACTTTCGACAGAGGTAGGTAGAATAGCTATTTGTATAACAAGGGAGCAAAGTGCTACTTTTCCTCCCGAGAATGAAGTTTACTGCCCGACGCGTAGCGGAGGGCAGTAATCATTCAAGGAAGGAAAAGGCACTTTACTCCAATGTTACATGGTTTTTCCACCTTCCTCAAATAACAAGTCATTTTTTTATTTTTACTTAATTTATTTATGTATCTAACCAACAAAATTTATTAGAACTAAAACTAACAAGTAGGTACAATATAACTGTCAACTGTCAAATATAAGTCAAATTATTAATGTAAACATTGTTAAATCAGAATAACAATTTACTGTTTTTTACCATTCTGCAAAATACAAATAAATGTTTTTAAATAAACGTTAAAATGTATAGATACTTACGTAATAGAAAATATATACTGTACAGGGCGTCAATAAGTTATAGTTCATGAATGAAATACCATGACGTCACTTTTACTTTTCCTCCCTAGGGAGGAAAAGTACAACTTTGCTCCCTACAATTAGGTCCGGAAAAGTATACTTTCTTTAGATGTAGGTGGAAAAAATGTTTTTTGCATTACAGTCAATTCTGGCTTAATCCTATACAGACATAATATTTAACTAACAATTTTTTTAATCACATTTTAGTCACGCTAGTGTTACGAAATATTTGCAATTCTAATAATACCTGTGACAACTTAGCATACTGACTTAAATCCAATTCTTTTGTTAAATATATTTACGTGGTTTTTAAATCAAAGCAGAAAGATATTCCATTGTTATGTAAACAAATATTGTAATTTGTACTTGTGTCAATGACATTCCTATTGAGGAATATTTTTGACCATTTTTCGTGTTTTGCGATGATTAATAGACAATTCGAATTGTTAATGTACAGTTTGCGGCAAAATAAAAAGTACCTACTGAATATTGAAATATTTACAATTATTTAATATATATTTAGTATATGTACATAATACAGCCTTGTAAACGTTATTCACAATGACATTCCCGATCAAACAGGTGTTAAAAATGCCCTATAGCATGAAAAAATCTTTAGTTCTAGTCCACAATTACGAAATGTCAGACAGTAGATCGGTCTTCCTCCCTCAGCATTCCCCATATTATGTACGCATCAGGTGGCGTTAGGTACCTTAGGTAGAGAATTTAGAAAGGATAAAGTTTTAAACGTAGTTATACTACTATATTCTCATTATCATAAAATCCTTTATAAAAGGTATATACAAATATACCTTTTATAAAGGATTTTATGTTTTTGTAATGGTATACAGCCAACTACAGGAAATTTTTCCTCGTGGATTCTCATTATGTTTTTGGTTAATATATTAATTAATGTATTAATGTATTAATAAATGTATAAATGTTTTTTTTTTAATTATTAAATAATTTTTTTTACTCAGAGGAGAGCAACATTTTGACGCCTTTTTTTAATTTTTTGCGAATCCTGAGAAAACTAATAAGTATTTTTGAAAAATTTAAACGCTGAATGAAAGATTACTTAATTACCGAGGGCCGAAAGTCCCTTAGAATAAATAAAAAGTTTCTTTTGAATGAGATATTTAAAATTAAAAGTCACACTAAATTTTCTGTTAGTTTTTCGCCCCTGTAACTTATTAAAATAAACATTATAGCAGTTTTCAGGGACTTTCGGCCCTCGGAAATAACGTAATCTTTCATTCTGCTTTTAAATTTTTCAAAAATATTTTTAATTTTCTCAGGATTCGAAAAAAATGAATCCCATTTAAATAGCATTGAAGCCAAAAGTTCGTACCCATCCCCTTAACGTATTTTGCAACAAATTTATATTAAGACGTAGGGATTATAAACAAATTAAATAATAAATTATTTATCTCGTAATAAACTTGAATTAAAAATGTATTAGTTTTGGTATTATTAATAATAACAACGTAATAATAACCTAAAAGAATATTTTATTGGTGAAATAAAGATCAGATTATTGTTCAAAATATCACAGCGACCTAATACCGCATTATATCAATTACGTTAAACAAACAAATTGGATGATAACTCTTAGGGCCGGTTGTTCGAACGCTAATCAACAATGATCATTATTAAATATTTAATTACTGTCACCAAAACTGTCAATGTCAACTTTGTTTGGGTCGCTGAAAACATAATTAATTACAATTATGAGATTTATTATTAATTATGTTAATAATTATTGTTATATTAATTGATTATAGTCTCAGAATTGTAATTAATTATGTTTTAACAATTGACATTGACAGTAATTAATTATTTGATAATGATCATTGTTGATTAGCGTTCGAACAACCGGCCCTCATACTATCGTTAAATAGATCAAATACAATCCAAAATTAAAAATTACAGTGAACAGAGATGAACTTCAACAGGTAATGTCATATTACAAAATGTTTTATACAATTTTTCTATACACGAAAAAAAAAACAGTTTGTATATTATACAGGGTGTCCAGAAACTCTACCGAAAAACGGAGACAGGAGATTCTTCAGATAATTTTAGGACAATTTAGCTCAATTGGCCTAGTCCGAAAAAGCTTCCTAAGGGAGCTAGAGCTCTTTGAAAATGGCGTCTTCTAATTAGTTTTTCTTTAAATACTTCCAGAGCGCTTCAATTTAGAAAAAAGAAAATCGGTGCGTATATTTATCTTCCAGAGATAAATCGATTCCATCCATTGCGAATTTCTAGTACCGATCATAGGCGTCCGTTTGGGGTAGGGCAACAGATATTTTATCACATAAGTTTGTCTCTAACTTTTAAGCATTTTTGACTTTTAAGCATTTTTGACACTGAATTATTAAATTGTGGGTTATTGTAGTACTAAAAGGTAGTCTTGCTTCAAGTCGGTAGGACAAACCGTTTTCTAGAAAAATCGATTTAAAAATTTTTCGTTTTTTCATTTTGAATAAAAATTAAAAAAAAAAAATAAAAAAACGGTTTATTTTACCGACTTAAAGCAAGAGTAACTTTTAGTACTAGAATACCTCATAACTTAATAATCTAGAGTCAAAAATGCTTAAAAATTAAAGTCAAAAATATTATGCGATAAAATAACCGTTGACCTACCCAAAACGGATGCATATGATCTGTACTAGAAATTCGCAATTAATGAAATCGATTCATCTCTGAAATATAAATAAACGTACCAGTTTCCGGATTTCTAAATACTTTTTTTATTTTTTTTTTTTTTGAAATTCATAAAAAGAAAAGTTTTTAAATGGATTTTTCTAGAAAACGGTGTATCCTGTCGACTTAAAACAGGAGTATCTTTTAGTTGTAGAATAATTTACAATTTAATAATCCAGAGTCAAAAATGCTTAAAAATTAAAGATAAAAAAGGTATGTGATAAAATAACTGTTGCCCTACCCAAAACGGACGCCTATGACCGGTACTAGAAATTCGCAATGGATGGAATCGATTTATCTCTGGAACATAAATATGTGTACCAATGTTCGTTTTTCTCAATATAAGCGTTCTGGAGTTATTTAAGAAAAACTAATTACAAGACGTCATTTCCAAAGAGCTCTAGCTCCATTAGGAAGCATTTTCGGACAAGGTGAATTGGGTTAAAATGTCTTAACATTATCTGAGGAATATCCAGCTTTCATTTGTCGGTAGAGTTTCTGGACACCCTGTGTACTAAAAATTTATTACTAAATACTAAAAAGCAGGTTACTTACAATTATTGTTTTCAACCATTTTAAAACATTAAACAATGGTAAAAGTTCGTCCATGTCCATGTTTTCATCTCTGTCTCTTGATTGCTATTGTCCGATTAGGTTATGTCTACCATCTTGTTTAGGTTATCGCACCATTTGTCAGAGGTATTCTCCTCCTTCTTTTTTTTACATATTATTATGTGCCACCTGTGAATGAGATAACTATTTGATAAGATCAGGAATGTACATAAGGTATAACGATTACAACAGGCTTATAAAAATAGAATGTAATGAGGGTGAAAATATAAAAAAAAACCAAATAAATAATATAAGAAGCTTACCAGTTAATTAGCCAATGGCTCACCACAGAAGATCAGGAAGACAAAAAATAATAGAGAATGCAAACTAATGAAAGGTAAAAAGTTAAAGATCAGAAAGAAACAATTTGGACAAAAAAGATATAAGGAATATTATTGGGAAGTTCAAAAGTAAGATTTAATAGAAAACACAGAGGAACTTTAGACAGAATACCCATGGAAAAGATAAGAGGAAATACATACAAATGGGCCAATGGGCAAAAATATATGCACTCTCAAACCTTACGAAACAAGAGACAAATAAACAAACGTTGCAGATACCTACATCTGAAAACGAAATAAGGAAAGCGGTAAAAATTATGATAAATATTAAAGCAGCTCATCCTGGAGACTACCTGCAGAAATGCTGAAACACGCTGGTTCGGTTTAATTCAAGAATTAAAATAAATATTTAACAAATGCTAATTTGATGGAAAAATGTAGAAGGAATAACAAATGGACCACTTATGCTCAATGCATCATCATCATCCAGGCTCAAAAGACCACTGCTGAACATAGACCCCCTCCTCTTGTTTCCAACCCCGACTATCCTGCTCCGCTTTCATCCAGTTTTTATTTAGCCTTCTTAAATCGTCAGTAACGTCAGTCCATCTTGAAGGCGGTCGACCGACGCTTCTCTTGTTTTCTCTTGGTGTCCATTCCAATAATTTCTTTGTTCATTGCTCACTTGTTATTCTGGCTATGTGTTTTGCCCATCTGCATTTTAGTCTAGTTCTTCTCCTGATATCTTCTTTCTTGATTTTGTTAAGTTCAATAAATAAAAAGATAAACAAAAATGATCCCAATAATTATGAAAACAATTTATACGTTATACCTTCTGTGGATGGGCTGTAAGAATAGCTGTAAATCATTAAAGGGGGGATGGAGGAACAGCTGCGAATTTGAGAAGAATTTTTTTGAGCTGGACGCACAATGGTAGGGGAGCCCAAGCGGGGATTTTTGCAGTTATTCGCGCGAGTTAGAAAATCACATGGGCAGAAACCCTGTAAATGTACCACTACCATATAGGGACTCTTAATAAAGGGGAAATCCTTGGGGGGTCTGAAAAAAAAATCTTAGAATATCTCAAAGTCGTCAGATTAAGATATTATGGTAAATTAATTACATGCAAAACAGTGTATATTTCAAAAATCTGACGACTTGAGTAGTGTATAAAGAAATTGGTGAGTCACCAAGTTTCACAAAAAAAGCGAATATTTCGCGAAATGAACAGCAGGTCGAAAAACTCAAAGTACGTGTTCATTATTTTTTAAAAATCTATTGAATGATACCAAACGCAACTCCCACGAAGAGGGGTGGGGGTAACTTTCAAATCTTAAACATGAGCCCCCATTTTTTATTACAGATTTGGATTCCTTTTGTAAAAATAAATAACTTTTATTTGAGACATTTTTTCCAATTATAAATAGATGGCAATGTAATCGATATATGGTGAAAAAACGATATTTGGAAATTAAAAATTAAAATAAAAAATGGAAAGTCCCCACTCAAATGGAAAACTTTACGTTTTTGGTTTTAGGAGATAATCTTCACAACCCAATAGGTCCCCATAACGCTCGAGTAATTGCAAAATCATACTTGCGTCTCCTACTACAAGTACTGATAATATAGATAATATAGTTTCTTTAAAACAGCTCATACAAAAACAACAGGTCTTCTTCTTTTTCAGGTGCCATCTCCGCTACGGAGGTTGGCAATCATCATAGCTATTTTAATTTTTGAAGCAGTAGCTATAAATAATTTTTTTGAGCTGCATCCAAACCATTCTCTCAGGTTCTTCAGCCAAGAAATTCGTCTTTTTCAGATGCTTCTTCTGCCATCTATTTTTCCTTGCATTATGAGTCGCAGGATGCTAAACTTCTCGCCCCGCATCACATGTCCGAGATACTGTAGTTTTCTTTGTTTAACTGTAAGTTCAACTTCCTTCTTTTTTTACCTATTCTTCTCAGTACTTCGTTGTTCGTAACTCTATCTACCCAGAAAACCCTCATAATTCTTCTATAGGTCCACATTTCAAATGCGTTAAGTCGTCTCATTGTCTACATTTAATGTCCATGATTTCACTCCATAGTATAGTAAACTGTATACATAACATTTTTTTAGGCGTACTTTAAGACCTAATGTTAAATCTTTGCTACATAGGACCTTTTTCATTTTCATAAAATTAGAACGTGCTTTTTCGATTCTGACTTTGATTTCTGCAGTGAAGTCATTATTTTCTGTTATAAGTGTTCCTAGGTAAGTGTACTTTTTTACTCTTTCGATCTGCTGGCCCTCTACTATCAAGATTTCGTTATGATTATGGTTGTTTTTACTAATTTTCATAAACTTTGTCTTTTTGATATTGAGAGAGAGTCCGTACTCTCTACTACACCTTACTATTTTACTCATGAGTCTTTGCAGGTCTTGTAAACTATCGGCTATTATTACTGTATCATCTGCATATCTGATATTGTTAACTAAGACTCCATTTACTCTAGGCCGCACATCAAAGAAACATGAAACGTAAATTACGTTTCATGGAAATAAACCACTGCTAAACAAATATATGTCCGGCCATTTATGAAACTCTCCGAAAATAAAAATGTGTCATGAGCATGAATCACACTCGTTTCATTGGTAGGCGGACTTTGAGATTTGTTTAGCAGTGTTTTCTTTTCATGAAACATGTTTTTCGTTTCATGTTTCATGTTTTTCGTTTCATGTTTCTTTGGTGTGCTGTCATGATCGGCTTATGCCGACTGTTTCATCTTCCAGAGTTTCTCGCATTACCTCTTCAGAATAAGCGTTAAATAATAGAGGTGATAGTATGCAGCCTTGCCTGACTCCTCTCTTTATTTCTATTTCTTCAGATGTTTCTTTTTCAATTCTTACTATTGCTCGCTGATTGTAATAGAGGTGTGTTGTTAGTCTTAAATTTCTTTTACTATTTAGGTTTTTATTTTTCAGAATTTCCATGAGTCGATCATATTTTACTTTATCAAACGTTTTATTCTAGTCTATAAAACAGACGTAAAGAGGACGGTTAACATCCAAACGTCTGTGTCAGCACGTTGAAGAAGAATAATGCCTCCCTGGTACCCATACCATTGCGGAACCCAATTTTCAAGGTACGTGACATTAAGCTTATGGTTCGGTAGTGACTGCATTATTTGGCATTCATTATCTTTGGCAAACACAAAAATGCTGATGTCAACATTTCTCTAGGGATGATTCCCTTAGTATAGATAGCGTTAAACAGCTCTACTATTATGTCCAGGTTTTTCTTGTTGACCAACTTTATCAGCTCGCTAGGTAATTCATCTTGACCAGCAGATTTATTGATTTTCATAGAATCTATTGCCTGACTAACCTCTGATTTGATTATCTCATACAACATCTCATACAACAACAAAATTACTTCGGAATGGACATGTGGATAGGATGTCCGAGATAAAGTTAAAAAAATGAAACCAAATAGAAAGAGGAAAATGCAACGTTCTAGATTACAGTGGAATGGATACATAACAGCCATCGTAAAAGAGACCTCCCAGAAGAAGAAATAAATGATAAGAAGACAAAAATGGTGATTGGGATGTGGTAAACGACAAACAGGAGATGGTGTGGTATAAAGTTACTGACGAGTAGTAAAATTAATATAATGGTTATTAATAAATGTCATGAAACTGTATTTATTACGAGAAATATGATAATACTTTTGTAATGTATTCTAAAATTAAAGTCTACAAGAAACTTTGTATTCCGACCATTGGCGTAGCTGACAGGGCCGTAAGGCGGGGGCCCCGACCTTAGGAGGGGCCCCTTAAAGCCTTCAAGCTTAATACTTTTACTTTCGTTAAATTGGGGACCAAAACATATTTTCCTAATAAGCATCAAAATAGGGAATTTGGAAGGAAATAATGAAGCTGGTAATTGACGGAACTCTTACTCTTTCCGGGTGTCATTTAGCCTTTCGTAGACATGTTGGTAGTTTAGATGAAGGTGAATCACAAAAATGTAATTTTTGTCGTTGGTTCTTTTACTAGCTAAAAATGAGCCTGTTTTTGCGAAATTAATCGATAAAAACAATAATTTAAAAACAAATTACTTGAGCCCCCAAATGCAAAACGAAGTTATAAATTTGCTGGCTCAAGAAACTGAAAAGAAATTGATTAATTTAATTAAAAAAAGTTATTTTTATTCAATAATTCTTGATATTACTCAGCACTCAAGATATTTCAAAGCACGATCAGTTTAGTTTTATTTTCCGGTATGTAAAATAACTTGTGATGAAAATAATTTATCATCCAAAGAAGAAGTTGTTGAAAGTTTTTTGGGATTTATTCGTATATTAGACCAAAGTGCAGAAAGTCTTGTAAGTGAAATTTTAAAATGTATACGATCAAAGCACCTTTCCGTACACAACTGCAGATGAAAGGGGTATGATGAGGAAGCGTTATGTGTGGTACAAATTCAGGCGTACAAAGGCGCATAACTGACATTGAAAAAACATCTTCTTATATTCATTATGCATCCCTTAATCTGAAGCTAGTGTTGAATGATGCCGTTTCTGGTGTACAGGAGTTGGTTTTTGTAGGATATATTTAAAAGTTTATGTTTTTTAGTGCGAGTATTAAAAGATGGGGTGTACTATGTACTATTATGACTTTGGATTCATCGCGTTTGCCAACACTAGAAATATTATGTGAAACCCGGTGGTCATCCAGGCATGATGCTGTTATGGCTTTATGTCGAGCTTTCCGACAATTAATGAAATTTTTAACGAAAATTTCATTGCTGTCTAAAAAACGATAAAAAATTAAAAGCTAATGCATTATTAAAGCATATGAATAATTTTGAATTTGTCGTCAACATTACTATTCAATTTAAAATTCTTAAATTCATTAATTTAATACCAACACTTTTGCAATCTGAAACGGCAGAGTTAACGGTCGCTCTTCAATTTTTTCAAAAAAAATCGTGATAATCTTCGAGAAATGAGAAACTCGTTTTCCGAAACTTTAGATAAAGTAGCAGGAATAGCAGAATAGTGGGGTATTATACCGGAATTTAAAAATAAATGGATAAAACGCATAAAAAAAATTTACGATGAGCTCAGCTGCGACGAAAAAATATCTTCTAGCAAAAAAAGTTTTGAAGTTAATGTTTTCAAAAAACTTACTATGCAATAGGTTTGTCAGATTAAGGTATATGTAGGTATAATAGGTTTTCATTTCTATTCCCAAAAAATCTACTGATGAATTTACTAAACACTCTTACAAGAATCTAAAATCTTAAATCTAGAACTGATGAAGAAATGTCAAATATTGTCATTTACACAAATTTTAGTAATTATACTGTTATTAGTTTTCGTTATGTTTTTAATACGGGGGCCCACAAAAATTGTCGCGGGGGCCCCCCAATCTTCAGCTACGCCAGTGATTCCGACAAACAATATTTACTTTGCTTAATATTTTCTGCACGCATCACTTGACATAATCACTTCTAAATTTAGTTCCATATCGAACGCTACGACTATCTAACAATTGTTCTATAAATACTCGAAATTGAAACATTGGTTACGGTACTGTATTACGATGTCACTGGTAGAGTAAAAGCACGAAAAATTTCGTGAGGCAGGTTAAATTTTAACCTTTTGTCAGTCAAGCATATCCGGCTACAATGAATAAAATTAATGAGTTCAAGGAGCTTATTAGGGACTATATTGGGCCTAGTAAGAGTGTGGTAGATACAAAAGTGAGCAATGTTACAGCACCGGGAGAGAATTACATGAGTGAAATTATTCGGATTAACGTTACTCTAAAAAATGATACTACGGGGAAAGAAGAAGAGTTGTCCATGGTGGCGAAATTGGTGATTGATGCTGAGATTGTTAATGGAGGAACCACAGCCATAATCACCAAGAATGAAGTGGTGTTTTATAAAGAAGTGATTCCTGTTATACAGGAATTTCAGAGAAGACATAATTTGCCGGTTCTAGATTTATTTCCAAAGTTTATAGCCGGTAGGCTTAATCTCAATGGTAGCGATGTAGCTGATACAGATGCTGTTTTGATTTTGGAGGATTTATCACCAGCAGGTAAATTGTTTTTTTATTTGTATTATACATTTTTAACAAGAAGAAAATCTGATCGCTTTTTTATAGCCTTGGTAGATTAGTAAAAACTTAAGTTAAAGTTTGTGGGTTCACCACCCTTCTACCAAAAGGGCTATCTTGAAAAAATTGGTGCAAAGGGTTTTCGCGCCGTATCTCGTAAACTGACAACCCTACAAAAAATTTATATACCAGTATTTTATAACAAATTGAATTGTCTACAACATCATTCTATTATATTTTTTTCTTAAAATGGAAAACCAAAAAGTTGTAAAAAAAAAATAATTGAAAATTTTTGAAAATATTTTCTTTTCGGCATTATTATTTTTCTGACGATTTTATAATAAAATAACAACAGAGCAATTTTATTGAGGGTTGTTAAGCAAATAAGGCTTATAGGTTATTGATTATGTACTACAGAAAGGAACTACAACATTAACGGGGTTTTATTATTTCATATGGTCAATGGACATCTATATATATGAAAAAACCGCGGAGTGCTACCATTTAAAGGGGTGCATTTTTGAGAAATGGTGAATTAGTCTCTGGGAACAGGTTACATTAGGGTGAGTTCTATGCACTTTTGGTACAAACACGTCTACATAAAAATTGTTCCTGGTTAAATTTCCTATCTAAATATAACTTTTTAAAGTCAAAGATACTTTTCTTTACAAAAATTTATTCAAAAGAAAAAGCACAAAGAAACCCAAAAGAAAGAAATTTTGCTTTTTTCCATAACTTTTGTCCACGGGGATATAGGTATGGATATTGCTTCACAGAAAAATACTTACATATTTTCTCTTTAAAATGATGTATGATAGAGGTCATTAGGATTTACAGTTTTCGAAATATGATTTTTCAAATTTCGCCACTCACAGCAATTTTGAGCAATATTCCTTGTTATTTCGCAAATATTGTTCTGTAACTTTTTTCTGCGTTACTTTAGGCATATGCAATGGGGCATGTAAGAGGAATAGAAATCAATTACCTTTAAAGTTTTCTACTGTATAATGTTGTACGACTTCTTTTGAAGAGGTTATCTTTTTGAAGATTTTATACTTTTAACGTGTGTTTATATTTTTTACGATTATTTTTTAAATTTCCCATTATAACTTTCTTTTTCTACATTTAGATGTATATTATATAATAAAAAGAAATCTTATTCTGTTTACTTTAAAATGGTGTATTACAAAAAATTCTAGTTTTTGAATAAGATATGCTTTTTCAAAATGTAATAAGTACTTGCAACGATTTTTGATTTTAGAATTATTTTTTAAATTTCTCATTATAACTTTTTTATGTGATTGTGTGTTATGATTGAATCTTATTTTTTATAGGTAATACTTTGGATCCACTTGACTCGGCAGGGCAAACTTCAAAAGCTGGATTAATTCCATTAATTCCACTGTCAAAGCTCCTGCACTACAAGCTTTGCTTGAAAAAATAGCATGTAAATGTACCAAAGGATATACAAAAAACTGCGGTTGTAGGAAGATAGGAATTAGTTGTCCAATATTCTGTCAAGGGTGCATGTGCATGGGTACTAATTTTGGGAACTGAGATAGTTCTGAGGTGACTGAGATAACTGAGGTGTCAGAGGAAGATATTGAAGCTAATGCTAAGGAAGAGATGGACTTTGATTTTGAAAATTTTTTAAATGTCAGCGTTTAAATAATTTTACCTAAAGTAGTGTTTTCTAAGACTAATGTTTGATGATGATGTAGATGATACACCATTTTAAAGAACAGAAAGTAAGCCCTCTTTATTGAGCAATATATAGTATATTGATGTACAAGAAAAAAAAGTTATAATAAGAAATTTAAAAAATAATCCTAAAATCAAAAATCGTTGCAAGTACTTATTACATTTTGAAAAATAATATCTTATTAAAAAATAACCCCAGAATTTTTTATAATACACCATTTTAAAGTAAGCAAAATAAGCTTTTTTTATTATAAAATATAATATATACCTTAATGTAAAAGAAAAAAAGTTATAACGAGAAATTCAAAAATAATCGTAAACAATGTAAAAAATAATATTTTTTTTATATTAGGTATAATATATAATAAATAATGTAATATTATATATACGGTACATAATATAATATAATATAATATATAATATATTATATAATAATATTATTTAATTTTTATATTATATTATAAAAAATCGTTAAAAGTATATAAGCTTGAAAAACCATAATCTCTTTAAAAAAAGTCGTACAACGTTATACAGTAGACCATTTTAAAGGTAATTGATTTCTATTTCTATTACGTGTACCATTCATATACCTAAAGTAACGTAGAAAAAAGTTACAGAACAATAGGTATTTGCGAAATAACAAGGAAAATTGACCAAAATTGCTGTGAGTGGCGAAATTTGAAAAATCATATTTCGAAAACTATAAATCCTAATTACCTCTACTAAACAACATTTTAAAACAGAAATATGTAGGTTTTTTTTTTCTGTAAAGCAATGTCTATACCTATATCCTCGTGGACAAAAGTTATGGGACAAAAAACAAAATTTCTTTCTTTTGGGTTTCTTTGTGCTTTTTCTTTTGAATATATTTTTCTAAAAAAAAGTATCATTGACTTTAAAAAGTTATATTTAGATAGGAAATTTAACCAGAAACAATTTTTATGTAGACGTGTTTGTACCAAAAGTGCATAGAACTCACCCTAATTCACCGATTTCACCATTCACCCAGGGACTAATTCACCCATTTCTCAAAAACGCACCCCTTTAAATGGTAGCACTCCGCGGTTTTTTCATATATAGATGTCCATTGACCATATGAAATAATAAAACCCCGTTAACGTTGTAGTTTCTTTCATCTATCTTATTTTGAATATAGTCAATAGCCTATTAGTTCTCTATGGTATTTTTTTCATTCATGTAATTTATGATTATCTCAAAATTTCTGTTTTTTTTTTATTGGCTTTAGGATTAGACCATGCGGCCAGAAACAAAGTAAATAGTACATACATAAACATAATATATACTATCTAAACTATCTAATTAGTAATCTAAGTTAATCTAAGTTAAGGTTATCTTAGTCTGACCGATCTTTTTGTTAAGAATAGATATAATAAGCATTTTATTTTCAAAGTGAATTTTTGCTAAATTAATTTTAATAAAAATTTTGGGATAAGGACAAGAGTCACACTTTTCTCATTCAAGGGTTTTTCTATGTTGTTATTATTTCTATGTTGTTATTAATTTATTATCATCAATTTCCCCCACCACAAAACTTAGAATACACCTTACAAATTGTCATCATGCCATTGAGATAGGAGAAGGATTGATGAATAACTTCATAAGGTCCGAGGCTCTAAGGCTCTTTTTGATATAACCATTAGGTATTATTGAATTCGAAAAATCTCCTTTCTATATCAATCCCTTACTTTTATTTCAACGCAAGTACAGCTGGTTCCTAAAAAAACTGATACGACTCTTAGTAAGATTTGATCATTTTGAGCAGTGTGTTAAATAACGACCAATCAAATTTTGATTGGTCTGACATTATATTATATTTATTATGACAGACAAATAATAAAATTAACAAACAAACAACAAACAGCTGATTACATAATATGTTATTTCATGTTGTTCTGAAGATATTTTCTTGTGGTATTTTTACAATTTTAACTATTTATAATGGGACATAAGCCACAATATTATTAAAAAATGATTTTTATTAACGTTTCGACGCCCAAATCGGGTGCCGTTGTCAAAATACGAAATACTACAAACATAAAGAAAAATGTTGTTGCTTAGTAAAAAAATTCTTCTAATAATTTATTTAATTTCACTCATTTATATCGGCAATTCAGATACATATGATACATTTTAAAGTAGAAGACTTTAAAATGATATTGCCAATATTTATGAGTTGCGTTCCTGGGACGACTTTATTGAAAGATAGTTCATTCGATTACATGAAATCAACCCCAACTCAAGAATATCCGTCACAAAAAAATCATAGCATGTGATCTGTCTTTAAAAAGACAACCACATGCAACGGTGACATTAAAATTCTCGCGTTAGAGATCTCATAGTAAATCACGAGGGAAAACCAGGAAAAACCTCGTGATACTATCCCGACATCGTAAGTATTTGGTCTTACATTTAATTTACTCTCAAAATTGAAAAAGAATTGGAAAAGACAAATAAAATTGAACAGAACATCAGTAAAGAGGAAATGAAAGCTTTAAAAAAATTAAACTTGAATTGGAAAAGACAAATAAAATTGAACAGAACATCAGTAAAGAGGAAATGAAAGCTTTAAAAACTTTAAAAAATGATGACTCCATAACGATCCTACCAGCGGATAAAGGAAATGCAACTGTAATAATGAATAAAATACAATATGAGGACAAAATTACAGATCTAATTACAAATGGACCTTATACCAAATTAACGAAGGATCCAACTAAAACACTGGAAGACAAAATCTATAGAACTTTATTCAAATTTAAAAATGATCTAACATACTATCAAAGAAAATTAATGACACCTCATTACAGTAAATCACCACATTTTTATGAAGTGCCGAAAATTCATAAAGCGAACATACCACTTAGACCCATTTGTAGTACTATCAGTTCTCCTTATAGTGAACTATCAAAATTTTTATTAAACATTATAAAACCATTTGCTAATAATGATGACACATTTATAAAAAATACAAAACATTTTTTAAACAAATTATCAACTAATGAGATTAATACAAATAATATTTTAGTAAGTTTTGACATAAACAGTTTATTCACAAATGTGCCATTAGATAAAACTATAATCAAAACGAAATTAGAGAACGATGATACATTGACAACTAGGACAAGACTAAATGTATCAGCTATAATGGAGTTATTGACATTATGTACTAATAATACCTATTTTCAACTAAATAATGAATTCTATAAACAAAATTTTGGTCTCGCAATGGGCTCTTCTTTATCTCCATTATTGGCTAATATATTTATGGAGGATTTCGAAACTAATATCATTTCTAAACAAAATTTAAAACCCACTGTATGGTGGAGACATGTAGATGATGTATTTTCAATATGGCCTCATAGATCAGAATTGTTGGTTACATTCCTGAATATTATAAACGATCAAGAAGAGACAATAAAATTTACAATGGAAAAGGAATATAATAACACCCTGCCTTTCCTCGATGTTTTAGTCTCAAAGAAGAATACTGGATATGAGACTCAAGTGTATAGAAAACCAACACATACCAACAGATATCTCAATTACAAATCAAATCACAACATCAACGTTAAAAAGGGAATCATAAAATCCTTATATGATAGAGCCAAAATTACTTGTTCTAACGAAAATTCATTTTTAGAAGAAAAACAATTCTTAACATCTGTTTTATTAAAAAATGATTATCCTTTATCGTTTATAAATAAGGAATTGTCAAGATTGGATCGAATGGAACAGAACAACATAGAACGGGATCCTACAACATTCACAAGAAATAATACGAGAAAAATATCAATACCATACATAAAAGGACTATCCAAGAAACTTAAAACAATAGGAAATAAATTCAACATTTCAACAACATTCAAAACAACCAACACATTGAGATCTATTCTATCTAAAACTAAACCTAACAATGAACAAGAAAGGACAAATAATTGTATTTATAAAATACCTTGTGAATGCGAACAGTTTTATATAGGTGAAACATCAAGACCATTAAACGTTAGAATAAGTGAACATCAATCTTATATTAAAAATAGAGAATATGATAGATCTCAAATATGTCAACACGCATGGGATAATGAACATAGAGTTCAGTGGAGAGATTCAAGTATAGTCCTGAAAGAAACAGATAATAAAAAGAGAAAAATCAAAGAAGCGGCTCTAATTATGCTAAACGAAACCAATTGTGTCGCAAATTCCTCGGTGGAATGCAGTAGGATGTGGATACCCATACTGAAAGAGGAAGTCAATAGAAAGAAAATACCACAAGTAAGTCAATAGTCGAGTTAGTACATATTTTATATTTTAGTATTACTTATATATCCATGTATTATTGATATTATTTATAAGTTAAACAAAATTATAGTAAAGTCAGAATTTGGTATTAATTTTGAGAGTAAATTAAATGTAAGACTAAATACTTACGATGTCGGGATAGTATCACGAGGTTTTTCCTGGTTTTCCCTTGTGATTTACTATGAGATCTCTAACGCGAGAATTTTAATGTCACCATTGCATGTGGTTGTCTTTTTAAAGACAGATCACATGCTATGATTTTTTTGTGACGGATATTCTTGAGTTGGGGTTGATTTCATGTAATCGAATGAACTATCTTTCAGTAAAGTCGTTCCAGGAACGCAACTCATAAATATTGGCAATATCATTTTAAAGTCTTCTACTTTAAAATGTATCATATGTATCTGAATTGCCGATATAAATGAGTCAAATTAAATAAATTATTAGAAGAATTTTTTTACTAAGCAACAACATTTTTCTTTATGTTAGTAGTATTTCGTATTTTGACAACGGCACCCGATTTGGGCGTCGAAACGTTAATAAAAATCATTTTTTTAATAATATTGTGGGTTATGTCCCATTATAAATAGTTAAAAATGTTATTTCATAAATTGTAATAATTATTAAGGTCTAAATTTTGATATTATTTTGAATTCCTGCATTTTATAAAGAGTATATACAACAGTTTTTACATAAAATAGGGTCGTTGTTATTATTTTTAATATTATTAAGGAATAAAACAAACGACTTTACTCAACAATATATTAAAGTAAGAGTTGTTTTAAAACTGTTGTTCTGCTTACGTTAAAATGGTTCAATATGGCAGATAGTGACCAATCATCTTCTAATTTCGTTACAATTCTTGCTTTTAGTTCTTTGCTAGCATGTGAAGTCATTTTTTGAGGTTGAATAGAATAAGCTATCTGACAAATTTTAAGATTTGGCATGTAAATAATAAGTATTTATTGTTCAAAATACACTGCTCAATTTTCTACAAAATACGCTTTAAGAGTCGTATCAGTTTTTTTAGGAACCAGCTGTACATTTCGAGAGAAACTTTTCCATTGGCATTATTCGCTGAGGATAGCATAAAAAAGGTACCAAGTCATCTTTGTTTAAAGCCTTTACACCAGCAGACCGATCCTCCAATAACAGTCACAGAAATCATTGTTATCGATGGTGAATTTCTGTTACATAAAATGGTATGGGATAAGAATTTGTCTTTGAACAAAATTCATGAGAAGTATGTTAGGAATGTACCAGAACTCGATGGACTGTATGCAAGTATAATATTTGATGGCTGCTGTAAAATCCCTAATATCGCAGAAACAAAGTCATGGGAGCACTTGCGTCCGTCTAGTCCGAATTGCGTTCCGTTTCTTGGGCCTTGTCGAATTGCGTCCCGAGTATTTTGCTTACCTGGCCACCGAAAACGTCTAGTCCGAATTGCGTTTCATTTCTTAATTAGCCAACCCAATTGCGGTCAGAGGATAGCTTAATAAATATAATGGGTCGTTTAAACACAGCGATAAATCAAACAACTTATCAAGGTTAATCGAGTTGTTGCAACTTATCATTGTGTGTAAACGATGCATCGCACAACTTATCAAAGTTGGAGTTGGGTTGAAGGTGGTATCGCATTGAATCGCAGCGTCTAAACAGCGTTTCAACTTGTCATCACAACTAGTTGCTGTGACTTATCGTTGTGTTTAAACGACGCTTTAGGTAAGCAGGGAAATATAATAAACGTCAACTAACAGTTTATTTTTATATAATATATATTATATTAAAAAGCACCGAATTTATAACTAACACATTTAACGAAATTGTATCATGAAATTTCACCCCTGTTATACTGGTTAATTTTCTGTTCGAGAAAAATATATTTGCTGGAGGTAGCTTTATCTACATTTCTAGAAATATTTTGTAATATTCAGAATTTATTTTTATATAATAATCGGTTTGAATGCGCTTTAATGTTTTAACAAACAAAAAAATATTAGAATGTGCAGACAAACAATAATTTTAAAATTTTGAATGAAATCCCTCACAAGAATTAGTTGTTCTATATATAGATGTGCTATTCTTTAGCCAAATTTGTGGAGGAACTGTGGAAAAATCGCCGATATCATTTAATTCACCAAGGAAATGCCAATAGTGTCACAATTTCCTAACAGTGGACTAAACTTGGCTGAGGTGTTGGACCAATTACAAACAAGCATTACAGCGCGCTAAAGGCTATATAGCGGGATAAGCTGGTCAAAAATTCCCCCACACCGATCAGCCCAGCTACTTATGTTTTCGATAAAGGATATAAAATTATGCCCTCATGCAAATTTTTAGCTTCCCAGAGGTCCTAAAACCTCTTAAATCGAGAAAAGAAGAATTTTTAGGTTTTATTTTTTTGTGAGCGTAATTTCAACCTTTAACTACCCGCGCATCAAGTTATAACATAACTACGCGCGTGGCGTACTTTGTACGCCACAAGAAAATTTTGTAAAAACAGCGGATTTGTTTAATTTTTTTTGAAAAAATACACTTAGTTGTTTGTTATAAACCTTATTTGGCATCAGTGAATACTTGGAGTTACTTTTCAGTAAGCCAATTGGGATTTATAACTTGAATCATGGAATAACTGGATTCCATGATAAATAAAATTACTAATAAAAAATTTTTTTAAATGTGATTTTTTACAGGAGAAAAGGTATTGTTTACAAAGAAAAATATATTTTTTGCCATAGTGACTAAAAAACAATTAAAATATGTACTTATATTACGACTTATAGTAATATAATCCTGGGGTATATTGTCAACCACCGGAAACAACAATTATAACGAAACTAAAACCAAATTGTAAAGCACATTCCAGTGATAGGTTAGAAAAATAAGCAAGGTCAAAAATTAAATTTTTAAATATATTTCCAGTAGAATTCTTATATCTGGCGTACAAAGTACGCCAGCGCGTGTAGTTAAAGGTTAACTTAAAAAATCTGAAAAAATTCAAGAGGCTGTATATTTTGAATACAAAACTTATTTTTTCAGATTTTTGTAATAAAAAATGAGCTTAGGATAAATTTTTGAAATTTTCAAAAATTTTTTAGGTTATGTACATATGATTTGGCCAACTTCTAAATAGTATTTTTGTGTATTTTTTGTCTTTCTTTTAAATGACAGAGGCAGAATTTTTAATATCTGAGCGGAAAGAACGAAAAAATTTAAAAAACCGTTTTTGGCTGTCTCGAGATGCATCTCGGGACAGCCAATTTTAGGATTTAGGATCCTGACTACAACAACTGAAAAAACACTAAAAGTGTGAATTTTGTCATAAAATTTGGTATGTGGGCTTATAATAAAATTTGGAACATCTTTTCCAAATAACTTTTTTCGATATCTCTAACGCGAAGCAAAGCGAATCGCATATCGAAAATTCACCCGGTTTGTGGATTCGCAGTAGACCGCGTTTAAAATTTAAATTTCAGTTGACTATTTTAAAAATTGTGAACCATCAACCTGTATGACTGTGCCAAATTTCAAATCTGTATATATTACGATAGCTGAAATATAGGGGTGTCTTCATCTTAAATGCGACACACTGTATATTATCAATTTGATAATTTATTGCAACTAATATAGTCGTATTTTTTATACCTAGATTCAAAATATACATTCGAAATACTGACTAATTCACTAATTTTATCATAAAAACTTCAAATTGATTGCATTGAAGTATTGAACCAATTAATACGAATTAATATAATATGATTATAGTAATTATAACATACATAGTGAGTTTTATGTATAGAAACCCTCAATTATCTCGGAAACGTCTTGCACGATTTTTATAGGTTTTGGTGGGTAGGGGTTTTCTAATGCAGCCGATATTATAGTGATAATTACATTGTTGTCAGATGTCCCTTTTTTCTGGAAATCTAATGAACTTTCTTATTTCAAATTGATTATATATTGATTAATTGAACGCTAAAAATATACAGGGTGTTCAATTTGAAATAAGAAAGTTCATTAGTTTTACAGAAAAAAGGAACATCTGACAACAATGTAATTATCACTATAATATCGGCTGCATTAGAAAACCCCTACCCACCAAAACCTATAAAAATCGTGCAAGACGTTTCCGAGATAATTGAGGGTTTCTACACATAAAACTCACTATGTATGTTATAATTATTATAATCATATTATATTAATACGTATTAATTGGTTCAATACTTCAATGCAATCAATTTGAACTTTTTATGATAAAGTTAGTGAATTAGTCAGTATTTCGAATGTATATTTTGAATCTAGGTATAAAAAATACGACTATATTAGTTGCAATAAATTATCAAATTGATAATATACAGTGTGTCGCATTTAAGATGAAGACACCCCTATATTTCGGCTATCATAATATATACAGATTTGAAATTTGGCACAGTCATACAGGTTGATGGTTCACAATTTTTAAAATAGTCAACTGAAATTTAAATTTTAAACGCGGTCTACTGCGAATCCACAAACCGGGTCAATTTTCGATATGCGATTCGCTTTGCTTCGCGTTAGAGATATCGAAAAAAGTTATTTGGAAAAGATGTTCCAAATTTTATTATAAGCCCACATACCAAATTTTTTGACAAAATTCACACTTTTAGTGTTTTTTCAGTTGTTGTAGTCAGGATCCTAAATCCTAAAATTGGCTGTCCCGAGATGAATCTCGAGACAGTCAAAAACGGTTTTATAAATTTTTTCGTTCTTTCCGCTCAGATATTAAAAATTCTGCTTCTGCCATTTAAAAGAAAGACAAAAAATACACAAAAAAATACTATTTAGAAGTTGGCCAAATCATATTTACATAACCTAAAAATTTTTTAAAAATTTCAAAAATTTATCCTAAGTTCATTTTTTATTACAAAAATCTGAAAAAATAAGTTTTGTATTCAAAATATACATCCTCTTGAATTTTTTCAGATTTTTTAAGTTAAAATTACGCTCACAAAAAAATGAAACCTAAAAATTCTTCTTTTCTCGATTTAAGCGGTTTTAGGACCTCTGGGAAGCTAAAAATTTGCATGAGGGCATAAGTTTATATCCTTTATCGAAAACATAAGTAGCTGGGCTGATCGGTGCGGGGGCATTTTTGACCATCTTATCCCGCTATATAGCCTTTACCGCGCTGTAATGCTTGTTTGTAATTGGCCCAACACCTCAGCCAAGTTTAGTCCACTGTTAGGAAATTTTGACACTATTGGCATTTCCTGGGTAAATTAAATGATATCGGCTATTTTTTGTATTTTCTGCGTTATTCCTATAATTTTTAGATTTTTATTCTGCTTTTATATACTTAGCAATCAATTGTTTTTCGAACTCTTTAGCGACGTATTAGTATAATATAATATTTATGGATTACCCTCAGAGGCAGACATGATCAATAAAAAAAGAAGATGTATTTGTTGATTTTTCTGGTGTCTTTCTTGGGTGTCTGTCTTTTTGGTTTACTTCTCCTGGTTTAAAAACAGAGCGTAGATACAGTAGGTAGATATGTATTTGTATTTCATTTTCACAATTTTGGATTATATACAGGGTGTAACAAAAATACAGGTCATAAATGTAGTCACATATTCTGGGATCAAAAATAGTTCGATTAAACCTAACTTACCTTAGTACAAATGTGCACACAAAAAAAGTTACAGCCCTTTGAAGTTACAAAATGAAAATCGATTTTTTCCAATATATCGAAAACTATTAGAGATCTTTTACTGAAAATAGACATGTGGCATTCTTATGGTAGTAGAATCTGAAGAAAAAATTATAGTGAAATTTGGACACCCCATAAAAATTTTATGGGGGTTTTGTTCCTTTAAACCCCCCTAAACTTTTGTGTACGTTCCAATTTAATTATTATTATAACACCATTAGTTATACACAATATTTCAAAAAATTTTTTGCCTCTTAGTACTTTTTCGAAAAGTCAGTTTTTATCGAGATATCTTGAATATTTGTCAAATCCACCACATATTTGTATATGGCTAAGTACGATTATGGAGAATTGGTAATAATATGAAAATTTATTTATGATTTACATTTTTAGGTATATTTTGAACCATATTAAAAAAGAAGTAATATCTCGATAAAAAGTGCCTTCTCGAAAAAATACAAAGAGGCAAAAAAGTTTTAAAAATACTGTGTTTAACTAATGGTACCGTAGTAAAAGCTTAGTTGGAATATGCTCAAACATTTGGGGGGTTAAAAGAACAAAACCCCCATAAAATTTTTATGTAAACATATTAAAAAGTCAGCCGCAACTCGATAAAAACTGCCTTACCGAAAAAAAACCAAGAGGCAAAAAAGTTTTAAAAATATTGAATTTAACTAATGGTACCACAATAATAATTTAATTGGAACGTACACAAAATTTTGGGGGGTTTAAGGGAACAAAACCCCCATAAAATTTTTATGGGGCGCACAAATTTCACTATAATTCTTTTTTAAGATGCTCCTGCCATATGAATGCCACGTGTTCATTTTCAATAAAAAATCTCTAATAGTTTTCGATATATTCGAAAAAATCGATTTTCATTTTGTAACTTCAAAGGGCTGTAACTTTTTTTATGTGCATATGTGTACTGAGGTAAATTAGGTTCATTCGAACTATTTTTGGTCCCAAAATATGTAGATTTAATTTATGACCAGTACTTTCGTTACACCCTGTATTATTTGGAGGTATCATGGATAAACAGCATTGTTTTTATTTTATATGTTGATTGATTTGCGTACCTGTCCGAATTTTGATCCCAGTTTTCTATAATCCTGTCATTATAAACATTGAAAAACGTTTTTGTTATCAGGAAACCGTCTTTTAGTCCTTGGTTTTTTTTATTTGTTTATTGTTTGACTGTAACTTAGTCATAATTTGCGCCGCTAATGATGTAAGTAAATTTACCGTATAATTAGTTGTTGTATGAAAATTCCTGTTAAAAGTATTTTATTCCTTAACATTGTTGGTAAAGCTTTTCTTACGTAACCGTTTTCAAATATTTTGCTAGCTTAAAATACGTTTATTTTAAACAAATAATAAAGTCTTTTTATATCTGATATCTCTACTGAGTACAACAAATAAAATTCTAACAGCACTCATCGAACAAAAAATCACTTAATTCACAGAGAAAAAATTGGGGACTACCAGCAAGGATTCAAAGAAGGCAGATCCACTACAGATGCGATCCACATAGTTACACAAACAATCGAAAAATGCCACGAACACAACATAGAACTCCACAACCTCTTCGTAGACTTCAGACAAGCCTTTGACTGTATTGGAAGAAATAAATTATTAAAATAAAAAATCAAGATATACCAGAAAAATTAATCAGATTAACAAAAATGACCATGGATGGATCTCGAGCTAAATAACAACAGAAAAAGGTAGCACAAAATAAATTGCAATAGAAACAGGAGTGCGACAAGAAGATTCCCTGTCAACCACATTATTCAACATAGCAGTAGAAGGAACAGTCAAGTCCACCATAATTAAAGGAACTATAGCCCACTCCTCAACACAAATAGTTGCATATGCCGATGATTTAGTTCTTGTGTGTAGTTCTCTCTCAAAATCTAGCCAAACAGTGTCAAGACATTGAAGAACTTGAAAACAAATATGACAAACATGTATAAAAAAGTGAAAGAAGCGGCTGGTACCTTCAATAAGAAACAAACTGCATTGCTACAAGATGAACATGGTAAAGTAATATTTGAAGTAGAGGACAAACTTAAAGAATTGGAAAATTGCGTTACGAACCTATTCGAAGACGATAGGAGTAGTTCACCACCCGATATTACTAATTGCGACGGACCCCTAATATCGCGCTCTGAGGTAATAAAAGCCATACAGTCATCAAAAGATGATAGAGCGACTGTTCCTGATGAAATTTCATCTGAAATATACAAGCTTATAAATGATAGCAATGTTTTAGAGGCTATCACCTCGTTTTTCAATACCATTGATACCAGCGGACAACTTCCTAATGGCTGGTCTAATTCACTGTTTATAGCTCTACCTAAGAAGACAACCTGTGCTGATTATAGAACCATCAGTTTGTTAAACCATTTATTGAAAATTTTTCTGAAGGTAATACATGGTCGTATCTACAATAAATGCGAGGAATACCTGGATGACACACAGTTTGGTTTCCGTAACGGGATTGGAACGAGAGAGGCATTGTTTGGAATGAACGTACTTGCTCAAAGATGTCGAGATAGATCTGTAGACATATACTGTTGCTTTATTGACTTCCAAAAGGCATTTGATTGTGTTAAGCACTCTATATTGATCGAAGCTCTAAAATACATAGGCTTGGACGGCAGAGATGTTCGAACAATTGCAAATTTATATTGGAATCAAACAACATCAGTTTCAGTAGATGGTGTGGAATCACAGGCTCTTAATATTAAAAGAGGAGTACGGCAGAGATGCCTCTTGTCACCACGGCTTTTCAACGTTTACTCCGAAAGAATTTTCAGAAAAGCTCTTTCTGAAAAACAAGAAGGAATACTTGTGAACGGTGAAGTCATCAATAATTGCGATATGCGGACGATACAGTACTCCTACCTTCTAGTCAAGAAGATCTGCAAACACTACTTGATAGTGTCGTTGAGATTTGTAGGGAGGCAGGTCTGGATCTGAACATACGGAAAACCAAAATACTCGTAATAAGAAAACAGCAGCATAAAAAACCGTCTATATATTATGTAAATAACACCAAACTTGAGCAAGTTGATAAAATAGTTTACCTTGGACCGCAACTAAATTGTAACGCAGAAAGTCACGGCGAAATTAGATCTAGGATAGAGCAGGCTAGAGCGGCTTTTAGAAGGGTGTCCAAGGTGTTATATAACAGACACCTAAAATTGGCATTGAGGATCCGCCTACTTCGCTGCTACGTGTTTTCGGTCTTACATTGGTGTCGAGTCCTGGACTGTGAATAAAATCGATCTAAATCGCTTTGAGGCTTTCGAAATGTGGTGCTATAGAAGAATTTTAAAAGTTTCCTTGGTGGAGAAGATTCGAAACTCCACAATACTAAAACTTCTCAGCAAGACTACTGAGATCATAAAAAGCATCAAGCAGAGAAAGCTGCAGTACTTCGGACATGTAATGAGAGGTCCCAAATATAGGTTGCTACAAAATATTATGCAAGAAAAAATAGCAGGCAAACGCAGTCCAGGACGAAGAAGAACCTCATGGTTGAAGAACTTGCGAGATTGGTATGGTGTTGATTCAAGCATGCTATTTAGTAGGGTGGAGCGAAAAATCTCGAATTTTCAAAAATTTACTTTAGCAGTTAGCACTATATATCAAAAGTTGCCTGTACAGTAGTAGATGTTTACCAATTTTTTTCAAAGTTTTTTGACCTTGAAATTATGCCCCGCCGTGACCTTAAAAAAAATTTTTCACATTTTTTATACAAGATTGCACTATCAGCTAATCTATTTTTAGGCACTAGTAGATCATTCATGCTTTTTTTTGGTTCATTTTGACCACTCCTTCATTCCCCGCATTAACTTAAGAATATTTAATTTTTTTAGTATTAGACCAATATGCAGCTATCAGCTAGTTTTATAAACTACCCAGAACACACCACGTGGAGGTGGCTGCATTTCGTGTTCCACCACCCCTACTCGCCCTCCAACCTACTATTTTAATTGTTATTTTTAATTTTCTACTTTATAACAGCTCGTTATTCCGCCTTATAATGCCGTTTGGTTTCAAATATTGGCATTATATTGCGATCTTTTAAACGTGATCTTATAAAACCATCTCGAGCACTAGCGCCACAAACACTTAAAGATGCTTCTGACACAACTTTAACACATCTCTCAACGGCTTGAGTGTGACAAGGTAAATCAAAAGTTAATTGAGAGATAAGTGAGTTTTTATCGATTGCATTTTTCAGCTCTTCGTCACTTAAATGTTGGGTTAATGTTGACTCACTAATAACTTGCTCTTGCCAAAAAATAAGGTCAACATAGTCCGTCGCCAAAAAGTTTATTTTAGGGACCTGAAACTTTCTTATTTTAATTTCTTCCCCCGCTGCAGACTTCTTTGCTCTAATGGATAATATTCGGCGCATATCTAGCTCTCGAATATGTCGCCTTTCATCAGTTATCATTGCAACCAATAAACTTTCAGGGTGGGCGAAAAATGCATTTCTTTGTATAGTTGTATCAACAATTTTTCTTAAATCTTTCTTTAAATATCGGCTCAAATATATACTTTTCCATAAATTGAACGGCGCATCTTTTATTTTTGGTTTGGTTTTAATAGTAAACCACATTGGGGCATATACCTTATTAATAAAAGTTGCGATTTCTATTAGGTTTTCTGATGGATTCAATGTGCTTACATAGAGCCTTAAAATTCTGTTGGCAGTGGTAAGCCATCTCGCATGAGATAATTTACCAGGATTCTTGGAAGCAAGACTGGCAGGAAATTCACCTGTACTTACAGCGGTGCTTATATCGAAGAGGAACTTTTGATCGGTACTTAATTGTTCTCTATCTACTTCGGGCAGTTCACTTTTAATAGGTTTATAATTTATTACTGGTAACTGGTCGCAAATTGCTAAGCTCTTTCCGATGGGTCCCGAGAATCCCCTAGGACCAGACGTGGTTCCATCTAACTTTTCAATTAAATGCCTCAGAGGAAGTTCGTTAGAATGTAATTGGCAGACAATCCAATGCAAATGTCTACCGAATATTCTTTTTCCAAAAGACACATGACACCACCGAGGTTACCTGTATTTATTACAGTTCCATCGCAACCTATTGCTAGTATATCGGATCTATTAATATTATATATATATATATATATATATATATATATATATATCGGTTTTAAAACGTTCTCCTACGTCTTCCGATGCCTAGTCGCCATTCACTTCGGTCCATCCAAAGGTCTTCATCCAATTCTCTTTCTCTCATTTCTCGATTTATGCCTTCTCTCCAACTCAGGCGGGGTCTTCCTCTTTTTCGTCTACCATGAGGGGTCCACGTTAGGATTTGTTTCGGGAGTCGTTCTTCGGACATTCTTTGTACGTGTCCATACCATCTAAGCTGTTTGGTACTAATGTCATCTACTATTGTGTGTTTCACATTCATTATTTCCCTAATTCTGTTGTTGGTTACCCTTTCTAATCTTGATTTTCCTGCTGAGCGCCTCCAGAAATCCATTTCTGTTGCTTCAAGTTTTCTCTTGTATCTTTCTTTTATTTGCCATACTTCACTGCTGTAAGTGATTATACTCTTAACAATTGTATTGTATATTCTATGTTTGTTGTTGTTTGATATTGACTGGTCCCAGAGGATGCTATTGAGAAGGGTAATTGCTTTTCTTCCCTGGTTGTTTCTTTCTTCTATCGTCCGGTCTACGCTTCCTTCTTGTGTGATGGTCATACCAAGGTATTTATATGCGTCGCAATGTTTAATAATTTCGCCATTCCCCAGTGTAAGGTCCTGCTGTGTCCCACCGATACACATATATTCGGTCTTCTTTATGTTTATTTCCAAACCACCTTTTTTGTACTCCTCTATTAATTTCCTTGTCATATATTCTATATCATCGTAGTCTTGCGCTAGTACAAGTTGGTCGTCTGCAAATGACAAAGTGTATATTGTATTGTTGCTGATCGGTAATCCCATGTTTTTGCATTTGCGTTTCCAAAGTTTTAGAGTTTGTTCGAGGTAGATCTTAAATAATGTCGGTGAAAGGCAGCACCCTTGTTTTAGGCCTTTGCTAATTTGGAATCCTCTCGATAGCCTGCTTCCAACTTTCACCCTTGATGCAGTTTTGGTATACAATTGTTTCGTCGCTGTTATTAAATTTGCGCTTATATTGGTTTTCTCTAATGCTTCCCATAATTTGTTTTGTGGGATGCTATCATACGCTTTTCTTAAGTCCACATATAACAGATGCACCTCCTGGTTGACGGCCAGTTTCTTCTCAATAATCTGTGTAATACAAAACAGATGGTCAACCGTTGATCTCCCTGCCCTGAATCCTGCCTGTTCTTCAGCTTCTATATCTTTATATTCGTTTTCGATTTTATTTTTAATCAGTTTTCCGTATATTCGGCTGATCGAGTTCGTTACAGCGATGCCTCTGTAGTTGTCACATTGATCCCGTCTGCCTTTTTTATGTATGGTGGATATCCATGATGTCTTCCATTCTTCTGGGATTTCCGCTCCGTTGATGCATCTTTGAAAGAGTTTAGCCAGGTTTTCATATAATTTTGTTGTGCCATATTTTATTAGTTCAGCTGGTATGTTCCCTGGTCCTGGTGCTTTGTTATTTTTTAAAAACTTACATACTTCTTCTACTTCTTTTGTTGTTACCCGTAATGGTGAGGCTAAGATATTTACATTGCTGGTATCACTGTTATTTAAAAATTCCGCTCTGTCCTCATTTAGGAGTTTTTCAAAATATTCGTCCCATTGATCCGGTGTGATTGCTGATATTATATCTCTTTTCTTTTCCTGTCGTAGCGATTTTAATACTTTCCAACTTTCTGTACTTCTCCGTCCTCCTAAATGTGTGTTAATCATGTTACACTTTTGCTCCCAAGCCTCATTCTTCTTTTGGCATATCATTTTTCGCACTTTAGCTTGGACCCTCTTGTATTCTACCTTATCGGCGTCGGTCCTTGTGTTCAGAAATTTTTTATACTTCACTCTTTTATTTTTAATCTCTTGTTCTATTTCTTCGTCCCACCAATACGGAGTTTTTCTGTGTTTTTTTTATTTGGAGTCCGAGGGCCTCTGTTGCTGCTTCCTGAAGACATGTTTTTATATAATCATAATGCTCTTCATTGCTGGTAAATTGCATGGTTTCTAACTTTTTATCTAATCTACTCCTGTATAAATCCCTCACGCTTTCTATTAATATTAAACTCTGTTAAAAACATACATATCGCATTCTTAATGTTTTCAGCTGACCCACTTAATGGCGGAACGTGTCCTAAATATCCTGATCCCGGTTCGTAAATAATTGAAACATGTTCTTCTGTAACCATTGTTCGTTTACTAATACCACCGTCTGCTTGAACCATTGTCATCGTCTTATATCCTTTCTACCGTCGAAGTAAAGGCCCTTGATAGTTAAATCCCTAACATTTTCCATTTCCTGTAAATCTAGTCGCATCTTTTTCCTTTCCCTCCTTACTTTGCTTCTATCGATAATTATCGCCGCCTCCGTAGTACACTTTATTTCTCCCTTGACCTCTTTATTTATATTTACATCATGCAATAATGCAGAAGCAATTGCTGCGACTGGCCGGTCTGCGATTCCATACCTATCACAAGCTCTTGCAAAAGTCGGCAGGTTAATTCTTGTTTGCGATGTTGACGGCGTGGGTTGAATATCTTCCTCCAAATTTTTAAGAACTGCTTCTTTTTCTTTAGGCATCTCTTTTGGATTTTTTTTTTCAAACGCAACTTGTTTCTCCCGCATAGATTCCTTAGATTTTCTTAACATTTTCTTATTAAGCTTGTCAGTTGTTAATCGGTCTAGGGATCCTATAGCCATGACTCGTGTAGTTCGCTGGTCCAAAAGAAATGGCCTTTCTAATAGCGGTACTTTGTGTGATATGTCGCAGACACATTCTTCAAACGATTTGCATTTGCAATATGCTATGTCAAACAAGTAAGAAGCATTTTGCCTAAAAGATGCCACTTTATTGTTAAAACTTTCGGTTTTTTTGCGAGCGTGTGAATAAGACTTAAGGATATTGTTTAGCTTTTCGTGCTCTCTTTTTATTTGATTGGTAATTGTGACATGATGAACTGTAGGAATAGAGATTTTTTTCCATATTTCCTCCAACGTCGTCGCAATTTCGTCATAGATTTCACCAACCTTTGGTTTGTATTGTCCTTCACTTTGTTTCTTTTGTCTTATAAAATTATAATATTGAAGCACTTGTTCCCGAGAGGGCAACATTGTTCCTCCCGAATTTAAATCAATCGAAGGCCCAATTATAGGACAATTTGTTTTACTTCGCGTCGTCATTATTTACTACGAAGTAAATCCACGACCACTATTATTTGGGTAACTTAATTTAAAGTATTCTTTATTCTCGTACAAAAACACAACACGCACTACGTAGCAGAACTTACTTAAGCGACAAATAACCAAGAACTGAACTGTGGTTGATTGAGATCGACTAGACCGAGAGCCGAGACCGCGCCGAGAGTCTGCGCTCTCAACCGACGTGACGCGATAATATTCGATGCTGACAAAAGTAGCAATGGGTTAAAAAAACGAGCTGAATGTCAAATCGATGTTTTATTTACTGACAATTATGCATTTTTTTTAAACAAATTTTTTTCTAATAAATATATAGAGAATTGGATTTTTCTAATGTTAAGAAGCCATAAAATGACCAATGTTTTAACAAGTTTTGGCGCGTAACTTTTTTTAGGATCATGGCGGGGAATGAAAAAATGTTATAATATATATTTTTTTTAATTGTAGATTATCTACAGAAGTAAAAGCAACTTTTAGTAGTTAATGCTATTTATATAAAAAAAATTATTTTAAATTTTTTGGGCCTGCGGCGGGGAATGAAAAAATGTTTTTTTAATTTTTAAAAAATTTACAGGTCATCTACTACATCAAAGGCAACTTTTGCTAAATAGTGCTAATCAAATTTCAAAAAAAAAAATTTTCACTCCACCCTACTATTTAGGGTGGCAGTGAATAAAATTAAGATAGCTATGATGGTAACCAACGTTCTGAAAGGACATGGTACATGAAGAAGAAGAAATACAGTAAAACCTGTGTTATCGGTCACCTGTCAAATCGGCCACCTGTACCTACTAACGGCCAGTTTAAAAAATCTTCATATTATGAAAATTTCCTTATTTACCTAAATAATCCAATAATACCAGGTCATAATTTATTATGACCTGGTATTTACGGGCATCTTTATAATACGAACGCGGTCAAATAATCTCGTATTTTTAAACCCATTTACCTGAAGGTACGACTACACTTTAGAAGACCAAAAATAAGCATATTTTCAAGATTTTTTTTGTGAGAACCCCCCAAAAATCAACGTAAAGCTTTTTATATATTAATATCTAGCTCTTAGAGAATACAAAAACGAATCATTTTTCATTTATGCACGTACACTAATATTGTAGAGGGCGCCAAAGTCGAGACATCGGAATAAAGGAGTTCCGATGGCGGACAGTTAATCTCAGGATTGGGACCTCTAAAACAAAAAAATCGTCCGGTATTTGAAAAAGGAAGGTTTCTTGCGAGACAATTTACCACCGTTAGTGAAAAATTCCGCAAAAAAAAATATTTTACGGAAATTTGAAAAAAATTTGTGAAAAAATCGCCCGTTTTTCTTCAGTTTTTCATGGTTAAAAAATATTTATTTTTTAGTTTTTGGTCAAATTGTGGTAAATTGTCGCGTAAGAAACCTTCATTTTTCAAATGCAGTATGATGCTTTGTTTCAGATATCCCAATCTTGATATTAACTGTCCGTCATCACAGTAGCTAACGATCCACCGTAGTGAACTGGTCTACGATACAACTAGCAGTGCGCAGTGTATATTGTTAAGCTGTGTTTTTTGTTTTTTGTTTTTGGTTAGTTTAATTATTTAATTATAAGTGAGTGAGAATAGTGTTCCCCCTAATGGGGGAAGTTAACACCCCGAAGTCACCTTTAGGTGAACTTGTAAGTCGTAGCGGTGATGTGAGTGATATTGGTGAAAGTAGCAAACCCATGCTGATAGACGAAGATAGAAGTTCGCCCGAGGTCAACAGCAATCGGCCTGCTAGCAGCCAGAAAAAGCTTTTCGATATCAACAAAACCGATAAGTATAATTTACAAAATATAAATGTTTATATTGAACGAATTAATATTGAGGGCGGGGTAGGAAACCTTCACCCTATTTTTTTGGGACACATACTTCATAAAAAATTAAACGTACCGAATATTTTGCAGATCAAAAGTCTGGGTAGGAACAGGGTTAAAGTTGTGGTAAAATATTTAAGCGATGCAAACGCTTTGATAACTAATCCTAAGTTAGAGTCTGAAAACCTAAAAGCTTACATTCCTAATCATCTCCTAGAAGTCAAAGGTTTTGTTAGAGACATTGACACTCAATTTGATACCAAATATTTGATCGAGAATATCTCTGCACCATCGCGTGTAGTCAATATTTCTAGAAATCATCGAAAAATAGAAAAAGATGGTACGTTCCAATACGTTCCCAAAAAATCGATTATTATCACTTTTGAAGGCAATGTTCTTCCTAGTTATATTTGCATAAACAGCGTATATTGTTCGGTGGATAAAGTTCAGGCCCGTTGTACCCAGTGTTTCCGCTGTTTAAAATATGGACACGTGGCCCGGAATTGTAAAGGGACCCACGAACTTTGCATAAGATGCAGTTCTATTAAAAATGAAAACCATAACTGTGAAGAAAGTGCAGTATTTTGCATGTATTGCAAAAGTAATGAGCATATTTCAATATCCAAGCTTTGTCCATACAATAAGCATCAAAAACAAATCAAAAACGTTATGATTGAACAAAATATATCATTTTTTGAAGCAAAACAATACTGTGAAGGTTCATATTCGAACGTTATTACTAAAAATTCCTTTTCTATACTGGCTGATCCTAATATTAACTTTCCACCACTTCCCAATCATAGTCAAAATACTGGAGTAACGGGTTTTTCTCAGACTAAAAACTTTTTACACGAATCTCGACCAACTCCCTATTATAGCAATACTTCCAGCACAAAGAAAAGAAAAATATCATCTCCTGTAACTTCTCCAAACCCTAAACCTATGTTTCCCTTTCAGTTCGGTCCTAGTAAACCTCTACCACAGAATTCTCATAGTCCAAGTTATCATAGGAGAGTATTTGACCAAGATACTATTAACTCTGTTACAAAATATATAGTTTCTTTTTTAAAAAATATTCAATCTATAGAAGATTTAAAAATGATTAATGATGAATCTATAAGTAAAGAAATTAATAAAGTACTGGAGGGTACGTCAACAAGTAACCTTCAATCCGAAAAATAAAACTTTGAATATTTGTCAATGGAATGCCAGATCTCTTGTAGCGAATAAAAACAGTTTTGTAGCCTTTTTATCCACTTATGATATAGATATAGCGCTTATAAGCGAGACATGGTTTAAAATAAATAAACAGTATGTTTTTAATGGTTACAATATTATAAGGAGGGATAGATTTGATGGATTTGCTGGTTGCGCTATATTGATCAAAAATTCTATTCCTTATGAGGAAATTAATTTGGTTAATAATTTTAACCAAGATCTATTAGTCTGTGGATCCAAAATTAAGTATAATAAAAAAGTCTTGGCTTTATATTCGTTATATAGACCTCCGGATGTTAGAATTAGTCCCAAGGATTGGGAAAACGTGTTTAGTCAATTTAGCGCTGAGTTCATCATTGGAGGAGATTTCAATGCTCACCATTCTGCATGGGGATCTCCAAAAAATAGTAGTATTGGGCAGCAACTTGTCAATATTTTTAGTAATCTGGATCTTGTTATCCTAAATAATGGTCAACCCACCTGTCTCACTAGACCCGGTTGTTTAGATTCAATGATAGACATATCTCTTAGCTCCGATTCAATAGCTAACAAAATTTCTTGGTCTGTTTTGTCAGATACTTTAGGTTCAAACCACTTTGTTATTAACATGACCTTAACTTTCTCACAGGGGTCAAATGAAGTTATCTATCCCAGGAGTAAATGGAATCTTAAAAAGGCAAATTGGCCGTTATATAATGAAGTAATTGAAAAATGTTTTAGCAATTCTCGCACCTTTAATAGTACAAACGAAGAGTATAGTTTTCTCGAAACTTGTATAAACTCAGCAGCAGAAATATCCATACCTATATACAAACCATTTAAACCAAGAGCTCGTGCACCCCCGCCCTGGTGGGATCAACAATGTGATAAAATTGTATCTGAGAGAAAAGAAGCATTGAAAAAATATAAGCTTGAATCAACTGCTACGAATTATGTAAAATATCAAGAAATTATGGCTCGATCTAAAAAACTTTTAAAACAAAAAGCGAAAGAAAGTTGGATAAAATGGTGCTCATCTTTGAATAAAAATACATCATCTGCTACACTTTGGAAGCAAGCTAGGAAAATGCAAAGAAATAACATCAAGAGCACTCCGCCTTTTAATGAAAATTTGATAGATGGATTTTACGATAAAGTGGCCCCTCCTTATGTGAAAGAATCAGAAAATACAGAGAACAATGGGATTTTTGAAGACCACTTTCTTACTAGACCTTTTTCATTAGATGAGTTAAAGTTCGTCTTAAGCAATAGGACAAACACCGCTCCTGGTTATGACGGTATTACGTATTCTATGCTTTATCATCTGCCAATAATCGCAAAACTGTCATTGTTAAACATTTTTAACGATATACTCTTAGGTGCCCAAGTAAATGCTTTTCAGAAGATAGTAGTCGTACCCATACTAAAAACAGGTAAAGATGCTAATCTCCCAGAATCTTATAGGCCGATTTCCTTGTTATCTTGTGTTCTTAAGAGCCTTGAAAGAATGATAAAACATCGACTGGAGTGGTGGCTACAAAAACAATACAAATTACCTATAAATCAGTTTGCGTACAAGAAAGGTTGTGGGACTCTAGATGCCTTAACCACCCTCGTAGTTGATATTCAATCTAACTTTTCTAGAAATAACTATATGCCAGCACTCTTTTTGGATGCAGAAGGAGCCTACGACGCAGTATGTTTAGACATATTGAAAAATAAAATGCTAAATATTTTCAAAATACCGGCTGTACTTGTCAACACCATAATCAACTTCTACTCGTGCAGAGACATATATATACGGAATCAGAATAATTCCATCATAGGACCTAGGAAAAACGGAAAAGGTGTACCTCAAGGGTCAGTTCTCAGCCCCATTTTATTCAATATGTACACTGCTGATATACACAACATATCAACCGAAAAGATGCCTTTTAAAGTGATTCAATATGCTGATGATTTCTGCTTCTATTGGGAAGTCAAGAAGTATGAGCAAATAAACAACGCATTAGAAAATATTTCCTCTCGATTAAGAGAATGGTTTTCATATAACGGATTTGAGCTGTCAGCGAACAAATCTGTCATCTCAATCTTTACAAGGCATAATCTACCAAGATTAGAGAGTATATCGGTATATACGTATACATTTCCATACAAACAAAGTGTAAAATATCTGGGGGTGATACTGGACAGAAAATTGACGTGGAAACTTCATATTGACTACATGCTGGAAAGATGTCAAAAGGGTCTAAATTTTTTAAAATCTACAGTGAAAGTATGGTGGGGAGCAGACGTAAAGACAAGTTTATTGTTCTTTAGATCTTATATAAGATCGATCATAGACTATGCCAGCATATTATATGGATCTGCCAGCAACAATTTGTTAAAGAAAATAAACGTAACCATCAATTGCTGCCTTCGAGTATGTCTAGGAGCCATGAGATCCACTCCGGTTGAAGCGTTGTTTGCGGAAGCCATTGAATTACCACCACAGTATAGAAGAAATTATTTGAGTGACAAATTCTTAATAAAAAGCAAGAATCAGAATCATGCCCTGTTCTCTGATATTCGAAAATTAAATGAATTTACCCTAACTAACAGATTTTGGAAAAAAAAGAATTTACCGCCGTTATGTGAGGCATTCCAAAACAATGACTTCATTAACAATCATATACAGTATTTGGATAACATTACGGTTCTCGAAGATTTTGATTCCTTTTTTATGGAGGTTAAAGTAGTAGAACCTTGCTACAGTAATCACCCTTTAGTCAATTGTATTAAGATCAATAGCTTACTTTCTGACAATGCTGAAGCCTTAGTGGTTTTTACTGACGCATCTAAAAATGAGGAAGGTACTGGAGGAGCTTACTATGCACCCAAAGAAGGTATCAAAAAACAGTTCCAACTGCCGGAATTTTTTTCAATCTTTTGCGCTGAGGCTGTTGCGATTTATGAAGCTTTAATTCTGTTTACCGAATCCAGTTTTCAAACTGTTTTAATTTTTTCAGATTCGCTATCGGTATTACAAGCGATAAAAAAAATTGATATACCAAAAACACAAAGTAACACTTTCATAACATTAATCAGAAAAAACATTTTCAGTTTAAGAAGAGTTGGAAGATACATAAAATTCATTTGGGTGAAAGCACACATTGGGATTAAAGATAATGAGGCTGTTGATTTTTTGGCAAAGGAGAGCATTTTCGTAGGAACTGAAGCTAATTATGATATATGCGCTCCAGAAGTTCTTAGGATGTCTAAAAATAAAGTCCTTAACAGATGGAACTATGCATGGAAGGAATACTGTTTTACAAACCCCAATAGATACAACAGTAGTCAACCAGTACTCCCCAAAGAATATTGGCACAAAGAACTTGATGTGCCAAGGAAATACATTACGACGATAACCAGAATGAAATTTGGTCATGCATGTTATCCTTCACATTTATATAAGTTAAAAGTAATTGAATCCGAAAATTGTGAACATTGTGGCATGAAAGGTGACCTAGACCATTTATTTTTTGGATGCAGTAAAAACATACAAGAATCAAAGAAATTATATAATAGTTTTTTAACGTTGGGATTGCAATCTCCTCTTAATATACAGTATTTGATAACTTTGGGATTGGAAGAAATATTTAGGTTACTTATTGACTTTCTCACAAATTGTAAAATTGTATTATAATAGTAACTTAGGGTTTAGTTAGTGTTTGAAACCTATGTCTAACCTTTTGTAAATTTACCTTACTTATCCGTGGCCTAGTCTTGTGTTGTTGTATGAAAATGTCCTGATGGGTCCCTGGACGAGAAGTGTGTGTCCCAGTTAATGTTCCTTTTGACATAATTATTGATTTTTATTTCGAATATTCGCTTAGGGTAGTTAGGATTATTTAGGTTAGTTAGGGTTATAATATGTATGTTGTGACTGGCTGAATCACTAATGTGTATGCCAATAAAAAAAAAAAAAAAAAAAAAAAAAAAACTGTCCGTCATCATTTTTCGAGGCCTCTATTTGCGCCCTCTACAATATTAGTGTACGTGCATCAATGAAAAAGGATATATTTTTTGTACCCTCTAAGAGTTAGATATTAATAAGTAAAAAGTTTTATGTTCATTTTTAATAAGGGTTCTGAGAAAAAAATTCTTAAAAAAATAATTATTTTTGGTGTTCTAAAGTGTACTAGTACCTTTAACGGCCAATATACAGAGTGTCCCAAAAGTAGAGGAACGGTCGCATATTTCGCGAACTAAACATCGGATCGAAAAATTGAAAAATACGTATTCAATCATTTTCAAAAATCTATCCAATGACACCAAACACCAACCCCCACTATACCCTCTAAAGGTGGGGTGGGGGTAACTTTAAAATCTCAAATGGAAACCCCTAGTTTTTCTTGCAGATTTGGATTCGTTACTTAAAAGTAAGCAACTTTCATTCAAGGCATTTTTTCGAACTGTGGATAGATGGCGCTATAATTGGGAAAAACGATTTATCCTGATACCATAGGTAAATTATAGAAACGTTCTAATATCTCGAGAAATACACTTCCAAATGAGAAACCAAAAAAAAGGCTTTTAATACTTTTCGAAAACCTATCGAATAACACTAAACATGACCCTCCAACCCACCCTCTGGAGGTGGGGTGGGGGGTAACTTTAAAATCTTAAATAGCAATTCCCACTTTTTATTACAGATTCGGATTCGTCATGAAAAATTAAGCAACATTTATTCAAAACATTTTTTAGAATTGTTGATAGATGGCGCTTTAATTGGAAAAATACGATTTATTAGCGCCATCTATCAGCAATTTTTAAAAATGTTTCGAATAAATGTTGTTTAATTTTTTATGACGAATTCGAATCTGCAATAAAAAGTGGGATTTAAGATTTTAAATTTACCCCCTACCCTATCTCCAGGGGGTGGGTTAGAGGGTCATGTTTGATGTTTGTCGATAGGTTTTCGAAAAATATTAAAAACCTGTTTTTTGGTTTCTCATTTGGAAGTGTATTTCTCGAGATATTAGACCGTTTCTATAATTTACCTATGGTATCAGGATAAATCGTTTTTTCCAAGTGTAGCGCCATCTATCCACAGTTCGAAAAAATGTCATGAATAAAAGTTACTTACTTTTACGTAACGAATCCAAATCTGCAAGAAAAACTAGGGGTTTCCATTTGAGATTTTAAAGTTACCCCCCACCCCACCTCCAGGGGTGTAGTGGGGGTTGGTGTTTGGTGTCATTGGATAGATTTTTGAAAATGATTGAACACGTATTTTTCAGTTTTTCGATCCGATGTTTAGTTCGTGAAATATTCGACCGTTCCACTACTTTTGGGACACCCTATATATTTTATGTTGATAGATTTCAGTAGTTCTTCAGTAGATCAGTAATTGGAGTTAAAATCAGTAGGTCTACTGAAAAATCAGTAGACCTGGTAACCCTGAACATTATAAGCATTAACTCGTTAAGCTCCTCCCATTTTTGTGACGTCAGGCTTGGGCTGTCTAAAATGAAAACGTGTTTTTAAACGTATTTTAACGTCATTAATCTTACGTATTTAAAATCACCTACAAAAGACGTTTATATGACGTAATGTTGAAACACGTGTATATATTCAACCAAAAACTGACGTTTCCTCGACGTTACTGACGTCACTTGGTAGCCTGGGCAACCAAGAGGTTTAGATTTTCGAGGAATTTTGACACTAAATTGATACAAACAGACTACCGAGGGTTTTTCGGGCTACTGAATAGGAATACGCCACCCAAGGCATCTGGTACCCACGTTCACTGCTAAGGCACGTCATCTAGAGTTTCGAAGGTTTTCGGCACTGTGTGCATTCAAATACATTACTAGACAGTTTTTGGGGATGCTGAATATGAATAAACCATCAGAACTGACTCCCAGGCCACCCCGAGCCCAAAGTAACTGCTACAGCATGTTATGTAAAAACTCCCCGAATAATCTGTTTTTATCAATTTAGTGCCGAAAACTCCAGATGACGTGCCTCAGCAGTGAACCTGGGCACCAGATGCTCCGGTTGATGGTTTTGATGGAGTATTCGTTTTCAGCGACCCCAAAAACCCCCCGTGTAACAAAATCTGGCCCTTAAATCACTTATTAACATTAACAGAACCCATAGAAACAAAGACAGGAATCAGGCAAGGAGATTCACTAAGCCTAAGATTTAACATAATGTTGGATGTAATAATAAAACAAGTGAAGAAAAAAGAGGGTACAAAATGGTGGATAGAGTGATAAAAATACTGTTACGCTGATGACACCGTGTTAGTAGCAGAGTGCGAAGACGACCTACAAAGATTACTGCACGAATTCAACTTAACGCAAAAGAAGTGAATATGAAAATATCAGTCCAAAACACAAAAAGACTAGTAATTGCCAAAGAACCAGTAAGATGCAAATTGGAGTTAGACAATCAAATTATACAACAAGTAATGACTTTCAAATACCTGGGGATTAATCTATCAGCCGAAAACAATATCGAAGAAGAGGTAAAAGACCAAATAATTAAAGCCAGTAAAACGGCCGGATGCCTAAACGTCACAATTTGGAAAAACAAACACCTAAGATTGGAAACAAAGGGCCGAAGTCAGTTATTAGGCCAGTTCTGACTTACACGGCCGCCGAAGCAAGACATCTGGAGACCAACGAAATAAAGATGTTAAGAAGGATTGCTGGAAAAGGACTACAGGATAGGGTAAGAAGTAAGGAAATCAGACGCATATGTGGGGTAAAAAATATAAATACCTGGGTAAAGAACAGAAAAGAAGAGTGGAGTGAGCACATAAGCAGGATGTCTGAATCAAGGATAGTAAGAATAACCAGGCACTGTTAGGCAGGAGAAGTATATGACCCCCAAGGAAAAGATGAAATGACAAATTAGGGGCAGAATGAAAGGCACCGTTGAAGAAAAACAACTGCCTATATAAAAGAAAAAGAAGAAGAAGAAGAAGAAGAAGAAGAAGAAGAGGAAGAAGAAGAAGAAGAAATCACTTATTTTGACATGTTCGCCACTTATTTTGACATTTTTCTATTGTAGGCTTTTTTCATGACGTCAACCTGAACAGAAGGCAAAAGTTGCAAGATTCTAGGCGCTGTTTTAAAAATCGATTTTTTTTTCTAAATCCTCTGGTCATAGTTATCCCTTCGACTAACCTAATTTCGGTGCGTTTTTTTCTATGGCGCTGTCTTTTTTATTTACATAATAAATAAATAGTACCTTGTATACTATAGGTATGGGTACGAATTATCTGTTTCGTTACAGTTACTTATTGCCATTATTAATAATACAATTTAGGTAATATTTATATTGGGAATATGCCACAACTTTACTTTAAAATAAGTTTATTTTGACGTTTCGATTTTCTCTTCGGAAATCGTTTTCAGATTACAAAACATAATAATTAAAAAAATAGCTTTCTAACAAAATAAGTAATATTTATTTTTTTTTTGTAGGATTTAAAAATTTGGACCGGATGAAAGGATTTGATTTAAATGGAGCGAAGTTAGTCCTCAACAACATGGCGATGTTACATGCTGAGCTGTTAGCGATGAGGCTTCTTGAGCCAGAAACATATGAGGCTAAAATTAGATCCAATGCTCAAGGTCTAAAACCAAACGACCCTGATTTGAAGAAAAGAGCTGAATTTTTTGAGCAGCCTGTAAACTTGTTGACTCTAGTCGAAGACATATTAAAAACTGATGAAGAGTGTAGGAGTCAATTAAGACAGTTTAAAAGCTTCATTGTACAGTTGAAAGCAAGCCTTGCAAAAAATACTGATAATTTCTTTGGGAAGATGGTGAGAGATGATTTTGAGACTTTGGTGCATTACGACATGTGGACCAATAATGTAATGCAAACGTTTGAAGACGGAAATCCAGTACAAACTGTGTTTGTTGATTTTCAAATGTATAGATCGGTCAGCTGTGCTACGGATCTCATCTTTTTCCTCATTACTAGCGTTCAAATAGAGTACCTTCGGAGTCACTTCGAATATCTTCTTAAATATTACTACGAAATATTTAGTAGCACTTTAAAGAAATCTGGAATAGTACATAGTAAATACAGCTATGATCAGTTTTTGGAAAGTATTAAAAGAGTGTCTGAAAGTGTGGTCTATCAAGTTATTTTTATGGTTTTGGGTATTATACATCCAAACACTGACGTAGGTGGAAACGACCAAATGTATTCATTGAAAATTGAAAATGTCAGCCCAACTGCAAAAGATAAAATTATTTTTATGTTTCAACAGGCATTTAAACGGGGTTGGTTAGAATAAAAATAGTATAAATACTTGCTTTGTTTCTTTTATCTGCCAATAAACCTTTTATTTTTTTTTTGTTACAGTTACGAAAGTATGTCATAAATTACCTTGTTATTCTTAAAACCTATCCTTGGGTTCCGGTGAATTCGTAACTATTTTAATCCCCCATCCTAATTACATGCCAACTGGCAACTCTGGCGCGCAGCTAATTTTTCAATAACCCACTAACTAATGGTGAATTTGAAACTTTCGTTTTTTAAGTAATGTTGAAAATCTAATACCGATATTCCAGGTATGTTCCTGTATAAATTACCCTCTTTGAAGGTGGTGTAAAAGGTATTCATGATTTATGTATTGTCTCTTGGAAGTTAATAGAGAAAATCCAAATAAATTTTCTGAAAATGGCTGATATTTTTGTAACAGATTTCGTAATGAGTGAACGTGGGTGTAAGTTATTGGTGGTAAATAATTTTAAATTTTACTTAAAGAAAGTGCTAAAAAGTGGAAAACATTTATGGTACTGTTCTGCATCTGGTTGCAAGGTAACGTGTGATACCGACGGCAAGTTTTTTTAACATTTGGAGTAATAACAAACACTTATGTTGATTATCAACAATTTGATGTCAAAAATGCACATTTTAAATTTTGCAAAAATGAACAAAATTTAAGATAACCGCATTATAGTGCACGTAAAACAATTTAAACAAGGTTTTATAAATCTTGCTATACTTAATTTGCTTACAAAACTATAAATTTAGTCAGTTAAACGTTAATAACTTATGTAAAAATAAAACTTCTTTCTCGATATTACGTGAAATACCTCAAAGAAATGATTAACACTACACGATTTTTATGATACTCAGTGTAACTACTATAAATATGTAACAATTGTTTTAATTTCTATATGGATAGAATAACAAAATTTATGTAAATCTGACCAATTTTTTCTCAGTTTATTTATTTATTGACAATATAAATGGAAAATACCCGATTTTAATAGTTTTCGTCTATAAGTTACGGCATTTTACCAAAAAACTGAAAAAAGATCCGATTAGTTATTGAAATAGCTTTAAAATGAGTTGAAGTAAAAGAGAATTGGAGCTTTGATTATCAGTAAACATTAATTAAAGGTATACATTTGCGATAGGCTCCGTGTTGGTTTAATCCGTTACTGTGTATTGGGATACACTGCATCTCAGTAATCATCTTATTAAGACAAATTCTTTAATAATTAAATGTCTTTGGTAAAACAAATACGTTTGTTTATAATAAATACGATTGACCTACATTACCACATCAATGCATGCGGTTTTGATACAAGGTCAGTTTGAAATAAAAATTAGTATACGTTATTTATAATCTAGTCGATTCAGCAGTTTTAGTATCACTCTTACTTTTTGTTTATATAAAAACAATAAACACGGCAATCCACTTTTAGTTATACTTTCACGGAGAAAATATTAGGCAATTGGTATTTGAGATCCCAGCGGGCAACATCACAGCTATTAATATTATACCACCAGCTCCTTACCGTTATTACTCCAACGTACAAATAAATGTATTCACAGTGAGTATTGTTACTTCATCAACCCTTATGAATGGTAGGGGTAACTACCCCTTAATTATCTGAGGTGGCTCAGAAGTTAGGAGCCACCATAACTGTTCATATTTATTTCTTACGTTTTAACCTAACTGCCTGAGGTATTAGATTAAATCCACGGTTTCGAATTCACCTGTAGATTAAATCCACGGTTTTGAGTTGGCTGGTTCAGGTAGTAGAAATGTTACGAATTGGCCGGTGTATATGTTAATTTGAAAATGTTTGTCATTAAAAGTTGCGAGTTGGCGAGTGTCCCAATCCTTAAATCCTAATCTAAAGATTAGGACACCTATTAGAACCAACCAATTGAAGAGAAGTACACGTCTATAGTAAAATAAAGAAGTAATAAAAGTTTAATAGATTATATTCTATTATATTATTATATTGTGTACTACATTACGAAAGAATTAAAAAAGGTAATACTAAAAATTAAAACAAGAAGAGAAGAGAAATACAGTCACTGTATAGATTAGCTTTAGCATAATTTAATGCAATACTTGAAAGAAAAGGAAATAGAACTGAGCACAGAAAAATAAAAAAGAGAAAAATAAAGATAAATACTAATGGAGAGTTCCAAAGATAAGAGAGTAAAGAAACCCACAGAAACCACAAAGTAAAATGGAACATATTCAAAAAAACAATAATAAATAAGGCGAAAGAATTATGTGGAATGAGAAAATTGAACAAACACTTTAAGAGGAAAAAATGGTGGAGTAAAGGAAAAGAAAATCTGCTGGAAGAAATACAATGGAAGAAAGCGATATGAAGATATATATTACAAAGATAAAACGCATAAAAATTGGGCAAAGGAAAAATCAAAATACCAATCTTATATCTAAGATAGTACACTGATATGAGAAGAAGAACCAGAACTTAAACTGGATACAGGACATTTTACTTCAGGAGGAGATCACGCAAATAATAAAAACTAGGCAATGTATAGAGAGAAAATAGAATTAACAAACTGAAAGCAGCACTTGAAAAGATTGTAATGAAAGAGAAAACAGATACTATATAAGACAACCAGACTTATAGAAGACAACCCAGAAAGTCCGTCAAACGCTGGTATGCAAGCTGGACATTGCAATCCCAACTTAGACTGAAACTGAACTAAAAAAAAACAAGTCATTGTACATAATCAAGAAGTAGAAAAAGTAAAAATGAAATAATCAACACAAGAGCAATCAATTCATTTTATTTCCTCGTCAAACTATTCTTTCTCAAGGAGTCTAAGCTGGGAAGATAAACACAGTAATATAACATATTTACATTTATTAATGAAAATGATCATCGTTTAAATATAAATAAAAATTGTATTAAAAAAATTTAAAAATAAAGACCACAAAAGTAAAAAAAAATTTAAGATCCAGATTCAAATGAATAATTTAATACAGTCGAATCAATAATTTTTATATTTATCGTTCCATATTATATTCTGGTAAAAACGAAAGTCAAATATGTGGTCTTCAATTAAACGTATCAAAGACAAAGAATTTAATACTGGATAAATAGGGGAGTACAATTAGAACGAAAACATGCATTGTTTCGGAAAAATTCAAACAAGCTTATATTTTTCTAAAACTTTTTTTGTTAGCTTATATACATGTTAAAGTAAAAAGTTCTACTCGCAGATTTGGCCGCTAATTGTTTATTAATTGTTTAAACAGTAACAATTGTTTTGTATAAATTATTTTAAAAATATCGTTAAATTCATCATTTAACTTTGATCAAATATGTTCTTATTTTGTTTTAATTATGCTGAATCCGAATATGGCATTGCAATTTGAAAATTCTTATACAGAAGCTCTGAATAGTCAAAAATCTAAAACTCAACCATCAGATATCAAATTTTATCAATTTTATATGAGTTATGTCAAAAATATGAATTTCGTTTAAGAGTAAAGTACCTTTATATTCCAGTTAAAATATACCAGTTTAAATATACAATTACTACACAAATATACAATCATTCTAATCGAAAAATTTTTTAAAATTTTTTCTCAAATTACGGATACTCATCATTAGAGAGCGGAATATATGCAAAGTGCATATAGATGCATATATTGCATATTTTCAGACAACAAACACAACATTGCATATTTAAGCTAAACACGATTTATTTTGCATATTTTAAAAAAATTATATAAAAGTTTAAAATTTTCCTCTCTTAGTTGGAATTTTATAACTTCGATATGAACGAGCTCGTTATTTATCTATCTATCGCTCATCTGGACTTTCCCATTACTACCTGAATTTAACAGTTATGGGTTTTCCCAGAAAAATATTATTTTCTTAGCGTAGCAAGTCGTAGGTACCTACCTGCTTTTAAGGGTCGAATAATCATTTTGTCAGTTTCCGGCCAACATTTGTTTAAAGTAAACGTTGTATCGTATTTAGTGTTTTTGAAATGATTGGTATATATTAAATTTAAATATGTCTACCATTCAAAAAAGTGCTTGGATAAAGTGTTTTCCCGAGTTAAAGCTAAGTGGAGACAAAGTATTTTGCAAGGCCTGTTCCAAAATCGTAAGTTACATTCATTTTCACATTTCATTTTTTAAATGTGGAACTGACAAACAAAAGCATCATGTCCCACAAAAGAAATTTTTCTGGAAAGAGTGTTTTTATTCGACAAATTCGCTTTTACTTCTATAAAGACGGACATAGAGAGAAGCATCAAAATACAAAAATCCATCAAATTGTAGACAATTCCGCTTTTGTTCTTCAGCTTAAGTAACGTACTTTGTTCTTTAAGTAACGTACAAATTGCTAAAGAACTTATGTTCATAAAAGGTAATTTTAGTGTTTTACCAGATCTAATAAAGTCATTAGAACAAAGGAATTTACAATTAGGTGATTCGGTTAATATTGTTAACACTTTTTCTGCTCATTGTCAAAAAATTCCCGGAAATACAGGGATTGCAATAAGAAATAAATTAAAAAATGTTTTAGAAAAAAATGAGGGCTTCGATTGTTTGAGGAAAGTTGTACGTATTTTTGAAGGCAACTTTTCTGAAGACCTTACGACTTAATATATTGTTTTATTTTTGAGTATTTTTAATATGCATTTGCATATTTAGACAAATTTAGAAAAAATACCTGCATATTTGTAGTAAAAGTAATGCATATATATGCGCATATTTTGGTAATGTTATGTTGCATATATTCCGCTCTCTACTCATCATCATTTTATTACAATTATGATAACTATTTTATTATCACTTTTATGAAAAAAAGTTATTTTTCATAAAGTGCTCTCCCTGGTTTAAAATCTAAGATACAACCATCAGACTTCAAACTTTTTTAATTTTATACGAGGTATGTAAAAAAAAGGATGTGTGTGTACTTTGTACTCACGTAAGAAGTTATACTTCTATTATATGATTTAAACGAAATTAATATACTTTTTATTTATATTTTGTTTAAATATTAAACTAATTTATACTTACTACTTCTCAAACATTTTTATTAGAATAGTGCCAAAAATTAAAATAATAAAAGAATAAAACACACACAAACACATTAAACAAGCCACAAATGATGTCTGAACATTAATTGTCGAAATTTTTTTTAACTAAATACGTATTTTCTGAAAATACAATTATATAATAAATATACTTACAATCATAAAATGTATTAAAAAAAACAAAAAAGAAAGTTTCTATTGGGACTCGAACCAGCGCTGATAAGAGCGGTTGGTATTGGAATTCATTCGCCTTCTCCGCTTAGCCACGGACACTATGTGTCATTATTTACGAAGATCGACTAACTAAACGGATTAAACTTGTGATATTTTGATATTTTGAAAATTGATCAAATTATTTTAATTTTGAATTGAAATGATTTAGAATTGAAAAAATACAACAAAACATACAGTAAAAAAAAATATATTAGATGAATATTGATAGACATTTTGATGGTAATCAAATTATATAAATAAAAGTATTACATACTATGTATTTTGGCAGATCAAATAGGTAGGTTTATACCCATGATACATTAACAATTATTACGTACCTGTTGCTTTTAAAAACTATTTAAAAGTCACTACAATATTATAAACTTTTTTGTTTCTGTCCTCATAACAATAAAACTAATATATTGTACATTTGTTTACCTTTACCTTTACCTCCAAACCACAGCTGCCATATCGGATAATTTTTGACATGTCATTTGAACATCCAATCAGAACAAAGTTATAATGCGCATGCGCTGGGCTGATAGGTTTTAACATATAAAAAAATCACCCTCTATCGCCGGTAAAGAAGTATAACTTCAAAAATATGAATTTTTCTTAAGAGTTAAGTGCCTTTATTATTAACAATATTTTAATTAGAAGGATGTCATTGAATTCTAAAACAATTTTTTAATTCCAAACAACTTTTCTTAATAACAATTTTCGATATTCTGAAATATAACGGTACTTTACTCTTGAGTGAAATTCATATTTTTTAACATACCTCGTATAAAATTATTTAAATTTGATATTTGATGGTTGCATCTTAAATTATATACGATGAAGAGTATTTTATAAAGAATAACTTTTTTTCGTAAAACTGATAATAAAAAAGTTATCAATAGGTTCCAAAATACGCAGACATACTGTATAAGAGCTAAAAAAAAAATTTTTTTTGCTGAACATTTATCATTGTTGAAGCTTATTATTAAATGTATTTTAGGTAAGTTTTACAGAAAAAAGTTTTGATCACTTTGTATAAACATTTTTTTAGCTGGAAATTTTCGGTTTTTGTATTACAATTTTGTAATCTTTCTTAATTTTCTTAAAAAGAAATGGTTTATTTCATTTCTAAAGTAAAATAATTAAATGCATTTTCGAGATTACATCCTAAGCTTTAAAAAAACACTTATAGAACTGTAGTAGATATGTTCAAACTTTGGTAATATCGTCTTAAATTGGTGGTAATTCTATAAAACTACGAAGATTTCAAAAATTACATTTTTTGAGACGTCATATCATTTGAATTAAATTTATGAGATTTTTTTTTAATGAAACATCATTAAGTAAAATACTTGAAAGGTAAGTTGTGCAAAACTGTGAGTTTTATAAGAAAAACTGTATTAGTTACACATTTTTAAATCATTTTTAAACAATATTCATATAAGGCTCATTTTCCGCCCCCACCGTAGTTATGCCCATACATTTTATTTCTTTCCATTATAACTATAAGATATCTTAATTATTCTTATTTCATGTTCAATTTGTAAAATTTCATATGATCCATTAGTTAAAGAATTACATTAAAATAATTCAACCATACACTTCGCCGTACGTTAGATTACAGTGCGCCAATGTTGGTGAGAAGGGTGACTTTAGCGTTATAATTAAAAAATTATAGAAGTTATAGATTTAATTTTAGAAAATTCTTTTTTAAGGTTTTCTTTTTTAAAATTTTCTGAATTTTTCAATGGTCAAGTAAGTTTTTTTCTAAAATTTATATTTTCGGAGTTATTTAAAAAAACATCTAATTTCGTAGTTCATTTGTTTAATAAAAAATGAAGCACCCACTTCTCGAGTAGAACTTTTTGATATGTTTTTTACTAAACATTTCTTAATAAAATTACAAAAAGTTCTATCTTTCTTGATTTTTTCCGAAGTGAAAATCTATATGCACTCCCCTAAAGTTAAATAACAACTATCCACACATAACAACAATTGACTGGTTTGAGGTTGTTAGCTCACACTTAATATCTGGGATCATTGACCACAAACACAGGGTCACTACAGGAAGAAATAAAACGAAGATGTGATCTAAGAAAAGTTGCCAGAGCAAAAATAACCACAATATTGAAGGACTTCAAGAGTCAAAATTTCAAGACCGTTAAAGATGAGGTTGATCAATTGCTTAATATTCCCAGTACTGACCTACGGATGTGATTCTTGGACCCTGAGACAATAGGAAGAAAGAAAGATAGACGCCACTGAAATGTTCTGTTAAAGAAGGGTGCTACGAATTCCTTGGACTGACGATAGGACAAATAATTCAATTTTAAGAGAGTTAAAAATTACCCAACGACTTTTCAGTAAAGTCAATCTCCAACAATTAAAATACTTTGGACATTTTATGAGAGCAAACACAGAAAACATGGAAATAGTCATACAAGGAAAGCTGGAAGATCACAAGGAAGATCCCCAACAAGATGGATCCATCAAACTACAGTAATATGCAAACGACATATGTATGAGATATAAGAAATTACCAGAGACAGAGATCTTTGAAGATGGACAGTATACGGCATCACGTCGACCACTACACTATCCGGGGAGGAAAGCTGGAAGGCCGAAGATCACAAGGAAGATCCCCAAAAAGTTGGATCGATCAAATTACAGGAATATGCAAACTACATATGTCTGAGGTAAAAGAAATGACCAGAGACATATCTTTGGAGACGGACAATACACGACATCACGTCGACCTCTACACTTCATTTGGGGGGTTAGGATTGAAGAGAGAGATTATATTCGTAAATTATTTATAACCAGTTATATTTATGACACTGATTTATTATACAAAGCAGTCTTTCTTTGGCTTCTGGCATCATCCTGTCCTTCATCATTTGCCTAAATTTAGGATCTTCAAAATCTGGATTAAGATCTCCTAAGCTTTGGCCTTTTTTACTAAACACTACCAAACTAACAAAATCCATCGTCCAGCCCAAAACTATTTCAGACTCCATCTCTAACTCTTTCAGAAAGTTTGTATAACTAAACGGTTCTGTATCACATCCAAAACGTTCTAAGTTGGACACAAATTCTGTATGATAATGGTGTAATAGATCGTCGAAATATTGTTTAGCAACAGCTGTCTGGACACTGGTAAATATGAAATTTAGAACGTCCACTGCAGGTGAGCCGTAATCGTACAATTGGAAATCAAAAAACATGTTCTTTGGTGGTTTCCCACTTTCGTATTTGGTCATTGTGTTGTTGAGCCAGAGGTCTCGATGGCAGATCGTTGCAAAGGGTTCTCGTACTTCAGTTTTACTGTCTCCTTTGTCCCACGCTCTTTTTACCTAAAAGCAAGAACAGTTAAACATTGCTTGGGCTTAAAAACTACAGCAAAATATGGGGTACATAAAGGATAAAGGTTAATAACAATCTGTCAGATGTAATTCACATTATTAAAGGGTTTAATTAATGTTTAATTTATAAGTTGAGATTGTCCTAAAGGGATGGAAGAGAAGCTGTGAACGTATGGGATTTTACATTGGAGACGACTGTCTCCTTAATATTCATTTCGGCGATGATCAGGCTATAATACTCGTTCAAGATTCATTCGACTTGGAATTTATGTTAACTCGTCTATATGCAGCATACAAAAAATGGGGTTTAAATGCTAAAGAGAAAGAGGCAAAAAGAGTACTAAGAAAGTTGATCAAAAAGCAATCAGTGGAATCACCTATGTGACGAAAGAAACCAAGAAGTATGGGTAGTCTATCAGATTGTGGGTGGCTATCAGATTATTATAAAAAATACGATAACTTCCAGCCTTATTGTATGCCAATGTTAATGAAGAAAAAGACCATAGCTTATTGAAATAGGAGATAACCAGATCGTAATGGATCGTACACCTTTGCACACCAAATGAATTGCTAGAAATCCTTGCAATAGTCTCGTGAAATGGCATGAATCGTGGGATTGAAACAAAAAGAACCTAAAATTTAGGTATAACGTCAAACTTGGCGTTATTTTTCAGATGGGACAAGAACGAAATAGGCTTCAGAAACTTATAAAATAATACCTGGAGGAGAAAGGTCTTCAACTTTCACCTATACGGATGTGGAAAGTATGAATGATCAGAACGATAAGAGATGATTTCTTGCAGTTCAGTGTTACTCCTTCAGATATACCTACCGATACAGCGAGTTTAAAGAAAAATAGATAATTTTAAACATAATATTTGTTCGTCATTTACCTTTGGAATGAATGGTTTACATTCTTCTGATTCTGCTAGGATTTCTTCAATGACTAAGACCATTTTTTTAAATGGATTACTCCCACTTCTTACCATATAGTTATTACAAAATGGTTTAACTTCTCTGTTAAATACATCGGGCTCTTTAATTTTTAAAGCAACTACTGTTGACTGGAATATGGCTAGATCTCTAAGAAGCAATTTGGTATCTTCCAAGTTATACCCAATGTATCGATCAAGTTTATGGTATCCTGCGAATTTAAAAAATAAAAAGTAAAAAACATATTTTGCCATTTAGAGTTTGATACGTTCCTTCATAACAAATGTCACAATTCCTATCACTACCAAAGTATGTTTTTATTCTATACATAATCTTAATATTTCTACCTATCGGTGTGAGGTGTTTAAAAAAATACATTTGATGCATTTATATCATATACAAATCTTCTCCATTCTTGCTTATTCTTGGCCCCCCATTTCGCTTCAGTCCAAGTTGTATTTTTCTTCTTCAGTATTTCTACCCTTTCATCGTTCCAGGTTTTCTTTGGTCTCCCTTTTCCTCTCTTCTTTTTTACTTTTGCCTCCCATACACGTTTTACTTGTCTACTCTCGTTCATTCTACACATATGTCCAAACCATTTAAGCTTGTTCTTATCTAGTATTTGTGTTATTGCTTTGACTTGTAGTTCTTCTCTCACAATGCTGTTTCTTATTCTATCGCGTCTTGTAATTCCTTTTACTTTTCTTAGGTACTTCATGTCCATTGAGTTTATTCTCTCTTTCGATGATTATGTTAGCACCCAGCACTCACTACCATAGGTAAGGATTGGCCTGAAGGTCGTTTTATATACCATAATCTTTGTCCTGATGATTCCTTCTTTCTTTCCAATGCATGCTCTGTTTAAACTATGGTACATTCTGGACGCCATGGTTATCCTTTCGTTGACTTCTTTTTCTGATCTTCCTCCATTCTCTATTTTCACACCCAGGTATTTATATGTTGTATGTTGTTCTAGTTTCTTGTTATTTATCTCTATATTTACTTGTCTATCGCCATTCCTCATAACCTATATCTTTGTTTTCTCCATGTTTAATTTCATATTTCTTTTTTCCAGCTTCTCTTTTCACATTATTAGGTTCCTTTTGAGGTCATCTTCGTTGTGTGCTAATAACTTTAGGTCGTCTGCAAATGCACATACTGAAGTTCCTATGGGTTCTAGTCTGTGGTAACCAATGTGTAGTTTGCGTGTTTTTGCTTCCATTTCTTTTAGGAGGTCATCCATGAGTACGATGAATGGTGTGGGGCTCAGTACTCCTCCCTGATTCAGTCCATCGCTTATCTTAAACATTTCATTATAACAAAATTTATTATAAGTTAATGTCACTACTATTGGAATTACTTGAGATGTGGCTATATCGAAAAATTCTTAAAATCCCGTGGACTGACCGGGTTGTGAATGAGAAGGTCCTTAGAAAAATGGGGAAGAACCGAGAGGTACTAACCACCATCAAATCTTAAAACATGGAATACTTCCAACACATTATGCGAAATGAGTCCAGCCACGCCATCCTACAGGTCATCCTGCAAGGATAAATATTTTGAAAGCGAGGTCCAGCAAGAAGAAGAACATCCTGAAGGAAGAAGAAGAACATCCTGAAAGAACCTCAGAACCTGGTCCAACACAACGTCTATGCAGCTTTTCTGCATTGCTGCAGATAAAATAAATATTACCAAGATGATCTTTAACATTCGCCACTGATAGGCACATCGAGAAGAAGAATATCACTACAGCGGTTTCGGCAGAATGCGTTTGTCAATTGATGTATTTTACTTCGTGTCTGCACGAATAGGATGAGGAGTGCGGAGCTGTTTGGCTCAAGTTGGTCATAAGGATAGCAGAAGATTTTTATTGTGGATATAAAAAATTTGAAACTGTTCATTAAAAAAATAATTATAATATAGAAGGCAGAAGGTGAAGTGCTTACGTAGAATATGTTTTTCTTCTATTGAAAGCTTTTGTGTCCTGCTATACGTTTGTTAAAGTTTCTGCCAGTTTGTCCGATTTATGTTTTTGGACAGTCACCACATGTTTTTAATTGCTTTTTGTTTTGGCTCTTATGTTTGCTTTAATGTATGTATTTGCTTAAGATGTTATTCGTACTGAAAACTGATGTTATTTCTTTATTTTTTATGTGTTTGTCTATTTTTGATATCTTTTCTGCATATGTAATAGAGCAGAAACGCAGAAACTGTACAAAAGCTACTATTACATACAGGGTGATTGATTAGTAGGGTAAAGCTCAATAGCTCCGCTATAGTAATAGATAGCAATAAAAGTTAATAACAAAAATTTTAGCCACCTTTGAGCTTCACATTACAAAATTAGTTAGAATGTTACAGGATGTTTGATAACACAGTGGCAGACCTAACTTATGTTTTTTTTTTAAATAGAACACCCTATATTTTATTTTAAATTCGAAATCCTGTTAACATCACAAAATATAACGGTTTGTTATGTTATACAGGGTATTTACAAAGTTATAACCAATTTTATATGAAAATCGTAACAAGTTCAACTCCCTGTATAAATAAAAATAAGCAAAACAACAATGGTTTATTCATGCCATATTTTTTAACGTATTGTCAAAATTTTCAAGAATGGTCGATATTGCTAATTTTCTTTATATCAAATACAGGGTGACTCAAAACGCAAGTACATTATTTCCTCAGTAATTTTAAACGGAACACCCTGTATTTTATATCACTATTGAAAAGTACCATTACCGTACTTTAATTTTTAGATAACATTCCCTATGTCTACATTTATTAGTTTTCGAGATATTTTCATTTTTCAATGGACCAGTAGCGTGGCCACCCAAATCACCAGAATTTAATAAACTGGACTGATTTTTTTGGGGTTACGTTATCAATGAAATTTATAAAATACCTCCAACAACAAGGGATGAGATGAAAAATAGAATACAAAGTGTATTTCGATGTGTTAATTTACAAATGCTCCGTAGAGTAATAGCTCATTCAATGATCGTTTTTAGGCGTACATAAATGTGTTAGGAAATAATTTTTCCACCTACCTCTACCGAAAGTATACTTTTCCGGACCTGATTGTAGGGAGCAAAGTTGTACTTTTCCTCCCTAGGGAGGAAAATATTTTTCCTCCCTAGGGAGGAAAAGTAAAAGTGACGTCATGGTATTTCATTCATTAAATATAACTTATTGACGCCCTGTACAATTTCTATTTTCTATTACGTAAGTATCTATACATTTTAACATTTATTTAAAAACACTCTGTATTTTGCAGAATGGTAAAAAACAGTAAATTGTTATTCTGATTTAACAATGTTTACATTAATAATTTGACTTATATTTGACAGTTGACAGTTATATTGTACCTACTTGCTAGTTTTAGTTCTAATAAATTTTGTTGGTTAGTTACATAAATAAATTAAGTAAAAATGAAAAATGACTTGTTATTAATTTGAGGAAGGTGGAAAAACCATATGTATAACATGGGAGTAAAGTGCCTTTTCCTCCCTTGAATGATTACTGCCCTCCGCTACGCGTCGGGCAGTAAACTTCATTCTCGGGAGGAAAAGTAGCACTTTCCTCCCTTGTTATACAAATAGCTATTGAACACCTTATGTAATAACTAAATATTAAAAATATGTCATTAAAAGTAGCTTCTAATTTTTTCAAACATGTTTTTTTGCAAAATGTATTACTGATAAATTATGTTTCGTTCCTTATTTGTTACATTGTTGCATTTACATACAAAAGTATTGTTTAATTGTCTTCACAAAATATTGTATTTTGTGTTTGTGTGTTTTTTTTGTAAAATTTATTACTTATTTTCTTTGTTTATTTGTTGCATTTACATAAAAAGATAGTTTTTAATGGTTTCAAAAATGTTGCATGTAGTGGTTGGTTTTTGTTTGTAAAATGTATTACTAATAAATTATTTTTATTTCTTTATTTGCTACAGTGTTACATTGATTACTGGATTGATAATCGGTAATCTTCATTTGTCAATTCAGTCATGGCTTACTTAAAATTTAGATAAATTTAATCACCTAAAATAATTTGCTCTGAAAAATGAAAATATCTCGAAAACTAATAAATTTGGGCATAGGGAATGTTATATAAAAATTAAATTACGTTAATGTTACTTTTCAATGATGATATAAAATACAGGGTGTCCTATTTAACATTACTGAGAAAATAATGTACTTGCGTTTTGACTCACCCTGTATTTGATATAAAGAAAATTAGCAATATCAATAATTCTTAAAAATTTTGACAATAAATAAAAAAAGGCATTAATAAACCATTGCTGTTGTGCCTATTTTTATTTATACAGGCAGTTGAACTTGTTACGATTTTCATACACAATTGGTTATAACTTTGTAAATACCCTGTATAACATTACAAACCTTTATATTTTTGTAATGGAGAAGTTAACGGGATTTCGAATATAAAATAAAATATAGGGTGTTCGGTTTAAAAAAACATAAGTTTGGTCTGCCACTGTGTTATCGAACACCCTGTAACATTCTAACTAATTTTGTAATGTGAAGCTCAGAGGTGGCTAAAATTTTTGTTATTAACTTTTATTGCTATCTATTACTATAGCGGAGCTATTGAGCTTTACCCTACTAATCAATCACCCTGTATATAACAACCACTGTCTCACAACAGAATACTTTTTAGAAAAATGTACAACAGTTGGAAGTAAAATGTCACAAGAAATAACTTCAAACTCACCTTTTACCTTTAGATTTTCCAGCAATATTACACCGTCTCTATCAACTTTGTCACTCCCATTTAAGTTCAACCTGCTTCCGTAATACTTGGGAAAACAACTAATAATTTCTTGGATATTATGTTTTTTCTGGAAGTTTTGAAGTTCCGGTACAATTTTCTCATAGAATGCTATTTCGGATTTGAATGTCATTTGAACATTAAATGCAGCTTGAGATCCTTCACTTTGTGGAATGATCTTACCTAAAATGTTTTAAATATTTAGTTAATTCAGAAATAGGTTACATTGGTATGTAACCTATGTAACATCTTTGTGCGCTAAAACTATAATTTTATAGATACCACCGCTCAAAATTCCTTTTAGTTTTAATTGATTTCTTGTGCTACATATTAGCCAGATATGACCACCTCAGATTATTTTCTGTTTGTAATCTTGAAAAAAAAATCTAAGTTTTCAATCTAGTAGCACACAAACAACATCCAAAAATGTTATTCTACATCCTGCCAGACTGAAAATAATGGGAACCTTCTCTGGTAACAGCTCGGAGGCTTCTACAATTTGCAAGCCATAACGGATGCTGACACTAAGGAAGATGAGGGAATTTTACAATTTATAATTGACGTCCCATCTGCTCAGCGCGGTAAAGTTCCAACGATAATGGTTCCCTTCGTACTTCAATGAAAGTAGACATGTAAATCAAAAATGAATAACCATTTTCAATTTCGTTGCAACACGAAAATACAACCGCATCATTATTCCAGTTCAATCAGAGAGTGCAGCAAGCACTCTACCGGTTTCGAAATTTATTAGCCTCTCATCAGGAGGCACATGTTTGTTTTCAGTCTGGTAGGATTTAGAATAACATTTTTGGATGTTGTTTTATGTGCTATTAGATTGAAAACTTAGTTTTTTGATAGCAGTTGCCGCTAGGGCATCCCTGCCATTTCGTTCGTTGCAATCCGTGGCTGCACGCCGAGGTTTGTCCTAGTTGGGACAGAGAGAGCAGCATATGTGCCTCCTGATGAGAGACTAATAAATTTCGAAACCGGTAGAGGTGCTTGCTGCACTCTCTGATTGAACTGGAATAATGATGCCGCTGTAGTTTCGTGTTGCAACGAAATTGAAAATGGGTATTCATTTTTGATTAAAAATATGACTTACCATTCAAAGATTTTGGCATACCTGGTAAAAGTGTATAGAATACATAAAAAGTAGTGTATAAAATAAAAGTAAGGGTATGATATGCCACTATAAAAGTAACAAAGTGATAGCTAGTATCAGCGAAGAAAGCAGAATTAATGTTTTTTGTTTAATAATGAATAGAGGAAAGTAATTTAGAAATCAGAAACTGACTACTTACCGACAAGATGTAAAACATCCTTCTTCTTGGTACTGGTTTCTTGTATGGTAACATATATCTTGAATAATTCTCCTCCATAATTTTCTCCAGGTTCCACTAAGTTGGTTATTTCACTTCCAATTATGTTTTGACCATCATCAATATATTTTTCTAACAGTTTTTCTATGTTTTTTATAGTCATCCTAACAATATCTGTGCTGTTTGTTATAAAATGAATAGAAGTCCCACTTATTGGTTTAAATATATAACATTATATTTCTTAGTTATCTACACAGATATTCCAAGGGGGTTTTTATAACACTTAAACAATCTGAAAATTAAACATTATACAATATTAATAGTAAAAAGTAAATAGTAACCTTCATTAGATCTGGAGATTACAAAATAAAAGGTTCTGAGTTATCTGAAATGTGATAACACGCGGGTGAGATGTTGTTCATGAAGTAGTTAATTAATAAATAAAGCTACGAACAAAAATATAGAAAATTTTATGTCACAATAAACTTATTATCAATATACAGTGCGTCCATAAAGTAACGCATAAATTCATTATTTCGTAAACCAGCGATATTAAGAAAAAATCTCGATTTTTGGCATATATATCATACTAGTGACGTCATCCATCTGGGCATGATGACGTAATCGATGATTTTTTTAAATGAGAATAGGGGTCATGTGATAGCTCACTTGAAAGGGTATTCAATTCGCTATTCGCTAATATAAACATTAATGTATTTATTTATACAAGGTGTTCAAAAAAACATTTTTTTAATTAAAATAATTGAGACAAAGAAGAATGTATGTAATATTTATTTAATTCAAAATACGTTTTACTGCTGTCAGAAAACAGGAAAAAATGTTTATTTGACAAATACATATTGTTTTTCGCTTAAATTCAATGTAAAGCTGCCACCCACCTGCTATTGGCAGTTCCAACATTTCGTTTAAACGAAAATCAATGTTTATTTGTCAAATAAATTTTTTTCTGTTTACTGACAGTAGTAAAATGCATTTTGAATTAAATAAATTACATATATTCTTCTTTTTGTCTCACTTATTTTAATTTAAAAAATGTTTTTTGAACACCCTGTATAAATAATTATGTTAATGTTTATATTATTGGATAGATAATTGAATACCCTTTCAAATGAGCTATCACATGACCCCTCTTCCCATTTACAAAAATCATCGATTACGTCATCACGCCCAGATGGATGACGTCACTAGTATGATATATATATGCCAAAAAATCGTAATTTAAAAATAAAAATCGACCTGTTTCGAGATTTTTCCTTAAAGTCGCCGGTTTATGAAATAACGAATTTATTCGTTACTGTATGGACACACTGTACAGTAAAAATTAGTTTAAGAAGTATTGTAACGGGAATTAAATCAAACTCATTTCGGTTAGTTATATAGGATTACCACAACGTGTGATAAATTTGGTCACGGGCTAAACACCGCAAAGACAAAAAGGTGACGGTTGTCAGTAAAACGCCCAGACAACCGAAAGTGGTAACAGCTTATGGTAAACAACTGGAGAGAACTAACAGTACCACCTACCTTGGTCGTAATCTAAATGAGAACTGGGACATGATCAAAGAATTTAAAAAACGTATAGAGAAGGCTAGAGATGAAGAAACTGTTATGTGAAAAACACTATTACTAAGTCTTAATTAGATTAACGAGATGTTATATGTGTTCTCTACTCTTTTGCATGGTGTCAAAGATTTGACTTTAACGGATACACTTCTCAAGGATCTGGAAGCTTTTGAAATCTAGGTGATTCAGAGAATCCTACGAATAAGTTGGGTGGATAGAGTTCGTAAAGAAGTTCCTTAGAACAGTTGAAAATCGCAAACTTCAATATTTTGGACATGTTATGCTCCACCCAGAAAGATAATATACTCCATTTAATAATACAAGACAAGGTACACGGAAGAAGCGGGCTAGGTGGAAGAAGAACGTCACGGCTTAGAAACCTGAGAGAATGGTTTAACAGATCCTCTGCATCCCTTTTCCAAGCTGCCGTGAACAAAATTTATATAGCCAATTTGATAGCCAATGCCCGATAATCGAATGCGGCATATAAAGAAGTTCGATTTATATTCACTAATATTTTTTAAATGTACTCTAACAAACGGTCTCACTATAGTATGCGGTCTACTGTGGGGATGCGGACTACCTGTGCATAAGCTGTATAATAGTGTGCGGTCTATTGATCGCAATCTGAGAATTCCTGCAGGAAATTCTTATCGAGAAAAATATTATTCATAAGTAGGTACCTAATTAATATTTGGATGAAAATACATACATGTAAAATGGAAGGAAACTCTAATAATTTACAAAAAATGCACCCAAATATTTACAAAAATAATTATATGTAAAGTAGTTAAATAGTTTTGCCTCAAGAAGTCCATGTTATCGAAGAAACGCTACTGGCAGAAATAAACTAAATTGAAATCTCTAACCAAAACGTCCAGCTATGATGAACTGGGCAGAAAAAAATATTTTAAACAAGAACTCCTAGTACCTATTTATCATTTGTCATGTTCATATATTTAATCATCACATATTTCACAATTTTACATTTATGTTTAATAACATAAACATGTTTTATTTTCAACATCAACATAAACTTTAAATTCGTTGGCTGAAGTAACAAAATAGTTCATAACGTCGCATTGACAATCTGTCATTGGCATACTTCTAAAGTTCTTTCACCTTTCAGTTCAGTTGACACTCATTTTCAATATGTGAGCTTCATTCCTGGCATATCACATCCGCGTGGGTTAGAGTCCTGTGTTGCCCTGGGTTATATCCAGGAATATTTGCAACATCCACCTGTTTTAATAAAAATATGTAGTATCATTTAAGATCTTGAAACTTTTAAACGGTTCTTACCCATAACTTTTTGGTTTCTCACGCATGCATGCTATTATAAGTATGGTCTCTGTCAATTCTTAACCTTAGTCAACTATTACAACATTGTCTATTATTAATTAGGTTATACTTACTATTTTAGGAATTAACACTGATGATGGATTACCTATGAATTCGAAAACGTTTTGTTTTGTGATGTAACCCTTATTGGGGTCTTTTAAATATACCTTTTACAAAGGATCTTGTATTTTTTTTAAAACAAGAAATGTAGCTGAGATAATTTTGAACAAAAATGTTTATTAGCACTTTTTGTGTAGCATGAACCATTCTCTCAAAAACAGCGTTTGAAGCGCCGGTCGATTTTGAATGTCTTTTGATATTTTGTGATCAGAGTGTCCTATCGACAAAAGTCAAAATACGTTTTAAAGGTGATAAGTACCTACGGCTTTCGTATCCAATTTTTGAATTTTTCCGCAAATGTAGTCACTCCCATAAAGTTATTGATAGGGTCTAATCTTCATTATTTCTAGGACATGAAATGTCGATTTTAAGTTTATGCAGCAAATATGGGTCATTCGTATCATCACTAAAAATTCTGTGTGAAGTCTGTGTAAAGTATTATTAGCTTCATGATCTAGTTTTTTTTTTCGAGATTTTCGACAGTTTCTATAATTTTCCTGGAGTATCATTAATTCGAAAAAATGCCACAACAAAAATTTACTTACTTTTGAGCAAGGTACCCAAATCTGCTATAAAAATTGGCGGTTGCTATTCAAAGGTGCCACTCATCCCCACTTTTAGGGGATGAGTGTGGGATGGTGATAGGTGTCTTTCGTTAGATTCTTTAAATATTGAATAAATGTTTTTTAGTTTTTTGATACAATGTATATTTTGCAAAATATTCGACTGTTCCACTTCTTTTGGCACACCCTATATATTAAGAACAAACACCGGAACTAGAAAATCAACTAACACACTATATAAGCAGTCCACAGGCAGTATACACAGACAGTAAAAAACACAAAAAAATAAGTCTAATCAAAATACAATTACCTATGGGTGTTAGTTGTTAGAAAGTGTAACTGTCTTTCAAATAGAGTTATGTTATGCACTGCTTGGTCATTATCCAAATAATTAGAATTAATTGGGAAACTTTACTTTCGTGAAAGTATTATTTAATAATACTTTTACGAAACTACTAGTATCGCCATCTAAAAGCGACAGGCGATTCTACTAACCCTATGTATTTCAACCGTTGACTTCCAGATGTCAGCACCTGTTGTAGTTGTAACAGAGTTCTATTATGTAACCTAGCGGTCAAATTCCCTACGCTTTTAAGACACAATTCAAGCAGGTAAGAGGGCGCTAGTTTTCGGCGGAAAAAATAAGGAGGCAGAATTTGAAAATTATAATTGACTGATAGTGCGGCCGATATGTGAAACAATTGCACATTTAATGATACAAGCATATAATTCGGACCACATATACTACACATATACAGGTTCAAATAATTAAGATACGAGGCCATTTCAGATTTTGCCTTTTACAAAAATGGCGGGCATTCAAAGTGGCCCCTATACATATGTGTACCATAACTTTCGAACGAAAAGTCCGATTTCAACCAATTTTGGTTTTCTTTTTGATTTAAAAGATGGATATGGTGAACTAGAAGAATCGGTTTACAAGAAGTTGTGTTTTTACTTGTTGTTTATCTGTAAAAATATGTTTTTTTTTCAATTTTTTCCCTCTGTATATATTAATTTTTCAAAATGGTAATACCGCTATTGAAAAGAGCGTAAAAATTAAATTATCATTTAATAAATGCATAATCTATCTTCACATGTACCTATGTGTGGCAGATTCGTGCAAATATTATAAGAATTATGTGTATTTAATGGTAGAAGCACATAATTTGGACCACGTATACTACACCCATCAAGGTTCAAATTTAGATATATCTCCATCTCAGATTTTACCTCTTACAAAAATGGCGGGCATTCAAAATGGCGACTATACATATGTGACTAATAGCACGATAACTTTTGAACGAAAACTCCGATGTCAACCAAATTTGGTATATAGGTTCTTTTTTTGATGTGTAAGACCAAGGTCTTGAACCAGAAGAATCGATTTACAAGAAGTTGTGTATTTCCTGAATTTTATGTAAAAACATGTTGTTTTTTTTTACTAATTCTATTACCCTGTATGTATTAATTTTTCAAAAAGTTAATATCGGCGTTGAAAAGGGTGTACAAGTATTTTTTAAGAAATATTTTGAACTCTTTAGTTATGTTAATTACTAATTAATAAATGAATAACGTATCTTCATATGTACCTATGAACCTACACCGAGAGAACAATTTCTTTTCTCCTAAAACACCGATTTCTTTGAGCAATATTTCTTAAAAGTTAACATATCCTATTAACTTAAACATACCGGTTCACATATAAAGAAACGAGTTTTTTAAACACAACTCAATAATTTCTTACAGATAATTTCTTCAATACTAAGAAATGCATTAATGGTTACATTTAATTTTCTTATCCTAAAGTTTTTATTTCTTAAATTGAAAACTACAAATATTTTGCAGTATAAGAAATATAATGTTAAGTTAATCCATATTTATATTTGTGAACAAGAAATTTTCTTGCAATCAAATAAATATTTTAAACCATAAGAAATAATTCTTCAGAAATACCCTTTGTAGTAACTGTGGTTATAAAATAAAAACTTTGTCATTAATGCCGAAATGTTACTTGCAAAGAGATTTTCTTCCACAAAAGAATTGCGCAGATTAACTATTTATGATTTAGTCGTCAGTGTTTGTCAAGATGGCGTGATATGTTCATGTTCATATAGATGGATTTTGGATTTATCAGTGTTCTTTAAAAATTAACGGATATTTTGAAGGTACGTACATACATATATATAGGTTCATACATGTATATAGGTATTAAATAAAAGTAAATTGAGTAATTTAAGATGTAATAATAATATTGTTGCGTATCCGAATGGTTAAAGGAGAAACATAATAGTATCTTTATATGCTTTTTAGGTATAATGATGGAAGACTCTGAAATAAAGGAGCTTATTATTCTAACTGGGAAATATGCCACAGTTTAAAGCTGGGACAGAATGATATAATATATAGCTTCAGAACAATATTAAGAAAGGAGTTATTAACCAACTGCAAGGCCTTCCAGAAATGGTAGAACTTCATACATGTAAGTACCTTTTTAAAAATGTGTATACTTATGTATCAACTATAATAGGTTTTTTGAATGTATCGTCTTCTATAAAAATATACAATACAAAGATATATCAAACATGGCGGGTGCAACGCTGAGGATCTGTTCTGTTAATTTATTTGAGATAAAGAAATCAGTTAGTCTAAAAGAAATATATGTTTATGGTTAAGAAATGTTATTGCCGAAAACCGTGAATTAGTTAATATGTATTAAATGACTTAGATGTAAACTAATAATACTTTCCCGTAATAAAAATTCTTAATTATTAGGTATGCTGTCTCTTTTAGATTATAAAACTTAAGAAAATTACATATTATTATATCTGCTTCAATGTTTTACATTGGTTGTATTTTCCCTCTTGTTTTAGCTAAACAATGTTCATTGTGTGACTTAATATTATACAGATAAATAATTAATATTTCATTAACAAAAAGAAAAAAAGAAACAAAGATGTGTAGGTTAAATAATGCCATGTTTGATCTAAATATGATTGATTATTATTAGTATTAATAGTTCTTATGTGGGGCCGTGTATTTGTTTTTTTTTTTGTATTTCCTAAATTTGTCAAAATAAATATCTATATCTTTATAAAAATAATGTTATTAAAGTAAGTTTACTCTTTCTACATAACGATTTTGTTTTAGTGAATTGCTGATATACAAAGTTCTATTAACAAAAGAATGAAATTTTGAGGAAGTTGAATTTGCCTCTCCGTCCTTTTATTGTTGTGTAGAAGCCAGTGGTTTAAGAGTGGAGAAAATATTTGTATGTAATAATAACGTTTTATATCTTGTTTTATTAATAAATAATGATTTTACCTTAACACAATGATTTATTTCGCCGTATGTAATATCACTTTATTTTCAAGAAATATTAACTTAACTCTAAATATACGTTTATCTCTGCGAAATATATTTCTTAACATTAAATACATTAATTATTAATAGTAAAATAATAATATTCCTACTAAGAAATATTATTGCTCAGAAAGAATAGTTTTGTAATGTGTAGAAAATATATTTTTATGACTAATAAAATTAATTAACATCAAGTGTAATTTCTTTCTGATAAATGGGTTTGAAGTTTGCCAGAAAGTGATAGTTCAATCATGTTTAAGATATATTTCTTTGACTATAGTAGAATTTATTTGAAATATTTCAGAAAATTATATCTTACATACAAAGATATATTTCTTAGGCAATATGCCAAGTCGATCTTTCTTAAATATTAATAAAGTTTCTTTATGTCAAGATTTTTTTTCTCTCGGTGTATGTGCGGCAGATTCGTGCAAATAATATAAGAATTATTGTGCATTTAATGGTAAAAGGATATAATATGGATCACACACACTACACATACAAAAATTCAAATTTAGATATGAGGCCATCTCAGATTTTGTCTTTTACAAAAATGGCGGGCATTCAAAATGAATTTGCCGCACATAGATACATGTGAAGATACGATATGCATTTATTAAATGGTAACTAACATAACTAAAAATTTCAAAATCTTTCCTAAAAAATAGTTTACATTCTCTTCAATGGCGGTATTACCTTTTTGAAAACTTAATATATACAGGGTGAAAAAATTGAATAAAAAAACAACATATTTTTACATAAAAAACAGTAAAAACACAGCTTCTGGTAAACCGATTCTTCCGGTTCAAGACCTCGATTTTATTCATCAAAAAAAACCTTGATGCCAAATTTGGCTTATATCGGACTTTTCGTTCAAAAGTTATCGTGCTATTATTCACATATGTGTAGCCGCCATTTTGAATGCTCGCCATTTTTGTAAAAGGCAAAATCTGAGATGGTCTCGTATCTTAATTTGAACCTTTATATGTGTAGTATATGTGGTCCAAACTATATGCGTCTACCATTAAATGCACAATAATTCTTATAATATTTTCACGAATCTGCCACAAATAGGTAGGTAAATGTGAAGATAAGTTATGCATTTATTAAATGGTAATTAACGTAACTAAAAGTTCAAAATATTTCCTAAAACATATTCTTACGCTCTTTTCAATGGTGGTATTACCATTTTGAAAAATTAATATATACACGGTGAAAAAATTGAAAATAAATTATTTACATAATATAAAATAGCTTTACATAATAAACCAGAAAAAATACAACTTCTGGTAAACCGATTCTTTCGGTTCACAACATCGATCTTGTAATTTACAAAAAGAACCCATGTACCAAATTTTGTTGAAATCGGACTTTTCATTCAAAAGATATCGTGCTATTAGTCACATGTGTATAGTCGCCCATTTTGAATGTCCGCCATTTTTGTAAAAGGCAAAATCTGAGATGGCCTCATATCTAAGTTTGAACCTTTATATGTACAGTATATGTGGACCAAATTATATGCTTGTATCATTAAATGTGCAATTCTTATAATATTTGCACGAATCTGCCGCACTATGAATATAATACATATAAGAAAATTTTGAAACGTCTCACTTACTTAAGTTAGCTTTATTTATGCTTTTTATCACGGAATAATGCAGTTTGAGATTTGCTTTGGCAAATTGAAGATGGAATATGAACAAATGAAATTTTAGAATGTAATATCGTGGACACAGTGGCGTAGATACTGAGCATGGATCCGCGGAACCAGGGCTCGGACCACGCAGGGGTCCGCTCTAACGCGCTTTTTGCTTCTTTTGTTTCTAATTTTATGGAGACATTATGAACTACACAAGTAGGTACACACTAGGAAATGTAACTGCTTAATAAATTTTAATTTTTGTGTAGGTACATACTTATAAATAAAAACGAAGAATGCCTATTCATCAAAAAATTTGAAAACAAAATTTATTAAAAAACATAGGGAACGCTTCTGTAAGGTTCCTTACTGGATTTACCTGTTTACCGAAGAATATAATAACTAACCATACAGAAGCGAAACTCAGGCCGAAAACGGTAACATAAATTTCATGCTCCTGAGTCACGTAACTGGTGCAACCTCACTTTTGCGACTGACAGTGACAGTTGTTTATAGATAAATTTTATCCCAGCAAACAGGTTTGAGCCCAGTTACGTGATGATTACGTTAAATTTACGGCAAATTTCAACGAATACGTAACTCGGTGATTTATGACGGGAAAAAAACGTATTTCAGTGCCAAATCATTCACCTATATATTAGTGCTTCCTTTGTACTTGTTTGACATTAGAATAATATAAAAAATCATAATGACGAATATAGTACATGTTTTTTATAATAGGTGTGAATGTCGGTTACATCGCAAAGGTACGTTTATTTCACGTAATAATCACGAAACAGAAATAACTTCCTTTGGTTAAATTTTGAGAATTTTTTGGAAAACAAAATTTTACAACGATGTTGGTTAAATACGTATCACTGTATTTTATGGACGTCGAAAAATTAGATGTATTTTACGTAAAACTAATGTAAATAATAATAATATTTAAACAAAAATTTATGCTTTCGCTTTTAAAATCATTTAGCATAACTATTTCAATCCAACCTTGAGTTGAAGCTATTTTTGCTATTTCTTCCTTTAAAAATATCACAGGAGCTAAAATGACGTTGAGTCTAATTTTCAAAGCGCGCGCGGTGATGACGTACTACCAAGCCTTTCTCCTCCTTTAAATACTATCACGTGACCACGGTACGTGACTAACATCGAAAACTAAATTAATCGATTTATCGAATAATAGATACGTTTCGATAGGATTATTTTTTTATATTATTCTGGTATTGAAATATATTTTTAGTAAGACCAATTAGTTAATAGTAGAAGAAATTTAAAAACAAAAAGAAAATACGTAATTCTAATTTAAAGTAAGTAGAATAGTTTAACTGTAATTTAAAAATAATCGATTTTTATATCCGATGATCATAACCTCTAATATCAGCTTCTCACATTTCTCACAACAAAAAGTGAAACGTGAAACGTGAAGAGCTTTATTCCCTCGTTTTATTTTAGGCGGGTTTATTTATAATAATGTCTTTCGTATTAACGTTTACCTCAATGCTCGAGGGTTGAAGTGCCGATGCGCGATGATGCAATTAGAAAAAACAATAAAGTGTCCTCCTCGAAATAAAAAGTGACCTGTGTTGTGTTTTGTGTTGGCAAATTTTTTAATGTGTCTTTAGGTCGGTACCATTTTTGGTTCATTATCTTGTATAATAATTATACAAGACAAATATTTTAAAGTCTCTAAATTCTACTAAATAAATACATTGTTAATACTTTATATGGTTGTTTTATTTATATCATATGAGGATAATAATTACGTGATTCATAAGTTAATTAAGGTAGGATTATTTACGTAAACCGAGGACATATCTTTCACGTGAATACTAATATATACATTCCCTAAAAGATACGTTAATCAACACGTATTTGCAACGTGAATTTTCCGAAACATTTTATTGCTATTTAAGGTAAATAACACGCATATTGAAGACGAGTTTTCACGTAATTTAAAGACGTATTTTCAATGTGACATTCCAACCAAATTTTCACGTGAAATTCAATAAGAAATTTACGTATATTGGTGACAAATGTACCCAAAATTCACGTAATTAACACGTCGGTCTGTTTTCTGGGATATTTATATATGATTTATTTTATAGTTTATTTATATTTTATAGTTAAATTTTATATTTTATATTTAATGAATAACTACTTGTCAAAAATATCACATCATTTGGAATGGTCTATTCCTTAGAACATCGAGTTCTATTCTGTAACTGGTGCACAAGGTCAAATATTTCGGTCCCCACAAAATCAATGGAAACGACAGTAAGATTCGCTTCTGTGTGGTTAGTTATTCTGTGACCTAAGCCCTTGTTTCAACACTTGTTTAAAGACTAACCGCCGTCGGTGCCTGCCTATACGTGCTAACTCAAACACTTGTATTTTTTTATATTAGCACGATCCATGAATAAGTTGTAGGTAAACTACAAAGCTGCAGAAATTCGGAAACTGATCAATGAAAGTTTTATACGGTGGGCCATAAAAATAATCCTAATACAAGAGGCTTGATGCTTGATACTCATGTTTATAGCACCCTCGTCCCTCATCCTTCAACCTGTACTTTTAGGAAACTCTTAATAACTGAAATTAAATTCTAAATATAGAAAATATGTAGTGGTAAGGATACTAAGGATAAATATAGACACTAATTTCTTTTTAAGAAAATATCGTCGTTTGATAAAATATATCAACTCCACGGGTATCCAAGGTTTTTTTTATATTTTTTAATTTGACCGTTTTATCTTCCTAGAGGTTTGTATGTAATTATTTAACTCATTTATAAATCATTACATATGCAATTTGAAAATTTATTTTGTTGATATAAATTTCATTCCAATGTTCATTTTTTAAAAGTTCTTTTAGTTTTCCGATATTAAGGTTTTCAATTATGACTGGAGATTTAGATGTAGAAAATTAACAAAAAATTAATCAAAAACCAAATTGAATGAAGAATGAAAAATGAGTACTTTGGAGCGATAAAACTTACAGATCATAAACAATACATAAGTCAAGTAATTTGTGAAGCGGTAAGCGGTAACGATTAATTTCATTTGGGATGCTAATTAGGGAGTGATTTTTACGATTTTTTTACCAAAAAAAGTGACCAAATTTATTTTGAGCGTTAAATACTTAATATTGATGCTAGAAACTAAAAAAAAAATACAAAAATAAATCTTTTTAAAAAACTCTAAAAAAGCTGTGATTAGTTTTTCCCGAAAAGTACTTCATTTTTTGGTTATTTCACGTTGAAATATTTGAATTGGAATTTGACGAATAAGAACCTACTTTTCATTACCTACAACTCTGCTTCTCCTGCGTCTACAGAATTCGTATATACTTTATTTTTTTCACTTTTTTATAGGCTATATTACTATTAATTTTACTATGAATATTTTTTTTGATAAAATACTTATTTTTTGAGTTATTTGCGAAAAACCGTCTCAAAACGTGTTTTTCTTTTGTCGAAAAATGGACATATTCACTCACAAATAACTCAGAAAAGTATTGACTTAGTGAAAAAAACTCTATAGAAGTTACTTATAATTAGTCAGTATATCCAATTCCAGACTTATCTTGAACGTATGTTTTTCACCTCGGAGAAGGAGTGAAACTTAGCCCCAGGGCAAAACCACACATCGGCACAATAGGTATGACTTGATATGATATAAAGTTACGTGCATAGAAATCGGCCCAACCTAAAAATTTGGTCATTTTTGAAGTCTCGTATTTCCTAAACCTGTTGGCTGATTTAAGTGATTTTTTTAATATGTTTTAGCCATATTCTTCAACAATATTGCTGTAATAATATTATTGCTAAATAGTTAAGTGTTATTTTATACCGGATGTAACAATGTTAGTGTGTTTTTTCCTCAAAGTTCGGAACTCCCTGTGGAATATTCCAGCGTATATAAAATATTGTACCCGTGTTGAGCTGGCCCCCCCCACTTGCAAAAATTAAAAAACAAATAGCCCTGATTTATGAGCTATTTATGAGCTCTCATATTCCGCAAACTAAAAATTTTGAGCTCGTTCCACTGAGCAGGAATTTAATACCCTAGTGGGGGGGGGGGGGCTGAGTCAGCCCCCCCACTACTTAAAAATAGGAATATTGAATCGGTTTTTGCGGCAGAATTACGAGCTATTTATGAGCTCTTGAAATTATATAGTTTCGATTTTTGAGCTCATCCCCTTCACCCCCAAACAACCCTTTAATTGATTTAACTTAAGAGAAAGATGCTGAGAAAACTTAAAATATATCGTATTGCGAATATAATTCCTATAGCTTATATACTCTAAGAATAAACTATTAAATCAAGAGCATTTCGATTATTGAGCTACAACCCCTTCGCCAGAAAACCACCCTATCTTCCCGGCTTAAGAGAAAGTTGTATTTAAAATGCGTTAAACTAATTATTTGGCGACTACATATCATTTAATAATTTAAAAGCTTCCAAATTACGCGCATTTAGATCAGTAAATTGCAATTTATTTTGTATAGTGCAGTCACTGAAGGTAAAAATCAACGATTACCTTCAATTTCGGTGAACCTTCATCGATTTTCACGAAAATTGGTCAGTGGTTAGAGGATACGTCAAGAAACAAAGGTGACATGGTACCACCTTGCGCCTTTACCCTGAGGGTGGATACCGCCCCTTCTCGGGGGTGAAAATTATTTTATAAAAAATAAATGCACAAATCAATAAAAGAACAAATTAAAAGCAAAATTTATTATATAAAGTTAATAAAATAAGTCAATACTTTTTAAGTTATTAAAGATCAAAGATTTTAATTATTTGTGAAAAAAATGCATGTTTTGAAAAGGTTTTTTGTAAATCACTGAAAAATTTTTAAGTTTTTACAAAAAAGTTAATAGTAGTTTAATTCGTATAGCTTATATTCTAAGAATAAACTCTTAAATCACGCGTCTTTCGATTATAGAGCTACAACCCCTTCGCAAGAAAACGACCCCGTATTCCCGGCTTAAGAGAGAGTTGTTCTTAAAATAATTTAAATTAATTATTTGGCGACTACATATCGTTTAATAATTTATGAGCTTGCAAAATATACGCATCTCAATTATTGAATTGCCATTTTCTTTCTATAGTGCAGTCACTGAAGGTAAAAATCAACTAGTACCTTCGATTTCGGTAAATCTCCATTCATTTTCACGAAAATTGGTGAGCGGATTTTGATACTATCAACTTTTTCTGCATCTTATTTTTCATAGGTATTTCTAAGTACTTTGACAAGTATTTAGTACCTAAGTGTTATAAAATGCATCTCTTTCCCGTTATTTAAGCTTGAACCCTTAGATTTTAACAGTCGCGGAAAAAAATATACATTTAATTACCAATAACTTACTTTAAATTAACATTAAAGGGTTTTTCAAGTAAGCAATTTATTATATTTTTTATTAGCTTCAATTTTAGTGATGAAAACTTTTTTGTAAAAACTTACAGTTTTTGAGTCATTTATGAAAAATCGCTCTAAAGGATGCATTTTCTTTCCAAAAATTAAAATATTTGATCTTTAATAACTCAAAAAGTATTGATTTATTTTAATCACATTATATAACAAATTTTGCTTACAATTTGTCCCTCTCTCGATTTGTGGGGTTATTTTTAATAAAGTAATTATCACTCCCGAGAAGGGGTGACATATACCCCAGGCTAAAACCCCAAGTTGTTATTGTCAATTCGTGAAAATAAATGGAGATTTACCGAAATCGAAGGTACTAGTTGATTTTTACCTTCAGTGACTGCACTATAGAAAGAAAATGGCAATTCAATAAATGAGATGCGTATATTTTGCAAGTTCATAAATTATTAAACGATATGTAGTCGCCAAATAATTAATTTAAATTATTTTAAGAACAACTTTCTCTTAAGCCGGGAATATGGGGTCGTTTTCTTGCGAAGGGGTTGTAGCTCTATAATCGAAAGACGCGTGATTTAAGAGTTTATTCTTAGAATATAAGCTATACGAATTAAACTACTATTAACTTTTTTGTAAAAACTTAAAGTTTTTCAGTGATTTACAAAAAACCTTTTCAAAACATGCATTTTTTTCACAAATAATTAAAATCTTTGATCTTTAATAACTTAAAAAGTATTGACTTATTTTATTAACTTTATATAATAAATTTTGCTTTTAATTTGTTCTTTTATTGATTTGTGCATTTATTTTTTATAAAATAATTTTCACCCCCGAGAAGGGGCGGTATCCACCCTCAGGGTAAAGGCGCAAGGTGGTACCATGTCACCTTTGTTTCTTGACGTATCCTCTAACTACTGACCAATTTTCGTGAAAATCGATGAAGGTTCACCGAAATTGAAGGTAATCGTTGATTTTTACCTTCAGTGACTGCACTATACAAAATAAATTGCAATCTACTGATCTAAATGCGCGTAATTTGGAAGCTTATAAATTATTAAATGATATGTAGTCGCCAAATAATTAGTTTATTGCATTTTTAAGTACAACTTTCTCTTAAGCCGGGAAGATAGGGTGGTTTTCTTGCGAAGGGGTTGTAGCTCAATAATCGAAATGCTCTTGATTTAATAGTTTATTCTTAGAGGATATAAGCTATATGAATTATATCCGCAATACGATATATTTTAAGTTTTCTCAGCATCTTTCTCTTAAGTTAAATAAATTAAAGGGTTGTTTGGGGGTGAAGGGGATGAGCTCAAAAATCGAAACTATATAATTTCAAGAGCTCATAAATAGCTCGTAATTCTGCCGCAAAAACCGATTCAATATTCCTATTTTTAAGTAGTGGGGGGGGGCTGACTCAGCCCCCCCCCCCACTAGGGTATTAAATTCCTGCTCAGTGGAACGAGCTCAAAATTTTTAGTTTGCGGAATATGAGAGCTCATAAATAGCTCATAAATCAGGGCTATTTGTTTTTTAATTTTTGCAAGTGGGGGGGGCAGCTCAACACGGGTAAATATTGTAATTAAAACTCAACTGTAGCCTTAGGCTTTCTTAACATTTTGCTTTTTGATTCATTCGCTTATGTTGGATAATACAAAAGTTAGGTATTTTAACAACTAGCATCGTTCTTCATCAATACAGGATGTTTCAAAATAAGTGCGACAAACTTTAAGGGGAAATTCTGCATGAAAAATAATGACCGTTTCATTTATAAACATATGTCCGCAAATGCTTCGTTTCGGAGATACGGGATGTTGAATTTTTTTTTACAAACTGACGATTTATTTACTGCTTTAAAACCGGTTGAGATATGCAAATGAAATTTGGTGGGTTTTAAGAGGTAGTTATTGTGCATATTTGACATACAATTAAGAATTTTATATTCACCGTTGGCGTGCATCTGGGTCATATTACCCGGTCATATTACTCGTATGCACGCCAATGGTGAATATACAATTCTTAGCTCTATGCCAAACAATGCGCAATAATTACCTATTAAAACCTACCCAATTTCATTTGTATATCTCGTGCGGTTTTGGACCAATAAATAAATCGTCAGATTGTACGAGCAAATTCAACATCGCGTATTTATGAAACGAAGCATTTGCGAACATATGATTATAAACCTAACGGTCATTATTTTTTCATGCAGAATTACCCCTTAAAGTTTGTCGCACTCATTTAGAAACACCCTGTATTGATGAAGAACGTTGCTAGTTGTTAAAATACCTAACTTTTTTATTATCCAACATAAGCGAATGAATCAAAACAAAAATGTTAAGAAAGCCTAAGGCTACAGTAGAGTTTTAATTTCAATACTTTATATACGCTAGAATATTCCACAGGGTGTTCCGAACTTTGAGGAAAAAACACACTATCATTGTTACATCCGGTATAAAATAACACTTACCTGTTTAGCAAGAATATTATTACAGTGATATTTTTCAAGAATAAAACTATAATCTATTAAAAAAATCACTTAAATCGGCCAACAGGTTTAGGAAACACGAGACTTCAAAAATGACCAAATTTTTAGGTGGGCCGATTTCTATGCACGTAAGTTTAGTTTATGATATAATGCTGATTTATATTTAATGTTTATTAAAAACATATACAATGTGTGTTTTTATTGGGCGGGCGGGCCCGCATCCCAACTGGAACCAGGGCCCGCTGATCTATCAGTATGCTACTGCGTGGACAGGACACGTCAAAAACAAAGAGGTTCTGAGAAAGATGAATAAAGAAATGGAAATCCTAAATACCATCAAAACAAGAAAATTGGAATAGCTCGGATATATTACACGTGGAAAGAGATACAGCTTGCTCCAATTGATTATGCAGGGAAAGATTCAAGAAAAGAGAAGCATAGGGAGACGCAGAATATCGTGGCTGCGCAACCTGAGAGAATGGTACGGATGTAGGTATATCAATTGCACTTTTCAGAGCAGCCGTCTCTAAAATCCTAATAGCTATGATGATTGCCGACCTCCGACGCGGATATGGCACTTAAAGAAGCAGATTTCATTTTCTGGTACTACTTAAAGCTAATCTGGTATAAAATAATCGCTAATATCTATCTAAAGGAATATTATTAATCCAGAAGAAAAATGCATTCTTAATCGTGTGACAATATCTTCTCGTCGTTTACTAATTAATAATTTTCTACCACATAGGTTTTATCGTTAAATACAGTTTCATACTGTTGTATCCTTTTTATACAATGAATATTTAAGGGGAAATCAAAGACCAATTATTTGTGGTTTGCGGCTATTATTTGACCCAAAGAGCAGAAATAATATTTTTTAATACTTTAAACAAACCGCTTGACAAAAATAACACTTATCTAATAATGAATCTCAGATCAGATAGTAGTCACGTCTTAAGATAAATACATAATTAATCTTAAAAAAACTCCATTGAAATTCAAGACTTTTCTATTCTAGTCAAAAAGATAAATTTTAAATCTAGAACTCATAATTGATATTTGTCTATGATAAATAGTATAACAATGAATACAAAGGTGACTAAGTTAAAAAAACAATTTAAACTATTTAATGATGTACCTATTATACGCAATAAAATATGTAGGCATTTAAAATCATTACTTTTGTCTTCACTCAATTTTGAAAGAATGTGAAAACATTGAATTATCCACGTACGTCTATCCGTCCATCCCTAAGTCTGTCTGTCCATTCGTACGTCTGTCTGTCCGTCGGTAAACCCAACTCCTCCGTCATTATACCAGGTAGAATTACAATAAATGAGGTGTCGAATAAAAGCTTATAATCCAAGGACAGTACTAAAGGTGAGAAATTTTACTTCCGGTTTTAGAAATGCGACCGAAAGTAGTGTTTTAAAGTCACCGGAATAGTGCAAGTGATAGGTAGGTATATACTTGCGGTTTCATGACTGTCTGTCCGTCCGTCCGCGAATATAACTATTTCGTCACTATTCCAGGTAGAATCACAAACGATGTGTTTAATTAGACGAAGCAACTAAGCACCAAAAAGCCCAAAACCTAGGAATTTTGTGCAGTAAGATGGATCGTCATGCAACTTTTTTCATTCGACTCGAGAGAGTGTCAGACAATTTTGTGAACTAAATTGATCTCCGGCAAAAAAATTTGTGCATGAGATGGTGCGTCAAAGTGCGCCTCGAAGAGATGGAAAATGAAAAATTTAGAACTTAGGAAATATTGACGGAAATAAGTTCAATTTTTATATTTGGGGATTTTGGAGGTCACTGAACACGAATTTCAGGACGGCGATGGTCTTCGAGGTACCTGGTGCCCAGGGTGGACCTCGTCGCCTAGGACGATCGAATAATTCACGGGACGATCGAATAATTCGCGAAATGAAGATTGGATCGAAAAACTGAAAAGTACGTGTTCAATATTTTTCAAAAATCTGTCGAATGGCACTAAAGGGGACCCCTTACTAGGAGGAGGGGTGTGGGTAACTTTAAAATCTTAAATGAAAACCCCCATTTGTTATTACATATTTGGATTGCTCAAGTAAAAATAAGCAACTTTTATTTGAGACATTTTTTCCAATTATCGATAGATGGCGCTATAATCGGAAAAAACGATTTATTGTGATGCCATAAGTAAAATATAGAAACGGTCTAATATCTCGAGAAATACAGTTCCAAATGAAAGACCAAAAAATATGTGTTTAATATTTTTCAAGAACCTGTCGAATAATATCAAACACAACCCGCCACTCCACACCTGGCGGTGGGGTGGGGGGTAATTTTAAGATATTAAATAGGAATCCCCATGTTTTATTCCAGATTTGGATTCCTCATGAAAAAATAAGTAACATTTATTCGAAACATTTTTTAGAATTGTTGATAGATGGCGCTAATAAATACTGTTTTTCCGATTATAGTGCCAACTATCCGTAATTCGAAAAAATGTCTCAAATAATAGTTACTTACTTTTACGTAAGGAATCCAAATCTGCAATAAAAAATGGGTGCTTCTTTTTAAGATTTTAAAGTTACCCCCCATTCCACCTTCAGGAGTTGAAGTGGAGGGTCGTGTTTTATGTTATTCGGTAGGCTCATGAAAAACATTAAACACGTATTTTTTGGTTTTTTATTTGGAAGTGTATTTCTAGAGATATTATACCGTTTCTCTAATTTACCTATGGTATCAAGATAAATCGTTTTTTCCGATTATAGCGCCATCTATCCATAATTCGAAAAAATGTCTCGAATAAAAGTTGCTTACTTTTGCGTAAGACATCCAAATCTGCAATAAACAAATGGGGTTTCTATTTAAGATTTTAAAGTTACCCCCGCTCCACCTCCAGGGGGTGAAGTGGGGGTCGTGATTAGTGTCATTAGATAGATTTTTAAAAAATATTGAACAAGTATTTTTCAGTTTTTTTATCCAATTTTTATTTCGTGAATTATTCGATCGTCCCAGGCAACAAGTTCCACCCTGGGCACCAGATACCTCGGAGACCATCGCCGTCATGAAATTCGTATTCAGTGACCTCCAAATCCCCCAAAGTTAAAAGTTGAACTCATTTCCGACAATATCTCCTGAGTTAAAAATTTTTTATTTTCCATCTCTTCGAGATGCACTTTAAAGGTGCATTTTCTCATCCACAAACATTTTTTCCGGAGTTCAATTTAGTTCACAAAATTGCTTGACACCCTCTCGAATCAAATGCAAAAAATTGCATGACGATTCATCTTACTGCACAAAATTCCTAGGCTTAATGCTTCGTTGCCTCGTCTAAATGTAGTTTATAATTTATAATCCAAGGATGGTACACTTCACGTCATAAAAAACTGGTACAACTCTTATAACCAAAAATCGCGTTTTTCAAGTTGTGTATGTTGATCTCGCGTTGCCTGTTCAACGAAAATATGACATCAAACCAGGTAAAAGCAGAGCTGTGCGTCAGACGCATGTTTTTATTATACTAAAAACTAAAACAATATCGAGCATTATCGATCAATCAGTCACATTTATATGCATCCTAAAAAATCTCCTATTAATTTTGTAATTTTCCATCATCTCAATTAAGTCTCCATACATTGATTTCGTGTTTTATTATACCGTGAAATGGGGTGAGATTGATCAATTTTAACTTTATTTGATTTATATTTTAAACGTTTTTGTGACTGTTCTATATTTAAACACTTCACGTGTTATATTAGTATCTAAAGAGTAGTGATTTAATACTAGTTTTGTTTTAATTATTAAGAAAATCCACTTATCTCATAAAAAAAGGGTGATCAATCTTAGACCCGTGACTGGGGTGAGATTGATCATGATGATTTTATAGCATGAAACAGTAGTGCTTTTAAATAGAATATGATCAATCTTAACCCTGACTAATTCGGTCAGACAGTTTTTCGAATTTTTACAAAGGGGTGAGATTGATCATGCGGGGTGAGAATGATCACACTATTTTTATTGTACTCTTCTTTATTTATACAAAAAAAAACATATTTTAACAATTAAAAATGTAATTCAGAACAATTTATAAAAAAAGAAAATTTGATTTAACATTCTTTTATATTAATTTCTCCGCGAAAATTATGTTTTTGTATCCTATCAGAAATCGTCTCAAGTGTCGGATCTGGTAGTAAGGCAACTACTTCCTTGAAGGGAACAGTGGATATGTAATTTTCAATTACTTTGAAAATCTTCCTCGATCCTGCTGATTTAAGGCCGAAAAACTTTTGACGAACATTCTCAAATCCATTGCACTTAGAGGATATCCCCAATCTGCACACGTTAAAATGCTATTTATAATGGCTACTTCTTCTTCATATGTGAATTAAGATTGTCCACCTATTTTCTTAATCTTCCTTCCATGGTATTTGTTATTCAAAGTCCCGTAGGACAATTTGTATTTTTTTGCGGCTTTTCTTAGCGATAATCCATTTTCCAATACATCTTGCAACGCCTGATTAACATGTTCTTCATTAAAATTGCCATACGTTCCACTGCCTAATTGCCTTTTGTACGTTCTTCCCATTTTGATTGATATTCTTAAATCTGTAACAAAAATTATAAATTAATTTCTGAAACGTACATAACGTGGGGTTAGATTGATCACTTGATCAATGTCACCCCATTCAATATTATCCGCCATCTTAAAAAAGCTGGCGTTAGTTAAAATGCTAGATACCTAAAATTATTATTACAAAACCATACAAAATAATTTTATAACACTAGAAATAGCGAACTTACCTCTGTTCTTCCTCTACCATCAAAAGTACACAAACTATAAAAATAGGACAAAAATTATGGTTAATTTCAAAGCCACAGAACTTCTTCCCAATGCCAATTGCAAACTAACAACGACGTGAACTGATCATAGTCAAGATCCAAGAAATGAATAGCGCCACGCCCAGAAACAATTTTACATTGTTGCCGGTTGTATCTACATATATGTGATACAACAACAAATGATCAATGTCACCCCGGGAGATCAATCTCACCCCATTTTACGGTAATTTATGAAAATATTCCAATTCAAAAATAATGATGGATAATAAATCTTGAGATGACTTTAAATTATTATATTTAATGTCAAATCGAGAGGTGGATTGGTTTCTTGTAAATTGTAGCACAAAACTGTATTAAGTTTTGTAGAATAAATAAAACATACTGGAAAAATTAAAAATTTAATTTGAAATTAATACAAAATAAATAACTTTCACAGTGAACAAGTGTGAAATTTAAAGCAATATCAAGCAATTACAATTCGAAATATGCATTTTTAAACTTTATTTTTTTGTATTTAGATTTGGTGTAATTCCGTTATCTGTGATGGCAACAACGAAGCGATTCACGAACCATTGTGTCCAGTTTTAACACAGGTTTACATTGGGAAAAATTGTACCAGTTTTGTATGACGCGAAGTGTATTAAAGGTGAGAAATTTGACCTAGAACTTCCGGTTTTAGAAATGCAACCGGAAGTGCTGTTTTAAAGTCATCGGAATAGTAGAAGCGATATATTATTCGAGATAAGAACAAATGAACAGCGAGAACAGCTGAAAATGAATGCAACCTTCTCTAATGAGTTTTTCCAATGCCATCAAAAATATAGAACAAAAATACCAAGCATAGTGATGATTATATGATTGCCTTATTATCAACAGACTTAACCACTTCATTGTTACCGATAGGTGATTCAAGAGGCAGTGAACATCAACAGGTAAATGAATAAAAGTGAACCGATACAATGTCAATACTGACCTGTAACACCTAAGAAGACATTGCGTTTCTCAGATTTTCTTAATAATATGTCTGAACGTATATACCAGAGTATAAGTAAACAGGTTTCATTAAAAATTGCAGCAGACTGGTATCAATCAGGTATCACGCAACGAGAAGCAGTAATATTTTTTACCATAACTTTATAAATTTTATTAAAATAATTTTTGAATATTTAGATTTTTGAGTAAATATTTGTAACAAAAATATTAGTGCAAAATACAGTTATTTACTAATTTCATTGTTTAGAAAACAATATTTTTTAAACAATGCTAATATCTACATAATACAGGGTGTAACAAAAATACAGGTCATAAATTAAATCGCATATTCTGGGACCAAAAAATAGTTCGATTGAACCTAACTCACCTTAGTATAAATATGCACATAAAAAAGTTACAGCCATTTGAAGTTACAAAATGAAAATCGATCTTTTCCAATATATCGAAAATTCCTAGAGATTTTTTATTGAAACTAGACATGTGGTACTTTTATGGCAGGAGCATCTTAGAAAAAAATTATAGTAAAATTGTGACACCCCATAAAAATTATATGGGGGTTTTGTTCCTTTAAACCCCCCAAACTTTTGTGTACGTACCAATTAAATTATTATTGTGGTAGCATTAGTTAAACACAATGTTTTTAAAACTTTTTTACCTCCTAGTACTTTTTCGAAAAGTCAGTTTTTATTGAGATATTTTGAATATGAGTCAAATCCACCACATATTTTTAAATGGTTAAGTACGATTAGGAGACTTGGTAATCGTATGAAAATTTATTTATAATTTACATTTTTAGGCATATTTTGAACCATATTAAAAAAGAAGCCACATCTTAATAAAATGTGCCTTATCGAAAAAATATTAAGAGACAAAAAAGTTTTAGAAACATTGTGTTTAACTAATGGTACCGCAGTAATAGTTTAATTGGAACGCACACAAACATTTGGGGGGTGTAAAGGAATAAAACGTCCATACAATTTTTATGTATACATTTTAAAAAAGAAGCCGCAACTCGATAAAAACTGCCTTATCGAAAAAATACTAAGAGACAAAAAAGTTTTAAAAATAGTGAGTTTAACTAATGGTAGCACAATAATAATTTAATTGGAACGTACACAAAAGTTTGCGGGGTTTAAGGAAACAAAACCACCATAAAATTTTTATGGGGTGCACAAATTTCACTATAATTTTTCTTAAGATGTTCTTGCCATAAGAATGCCACACGTCAACTTTCAATAAAAAATCTCTAAATAGTTTTCGATATATTGGAAACAATCCATTTTCACTTTATAACTTCAAAGGGCTATAACTTTTTTTATGTGCACATTTGTATAAAGGTAAGTTAGGTCTAATCGATGTATTTTTGGTCCCAGAATATGTGATTTAATTTATGACCTCTTTTTTGGTTACACCCTGTATAATAAGTAGAATGGGCTTAGTGTAGAAATATAGTGGAGCATCGCACATCGCCAGGTACTTCGTTACGTTTGAGGACCAAAATAATCATTTTTTTCAGGACGCACCGCACCGCCCTTCGCGCATCGCACATTACTCTGGGCTAATTAGCAAAATTCATGGAAAAGTTATTTACCAGCAATTTTATTGCTGGAATCGAATTATAAGATCCTATATATTAATAATATAGGTATGCAAAGTCCACAGATAGTGTGCTACTTTTTTTATAAACAAAATGGCGCCGACAAATCGTATTTTTTTCATTTATTGCTCTATAACTCCGAAGATTTTAACTTTACAACAAAAACACCCAAAATGAAAATTCACTGCAATTAAATTCTGCATAGAGATATGTTTTTCACGATTTGCTCCGACGAAAATTTTCCTCGAAAAATGCGGGTATTCCTAACAAAAACCATAATTTTCAAATAAAGCTTTAGGTAAGTAATTATTAATCAATAATTAAATAACTTAGTGACATCAAAGATTTCTTGGTATAGATTGTAATTCCAGAAGCCTGTGAAAATTAAACGAATATTTTAGCAACAATTCAATTGTTAATTAACAATTTACGATCGCAATAATAACCAAAATAATCATGATACATTGATCAAACTTATAAAGATTATAAAGATGAGATGCTTGTTTAATATTTTATCAGCAAAATATAAATTTTTCTTTTTTTTTTGCATAATCTTTAAATTTTGAAAAAAAAATACTTATAATACGTTGGTCTAATTAGTAAAGTACAAAGAAAGGTCATTTACCAGCAATTTTATTGCTGTAATCGAATTATAAGATCTTATATATTATTAATATAGGTATGCAAAGTCCACAGATAGTGTGCTACTTTTTTGATAAACAAAATGGCGCCGACAAATCGTATTTTTTTCAATTATTGCTCTATAACTCCGAAGATTTTAACTTTACACCCAAAATACTCATATAAAAATTCACCCCAATTTAATTCGACATAGAGGCATGGTTTTCCCGATTTGCTCGGACGAAAATTTTCCTCGGAAAATGTGGGTTTTCCCAACAAAATCTCGAATATTCAAATAAATTTTTTGGGCCAATAATCATTTATCAATAATTATATAGCTTGGTGAAATAAAAGCTTTCTTGGTATAGATTATAAATTCAGAAGCCGGTTAAAGTGAAACGAATATTTTAGCAACAATTCAATTGTTAATTAACAATTTACAGTCGCAATAACAACCAAAATAATCATGAGACATTAATCAAACTTAGAAAGGTTATAAAGGTGTGATGCCTATTTAATATTTTGTCGACAAAATATAAATTTTTCATATTTTTGCATAATCTTTAAATGTTTAAAAAAATTGTTATAAACAAATTAACATTTCTTAGAAATTGTTTATTATATTCTAATTTTAAAAAATACTTAAAATGCGTATTTCATAGGTCTTGAAAATGAATGCTTTAAAAAAATTTTCCGACCATTTGCAAAAAAGTTAGGAAACAGCAAAATAAATATACGATAGCTCCATTGTTTATAATTTGTTTTAATTGTTTCAAAGCTTAAAAGTGAGTCTATGGTACAATCTAATTACTCACAAAGAATGTCAAAAATTAGTGCAATGGTTATATTTTAATCAAAGATTAAAAATACTTTTTTTTGTAATTTTTAGCGCGAAATTAGGCTTGATACAGAGCCGGAGATAAAATGTTCACTCGAAGCGACTGACACGCTTAAACTCGCGCGAGTTGTGTATGTGGGCGGGTATAGGCCATTCCACGAACATACGCCTGTTTTGGATTACTTCGACAACGAATATTTTACTGTGCAAAATAAGAAGTACGAAAGTAAATGGCGTTAATAATTATTCCAATAAACAACAACGTAACTTGCAATTTACTTTGGTTCTTTTTATTTTGCACAGTAAATTATTCGTTGTCGAAGTAATCCAAAACAGGCGTATGCTCGTGGAATAGGGTATAGCTACGGTACTGTATTATTCTACTTTCGCGCGTGTAAATTACAAAAAAATATATTTATAATCTTTAATTAAAATATAACCATTAAGCTGATAATCGATATTGTTCTATAAATAATTAGCTTGTACTTTAAACTCACTTCTACGCTTTGAAAGAATTAAAAAAAAATTAATAACACCGTAGTAATAGTATGTTTATTTTGCTGTTTCATAACTTTTTTGCAAATGGTTGCAAAAACATTTTAAAGCATTTATGTTCAAGATATTTGAAATGCGCATTTTAGCTATTTTTTAAAATTATAATATAATAAAAACTTTCTGAGAAACATTAATTTGTTTATAACTATTTTTTTAAACATTTAAAGATTATGCAAAAAAATAAAAAATTTATATTTTTGTCGACAAAATGTTAAATAGGCATCTCATCTTTATAAGATTTCAAAGTTTGATCAGTGCATCATAATTATTTTGGTTATTATTGCGACCGTAAATTATTAATTAACAATTGAATTGTTGCTAAAATATTCGTTTAGTTTTCACCAGCTTCTGGAACTATAATCTAAACCAAGAAGGCTTTTAAGTTACCAAATTATTTAATTATTAGTAAATAATTACTTATCTAAAACTTTATTTGAAAATTAAAGATTTTGTTGGGAAAACCCGCATTTTCCGAGGAAAATTTTCGTCGGAGCAGATCGGGAAAAACACGTCTCTATGCAGAATTTACTCACGGTGAATTTTTATTTGAGTGTTTTTGTTGTAAAGTTAAAATCTTCGGAGTTTTAGAGCAATAATTGAAAAAATCACGATTTTCGGGCGCCATTTTGTTTATAAAAAAAGTAGCACACTATCTGAGGACTTTGCATACCTATATTATTAATATATAGGATCTTATAATTCGATTCCAGCAATAAAATTGCTGGTAAATAACTTTTCCCAAAAATGGCCTATTCTCCGATAATCAGCCCAGACTACATAGCTGGGTACCAATTCCTCGCCTACGTAAATTGAGCTAGCTTTTTCTGATCGTCGCACAGTGATTGTTTTATAGAGATGGATAAAGATAAATGAATTAGTTGTGTGTTTATACTTGTACCAATTTGCAGCATAAAAGCAAATGTCCGCAATAGTTTGGTTTTAACAAAATTGTGGAAATCAAGAAAGGAAAGAAGTAAATTCGCTGTAGTAAGTTCGGTTCATATTAGATGATGCACCGCCATTTTCGTTTGTTCTTTGCAAAAACACCTTTTCTTAAAATTAGAATTTTCATTAAAATAATTTCCTAGGGAATTTTTCTAGGCACCCAGTGCCTAGAGTGCCAGTGTCATAAGTTCGAGTATCCGGAGTACTCAATTGTTGCAGTACACCATCGGGAACTACCATCTGACTCCTCCCTAAGAAGATGTCGAGCTGTAAATAACCTAGGACAGCACCGAAAGAAGCCTGCAGACCACCAGCTAAGTTTCTTAATAAAATCTGTCACCTGTCTGTCACCAGAGATAGATTATTTTTATATAAAGTAACTTTATAAATACTAAAATGTAAATATTGAATGGTATTGCGTTTGAACCGTATGTACAGAGAATCCAGAGGAGTAGGATACAAGGATCCACAAAAATCAAATGTTCGCCGTGTTGATGTTGACGATGTAACGGTGTTGACGTGATAACAACGCTTGCTACGTCCGATGTAACGATGATGCAGAGGAAAACGACGACGTAATTAACAAAAAAAAAAAAAAGAATAAATATGCGGTGTAAGGTGCGTCAATACGGCCACTATGCGATGTGCCGTGCGCATCGATAGGTACGAACGGTTGTAGCTGTATCCTTTATTACGAACCCTCAAGAAGTTGACCATGACCATACCTCGCTGGTATCTGGACATTGCCCAGTGGGCAATTCATTTTTATTTTGAAATAAATCTACAGACACATCAAGATTTACATAAATCTGTCTTAACAATATGTCATTAGAAGATATATTTCCGACTTAAAGATGCAGTTGATCTCCGTTACTATTTTTTTAATCTTTACTAACTAGTTTAACTTTTAGCTAGCTATTAACTATTTTATAAAAATAATAGCTTTAACTATTATTTTTTCTTGTTATGTATGAATTAGGAATAAAAGTCCTTTTAAAATCCGCAAAAATATACAGGCTGTCCCATTTAAATTAAATAGGTTGAGAATATTTCCGATATAACTGGAGCTAGTAAGAAAAAATATGGCGTCAGATACACTCTGTGTCATTGTACCTACTTGCATCCACAGTTTCATAACTGGCATCTTTTTTGTATCATACTTATTTATAAGATATTTAGTTTGTTTCATACTTTCATTCTAACCCTGCATTATAGTCAATAAAGCTCGTGAATAGTGCGAAAATAATTATAAGTATTTTTTTGGGAAATTATCTGTTAATTTTAAATACAGGAGCAAGGTTATCTACATAATAGAATAGTTTAATTCTACTGATAAATATCTGTGTCAAAAATATGTACATACTTATATCTTCTTTTTATCTCTACCTGAAAATATTTTGTTACGCTCTTCTAATCATTTGGTGAATTTAATCCTGTCGCCAGGTGGGTACAACGGTCTCCTTTATTCAGATGGACTTACCCAAGTGTTTTTTATGTATTTTGACCCTTAGAACACGAATTTTTTGGGTAATAGTTGATCCGGATGGCAATAAGATTGTTATAGACAAAGAACTTGAGAAATTACATAACAGCGATTTTTCGCAAAACAAGACATTTTTTTGAATTTTTTTTGTGTCATTCTAAGCAAAAAATGTTCTTACAAGTTTTTTCTGTAGGATGCATAGTTTTCGAGATAAACGCAGTTGAACTTTAAAAAAAGTTATTGAAAAATTGCAATATTTGAACCCGAATAACTTTTGATTAAAAAATAAAATAGCAAGTTCAAGTAAAATTTTACCGGTGGTTTTTTGAGATATGATATGATATAACTGAAGATGTAGCTATTATTATATTACTTGCTATTCTAGAGCATCTAGAGCAATTCTATGAGTTGTTGATAAAGTCACTTAAACGACTTAAAAAAGAAGATATAACTATTATTATGGGTGACTTCAATGCGAAAATTGGTAAAGGGAGAAGCGATGAATTCATAGGTGATTTTGGTCTAGGACAGAGAAATGAAAGGGGAGACAGATTAAATCTGTTTGTAGAAGAAGAAGAATTTGCAATACTAAAAAAATTCTTTAAACTACCACCAAGACGCTGGTCCACCTGAATCTTCCCGCAAGATCAACCAGGAAACGTAATACGGAATCAAATTGACTACATAATGGTGAACAAGAGATTCCGTAATAGATGCCTATCGGCATCCACTGTATTGCAAGAAAAGTTGAGTCTAACATTCCACATAATGCACAAAAAATTTTAAGACGATTGGTCAATTAGTTTAAATTTTATTCAATTTGTTTATCGCAAAGAGGTTTTTTTGCCATGTTATTGTTCAGAAAATAATAATGACATAACAATTCTATGGAAACCACATGCAAGAAGAATAGTTATATATTCAAAATGTTGAAAAAAATCATTTAAAAATCGTTTTTATCACTCCGAAAAAAGTTTAATAAAACAGAGTCATTTTTGGCTTTAAAACAATTTGAACAGCTTTGTTAATGTTGACTATAGAGTAAATCTACTTTACGATTTCAAAAGCTGATTATTTTACACGAATTTTCTGAGAAAAACTTTTTGCCTAGGTTAATTAGGCTCAAAGTTAGCCACTTTTATTATTTAATTCGCAGTTACTTCTATATACATCAAATTCTCCTGTAACAGTGTTAGTTACCATACTACTCTGAAATGGCTTGGCAGATTTTTATGAAATTTTACACGTATATTCTATAAGATGAAGAAGAGGTTAAAATCTATTTTTTATACCCATAAGGTATAAGGGGGGTTGCCCCCTGACATTTTTTTTTATTTTTTTGGACAAAATTATCTACCTTAATTTTATATGATGTAGAATTAAAAAATACATACAACCCTTAATTTTCACTCTTTTATCACCAACCCCTATTTGTTAACAGCCATCTATATATTTACATCTATAAAATTCTCCTGTCACCGTGTTACTTTCCATACTCCTCCGAGACAGCATGACCGATTTTTATGAAATTATATATGTATATTCGGTAGGTCTTAGAACCGGTCGTAATCTATTTTTCATATCCCTGAGTGATAAGGGGAGTTCCCCCTAACATTTTGTAATGTTAGGTGAGGGTGTGTGTACATAACGTACTCTATAAGACTACGAGTACATACAAATTTAAAAAATTATTATCAAAATCCATCAACAAGCTCCGGCGATATTAATCGCAGAATATGTTTGCAGAATCAGTTTCATTTTTTCAGTGCACGGATTTTAATAATTCCCCTAAACCGACCACGAATTAATTCCGTTCGGACACCATTTTTAAAACTTTATTAACCATTCTGTTGAGGTTCAAAGTTTACCCAAACTTTTACACATAAACTATATATCTTCAACTTCAAAATAGCTCTAGTTAGGTTGCTTAATTGTTATAAACAAAGTAGCCGTCAATTAAATAAACTTCAAAAGTGGCTAACTTTGACCGTAATTAACCTAGGCAAAAAGTTTTTCTTTGAAAATTCTTATAAAAAATACCAGTTTTTCAAATCCTATTGTAGTTTTAGCCTACAGTCAATATTAACAATGTTATTCAAATTGTTTATAAGCCAAAAATCACTCTATTTTAGTAAAATGTTTTCTAAGTGATAAAAATGACTTTTCAATGATATTTTAAACGCTTTAAAAATATGACTATTCTTCTTTCACATTGTTTTTACAGAATTGGTATATCATTATTATTTTCTGAACAATAACATTGCGAAAAAAAGCTCTTTGCGATAAACAAATTGAATAAAATTTAAACTAATTGACGAATCGTCTTAAAATTTTTTGTGCATTGTGTGGACTGTTTGACTCAACTTTTCGTGCAATATTAAAGTCTTAAATTCATTTTCGCAAAAGTTGTAGCAAATTTTTTATTTTCGAAATTTTAGTTTTGTTTTGTAATATCCGAAGCAACAAATGATGGGACCAAAATTCAAAAAGCGCTATTTTAAACCTTGGCTCCTCGACAAAAGAAAAATATTATAAATAAGATATTTAGTTGCCCTATTTTTACCTGTAGCGATTTAAACGAAAAAACTTCAATTTTTGACCATTATTTGTTAATAATTAAATTTCTCGTCCAAACTGTGACGGGCATTTTTGTATTTATAATGTATTAGATATATAGTACCCAAAAAACCCATTTGCAATCTGACTGCTCAAGTGTCCCGAACATCTATTCTAGTTCTATTTTGAACTTTTTGGTATCTTCACGAAGTCGTACACAAGCCGTACCAGTTTCGTAGATGCTCTAAATCAATGCAATATAGCGGTACTCAATGCGGTAGTCCGTCAATGCTCAAAGTACTTTATGATGATCTATAGTGTCAAACGCCTTTTCATAGTCTACAAGTATAAGAAAGACAGGCTTGTTATATTCTGTGCGCTTTTCTATGCGTTCTATTTAAAAGTTGGCAAATATTTTTCCATCCTTCAGGCATTTTGGGCGCAGAACCTTTAAACTTTTATTTTTATCAATTACTTGAGCTTTGTGTTTGGTGCTATAATTTCTGATATCTTTTCGAATTGATTTTGACATATATGTGTTTTTGTTTAACAGTAATTGTTAGAAAATTATCCGGGTATTTGTCTTTCAATAAATTTATACAGGGGAACCTCGATAAGTCGGATTATTCGGGATCGCGGCCAATTCGGGCTATCAAAAATCCGGGTTAGCCGGAGAATATGGTAAAAATTAACGAAATACATATAAATAATAAATAAATACACATTATAATTGCAAAATAATAAAATACATATGCACAGTACATCTAAATTACGTCAGTTGTATACAGTATCATTGTTCATCATTTGTATACAGTATTGTCTATTTCTGGGTAAAAAACTCAGTCAAAGTGAAAAAATGTTGTTTTGTCTGATGAAAAGCGGTCCGGGTTAGCCGAACTTCCGGGTAATCGGAGGCCGACTTATTGGGGTTCCACTCTTTATATTTTATCCTCTTTGCTTAACCCTAGAAGGACCAAAGAGGGTTAAAAAGTATCCACAACATTGCATTACATCAGATTTTCTAAACACATTTGTTCCTAAAAATCTCAAATAATTAGTAGTTGTCGGCGTACTACCGTCATATTAGATGGCATAATTAGCATTTCTATCATTTAATTCATTTCCTCATACTTTTATAAAAACTTGACAGTGGACTATAAATAATCCCCTTGAATACCTTCAACACCATCCCAAAACAGGGCCGCGTTTAGGTCAATTGACGCCCTAGACAACTCTCTAGTAGCCGCCCTTCAAAAATGTACCATTTTTGCGAAAAAAAAAATTGCAGATATATCTATTTAAATAAGAATACATTAAAAATGGATTTAAACTACGATGTTTATATACCTCTAACAGAAAAAACTGTCATTCCAGTTCGATCACATCAGAGACTTCTTTTCGAAAAAAGACTTTTTTTCTTAACAAAATCGACAAATTGTTAACAAGTTCTTGCGTCATACTTGATGGGAATTTTTTTTTTTAATTATTGACATTTTCGAAAATGATCTTTCAGAAGACACTTTGGCAACTGGGATGCACAAATAAATGTGCAAAGCAATGTCAAAATTAGGGAAAATATCTTTCAATCCACTTAGTGCAGTCACTGAAGGTTTCACCTCCGATTTCGTTGAACATCCATCGATTTTCATGAAAATTGGTGAGTAGTTAGAGGATACCTCAAGAAACAAAGGTGACATGATACCAACTTGCGCTTTTACCGTGGTGGTGGATGCCACCCCTTATCGGGGGTGAAAATTATTATTTTTTAAATAATACCATAAATCGATACAGAGACAAATACTAAGCAAAATTTGTTATATGTATAAAGTTATTAATATAAATCAATACTTTTTAAGTTATTAAAGATCAAAGATTTTATTTTTTTTCGTAAAAAATGCATGTTTTAAAGCAGTTTTCCCCGTATAACTCAAAAGCTATAAGCTTTAACAAAAAAGTTATTAAAAAATAAAACGGGATAATACCCGAAGGTTGGCTGTATACCATCTAGTTAAATAAAATTAACATGAAGTAAAACTCCCTAGTGTAGTTGGTATATTCTCCCTAAATATACCAACTACACTAGGGAGTTTTACTTCATGTTAATTTTATTTAAAAAAGTTATTATTAAAAAGATTGAAGATAATAAAAAACTGAATACACACCTCACTTAAAGAACTAAACGAATGTTAATTCAAAGTGAGTTATAGGTAATTGAATGTATATTTTTTTCGATAAGTACTCAAATCTAAGTATTCAAGCTTAAATAACGGGAAAACGATGCATTTTATAAAATATACCTGCTAAACACCTGTCGAAGTACCTATCAAATAAGTTCTAGTAGAAGTTAATAACATCACAATTAAGCAAGTTATGATAAAAATAGGAGAACCCTTTAGAATTTTTTAGGAAACATTGAAAAATAAAACAAACGCCATTTCCACCAAAATTAAAATGTATAGTAATCCTTAGAAGAATTTATTTATATCAGCATAAGTAATGATTTTAACAATAATTTTGACCGGTTTAGAGTGCATATTTTTTAAAAAAAGATAGAATTTAAAAAAATCAGAATTTTTAAAATTCACATTCAGCTTTAAAATTGTAATTTTCATTTTCTTTTTATAATAACTCCAAAAATACTCAATATACGTAAAAAGTGGTACATATATGTATAACCAAATTTTAGTTTTTTCTATATCAAATATTTTACCTTTTTACTATTTCTGTAAAAGTAAACTATAACAATAACCGAGATCCAAAACGAGAAACGTTTAAACTTAAATTTTGCTGCGAGAACCATGTAACCGGGGCCATTTAACCTTTTATTTTTAAAAAAGTAAGGGGTTTAAAGGATTAAATTCAACGTGGTTTAATAGCCATTAAAATTGACTTTCAAATGGTTTTTAGACAAACCTAATATCGCAAAAACTACCGGAGTTATTTAAAAAAAAAACAATAACTTTTTTGGAAAAATTTTTAAAAGATAAATTTTGAAAAATATTTTGTGCATAAATTTTAATGCTATCAACTTGTTCGGGGGCTCATTTGATAGATATTTTTTTAGTAATTTGACAAATGTTTAATAAGGTTATGTTATAAAATGCATTATTTTCCCGTTATTTAAGCTTGAATACTTAGATTTGGGTACTCGCCGGAAAAATATACATTCAATTACATATATCTCACTTTTAGTTAACATTAAAAGACTTTTCCAGTAAGGAGCTTATTTTATTTTTTATTAGCTTTAATTTTGGTAATAATAGCTTTTTTGCAAAATCTTATAGTTTTTGAGTTATTTATGAAAAAGCGGTTGAAACATGCATTTCTCTCACGAAAAATTAAAGTCTTTGATCTTTAATAACTCAAAAAGTTTTGAATTATTTTAATAATTTTGTGTAACAAATTTTGCTTATAGTCCATTCTTTGACGGTTTTTGCGGTAAATTTTAAAGAACCGCTTGGATTGACTTGAAATTTGGCATACATATAGATAATATGTCAAAGAAAAAAAGTGATATTGTGCCGATGTGTGCTTTTGCTCTGGGGGTGGGTACCACCCCTTCTCGGGGGTGGAAATATGTAACCTCAAAATAACTCGGAAATTAATAGATATTTCAATTCTGAGTAAAAAATCTTATATACGACTTTTTCGGTAAATTGATATTTAGCAAGTTATTCACGATCGAAATTGATGATTTCCTACATGAAAAATGCATGTTTTTGAGTGGATTTTCAAAAATATCTCTAAAATTATGCATTTTTACGAAAAAGTCATTATAATCAAAAAGAAACCTATTAAATGAGTGAATGGAGTGGTGTTCTTTAAATTATTATAGGAATAACACAACCTAAGTTACAGCCTACTTAAAATCGGGGTTTTTTCGAATTAACCTTGAATCAAAAATTTTATCATTAAATAACGCAAGAAATAGAGATTTTTAGAAAAATATTATGGAAACATCTTTAAATATTTTACTGATGCCTTTAAAAGGTGGTATGATAAAAGTGATTTGGATAAAAAATGGCTGAGTTATTACAAAAACAAAACAATTATGTCGTTGAAAAATCAAAAGAGTAATTACTTAAATTGGTAAATTTTCCACAAATATAAAAATTAACATTATTCCATACACAATTGGGTTTATTTATAGCCTGACTACGCGTTCTGAGATTTTAAGCAGTTTAAAGTGCTTAGGTTTGAAAAAAATTTCAATTCAGTATTAAATTATTTTTTGATAATTTATAAATGTTTTCAATTTTTCCAAAATTACTTGAAAACTAAAAGAAATCTGAAAAATATATATCAATACTAAAATGTAGTATTTTTCATACTAAAACTTATTCAGTTTTTTCAATGTCTCTATGGTAAACACTGAGTGAGATATTTATATTTTAAGTTTGCACGTAAGTGTGAGAAGCAGTTTTCTAAGCTCTTTGAATCGCATGCTTTAAAAATCAAAGACCTCCAGAAAGTCCAGCTTCTGTATACTTTTAGCACTTACAATTCCCCATAAAATAAGCTTTGGAACAATGAAATAGCTTGAAAATTGCAGAAGGTTATCGTTAAAAAACCATATTGAAACTTATGTCGAACACTTTTTAAGCGTTGATATACTCGTATTTTATTTTTTTTTTTTCATGAAAAAGGCGCATCGTATGAAAAAAAGGGAAGATATATTTTCTGTTATAAATTAAATAAGTAACTCAAAAATGCTTTTTAATTTGAAATACCTCAGTGGTGTACTATTTTTTTTTTTAATTCAGACTAGTAGCTGTATTCGCGCCAATGGTGAATATAAAATTCTTAATAGTAAGTCTGTCAATAAATGCGTAATAACTACCTCTTAAAACCCACCAAATTTATTTCATTTGCATATCTCAACCGGTTTTAGAGCAATCAATAAATCTTCACTTTGCAAGAGAAATCTCAACACCCTGTATCTTGGAACTTCATTAGCTACGACACTGGTTCTACTAGGTCTCCAAACTTCATACATACACAAATTTTTTCAGTTTTTCATAATATATATTTCTGCTCGGAATATTTTTTCGATAAAATACTTACTTTTTGAGTTATTTGCGAAAAACCGTCTAACAACGTGGTTCTTTTGAAAAATGAACATATTCACTCGCAAATAACTCGAAAAGTATTGACTTAGTGAAAAAACTTTATAGAACAAAAGTTGCTTAGAATTAGTCAGTTTATCCATTTTCGGACTTATTTTGGACCTATATTTTTTCACCCCCGAGAAAGGGTGGAAATCACCCCCAGGGCAAAAGTACACATCGGTACTACATATATCACTTTTTTTCCTTAACTTATTAGCTATGTGAATGCCAAATTTCATGTCAACCCAAGGGGTTGTTTAAAATTCACAGGATTTGCAATATTTTAACGTGAGTGAATGATCTAATAAATCTATTTGTAGGGGTAATTTATAAGGGTTGAAAATATTAAATACTTAATAAACAAATTGCAAACATAAAATAAAGTTTAGATCACTACAAAATACATTATTACTTAATTTAAAGTTACAAAATATTTTTTAAACAAATTCTTATTTAGAGGGTAGTGTTTAAGGGTTTAAAAATAGTTATAAACTATAAAATACATTTCAATATAAGAAACAATCAAATTCCTATATTTAACATACTATTTAACGTACCTACACATAATTTAGATTTAAATAACGCTTATATCGGCTGTTTATAATTTTTGGTAAAAAACGGTAGTTTTCACCCCTTAAAAATAAAAAGCAAACATTGTAGTCATATCACTTTTGAAGAGAAGGATAAGATGAGCTTATTTGCAAAATTTCTTCTAAATTGTAGCGGTTCTTTAGAATTTAGAGGTCTTGCAATATTTTTACCGTTAACGAACGGACTATTAGAATTTGTCCCTCTATCGAATTCTGGGGATATTTTTAATAAAATAATTTTCACCCGGAAGGGGTGGCATCCACCCCGGGGTAAAAGCGCGACACCATGTCACTTTTGTTTCTTGAGATATCCTCTAACCACTCATCAATTTTCATGAAAATCGATCTAGGTTCAATGAAATCGGAAGTAATAGCTCATATTCACCTTCAGTGACTGCAGTAACTCTTCTTTAAATATTAAGATATGTCAATTATTGGTGATTTAATTGTTGTATCCAAATGACCCTTCACGTGAATGCATTCAGGTATTAATGATGTATCTTGGTCGTCTTTATTTTGTATCAGATTTTCAGCTTCTTTAATAATTTCTTCATTGCCTAATTTTGGCAAATCTGTTAATAACACGAAAACGTTGATAAATAAGTCGATAAGATTCCAGACGTCTATTCAGGTCTCTTATCAGAGTGTCGATTATAATATAGAATGTGTGGAATTTCATCTAATCACTAGCTGAAAAATTTAGTTGATCATCAAATTGAATTTTTCTTTTTCTCCTTCGTATTTCTTTATATGTTTTATTTGAGCACAATTTTTTAGCTTCCTTGCGGTAAAGTAATTTGAAAGAGCTTCATACTTTTTAATGACAGAAGCCAGATCCATAATTTTTGTATACAAATATTTTTTGTACAGTATTTTTGCCGCCCTCTCATAATGTGCTGCCCTAGGCAACTGCCTATATTGCCTAATGGATAAAGTGGCCCTGTCCCAAAATGGAAATAGACGATATCATTCATGCGTCAAATTAGCGAAATTTAAAAGAAAAAAGGCCAATATAGGCAAAAACAACCATAGTTTGTTCAAAATTCATGTATATGCGGTAAGCACAGCAAGAAGTCAAAAATGTTTCTTTATCCTACGATGATGCCAATTCCACTGAAGCCGAATACTCCGGGTAAATTATAAATTCGCTTTTTTCAACTGTTCCATTAAAGTATAGGAATAATTTAAAGGTGTTATTTTTAGATTAGTTTAAATAAAGAAGCACGTTTTTGATTAATTTATGTGTGGAATTTATTGACCCTCCTTGATCCTCGCTGTTTCTTGTAAAATGTTGGTCCTGCGAGGGTTAATCGTTATATTTTGTTTGATATTTTTCAATCTCATTTTTTATATAACCCTGTACTGGTAAATGAAGATAAAGTTCTTAAATACTGAAATATTTCACGAAATTATCTTCTAATTTAAACTAGAGCAAGGTTAATTATATATAACAGAGTAGTTATATTGTACTGATAAATATCTGATGCATTATTATGTATATAATGGTATCATCTCCTTATCTCTATCTGAAAATATTTCGATTATTTTGTTATGCATTTCTAATGATTTGCGAATTTTCTAAAACCGGACCTGCTTTACACTTTTATAAAACATAATTGCACTAACCTCGACACTTAGTCACATCCTAGTGTTCTGTTGTACACATACAATTTGTAGCAATGGAACGAGTTAAAAACTTTGAAGAACTAATCAGGGATTACATCGGCCCTAACAAAACTATAGTGGAAGCCAAAACCGGTGACTTAACAGCGCCTGGAGAAAACTATTTAAGTGACATGATCAAAATCGATCTAATTTTAAAAGACACCGTTACTAATAAGACTGAAGATTTAAATGTGGTAGCAAAATTGGTAACTGATAACCATGTGATGGGGCCCACGTCTGATCTGACCAAAGCCGAAGTATATTTCTACAAAGTTGTTGTTCCTGCCATCAAGTCCTTCCATAAAAAGTACAGTTTACCGTATCCTTCATTTTATCCAGATTATATAGGAGGCAGAATTAATTTGACAGGGGAAGTTGATAAGGCTGATAAAGATGCTGTTCTTGTTTTGGAAAATTTAGTAACAAAAGGTAAGATTCATTTAATACTAATTAGTTATATTGGTTATTTTTCAACTGTTTTAAAGATATTTTATAAGAAATATACAAGTAGTAAAATATTTAGGATCTTGCTGCTGTTTTTTCTATAAAAATAATTAAATGTATACATATTAACAAATCGAAAAGTAATACTGTATTATTTGAGGACAGTGACGGATCTAGACATTTTGCCTTAGGGGGAGAGGGACTTTCAATAGAACACCATTTAAAAGACAAAAAAGGTAAACCAAAAGTAATAGCACATTACATGCATCAAGTTCTTTAATTTTACTAACTAGCGGGTTTATTGCATTTGTTTTGTCTGTCTACGGTTTAAGTTTTATGTCAGCTAAAATATTTTTGTACTTCTTCTTTCTCTTCTTTTTGTGTAGACATGTCTTTGTATGTTTTTTCAATATTTCTCCAGTAAGTTATCATTCAACTATTTTCGTGGTTTTCATACTGGTCGTCTTCCTATTGGGGAACCCCTGTCGCCGTCAACTCTATGTTGGCATTCGGCTTATGTGGTCGTTACACTCTACTCCCAGCGTTGCCACATTTTATTTAGAAAATTTACTGAAGTTTAGCTAAAATCTACTAAAATCTACTAAATCAAAAACTAAAATATACTATACTAAAAAACTTTATTAACGTATTTGTATATAATTAATTAACTTTTTATAATATACTTAAATAATCAATGTACTTAATTAACTTTTTATAATAAAAACAACAGCTAACTTAACTAGAAATTAATAAAATATTATGAATGTTTGTAAAAAAAAACCAAACTTTTTTACATCTTGACAGGGAAACAAAATAAACTACATATACCTAATTAATTTTTATCAGTTTTAATTTGATATTTTTATTTCGGAAATTCGCTTAGGGTAGTTAGGATTATTTAGGTTAGTGAGGGCTATAAAAACTAACTTATGACTGACTGAATCACTAAGGGCCGGTTGTTCGAACGCTAATCAACAATGATCACTATCAAATATTTAATTACTGTCGAAACTGTCAATGTCAACTTTGGTTGAGTTACTAAAAACATAATTGATTACAATTCTGAGACTATAATCAATTAATATAACAATAATTATTGACATAATTGATAATAAATCTCATAATTTTAATTAATTATGTTTTCAGCAACCCAAACAAAGTTGACATTGACAGTTTGGTGACAGTAATTAAACATTTGATAATGATAATTGTTGATTAGCGTTCGAACAACCGGCCCTAATTTGTATGCCAAAAAAATATAATATTTGTATAAATATAATAATTTTGCCATACATTGATTTTCACATCTGCATGTCTGGATAAAATTTGATACAGTTCCCAACAATTCCTTCGCATTTTACATAAGAAACAGGTAAACACAACATTTTGTGCACATTTACATAATATGTTTAGTTAGTTATTTTAGTTTTCCGTCGTTAGCTTCTAATAATCTCACCGAATACCAGAATTCTTTAATATCACCCGAAATACTACTTGCAGTACTGCTTGAAACGAGCAAGTTTGTTACACCAGAATCCAGTTTCATTTCTCTGTATTACTGTATTCATTAAAGCGGATCCACATTAATAAAAATTTGTGTGTGTGTTGTATTTTAAAATTCATAAAAATATTTGCGGCACATATTTAAATCTGGTCAAGTATTTTTACGACGTAAATATTTATTTGGTGTGTTGTACCGCCTAATCCACTTAGCGACAAGTGGATAATCAAGTCCGCACTAACATCGCTGTGCGGCGAAAATTTCTTTAAAGTCGACTGGAAAACCCGACAGCACGACCGATAGCGTGTGTTGTTCGTCACGAAAATATTGCATAAATCCTTGCGGCGCACAGTCCACATCAACAAAAATTTCAACGCACACTAGAGCAAACTTGTGTTAAATACAACGTACAACATAAATTTTTATTGATGTGGATCTGGCTTTATCTACTTCCTGAATCTTATTTTCGGTAATGACATTAGGAAATTATAACAAAATGTCTGAAAATTAATTGAAAAATATGGTGGATACTATAAAGAAGCAAATTTTATTTTAGTTATAACAAAATGTTGAAATCTACTAAAAAATATTGCCTACTAGAATTTTTTTAAAAATATCAAAAATCTACCAAAAAAGTAGAAATCTACTAAATGTGGAAACGCTGTCTACTCCTCTGTTTCTTACCCAATTATTAATGTTGTCCACCTTACATATCCGTCGTATATCTGCACATCTAGCTCTATCCCATAGAGCGTTACCGTCAATTTTTCGAAGGGGTTTCATTTCTGCTATCTCTAACACTCATTTACTTTATTTAATATTTTATATACTGTATAATAGGGATGGGAAAAACCTACCGGTTTAAATCTAAAACCGGTTTTTTTACTCCGGAATAACCGGTTTTTACCGGTTGTTTTTTTGTCCCGGTTATAACCGGTTTTTCTTTTTAAAATAAAAACCGGTTATCAGGTTTTTACGGTGATTAGGATTAGGTTAGGTACTATTTGGATCCCAATCATAATTATTATTGTCAAGTAATTATTCCAAACAAAACCATAATTCAAATTTTATTTTATTTTATAAAATACAGAAGCAACCTGAAAGTGTAATCTCACATCAGCCAAAAACAATTATTAAGTTTTATTATAATATTTCCTTGAAAAGGTATTTGTAATCATAATATTTACATAAGAAGTGATCTGGTTGAATTAGACGCAAACATCATCTACTTTTCACACTTAACTCTTGACATTGAAAGTGGGTGAGTGACTTTTTCTGATTACCAAAAATAATGCTCTGACTATGAATATCGAATTACTGATTACGAATACGAATCTCCAAAAATTTCGCTACGTTTTCAAAACGATACACTAATACAGGAAGTGTTAAATGAGTTAAAATATACCTATTCTACAAACATACAAACGTGTTAAAAGTAATACATGTTCTTTCGATAGTAAACACTAATTTTGATCATATTGATATCGAGTCGAATGGAGTATCGCAAACTAAAATGTATTGTAAATGTAACTTTGTAACTTATTGGATTAAAAGAACCGAAAAAATATGTTTTCCAAAAACCGGTTTTTTTTTGGCCGGTTATAACCGCCAGTTATAATACTGTTTTTACTAGTCTAAGTTTTTAATTATTACGAATATCAAAGTATATAATATACTGCATTGTACATATAATATATACTGCATTGATAGTTACGCAATGTTTTGAGAAATGCAAAGTAATTAGAATTCAAATTAATTTGAATAAACAATTTTACCGTTATAGCAACATAATAGCAATTGTTGATATATTATGTAAAATTATAGTGTGGTAGATAAAACAAGCAAGTCATATCAATTGTTGAGTCAATAAAAGATAAATGCATTACTATATTACTACATAAATTTAAGAGGACACAAATTTTGTTACAGGGACAGTTCAACATAAAATTGTAATTATTTAATTTTAACAGGTACAAAATAATTTCCTTTTTCTTTCTGCAAATTCATCTCTATCCTCTGATTTTTTTTTTATTAGGGTTTGGAGGTATGATCCTGTCCAATCCCTAATGTTACAAAGAAAAGTTATTTGTCGGTTCAAACGTGATCAAACCATTGCAGTCTTTACTCATGAATGTTTTTAAAATAGGCTCTTTCTCTAATCAAAATTTTCGTAACCCTATCCCTTCTAGTTTTACCCAGCATCAACTATAACATTTTCTCTCACGACTCCTGTATATCTTTCCTTTTAGCTCTTCCTCGATTTTGCTCTCTCAAGCCATGGTTTGTTAGGACAGTGAGCGACGCACAACTCAGAGCCAGTCGAACGCCGCGCACGTCAGTCCAAATCAAAGGAATGGTTTCTGTATGTTAACGGATTGGGACATCTTGGATATTAGCGCACCTTAATATGTCTGTGTGGGATAGGATAGGCTACCAAAACGAGCACTGAATGCTAGAATGCAAGGAAAGAGACCGGTTGGGAAGCCACGAAAGCGCTGGGAAGACACAGTAAACAGCGACGCACAAGCCCTTTTAGGAGTCCGTGTATGGAGAAGAGCAGCCACAGACAGGCAAGGGTGGAGGCAAAAAATAAAGGAGGCCAAGGCTCAATTTGGGCTGTAGTGCCGTAGAAGAAGAAGAATATGTCTGTGTAGATATTGGCATTGGATCCGACCGTCACATGTAACACCGTTGCCGCATTCTCTATTTTTTCATACTATCACGTTACAATTTTTTGTGATATTATATTTGTGTGTGAAATGTATCATTTTTGTGTATTTTAGGTATGTTCTAATATATTATGTATATATAGGTTTTTACTTGATTATTTTAAATCATTGTGACGTTTAACTAGAAACCTTGTAATATTGTGTAATGTGTTAAAAGTAAGTAGTTTTGAAACACCAATTAAGTAAAGTTTATTATGTTGTTGTTTTCACCAATTTTGAAAAAATGTGAAAACATTGAATTGTCCACGTCCGTCTGTCCGTCTATCGGTCTTGTCTGTCTGTTTGCAAACTCAACTCTTCCGTCATTATACCAGGTAGAATGACAAATGAGGTGTCAAATGAAAGCTTATCCAAGGATGGTACTAAAGGTGAGAAATTTAACCTCGGCTGTCTGTCCGTCTATATGTCCGACCGCGTATATGATTCCTTCGTCACTATACCAGGTAGAACAACAAATGAGTCAGACAGACAGAAGGACAGACAACCTAGGTCTAATTTCTCACCTTTAGTACTCTCCTTGGATTATAAGCTTTAATTTGACACCTCATTTGTCATTATATCTAGTATAATGACGGAGAAATTATGAAAGAAATATATAGAATACAGCATGGCAACACTGTGACGCACAAACATAAAAACTGAGCCACATTCAGCTGTGCGTTACATAGGGTGCTTTAATATCCAAGATGTCCACGGATGGACATGCTAGGTTCTGCTTAGCTGCGCGCTCTGAAGACCGACAGCAGCGTACGTCGACGGTGTGCGCTGAAATCAAACTCATATTTGATTTGGACGCAAACGTTCAGCTGAACTCACAGTGTACAATATGGTGGTAAACTAATTTTAATCAAACAAAGATAAGTTTACATGGTTTGGCATATTTTCAATTGCAGAAATTAAATGAAAAAGTCATTTGTACTAAATTGATAGTGTTAGTATTTAGTTGGTATTTAGATTAATTGGTATAATACATAGTTATTATTATGTATGTATTATTTATTAAACTGAAGCATGCATTTTAATGAAACAACGTTGGTACAAAATAAAGTGTATCGTTATTATTCAACACATGACACAAATTAACCTGTTTTCAGGTCAATACTTTGGGAAATATTCAAAGAGAAAAGTAGATTGCCTTTAACAAAAGTACACAAGAACAAAAAAATACTATAAGCCTTTCAGTAGTGCCTTTCAAAGACACCATATGCTTCAACTGAACGGAACATCTATTTCTATTACTATTGTATTAGACGATTTGATACTCCTGGCTCAAGGAGCCGGAGATATACACTTGCTAGGTCCTTTTTCTTCGAAACCATTTTTGTCAATGTCACTGGCGAAGCGTCCATGTAACCACTGTTACCATTGGTAACAGTTAAAAATCTTGCTAATAAATATGTATTTTATGACGATGAATAATTCCATTTATTATTTTTTTTATTTTATTTTTACCAATAGAAATATATTGTAGCGTGATTAGTGTAATTACTTCTAATTACAATAAAACTAGCGGTTCGTGTATTTATATACGACTTTATTATTTATTTATACAAGTTTACTTTACAAACTTTAGCTTAAGACTAACCCTATTTACAAATATGTCCTATTTATATATGCGATACAGATATTCCAGAAATATCTATATATCTCCAGCTATGTCCATGTGACTCGACCGCTTGCACGTCATCGGCGCTGCATCGGCGTATCTCGAAACATCGATAGTGTTCTGTCTGTGCGGAGACGGGAGCTGGTATACGAGGGTAGGTCAATAATTATTTTGTTACACTGCTCCCCTCTTAAGATCTGAGCGTCCCGATCAGCAACTCTAGATGGCCCAGGATGGCGGAATCTACAGGATTCTCCAGCTCTGCATACACCCCTAGAAAAGAAGTAACAGTCTACTGTTTTTGAAGGGTATGACATCTTCGGGTTCATGCAACACACAGTAATCCGTACGCCAGTTTCTCTGAAGATCACTTCCAGCATGCTTCTCACAATCTTCCAATCCAGATTTTCTACTGCATGGCCAATTTTTGGTAAAGCCAAATCTTTGATGTCATAATTACAGACCATTTTCTTCAAATTAGTTAGAGCACGCCATATGTTCTCGTAGCTTGGCGTGTCCGTATAAGACTTCCTGGTCACTATATACAGCAAAGATCGAGGACCATCTTCCAATCGCAATACTCTTCCAATTTTAGGTTGTTGATTCCTTAACTCGTCCAGGCGGCCGAACTTTCTATTGAATACGGACGAGATTCCTTTAGTCATCTCGAGGTCTTGGGCAACACAGTGGGCTAGAGAGACGTTTTCTGGAACACCAAACAAATCTTGCTGAACTTCTGTGGTCACGCCGAATCTAGCACTCTTTCTTTCTGCGTAATTTGACATAAATTCCTTAAAACTTGGCTGTGGTGCATCTTTCATCTCCTGTTGGAGGACTCGGGCTTCCTCTGTTTCATTTGAGCCAGCATATGGTGCAAGACGATTTATGTGAATAACTTTTGGTTTACCGTTTGGTAACTTCTTAATTCTGTATATTACGTCATTTATTTTCTTCTTAACTTCATACGGACCTTCCCATTGTCTTTGCAGTTTAGGACATAAGCCTCGACGACGTTGCGGATTATAAAGCCAGACAAGATCACCTACTTCGAAGCTTTCATTCTTGCATCGAGAATCATATTGATCTTTCATTCTGTCACTGGCTATCTGGATGTGTTGTCGGGCAAGTTCATGAATGTTGTTCATTCGTAATTTCAGGCGGTCAACGTAGTATTCGCCTGCAACATGTTCTTCGGAAGGTCCGCAGCCAAACTCTAGGTCGCAGGGCAACCGAACTTCACGACCCAACATCAGGCAGGTTGGTGTTTGACCTGTAGTTTCATTTACGGCCGAGCGGTAGGCCATCAGGAATAAATGAATGTGTTGGTCCCAATCTCGCTGATGTTCAGATACAACTTTGGACAAGTGTTTACCCATCGTTCGGTTCATCCTCTCGACCATCCCATCTGATTGAGGATGCAGGGGTGTTGTTCTGGTCTTATTGACACCAATCAATTTACAAACGTTTTGGAAAAGAGCTGACTCAAAGTTTCGCCCTTGGTCGGAGTGGATCTCCAAGGGAACACCAAATCGGCTGAAGAATTCTTTAACAAGTACCTCTGCAACGGTAGCAGCTTCTTGATTTGGTAATGCATAGGCCTCGGTCCATTTCGTAAAATAATCCATGGCTACCAGGATGTATTTATTTCCAGCATCAGTTTCTGGAAATGGACCTGCAATGTCGATTGCTACTCTTTCCATAGGACTGCCAACATTGTACTGTCTCATGGGTGCTCTCTTTTTACCAACTGGACCATTACCGGATGCACACAGTTCACATTTCTGGCACCATCTTCTTACATCATCTTTACAGTTCACCCAATAGAACCGTTCTCGAACCTTTTGCAGAGTCTTCGTAATACCAAAGTGTCCACCTGATGTACCGTCATGCAACTGACGCAATACTTCTGACACTTTACTTTTAGGTACAATCAACTGAAGCTTAGATTCTGTACCATCATCGTTCTCAAAGGTTCTGTACAGAAGATCATCTTTTAGTATCGGGCAATTCCATTGGCTCCAGTAGGCCTTGACTTCCGGACTACATGCACTAATGTTTTGCCAACTAGGTCTCTCACCTCGACGCATCCAATCCAATACTCTTTTTATACATGGATCGTCTTCTTGGGCTTCTTGTAACTGTTGTGGCTGCCATTGCTCATTAACGACGGTAGTTCGTCTCACAGGGCAAAGCTGTTCATCTACTTTAAGCCGGTGATTACAACTTTCACTGCATGGCCGTATCGAGGAAGCATCTGTATTTGAACCAACTCTTCCAGCCCTCTTCATGCGTCTCTTCGGCATCGTGTCACGAATCACCCTCCGTACCATTTCCACCAAACGTTCATCTTTTCTCTTATCGCCTTTTTCCACGGTTATTACTCGATTGTTTCGTGAAGCTTGGCTAGCTGCTTCGTGTTCCAAGGCAATAGCAAGTGCTTCATCTAAAACTTTCGGCCTTGCTAGTCGTAAAGCTTTCTGTAGTTCATTATCTTTCAGCCCATTGACGAAGGTATCTACTGCAATTTCTTCTAAAACGCTGTCTGGCACCTCTGGATAAGCCAACCGCACCACACGAGCCACATCTGCTTCAAATTCTTGCAGATTCTCACTTGCTCGTTGACTTCTACTTCGCAGTTGTGCTTTGTATACTTGTTGTAGATGGGCATCTCCATAGCGTTTTTCTAGACGAGTGAACAAGGTCTGGTAACAATTTTCTTGACCCTTAGGAATTGATCTTAATATATCTGCAGCATCACCTCGCAAAGCAGCAGTCAAGGAAGCAGCCTTTTCCTGTTCGGTCCAATGATTGGCGGTCGCAATAGCTTCAAATTGTCTAAGATATATGGACCAAGAGGACTTTCCATCGAATGGTGGTAATTTGAATCTCATATTATGCGACGTTTCGTCTCTCGGTAGTTCATCTTTCACTACCGGATCTAACGCTGCTGCATTAACTGATGGTTGTACTTTTGTATCGGTTATCATGCTCTCTAGTTGTTTGATCTTTTCTTCTACGGTCTCTACACTTTTCTGCATCTTATCGAATGTTCTAGAAACTTCTTCAAATTTCTCGTCATTCTGTCTACAAACGTCTTTAATTACTTGAGAAACACTTTCAAATTTCTCGTTGTTCTGTCTACTAACTTCTTCAAGTTTCTCGTCGCTTCTTCTAGAAGTTTCATCGATCTTTTGAGAAACACTTTCAAATTTCTCGTTGTTCTGTCTACTAACTTCTTCAAGTTTCTCGTCGCTTCTTCTAGAAGTTTCATCGATCTTTTGAGAAACACTTTCAAATTTCTCGTTGTTCTGTCTACTAACTTCTTCAAGTTTCTCGTCGCTTCTTCTAGAAGTTTCATCGATCGTTTCAGAAACAGTTTTTAATTTCGATAAGATTACTTGTTCTGCTGACTGGAAGTGGAACGTCTTTGGGTCTTCTCCGTTCTTCGTGAGGACATCCTCGAGTCGTGCTTGTAGGACTATCTTGAGCCCACTGCTGTCCAGATCCCGTTCCTCGAGCTGTTCACGGAGCTGTTTTACTGTAAGTTCTTGTAGCAACATCTTTGGTCGGCACACACGTACTTTCCAAAATGTCTTTTAACAGTCTTTCCGAATACCGAACAATCAACGCACTTTAACTATTCCCGACGAATAAAGTCCAAAAGTATTTTAAAGTCTTTCCGAATACCGAACAATTAACGCACTCCGGTTATTCCCGACGAATAAAGTTCAAAAGTCTTTTAAAGTCTCTCTGTAATTCACTTATTTATATCGCACTAAGGTAACCGAACACCGACACCAACTGTAACGTGACTAGTGTAATTACTTCTAATTACAATAAAACTAGCGGTTCGTGTATTTATATACGACTTTATTATTTATTTATACAAGTTTACTTTACAAACTTTAGCTTAAGACTAACCCTATTTACAAATATGTCCTATTTATATATGCGATACAGATATTCCAGAAATATCTATATATCTCCAGCTATGTCCATGTGACTCGACCGCTTGCACGTCATCGGCGCTGCATCGGCGTATCTCGAAACATCGATAGTGTTCTGTCTGTGCGGAGACGGGAGCTGGTATACGAGGGTAGGTCAATAATTATTTTGTTACAATATTATTATATTATGTGTTAATAGTACCTAATTCAGTAAATAGCCAGACACGAAAATATTGGCGAGTTTATGTGACTCAGTTGCACTTTATTATATTCTGTTACCAGTCTCATTTGTGGTGACAATGAATGGTTATCTCGCTGTCGCACGGGCGGCTCGGGACCGGCTAGTGTGAAAATTTTGAAAGAGCGGTGGGCGTAAGCGCGCTGTGTATATCAGTAGGGCTGTTACCAGATTTAAATTTGCTAACAGTACCTATAATTTGTACACATCAGTGATACGATCGACAGTTACTTATGGGTCAGTACTCTGGTGGAGAAAGACGGCTTTGCAATCTTGTGTGACCACTCTCACCACCCTACAAAGACAAGAGCTTCTAAATATAACAGGAGCCTTGAATAGTACAGGAACGGCTTCATTAGAGGCTATCACAGGTCTCCCTCCGCTGGAATTGTATATTTCGGCGGTAGCCTTTATGACCATCCTGAGGCTCAAAGCAAACAATACTTGGAGGCCAAATTATGTATTGAATAGCCACACAAACATTACTGGGACTATACTTGAGGAATACATCTTTATGATGAACTTAGATATGATGACACCAGAACTAATCTTCACTGAGAAGGTTAACACAATTATACCATCTAGAGAACAAAAAGTCCCAAACATTAATGGAGACTTAATATGGTTCACTGATGGATCTAAAACTGCCCATGGTTCTGGATCAGGAGTCTTTGGGCAAACATGTAACTATAATAAATCTTACAGCCTAGGTCAACATACAACGGTGTTCCAGGCTGAAGTTTTTGCTTTGGTGGCCTGCATTGATGAAATAATTGATGAGGACCCTAAAGCTAAGAGAATCAACATTTACACAGATAGCCAATCGGCTATTCTGGCTGTAAAGAACCCTCTCACCAAATCAAAACTGGTGAGAAACTGCAAAGATCTCCTCAATAACCTGGCAAAAGACAACAAAGTGTCTTTAATATGGGTGCCGGGTCATGAAGGGGTGCATGGGAACGAACGAGTAGATATGTTAGCGAAACAAGGCTCGAGAAAAACTTTTGAAGGCCCAGAACCTTTCTGTGGCATCACTAGAGATGCTATGAAAAACGAGGTTCAGAAATGGCTGATAAAGAATCATCAAAATAAATGGAGAACCACTCAAGGGCAAATCCAGACTAAAAAAATAATCAAGAATATTGATAAAAAACTCTCGAACAGTTTGATGAACCTCAATAAAAGAGAGATCAAAACGGTCACTGAAATGGTGACTGGACATTGTCGTTTAAGAAGTCACCTATACAAACTAGGTAAGGTGAATGAACCATGGTGCAGAAAGTGCGAAATGTAAGAAGAAACTGCCATACACATACTATGCTATTGCAGTGTGCTAGGTGATGTAAGGCAGAACTTCACTGGTCAGATGAGGTTTGAACCAGAAGAGATCTTAAAACTACCATTAAGAAAACTGTTGGCCTTCGTTGAGGCCACAGGACTTATTAAAGTTTAAGGAGAAGAACAGGGTTGGGTACAAAGGTCTTATGACAAAGTGCCAGAGACTAACGAGTCTCGCCTGAGTTAAGAAGAAGAAGAAGAAGAAGAAGAAGAAGAAGAAGAAGAGTAGTACCTATAATAAAAAGTGTGCGTGCAGTTCACCATGGATGAGTGTCGCTGCGTAATCGATCAACTACTTGAAAAGTAATTCTGATTGAAAAATAAAATGAGATTATTGAAAATGAAAGACCTATTTTAAACAATTTAAAAAAGGAATTTAAAAAATTAGCTCGATATTTTAAATTTAGTTGGTACAGTGAAAATTCTTGGTTATGTGGTTGCAAGAAAAATAGACTGTATTGTTGGCCATGTCTTCTGGTTTTTACAGAAAAATGGGTGGACCAGGTTCACGATTTAAATAGTTTTAGAGTTTTAAAAAGAGACATGAAATTTCTCCGTTACCTACATGTAAGATATATACCCAATTTGATTCAGTTTGGCAAAACAAAAATTCTCTTAACCAAGCATTTAAAGCAAATATTGCTAAACATAATGAGTTTGTCAAAAAAATAGATAGGTACTCGTATATCCTTAGCTCATTTAGAATAGATATGTACCGTATGTTTTTTGGCCGAAAAAGAATTAGCGTTTCGTGGTCATTTTGAGGGCGACGGCTCTGACATTCGAGGCAATTCCAGGGAATTGTTAACATTAATTGCCAAAAAAGATCAAAAATTTTGCCATCTAGAAACATCAACTGTTTTTTCGAGAGTTTCAAGTGATATACAAAATGATATATTATTGAAGCTATATGTATATACATTTAGCCATATCTTCATTTTTTTAAATAAGATTTTTTGCATCTGGTTTTGGTAACACTTTAGAAAAAGTCACGCGTCGCCACTGGTCAATGTAATGGTAATATAAAATATAACTGGTCAATACCTTTCACATAGAGAGAAATTTCTGAAATTTTAGTATGACAAGGAGTATACTAACCGAAAAAAGTCAATGTCTAAAAACAAATCTTCCTCATTAATGAGCGAATTAAAAGTGAGACGAGAGGAACGAACCGCTTTGATTGAAAAACTTGTTAAAAAGTCGAAAACATCATCGTCGAAAGAGCCAATTTCGAAACATCATCGAAATTGGCTCGAAAATCAGGTGATCCTTCAATACACATAATTTTTTAAAGTGGTGCTTCTACAGTATCGAAATTTGATACGATTGAAAAGGCAAGAATAAAAGCTGAATATGGTGAAAAGTGATGAATATGGTTTGGCGATATGAAATTGAGCTGGCTGCAAATGAACTAGGTACATGAATTGGCAATCTGTACTTTGCACACTGCTGCTCTGAAAAGATTTGTAGTGAATATGTTGAACCACGTACGTAGATTTTTCAGCCACGAAATCCTTCGCCTTCCTTGTCCTCGCTTTCCCTCTACCTTTTCCTGTAAGACCAGTTGCAGTAGTCCATATCTTTCACTGTTCCTCATGATGTGACCGAACTATTCGATTTTGGTTGTTTTTATTTTGATTCACATCAAATACCTATTACAACAAACAATTATTCTTATAGCGGAAATTCTTTGGAAACCAATATAGGTTCTCAGAGCGTGCATTCATTTGTATTTTCGCCAGAAACAGTTAATAGCAATGTACAAATTAAGATATATTTATGATATACTTTACATTTTTAAGAAGTTTTGTTTTTTGTACTTAACTGTGTTTTTCTTTTTTCTCTAAATAAAAAAACCTTACTTCAAAGTTATGCTTAATTTTTCTTCTGCAGAAATCGGATGTTGTCTTCTGTTGTAGGGTTTTTTAGTAATATCATCTTATACATTGTAATACAGTTTCAAATAAATCCAGGAAAGTCTAAATATTCTCGAAATTTTTTCCTCGTTCTGAAACAATCTTCTTTTGACTCTTAATTTAAATGCACCTTCTGTATTACGACATGAAAAAATTTTGTTTACATTTGTATTTCTTTTATTTAAATTTAATAGTATCAATTCTTCTTCCTCGTCCTCTTCTAGGAGTAATAAAATTATTGCCTAGATTTTGTCAGAATTCATTTTTCTACGTACACCCTCCGTGAGAACAAACGTCAAAGCTATTTTGAGAGCGACAGAATATGCTAACAAACCGACTCACTCAAATCTGCCGTGCGTCGAGAACAACAGAGTCTGCTGTACGCGTATGCCGTACGCATCTAAACATTCCGTATATGTATTTGGACCATAGGAGTTTTCTATTGGTTCAGATGCACATACGGAATGTTAGTCGGTCCCAAATTCATATACGGAATGTTAAATATCGTACACCGAAAAAGATAAGTTTTTTTAGAGTCTTTTAAAAGGAGATTGATTTTAAAATACTTGTTACTGTATTATTAAATAAAAATAAAACAATTATAGTATTTCGAATGTTATTTGGTGCGAAATTCATATGCGGAATGTTAATTATTCGTAGACCAAAAATGGGACTTTTTATTAATCAGTTAAAGGAGATTGATTTTAGAATACTGCAAGCGCCAGTTAACCCGTTGGCCTAGGTGAGCGACGGAAAACGACGCGACGCGATGCGGTGCGATGCGATACGATGCGACCAGTAATTCACGCGACGTGTGGCTTATGTAGCGTCGCTTTGCATCGCTCAATCTAGGACAAACGTGACGATGTCAATTCATTTCTATTCTTAAGTATGGGGAAGTATACGGTAGTGTTACTAGAACATTCATATTAAATACTTAGCTTTAAAAAATTCCATAAACGAAGAAGAAAGATAACAAATATCATATATTTTAGAGCGAAATAAATTTGGAGAGTTTTATCATTTATATTCGAAATTAATAAATAATCCACGTTGGTTTAAAATGTATTGTGACTCATTACCATGCACTTTCGATTATAATATTATTGCAGCTGTTAAACCCAGTATTCAACTGTCAATAAGTAATTTTCAAAAATCAATTTCTATTGAGGAGACGCTGTTACTGGCTTTAAGGTGTGTTAATGAAAAAACACTGGTACATACTATATTAGTTTTTATTTATTTAGCAAACTATTGAGTAGCATAATTTGAATTGAAAAAAGTAACTTTCACTTGACACTGCAAGCTTGACACTGCGTCGTTCTCGTCGCGAACAAAACAAGAGTAGACTGATTCACTGATTAATCCGAAAACGTAGGCCACACACAAAATACAAACATTACGTGATATTTTGATGATCATCAGTCTCAGTGTCGTTGTGCGTATTCGCTGTCGCCAAGTTAACTGGCGCTTGCAGCTTGCAGTACCTATTTTATTGATGTATTATTAAAGAAAAATAAAACAACGATTAGGTACCTATTTGGTGCGAAATTCATAAATGGGATGGTATAGATTTGAGAGACATATTTCTTTATTTGACTAAGGTTTCGCTTTCTCAGAATTTTTAATGACTTGCACGTGTTGTTAATAGGTCTGGATCCCGCGTATGAAAAAAAAGTTGATTAATAGCAAGCTGAAAATATGTTAATAGCTTAAGGGTGTCTAGTCGGATAAACTTTGATATATGGGAACACTGGAAAAGGGGCAGTTTTAACTGTGGAACAGGTTAAAAATTTGGAACGGTCACACCACGAAAACGGCACATTTATTTTGTCCGACAGACTAGACTTAAACTCTCCGAACAGAGATTATACTCTCATGCAAAAATCAGACTGCTATTTATCACCTGTCATAATTCCTGTCATTTGACATATTCTACATGTTCCACTCATTAAAACGCCCATTTGGTGATAAATAGCAGTCTGATTTTTGCATGAGAGTTTAATCTCTGTTCGAAGAGTTTAAGTCTGTTCTGTCGGACAAAATAAATGTGCCGTTTTCGTGGTGTGACCATTCCAAATTTTTAACCTGTTCCACAATTAAAACTACCCCTGTTCCAGTGTTCCCATATATCAAAGTTTATCCGACTAGACACCCTTAAGCTATTAACAAATTTTCAGCTTGCTATTAATCAACTTTTTTTTCATACGCGGGATCCAGACCTATAAGTATGTTTAGATCTGTTTCAGCTATTCAATTCAATTCTGTTGAAGTTTAGGGCTGTGTGCTATCAGACGAAAATAAATGTTAACTTGGTTATAACGTTTGCGGTTGTGTTTTAAATATTATTTATTCTGGCTTATATATTTATTTTGGTCTACGAATAATTAACATTCCGCATATGAATTTCGCACCAAATAACATTCGAAATACTATAATTGTTTTATTTTTATTTAATAATACAGTAACAAGTATTTTAAAATCAATCTCCTTTTAAAAGACTCTAAAAAAACTTATCTTTTTCGGTGTACGATATTTAACATTCCGTATATGAATTTGGGACCGACTAACATTCCGTATATGCATCTGGAACCTCGCCGCCTATTGGTTAAAATATTACCGCGTGCTGTAACGAACCAATAGAAAACTCCTATGGTTCAAATACATATACGGAATGTTTAGATGCATGCCGTACATCGCTCACTGTTCTAACAAACCGTGGCTTCAGAGTACCCTGCTCATTCGCTTCCAGGTAAACCAACCAGCCTGTACACCATGGGCAATTCTTCAATCTAGTGTTCCATTTTCTGTTATGTAGTAGCCAAGGTATTTAAATTCTCCTACTCGTCCTAATTTTTCTTCATAAAATATCTATGTTCCCAATCATTCCTGTGTCTCCCAATCATATAATACACTCCGTTCTCGATCTACTGACCTTTCCCCCTCTTTATTAGCCTTTCTCGAACCCTCCCGTTTTTTCACCAACATTTTTTTGTGTTGTATTTTTTATCACATTTTGTATCATGTTATGCTACTAACCCCAAATTTTCTTTAGTCATTTTGCATCCACTGCTGGACAAAGGCCTCCCCATGTGTTTTTCACTCTTCTCTGTTTTGTGCTATTTGGTGCCAATTTCTCCCCACTTTTGCTTTGATGTCGTCTAGGAATCATTTTTGTGGTCTTCCTCTACTACGACTGTGGTTTACCATAGCGCCTTATGGTAAAACATGGCGGATACGATTCGTATCGAGTGTTTCTAATTCTTATGCAGTTGTAGGGCTTACAATACCGGGATTCCGGGATCCCGAATACCGGGATCCCGGACGATATTTTCCGGTATTCGATACCGGTATTTATAGTAAAAATACCGGTATTTCGGTATTAGTTTAATTTATAAAAATGGAATTGATGCACAATAAACTTTCTTCTAAGATATTTTTTGCTATTACAAGAAATTATTTTTGAAGATAAACTACCAATATCAAATATCATTGTAAAAAATATTTATTAAACACATTCATTACACATACAAGTCAAGTATATCGCTTTCTAAAATCGCGAATGTCGTTAATTTAAGACGAACGGTGATACATATCAGCTTCTACAACCAAATTATTAAATCTCGTGTATACAAAATATATAAAATGAGTTCAAAAATTCTTAAATATTTAAAATTAGACTACAGTAGAACCGGCAAATCCGAACCCCGCTAATCCGAACGTTCGGCAAACCCGAACCAATGGAAAATGAAAAAATTTAAAAATTCAAGACAGAAACTTGAAAACATGATTATTATACAGAATAAAACCAGAAAATTGAACAATGTAGGTTTAATAGGACTTTGACATTTAAAATGTTTTAAAAATAAATACGTACTTTATATATTATGTAGGGCTTATAAAGGTTAAACATAAACTTACTTCGGATCTCTCGTAGTCAACTTGAGACCAAAAATATTGTCCACACTCTTGCGAGAACGTTTTGCGTTTCAAAATCAACAACAATGAAAGCTTTGAGTTACTAGTTAGGCTAACTTTCGGAAAATCCGAATTTTCGGAATCCGAACAGGCTGTCTCCCCAATTAGTTCGGATTTTCGGGGTTCTACTGTACTTTATTTTATAAATTATAAAGCCGAAAGATTTATTAATCAGAATTGTTTTTACATTTTCAGATCTATTTTTCATTTTTTTGTGTATTGTGGTGTATAAATTAGGCTCACTTATTTTCTGAAATATTAATAATAATTAAAAATGTATATATATAGCGGTCTAAATACAGAGTAATCCATATAAAATATTTATTACAGTAAGTTAATCTTTGTATTAATATATTTTAAAGTTAAATTAATTTACAAATAGCAAATTTCATGAGTAAAAGTACTATCCTATTAAGTATATGCAAAATTTATCCTAGAACCAAATATATAGTTTTTCTATTTGCACATTTTTTGTATTTATCTATTCCTACTCTCTAGGAATGTTATAAACAACACCTACTCATTTCAAAACAAAATTTAATAGGTTTCATATACAGTGATCAGCGTGCTAATAACCGGCAAAATAACGCAAAAGATGGAAAACATTAAATTGTGAGATAAAAACAAATAATACTAGTAGAGTTGTTAAATTTAGCGATAGTAACATATAAATTGCCATTATATTGATTGTTTCCCACCTTTAGACGTTTTAGAGGAGTATATCAACTAAAATTGTCACTGTGACAGTGGCATTTCTCAAATTCTTGAGATATGTCTATAGGTGGGAAACAATCAATATAATGTAAATCTATAAGTTACTATCGCTAAATTTAACACCTCCACTAGGTTCATCCCTTTTTATCTCACAACTTAATATGTTTTCCATCTTTTGCGATATTTTGCCGGTTATTAGCGAGGTCATCACTGTATTATTTAATAACAAGTCGATATAACAACTGAGGATAGTTTAAATATAACGCGTTTATTTTTTATTCATAATACCGGTTTTAATACCGGGATTCCGGTATTTGAAATTTTAAATACCAAATAGCGGTATTGAGATTTTGGTTCGGTATTGTAAGCCCTATGCAGTTGTACATTGATAGTGTAGACAATCGTTGATGACTTCATCATAGTTAACAATATAAATTTAATTCGGATTTATACGAGGCGATGATTTGTGCCAACATACATTTGAAAAAGCTGGAAAATCATGTTTAAAAGTTTTTTGGAAATATATTCCAAGAAAAGTGTTCCCCATGAAAGTAAATTGAGAAAAAATTACAAACTTAAAGTTTACCATGATATCTACCATAAAAAATCAAGAATATAGTGGAAAACCGATACATTTATTTTATTGTAGATAAATATGTGGTTTCTGAAAATATGCATTTTCTGAAATTATTGTGCATATCTCTCGCATATTTCGATATTTTTTACTGCATATGTATGCGCATATTTCATCAAAATTGCTCGCATATAATCCGCTCCCTAGTCATCACTTTTGAATTATTTGAATTCATTTTTAAACGGGGGTAAATTTTGACCCCAATGTATGTTTTTATTCAATAAATTCAGAAATATTTTCAATTTTAAACTCATTATTGTTTTATTTGACTCTAATATCATTCTAGATACCCTCATATTTTGTAAAAAAAAAATTCCCCATATTTTACGAAAAAAAAATTTCTGAATTTGGGGCTTAGGTTCAAAGACCAACTCCCTTGGCCTTCCATGTTCCAATTTTATATTAAGTAAATACCGTCTATTACGTGAAATGGTTTGTAAGAAACATTCTAATCTTGAAAAAAAAATTGTTTGTTAAAACCCGTTGTCCTAGGTGAACGACAAACGCGACAACGCGACACGACGCGACGCGACGCGAAAATATCAAGTAATGGTTGTATTTGTGTATGGCCTACGTTTTCGGGTTAATCAGTCTACGACAAGACGCGACGAAGTGCGAACTTGATTTGTTCGCGACGAGACACGACACAGTGTGACGCCCCATTGCTTTTTTCAATTCAAATTATGCTACGCAATAGTTTATTAAATAAATAAAAACTAATAATAACTATATAGTACCAGTGTTTTTTCATTAACATACCTTAAAGTCAGTAACAGCCTCTCCTCAATAAAATTTGGTTTTTGAAAATTACGTATTGATAGTTATTGATAGCTCAGTTATTAATACTTGTAAGAGCTGCAATGATATAATCGAAAGTGAATAAGCCACAATACTCTTTAAACCAACGTGGATTATTTTATTAATTTCGGGTATAAATGATTAAACTCTCCAAATTAACTTGTTCTAAATATATGACATTTGTTGTCTTTCTTTTTCGTTTATGGAATTTTTTAGCTAAGTATTTAAAATATTAATTTTCTAGTAACACTGCCGTATACTTCCCCACACTTAAGAATAGGAATGAATAATTGACATCGTCACGTTTGTCCTGGTTTGAGTGATGGAAAGCGACGCGATGCGTCGCTACATAAGCCACACGTCGCGTGAATTACTGGTCGCATCGCATCGCAACGCATCGCATCGCGTCGCGTCGTTTCCCGTCGCTCACCTAGGACAACGGGTTGCCTGTGGTGACGTAAATTAGTATATATTTTAAAATTTCTTTAGTTCTATGTTCAGAATGATGATTCCTATTTTCGTTCAGTTGTAGTTAAAATATATTACGAATACAATATTTTATTTCTTAAAACAACTTATTTTTTTTTGCCAATTGTCATTTTTGACTGGGGACATTTTTTACCCCCGTTGGTCACCCGTGTAACAAAAAAATTTTGGTCATCGGAAAATTAAGCTCCTTTAGCATGTTGCTCTGTATTGTTGCTTATGAGTACTATGCCATCGGCAAATCTTAGATTACTTAAAAATCTGCCATCAATTTTGATTCCGCGTTGTTCCCAATTCAACTTTTTGAACACATCTTCTCATGCATGACTAAATAAATTTGGAGATATTGTGTCTCCCTTTTGCTTGTTGTTAGGACTTCTACATTTATTTGCATGGCTGCATTGTTGTATATGTATTTTACGAGTATTATATATCTGGAATCAATCCTTGCCTTATTCATTCTGTCTATTACGACCCAGATTTCTATGGAATTGAATGTCTTATTGTAATCCACAAATGACAAATGAAGAGGTTCATTGTATTCGTTACACTTTTCGAAAAGGGACTTTATTGTCTGTAGTTGTTCTATGAATATATGGTACTTACTCTAACCTTTGCGGAATCCCGCTTGTGCAACAAGTTCTTCTAATAATTTAATTTAATGTGACTCATTCATATCGGCAATTCAGACATCCATATATCATACATTTTAAAGTAGAAGACTTTAAAAATGATATTGCCAATATTTATGAGTTGCGTTCCTGGGACGAATTTATTAAAAGATAATTCATTTGATTACATGAAACCAACTCTCCACTTTGGTGGAGATACGTGGATGATATACTAGTATGCTTTACAGGAACTAACAGGCAACTTGACTAATTTCTATCATACAATAATTCACTTCATAGTAATATTGAGTTTACAACAGAAACTGAACAGAATAAGTCCATAAACTTTCTAGATGTAACAATTACCAGACTACACAACAAATATGAGTTCTCTGTATACCATAAACCTACCCATACTGACAAAACTATACACAATTCATCATCCCATCCTACACAACACAAATTAGCAGCCTACCATAGCATGATACATAGACTGACAGAAATTCCCATGTCAAAAAATAATTTCGAGATAGAACTGAACATCATTAAACAAATAGCAGTAAACAATGGCTATAACGAACAAAGAATTAATAAAATTTTGAACCAAAAACTCCATAAGAAAGCCCTGAAATTAGTATATCCACCAGCACAGAAAGAACCCAGTACCTTCTGCTCTATCACATATACTGGCAAGATAACAACAGAAATAGCCAGATACATAAAAAAGAAAGGAATAACACCAGCTTTCAGAACTAACAACAACTTAAGCAAATATATTAAGAACAATAAGAGCCGAAAGAGAAAACAACTACAGAGTGGTGTTTACAAATTAACTTGTGGTGACTGTCCGAAAACTTACATCGGTCAAAGTGGCAGAACCTTTGACAAACGGATAGCAGAACACAAAAGGGCTTTTAACAATAGAAAAACAGACACTTCTACATACGCACTTCACCTTCTAGATCATAATCATTATTTTAATGAACCGTTTCAAATTCTGCATATTCAAAATAAAGGCCCTAAGCTATCTTTATTAGAATCTATGGAAATTATTAAATTGAAAAATACAGATATAATTCTGAATGACCAACTCGGAACAAACAGCTCCCCACTCCTCAACCTCTTCAGTTAAAGATTTAAAATGGCAAACCGATAGTTAAATCACTTGAGAAAGGCACTCTGCCAAAACAGCTGTAGTCACATAGTTATAATAAATTTTGTGGAAGTATAGAAAACGAACGTTTTCAGTGTTTTATTGTTAGATTTCGAGTTTGTGTTTAAATAACCCCAAATGGTTGAAGCAAAATTAATAAAAAAAAAAGTTTGGTGTTAAATATAGTAAATTTTTAATATCTACCAATTTGTACTCAAGTAAGACTTTTTAACATTGAAATTCTTTTTTATACATTTTAGGTTACAAGAATCTGGATAGGCATGTTGGATTTGATTTGGAGACCTCCAAAATGATTTTGAAAGATTTGGCAATGTTCCATGGCGTACCGTTAGCAATGAGGCTTTTAGAACCTGAAGAATTTAGAAATTTAACTAAAGACTTGAAACTTCCATTTCCGGACGAACCACCGAAAGACAAAGAAGGAAAACCAGGGCCACCAGATCAACCGATTTTTAACATATTGATAAAAATATTCAATGACAATGGGCAAGAAAACGTAGCTGCCAAGTTTAGTAAAATGATTGAATACCACAAAGAAAAAATGACAGGGCATAAAAAGAATGAGAGACCAGTTAGTGCTTTTTCTACAATAATACACCATGATATGTGGCTCAATAATACAATGCAAAAGATTGTAAATGGAGTTACAGTTAAAAATAAGTTTTGCGATTTCCAAATGTGTGAAGTCAATTCTCCTACGATCGATCTAATGCTCTTCCTTTTTAGCAGTGTAGAATTACGCTGTCTTGAAAATAATGTAGATAACTTAATCAAATTCTATCACGAAGAACTTGTAAATATATTGAAAAAACTAAACGTATACAGCGAAGAATATTGTTATAAAAAACTTTTGGAAGAGTTTAGGAATAATTGTCAAGAAGGTATGTTCCAGGCATTAATGATGATACCCACAATTATTTTTAGTGACAAAGGAAAGATATTTAAGCTTGGATCACCGATGGCAGTTGAAGATGTACCTCCGATGGCGCTTAAAAAACTCATTCTCATGTGTGAAGAAGCTGCTGACAGAGATTGGTTTTAACGTTAGTTTTTATTTTTTTTTTAATAAATTATTATAAATAAATAATTTAATTAAGGTATTATGAATGTTTTTTTTTTTCTCTGATTCTGGCTTTGGTTTAGAACTAGAACCTTTAGCCACGTAATTGTATAACTTATCACTAAGTCAGGGGAGTAATGTGTAGTGTGTGTGTTGAGTAAGTGTCTTGTTACTTTGCAAAGTCGACGTCATTGTCTTTGCGAAGAGACGCTAATTGTTTCCGAACGTCTGCGGTCCCTCCGGTGAGTTGAATGTTTTTTAGTTTATATAAAAATTATTGGTACAATTTCAATAGTACTATTTCACTTTTTTCCATGTTTTTCTCCGGTCTTGAATCTGTTTTTCTGTCATATATTTTGGCACATTCTCATAACTTTGATTGCCTCCTTTGCCTACTGGAAAGTGGTGGGTGGATTTAGTATCTCAGTAAAGAAATGACGAGAAAACACCAGAATACCAGCGTAATCTAATAAGTAGAACTAAATCACCTGCAGCAAAATCAATGCTAGAAACTAAAAAAAAGGAAATATGATCAATGGTTTGTTGAAGAATCAGATGAAGCACATATAATATATTTGACTGGATGAACTAGAGAAAGAAACTTGGTATCTAAATACAAAAGGCGAATAGCTAAAACTCTACAGATCAACAAGCGACACATATAAACACACAATGGATACGAAAATAAACTTTAGAGAAGAAAAAACAGCAAACTCAAATAAATTTATCAAACAAATGAAGAGCTACAAATCAAATACTAATCTGTGCAAGAATAAAAATGCCGAAATTATCATAAATACTAAATGTATCGCAGTACTGACATACGTAGCTGAGACAAGGGCCATGACAACAAAGACCAAACAAATAATGAGAACAACAGAGATGACAACCTTAAGATCTATAAGAGGTATCACACTCAGAGATAGAATACGAAACGAAGACACATTGAGAGAGCTAGTCGTTCAAGACGTAGTGAGATGGACAAGAGCACGACGATGCATGTGAAGATACCACGTAGATCGGATGGACCCTGATCGTATGGTGAAATGGGCGAAGACACAGAAGCCCAACATAAAGCGATTCATAGGAAGATCCAAAAGAACGATGGTACGAGAAAAACGAGAGCTGGATCTCTGGATCGCAGCAGAGACTGTAACGGAAGAAACAGCACATAGTCTTATTAAAAGAAGAAGAAGGAGAAGAGAAGACTACATAAATCAAAGAAACTTTAAAACTATCATGAACTTTAGAATAGCTCAAGTCAGGAGAAAAACACTAAAGGAAAGAATGTATGACGTCATCCATAGAATATAGAAACAATATCAAATGACAAAAGTGTAACAAAAGTATCATCTACCCAGTCCATAAAAAGGGCGACAAACTCACCTGTCAAAACTATAGAGGAATCTCCTTGTTGTGTTGTGGATATAAAATATTTACCAGATTACTTAACCATAGACGACAACCACTAGCAGAGAAGATCGGCTGAGTATATCGGGCAGGAGTTAGATAAGGAAAATCAAACATGGACCAACTATACAAGATTAAGCAAGTTTTAAGCAAGGTCTGCTTAAAATGTCTATATTATCTATTTTGGTCGAGTTTAAACAAGCTTATGACTCAATAAATAGGGTATTCTTCTTTAAGTTCCATCTTCTATCGAAGGTTAGAAATGCAATGCGGACCATGTTGACTGCCGCTCTAAATAGCTCTGCACTGCTACATTCGAACTATTCCCGTAAGTTCTTAAGCCAGGATGTTCTTCGTCTTGCCACATTTCGCTTTCCTCGGATTTTTCCTTGCATAATAAGTTGTAATAATGAGTATTTTTGCCATTTCATCACATGTCCCAAGTTCTCAAGTTTTCGTCTTTTGATAGTTAGTATTATTTCCGGTTGATTTCCTATCCTTCTAGTTACTTCCACGTTCGACATTCTTTTAATCCATGATATTAGTAGGATTCTTCTGTAACACCAAAATTCAAAGGCGGCCAACTTATTCTAATGAATTTGTTTCAATGTCCACGCTTCCAAGCCATAAAGAAGAGTAGAGAACACGTAACATCGAAGCATCCTTAGGTGTAGTTCTAACCTTATATCCCGACAACAAAAAAACTTTTTAAGTTTAATGAATTATGCACGTGCTATTTAGATTTAGATACGTGTCTTAATTTCTTTGGTTTCGTCTACATTTGATGTTATCCATGTTCCTAAGTATTTGTAGTTATCCACACTCTCAATTACAGTTTCTTCAATAGTTAATTTGCGATATTTGCGTGTGCTGATTTAGCTATGATCATGCATTTAGTTTTCTTTAAATTTATCTTCAGTCCGTACTCACGATAGCGTTCATTAAGGCGTTGCGTTACGTTCTGTAAATCATTGTTGTTATCCGTTATTATTACTGTATCGTCTGCAAAACGTAAGTTGTTCAAAACTTCTCCATTGATAGATATACCTTCTATTGAATCTGAGAGCGCTTCTTAAACTACCGCTTCACTGTAGACATTGAAAAGTAGTGGAGACAGCACGCAACCCTAAAGGACTTCTCTTTGTATTTTGATATCTTGGGTGTCCTGGTTGTCAACTCTTACCTTGGCAGTTTGATTCCAATATATATTAGATATTATTTTCATATCACGACTGTCAATATTTTTGCTTTTTAATAAATATCTACAAGCTTTTTATGCTGAACTTTATCAAATGCCTTTTCAAAGTCTACAAAACATAAGTACATATCCTGATTCATGTCCATGCATCTCTGGGCCAGCAAATTCAAGCCGAACAAAGCATCTCGTGTGCTCATACCATTTCTAAAGCCAAATTGTGTGTCACTGATTTCATATTCGAGAGTTTTAACAATTCTGCTGTGTATTATTGCTGTGTATCAAAAATGTTTTAAGTGTGTGACTCATTAAAGATATTGTTCTGTGATCCGAGCAGGTTGTTGCACTTGGCTTTTTGGGAATTGCTACAAAGGTCGATTGCAGTCATTGTCTGGGGATTGTGGCAGTCTGACATATTAGATTAAAGAGTTAAAACATTACATCAATACCATCTTCATCAATAAGTTATAATAATTCGATGGTCCAGTAGCTTTACCCTCTTTCGTGTTTTTATTGGCGTAGATGACTTCTTCTCTTAATATTGGTGGTCCCGTATCCTCTGTGATTTCTAATGACAGTTCTTCTCTTTCATCATTAAATAGTTGTTGGATGTAATTGGTCCAGTGACACAATATCTCCTTCACGTCAGTAATAATATCCCCTTTATCATTTTTAAGGGTATTCGTTCTTGTGCTTTTTCTAGAACCTGCCATTTCTTTGATTTTTTTTGTGCAAATTAAAGCTGTCATACTTTTTATCCAGGTCTTCTATTTCTTTGCCTCTTTTGCCTCTCGAATTTTCTTTCTGATGTTTCTCTGAATTTTTTGTATTTATTCGGGTCTTTTGTTTTTTGTTTTCTTTATTTTTCCATAAGTTCAAGAATTTCTACTGTCATCCAAGTTTTGTTATTTCTCCAAGTTTACCCAATAAATAGGGTACATTTTTATAGAAACTATTAAGTGAATTTGAAATATCGTCCAACCTACATAGTTATGCTCATCCCAATGACAATAACTGAAACAGTGGCTCAGATATAACGTAATATGACACATACATTTCAAATAACATTAAGGGTTAAAATAGAGTGATGGTCTTCACCTTGTTTAATTAAGCATTGGAATACGTAGTTAGAAAACACAATACACTTATCAATAAATCAGTCTAACTGGCAGCATGTGCAGATTATATGAATATCTTGAGCAGAGCCAAAGCAACGGACAAGAATACGTATACAGTAGGAAAAATGAAAGAATACCCATGAACGAACATATAAAACACGCTTTATTTTTCCGTCACCGTGTCACACAAAAACTTGGCCAGAGCAAGTACATGTAATAATAATTATTGTTACATGTACTTGCACTGGACAATTTTCTTTGTGACACAATGACAGGAAAGTGCAGCGTGTTTTATTTGTTTGTTCATGGGTATTCTTTCATTTTTCCTAATGTCCTAACTTAACCATTTAACTTCACTTAACTTTTTCAGCATTGCTATTGTCAATACTATTGGATGGAGCGGAGATCTGGACGCTCAGTGTATAACGCTAATAAACAAGTTAGAAGCCTTTGAACTCTGGCTTTATAGAAGTATCTTAAAAATAGCTTGGACAACCCACACCACCAACCAAAATATCCTGAGGAGAATAATAGGTACAGATAGGAATCTGATAAAGATCATCAAAGTTAGAAAAGTTAGCCACTTGCTCATGGGCGCCCATATAAAAATTTTCAGGGGGGGGGGGCAGACGTAAAGATGTTGCACATTATATTTTGTGTACTCTGGATAACCATATAGTTAACAGCACCCGAAAAGCCAGGGGGTGGGGCACGCCCCCCCCCCGCCCAGGGGTATGGGCATCCATGCACTTCCTACTTGGGACACATAATGAGAAACGAAAAGTACCGCCTCGCGCAACTGATCACCCAGGGGAAGATTGAAGAAAAAACGGGTCCCGGTAGGCGCCAGATTTCATTAAAAAATATTAAAGACTGGACCGGCCTTGATTCAACATCCTTGTTTAGAACTGCATTAGACAGAGCATATTTGCTAGTGTAATCGATAAGCTCCACTACAGGAGGAAGCACCACAAAAAAAAGAACTATATATGTTATACAGCCAACTCCCGAAAACGTGATAAAAAATTATGACGCATTTATTAGCATCTTTTCGCATTTATTAAACATTCACATGCATTTTTCAAGGTTTTTTAAAAACTTATCTTCTATTATGGTTCCTTGAATGCTTAATCATTCACATGCATTTTTCAAGGTTTTTTAAACACTTATCTTCTATTATTATGGTTCTCAATGCTTAAAATTTCTAAAACCTTATCTGTGTCTTACTTTTGATAAAATAAGTATATTTGAAATGAGATTAATAATTATTATAATATTTTGTTACAAGGTACAAACTCAGACGCTTTGTTACGTTGATTTCAATGGAGAAGATTAAAAATTTTGAAGAACTAATCAGCGACTATATTGGTCCCAACAAAAATGTGGTGGATACAAAAGTCAGCAACTTAACGGCACCTGGAGAAAACTATTTGAGTGAGATCATTAGAATTGATGTTGTTGTACAAGACAAAGATGCAAATCACCAGGAACATTTATCATTAGTAGCAAAATTATGTGTTGAACATGAGTTTTTTGGCCCCACATACAATTTGACCAAAAATGAAATAATTTTTTATGAAAATATTGTTCTTGCTATAAAAAATTTCCATAAAAGACATGGTTTGCCGCCACCCTCGTTTTATCCAGATTATGCAGGAGGTAGGTTCAATTTGGCAGTAGAAGATGACAAGCCTGATATGAATGCTGTTCTTATCCTGGAAAATTTAGCACCAAAAGGTAATATTTAAAAGGATGAATTTATTATAATTTGATACTACTTGTTTCCTCATTTTCACATATTATCGTCTGTGTTTATTTCTACCTAACTTTTTGGATTGGATCTCATAGAATTTGGGTTGGTTTTGCTGCAATGTGTTGTAGTGGAGTCAATGAAGGTTTTCACCTCCGATTTCGTTGAACCTTCATCGATTTTCATGAAAATTGGTAGGTATGTAGAGGATACCTCAAGAAACAAAGTTGACATGGTGCCAACTTGCGCTTTTACCCTGGGGGGATGCCATCCCTTCTCGGGGGTGGAAATTATTTTATTAAAAATAATACCACTAATCGATAGAGGGACAAATTATAAGTAAAATTTGTTATATAAAGTTATTCCAATAAATCAATAGTTTTTGAGTTATTAAAGATCAAAAGTTTTGATTTTTCCTGAAAAAAATCCATGTTTTAAAGCAGTTTTTCATAAATAACTCAAAAACCATAAGTTTCTTCAAAAAAGTTGTTATTACCAAAATCGAAGATAATATAAAAATAAATGAGCTCCTTATTCGAAAAATTCTTTATTAGATATATAAAGTGAGTTATATGCAATTGAATGTATATTTTTTTCCGCGAGTGCTCAAATCTTAGCATTCAAGCTTAAATAACAGGAAAACGATGCATTTTGTTAAATGCAGATACTAAACATTTTAATAAAGTACTTAAAGGTAACTATCAAAAAGCTATATAAGAAGTCGATAGCATCAAGATTAAGCAAGTTATGATGGAAATAAGAGGACCCTTTCAGATTTTTTAGGGAAGAATGAAAAATAAAGCATACGTCATTTCCACAAAAATTAAAATAAAGAGTAACCCATTTAAAACTTTATTTATTTTAAAATGAGTAATAACTTCAACAATTTTGACTGATTTAGAATGCATATGTTTGAAAAAAATACGATTAAAAAAATTAGAATTTTTCAAATTTTCGTGAATTTAATTTTCTTTTGATAATAACTCCAAAAATACTCGATATACTTAAAAAATGGTAGAGAACAAAATTTTAGTTTTAACTTTATTTAAGCTTTTTCTTTTTTTAGTATTTTTTACGACAAAAAATAACCGTGATAGAAATCCTATAGAAAACCTAAATTTTACTGCGAGAACCATGTAACCGGGGCCCTTTCACCTTGTATTAAAAAAAAAATAAAGAATTTAGAAAATTGTGTTTAATACAGTGTTATAGACCTTTTACTTAGCTTTGTAAAAGTTTTTGGATAAATCTCATGTTTCAAAAATCAACGGAGTTATTTTAAAAAAACCAATAACATTTTCTTTGAAAATATTTTATAGCGGAGATTTTGTATGTATACAGGTTCTGGGAAGTCCAATTAGTCGTTTGTTGTAGGAGATACGAAAAAAGTTTATTTAGGTGAGATTGGGGCATAGATAATATCAGAATTTAAATACATTTCCAAATTTACAGGGCCACCCATATTGACAGGGTGAAACAAAATTATCTTTTGTTTAATGGAACACCCTGTATATTTTTACATTTTTGGATTCTCCTCTATGTTTTATTTCTTAAAATATCAGGTTTTGTAATGTTATACGAAGTAGTTTAAAAGATAATTACGTTTTTTTTTTCAAATTTCATAGCAATATTCACCCCCTGTATAATTGTAGTGATTTGACATCAGAAAATCAATTTATATTCAAGTGATTTTTAATATAGTCTATTATTGTTAAAAATTATTAATCTAGCAAAACGTTTAATTTTAGCTAATACAGGGTTGGCCGAATCTGAATGAGTGTTTTCTCAAAGTTTGAGAGTGTGAGTTTTCTCAAACGGAGCAGCCTGTAATGCCTGTAATGAGCATTGTAATGAAATGCTATTGTATGACACTTTATTATTTCCCAGCTTGCCAGTGAGAACTGAATTTATTTTTGAAATCCCTAAGTTTATATCTTTAATTATTTTAAATATTGCAAACGATTAAAAAACAATCAAATTAAATTTAAATATCCAGTGTATATCTTCCAGATTTACTTCATATTTAACGTAGCCTGTACCATAACATTGCACAGATTATTATCCCTGTATAGCAACGATATACCATGAATGTGAATTCATAATTGAGAAATGTCCTATATCCAGTTTCACAAAAAAAGGGATTCCTCAAACATAATATATGTAGACAAAATCAGCCAAAGTGATTTGCGATATCTAATGAAAGGTATGTTCCGTTTGTTTGTAGAATTATATTTAATTAGATTTGCTTTAATTACTAAAATAAATACATATTCAATTAATCTTATGTATTTGTGGAAAAGGAAACCTAGCATTAGCGGCCACATTTCTATAACGGCCAATTGTTTTCTATTTTTAGTGGCCGTTATTGACAGCTTTTACTGTACCAATAATGTTTTATTAAATTATAAAACATTATTTAAATAAAAAATTTATAAACTTGATAAAAGAAAGTTTGCTTAGAATTTACTCCTCTATCTAATTATGGGGTTATTTTTAATAAAATAGTGTTCACCCATGAGAAGGGGTAACATCCACCCCCAGGATTAAAGCTCAAGTTGGTACCACATCATTTTTGTTTCTTGGGCTATCCTCTAAGTACTTACCAATTTTCATGAAAATTGATGGGGGTTCAACGAAATCAGGGGTGAAAACCTTCAGTGACTGCCTTTTTGGAAATATAAAAGAATAATTTTTTCGTGATTGTCGATTTGCTAATTTTCTGATTTTTGGTTGCTATAAGGTTTGAAAAATTAATAAAAAATATAAATCATGCACATAAATATAAAAAAATATTTATTTTACTTAATTAAACGAGATTGCTTGAGCCAGAATGCTGAAATCTGCATTTTTATCTTAAAAAAAAAGGTGGATTTCACCCCTAAAATGCAGAAAGCGCAACTTGGTGCCACATTACTTTTGTTTTTTGAGGTATCCTCTAACTACTCAACAATTTTCATAAAAATCGATGAAGGTTCAAAGAAATCGTGGGTGAAAATATTCAGTGACCACACTTTGAGAAGAAAAAGGTTTTCGTGATTTTCGACTTGTTAATTTTCGGATTTTTGGTTGGTATAAGGTTTGAAAAATTAAAAAAAAATGTTCATGCACATAAATATAAAAAAATATTTATTTTTTTTTAATTAAACGAGATTACCTGCGCCATAATGCGGAAATCTGCATTTTTTACAATTTAAAAATTAGGGGTGTATTTCACCCCTAAAATGCAAAAGTGCAAGTTGATGCTATATAACTTTTGTTGCTTGAGGTATCCTCTAACTAACTACCGATTTTCATGAAAATCGATGAAGGTTCAACGAAATAGGAAATGAAAACTTACAGTGACTGCACTTTCAGAAATCTAAAAAATAATTTTTAAAAAAGGGGTGTATTTCACCCCTAAAATGCAAAAAGCGCAAGTTGGCACTATGTCACCTTTGTTCCTTGAAGTATCCTTTAACCACTCACCAATTTTTATGAAAATCGATGGAGGTTCAACGAAATCTGAGGTAATAACTCATATCCACCTTCATTGACTCCACTATTGGTCCAAATAGATATTTTGCTTTAAAATATTTTCAGTTGATTTTCATCAGTGGTTGAGAGGGTCCGCGTTTCTCATCCATATGTGACCACTAATATAATTACTGTTTTGTAGATTCTAAGCATAGACTCACGACTCAGTAACTTACTTTCCATTAAGTCTTTGAATGCATAAAAGCACTTACTACCGCTAAGAATCCGTGCTTTTATTTCTTGACTGGCGTTTTTGTTGTCATTTATTATTGAGCATAGGTAGGAAAAAGTGGAGGCATATTCGTAGGTATGGTTGTCTATCTACACATTCTCATGTTGATTCGACTTTTGTGTAGGTACTCCATATATTTTGTTTTACTTTCATTTATATACAGAGTGAGTCTGTAATTTGGAATAAATTCAATATCTTAAATACTAATTGTTTCTTTGAAAATTGCTTAGACCCGTCGATTAGTGTTTAAAATTTTACTTTTTGGCATACAATAATAATGTATACAGGGTGTCCCAATTTAGAGATATGACGTCATCATTGATTTTCTTAAATGGCAACACTGTCATTTTGATAGGGTGTGTAAAGTTACACATAAGTGCAAAATATCAAATTTTTATTCTCTACCATTTACAGGATAATAAAAAATAACAAAATTTTGTCTGTAATTTGGAATTTATCCAACAATTCAAATACTAATTGTTTTCTTTGAAAAATACTCAGACCCGTCGATTAGTATTTGAAATTGTAATTTTTGACATACAATAATAATGTATACAGGGCATCCCAAGTTAGAGATATGACGTCATCATTAATTTTCTTAAATGGCAACACTATCATTTTGATAGCAAATTTGATAGGGTGTGTAAAGTTATACATAACTGCAAAATTTCAAATTTTTATTTCCTACCATTTACAAGATAATAAAGAATAGAAAAGATATGAAAAATAAGTAATCAAATAATAATTGAATTTAATTATTTCAATTAAGCAAATGCTCATAATGTTGCCCATTGGCTATTTGACAATAATTATTGAGGGCAACTTTATGAACATTTGCTTAATTGAAATAATTAAATTCAATTATTCTTTCATTACTTGTTTTTCATAACTTTGTTATTTTATATTATCTTGTAAAGGGTAGGGAATAAAAATTTGAAGTTTTGCAGTTATGTATAACTCTACACACACTAACAAAATAACTATCAAAATGACAGTGTTGTCATTTAAGAAAATAAACGATGACGTCATATCTCTAAATTGGGACATCCTGTATACATTATTATTGTATGTCAAAAATGACAATTTAAAACACTAATCGACGAGTCTGAGCATTTTTCAAAAAAAAAGTATTTGAATTATTGAATTAATTCCAAATTACAGACATAACTTTGTTATTTTTCATTATCTTGTAAATGGTACAGAATAAAAATTTGATATTTTGCAGTTATGTATAACTTTACACGCCCTATCAAAATAGCTATCAAAATGATAATGTTGACATTTAAGAAAATCAACGATGACGTCATATCTCTAAATTGGGACACCTTGTATACAATATTATTGTATGTCAAAAAAGCAAAAAGGAAGTACTAATCGACGGGTCTGTGCATTTTTCAAAAAAACGATTAGTATTTGAGATACTGAATTTATTCAAAATTACAGACACACTGTATAGACCAAATGTAACACCTTCCAGTTTCAGCTAATACCCTTTTGTTGCGGCTTATTATGGCAACATCGTCCGAATATGCGCATATTTGCATAGATCTTGTATTAATACAGCTGTTCATATCCAAATTTCTAGCTGCCTCCAGAGTTAGATTAAAAAGTGTTGTTGATAAGGTATCACCTTGTCTAATTGCATTTTCAATATCAAATGCCTCGGTCATATCTCCATCTGTTTTGACCTTGCCTTTGAAACCCTCCAAATTCATTATTATAAAAGATAGGCGAAAGCCAAGAGAACCCATTTCTAAATAAATTGATATTTAAAAATAACAAGCTGAAAATGCGAGCATTGTCATAACGAAAACTTTGTATATTTAGATACGTATTTTAATTCATAATATGGAAAATTTCTATTATGAAAAGTAGTTTAGAATTAATAATTATGTTTTAATGTGTAATTATATCATTCTAATTTAAATGTTATGAACTATAAAGGTAGTTTACTCTTGATCGAAATTCATATTTTTTATATACCTCGTATAAAATTAATAAAATTTTATACAAGGTGTCCCAAAAGTAGTGGAACGGTCGAATATTTCGCGAACTGAACATCGGATCGAAAAACTGAAAAATACGTGTTCAATCATTTTCAAAAATCTATCCAATGACACCAAACACCAACCTACACTACACCCCCTGGAGGTGGGGTGGAGGGTAACTTTAAAATCTCAAATGGAAACCCCTAGATTTTCTTGCAGATTTGGATTCGTTACGTAAAAGTAAGCAACTTTTATTCAATACATTTTTTCGAACTGTGGATAGATGGCGCTATAATTGGGAGAAACAATTTATCCTGATACCATGGGTAAATTATAGAAACGGTCTAATATCTCGAGAAATACACTTCTAAATGTGAAACCAAACAAATTTTTTAATACTTTTCGAAAACCTATCGAATAACACTAAACATGACCCTCCAACACACCCCCCTGGAGGTGGGGTGGGGGGGTAACTTTAAAATATTAAATAGCAACCCCCACTTTTTGTTACAGATTCGGATTTGTCATGAAAAACTAAGCAACATTATTCGAAACATTTTTCGACTTGTTGATAGATGGCGCTTTAATTGGAAAAATACGATTTATTAGCGCCATCTATCAGCATTTTTAAAAAATGTTTCGAATAAATGTTGCTTAATTTTTCATGACGAATTCGAATCTGCAATAAAAAGTGGGGGTTGCTCTTTAAGATTTTAAAGTTACCCCCCACCCCACCTCCAGGGGGTGGGTTGGAGGGTCATGTATAGTGTTTGTCGATAGGCTTTCGAAAAATATTAAAAACGTGTTTTTGGTTTCTTATTTGGAAGTGTATTTTCCGAGATATTAGACAGTTTCTATAATTTACCTATGGTATCAGGATAAGCCAACAGAAAATGTTAAAAGCATTGACAGAATGCCGAATAGACCATCGCTACATTAACATGATCAAATATATCTACCAAACGGCAACGGCTAGCGTAAGACTGTCTGAACAACAAACAAATACATTCTGTATACAGCGAGGAGTACGGCAGGGAGACACCATCTCACCAAAGCTGTTCACAACCCTTTTAGAACACACATTTAAGAAGGCAGATCTAAACGAATATGGTATCAATATAAATGGAGAGAAGCTCAGTCATTTGAGATTCGCAGATGACATCGTCCTTATAACAAATTATATTACGCTTCCTTAGAGGTCGGACTAAAGATTAACATCAACAAGACGCAAATAATGACTAATCTGGTGCTAAATCGCAATATTGTTGTTGATGGAATGGATATTGAGCAGACTGCATCTTATAAGTACTTGGGACATGAAATTCGGTTGGGACGAGATAACCAGACGTGCGAACTCCCACGTCGCATAGGATTAGCCTGGGCAGCGTTTGGTAAACTTAACTATGTATTTTAATCGGACTTGCCCATATGCCTCAAAAGGAAAATCTTTGACCAATGTGTGTTGCCTGTACTCACTTATGGAGCCGAAACATTAACACTAACAAAAAAGGTAGTGAACAAGATTCGCGTAACTCAGAGGGCTATGAAGCGCCAGATGTTGGGTGTCTCCCTGAGAGACCGAATCCCAAACGAAGAAATACGCCGTAGAACAAAAACAATAGACGCTGTCCAAAAAATCGCGTCGCTTAAGTGGAATTGGGCAGGACACGTCGCCAGATTGCCAGACAACCGATGGACAAAACGTATTGTCGAGTGGAGGCCGCGAGAAGAAGCACTACGGAGCAGAGGACGCCCACTAAACAGATGGGCCGATGATTTGAAACATGTTATCGGTAACTGAATGCAAGCCGCACAAAATAGAGATGAATGGAAAGAGCTGAGGGAGACCTATGTCCAGCAGTGGACGCGTACGGGTTGATGATGATGATCAGGATAAATCGTTTTTTCCCAATTATAGCGCCATCTATCCACAGTTCGAAAAAATGTCTTGCATAAAAGTTGCTTACTTTTACGTAACTAATGCAAATCTGCAAGAAAAACTAGGGGTCTCCATTTAAGATTTTAAAGTTACCCCCACCCCACCTCCAGGGGGTGTAGTGGGAGTTGGTGTTTGGTGTCATTGGATAGATTTTTGAAAATGATTGAACACGTATTTTTCAGTTTTTCCATCCGATGTTTAGTTCGCGAAATATTCGACCGTTCCCCTACTTTTGGGACACGGTTGCATCATAAATCTTAGAACAAGAAGAGCTTTTTATGAAGAATAACTTTTATTTGTCAAATTAAAAATAAAAGAGTTACAAACGAAAATGTTCTTGGTATCCATAATTTGAGAAAAATCTTCAAATATTTTTTTCCATTAGAAGGATGTACACAGACACAATACTGGCTAGTGATTTTAGTCAATAATTTTGCCAATTCGACAAAAAATAATTTCTAAATAGTTAATAATTATTACTAAATAATTAGTAATTTTGCCAATTTCAGCAAAATTCTCAAAAAACAAAAAAATTACCTTCTACAATCACTAGCCAGTTGTGTCGAGTTTAGGGAACGACTAGGTTTACATAATATTTTAATTTTATAGCAAATGGAACAGTCCATTTATCATAAAGGGGAGGCCGTATTTATACTGGTATAAACCTTTTTAAAACTGTTAATAAATTATTGCTTTTAAAATATTACTCAAATTGTATTTTTGAACATCTTATTTATTTTATATAATAATTAAATTCACTATCAAATGTCATTGATGGTTTATTAATACTTAATTTAAAATTTAGTTTGACATTCACGAAGTGTCAAACTCAAATGTAAATAACCTATGCTTGGCAAATCGAGATTTAAAAAAAAGTAGCCTACTTCCTAATCAACCATTTGAGCTGACGTTTAGGGCGTCTGTAGGAGATAACCGGATTGTGACGTCACATTTTAGATTTTGAGGTCGATTATCTCGAAGACGGTTAGATATATCGAAATGCCGTTTTCAGATTTGGCTTCAGAATGCAAAACTACATAAGAATCCATCGATACACCTGCTGTAAGTATTGCAGGAGCGGCAACGCAATAACACACATACTTTTGCAAATTTTTAAACGAAAAGTTTTCGTTGAAAAAAAGTAGCCTACTTCCTAATCAACCATTTGAGCTGACGTTTAGTGCGTCTGTAGGAGATAATCGGATTGTGACGTCAAATTTTAGACTTTGAGGTCGATTATCTCGAAGACGCTTAGATATATCGAAATTCCGTTTTCACATTTGGATTCAGAAGGCAAAACTACATAAGAATTCATCGATACACCTGCTCTAAGTATTGCAGGAGCGGCAACGCAATAACACACAGACTTTTGCAAATTTATACACGAAAAGTTTTCGTTGAAAATCAGAAGTTTTTCTTAGGTCGGAAAACAAATTCTCACTTACACCTATAACCTTTCTTTCTATAAATTGCAAAGAGAAATGGCGATGAATGCATAGACATGGAGGATCTACAATATGAATCCTACAACACGTCAAATCATCTAGGTAAACATCAACACATTTAGATTCTTAGTACTCAATACGTGAGTAAAAACGAAGGTAGGTTCAGAGTAGATTACGATTCAGAGACCACTGCCATCTGCTTCTGCCATCTGCTTAGGTACATTTTAACCTCTTGGTTTCTTCAGAGCAGCCTGTAGTGTGCTCTTAAATCTTAACTGCCTTTATCTTCATTAGTATAAGTATAACTAACTTATTCGCGGTGTGCAAGTACTTGGAAGGGAAACGAGAAACGACCGTGCGCGAGTCGCGGAGAAATATTGCAACTATCTTAAATAATTCATATTGTCAATTGAAATTGTCAAATTGACGTATATTTCATACTTTCTGTCATTGAAGCAGAAAAATTATATATTGCTCCACAATATTGATATGATATGCAATTCTTATATAAAGGTAAATTTAATTAATTGTATTTTGCTTGCAGTACTGCATTTTAATAACTAATTTTATTTACTACATACAATTGTTTACGTTTGCATAACATAACCTGCATCTTATTTTTTCTTCTTATTATTTTTTTGGACTATGGCCTTGACAATTATCCAGCAACCAGGACTAATATAATTGGCCAATATAATTAAAAGTGCGAATAAAAGTACAGAGCGTAGAAATAGAGGTCGCTTTGCCGAACTTGCACGGTCCCAATTGGGTATACCTAACATAGATAGTTGCTCTAACACCTTTTGTCTATCTACTCCATCAAACGCCTGTTTAAAATCGATATAGAAGTTGTAAATTGGTATGTTATATTCAACACATTTTTTATGTACATAGACCTCCTAACATATGTATTTGGTCTATACTTGAGCTGTTTGGTCTAAAACCCCATTGGTCTTCACCAATCATTTCTTCCGAAAACGTTTTTAGGCGCCTGTATAATAGGGATGGGAAAAACCTACCGGTTTAAACCTAAAACCGGTTTTTTTACTTCGAAATAACCGGTTTTACCGGTTGTTTTCTTGTCCCGGTTATAACCGGTTTTTTCTTTTTAAAGTAAAAACCGGTTATTAGGTTTTTACGGTGATTAGGATTAGGTTAGGTATTATTTCGGATCCCAATCATAATTATTATTCTCAAGTAATTATTCCAGACAAAACCATAATTCAAATTTTATTTTATTTTATAAAATACAGAAGCAAACTGAAAGTGCAATCTCACATCAGCCAGAAAGAATTAAGTTTTTGTAATCATAATACTTACATAAGAAGTGATCTGGTTGAATTAGATGCAAACATCATCTATTTTTCACACTTAACTCTTGACATTGAAAGTGGGTGAATGACTTTTTCTGATTACCAAAAATAATGCTCTGACGATGAGTATCGAATTACTGATTACGAATACGAATCTCCAAGAATTTCGCTACGTTTTCAAAACGATACACTCATACAGGAAGTATTAAATGAGTTAAAATGTACCTATTCTACAAATATACAAACGTGTTAAAAGTAATACATGTTCTCTCGATAGTACTAATTTTGATCATATTGATATCGAGTCGAATGGAGTATCGCAAACTAAAGTGTATTGTTAATGTAACTTTGTAACCTTACTTACTTACTTACTTACTTACTTAAGCCGTCCTCTTGTACCATACGGTGTCGAGGACTTTGTAACCTATTGGATTAAAAAAAACTGAAAACCGGTTTTTCCAAAAACCGTTTTTTTTGGCCGGTTATAACCGCCAGGTTAAACCGTAAACAAAAAACCGGTATAACTGAAAACCGGTGTTTTGTCAAAAACCGCCATCCTTACTGTATAATATGCAGAGTGGGCCAAAGAAAAGAGTTCACCTCGATATTTGGCAGTATTTATTAGATTTTAAGGAAATGACGAAACAGGTCGATTTTTGATTTAATGGGGACACATTTTTACGGTACATACATTTGTCATTTGTCAACCCCCTACCTTCCACTTCCCCCACCTCTTATTTTTAAATAGCGAATAGGGGTCGTGTGCTAGCTTATTTAAAACGTTATTCAATTCTCTATTCAGTAATATTAACATTGGCATAATTATTTATACAGGGTGTCCAAGAAAAAAATATTTAAATTAAATTTATTGACACAAAAAGAAGAATGTATGTAATTTATTTAATTCAAAATACATTTTACTGCTGTCTAAAAAAATGTTTTTTGATATATAAACATTGCTTTTCGCTTAATTTCAATGTTCAAGCTGCCACCCATCTGCCCCTTGGTATTATAGGTTGAATAATGAATTTAAGCGAGAAACAAGATTTATTTATCAAATAAACATTTTTCTCTGTTTTCTGTCAGTAATAGAATGTACTTTGAGTTAAATAAATTGCATACATTCTTCTTTTTGTGTCAATTAATTTAATTCAAAATAATTTTTCTTGGACACCCTAAATAATTATATCAATGTTGATATTACTGAATAGAGAATTAAATAACCTTTCAAACGAGGTAGCACACGACCCCTACTCCCTATTTAAAGATAAGAGGTGGGGGAAGTGGAAGGGAGGGGGTTGACAAATGACAGATGTATGTATCGTAAAAATGTGTCCCCCTTAGATCAAAAATCGACCTGTTTCGTAATTTCCTTAATGTCTAATAACTACTGCCAAATATCGAGGTGGACTCTTTTCTTTGGTCCACTCTGTATATAATTCCTGATAATATCTTGCAGACGAAAACTGATATGTTCCTATAATTTTCGCAAAGTTGCTTGTCTCCCCTCTTGTACATATATTATAGTTCCTACTTTTCAATCTTCTGGGATGAGTTCTAGTGACCATATACATCTACCGTATATGGACACATAGTTTATGCATACGTTTCCATAGCACATGTCCACTATTCTGTATCAATTCTGCAGTTATTCCATTCATGCCAGGTGCTTTGTTATTTTTTAGATGTTTTAAGAGGTTTATCAACTAGTTGTTCTGCTGTGTGATGAATTATTTCTTCATCTTGGTCTTAATTTTAAGGTCAGTTAACAATTAAACGATATATTAGACCTTTACACAAATCCAGAATTTAATTCCTTGTAGTTAGTATCCAATTGTCAAGAAGAGACAAATGAGGTCGTTGTATATTATATTTAGCCCAGTCGGGATAGCATTTGACCTTGCATGTGGAGCTGCCCCAAATTTTATTTTTCTAATCTTTAGGGAGGGTCAATATTAGTATAAATTTAAAATCTCGACTGAATTTCACCGTTGCGTTAGCCGCCATCTTGGTTTTAAACGAGAACCGTTTTTGCTCAATATCTCCGCCATTTTCAATTTTTTGACAAAAAGTGTAGAAACTGAAATTGTTGAAAATGCGATTTTCTATAATTTAGTTTATTATAAATTTTTCCATGCGGTCGATATTTTCCGAGTTATGAGGGGAAAATAGTGACAGTTGTAGCATAATTATTGAATTATTAAATTATCTCGTTTATTATTAGTTTCCCAACAAATATACACCTATACAAAAATGAAGAGAATTAAATGCCGTTCATTTTTTTGATAAAATCAATATTTAAGGTAGTACGTATGTGGTAAACGTGCGAGCGTAAGACCTGATTGATTTTGTAGCAATTGTTTTTGTTCAATATCTCCGCCATTTTCAACTTTTCGACAAAAAGTGTAAGAACTGAAATTGTTGCAATTACGATTTACTACAATTTTTCGAGAGAACCAGTGGCGGGTCTACAAGGGGGGGAAATGGGAAAATTCCCCCCCAGCAGGGTCCAAAATTAAAAAAAAAATGTTGAAACATCACGATATTTTAGCTGACATAAAACTTAAAATATCGACAGACAAATTCAACCAATAAAACCCGCTAGTTAATAAAATTAAGTGAACCCAATGCATATAATGTTTTTATGTCTTTTATATACTTAGTTTGGTTGATGTTTCATTGGAAGTTTCAAAAATTGTATAAAATATAAATCTCTTTATTTTTGTTTGTGTACAATTATGTCGTAAAGTTAATAATAAATGAGACAATTCAATAATTATGCTCCCCCTCCGCTTCCATTATTGTCCCCCTTAACTCGGAGAATATTGATCGCATAAAAAAATTGTGCCAAAGAAATTGTAAGAAATTGCATTTCCAACAATTTTCTTTCCCACTATTTATGTCGAAAAGTTGAAAATGGCGGAGATATTAAGCAACAACAGTTCTCATTTAAAATCAATGTGGCGGCTAATGCAACCGCGGAATTCAGTCGAGATTTTAAATTTACACTACTATTGATCTCTCCTAAAGGATAGAATTATAAAATTTGGGGCAACTCGCAAACAAAATTCAATTCAATAATTATGTTCCCCCCACCACTTTTTACTATTTTCCCATGTAACTCGGAAAATATCAACCGCATGAAAATAATTGTTAAAAAGAAATTGTAAGAAATTATATTTTGAACAATTTTAGTTGAAAATGGCATAGATATTGAACAAAAACATTTGCTATAAAATCAATCCGGTCTTACGCTCGCGCCATTAACGCATACGTACTACCTTAAATATTAATTTTAGCAGAAAAATGAAAGAAATCAAAATTGTGTAGAATTTAATTCTCTTCATTTTTGTATAGGTACATATTTGTTGTAAAACTAACAATAAACGAGATAATTGAATAATACAATAATTATGCTCCAACTGTCACTATTTTCCCCTCATAACTCGGAAAATTACCGACCGCACGAAAAAAATTAAAATAAATGAAATTATAGAAAATCGCATTTCTAACAATTTTAGTTTTTACACTTTTTGTCAAAAAATTGAAAATAGCGGAGATATTGAGCAAAAACAGTTCTCGTTTAAAATCATGATGGCGGCTAACGCAACGGTGGAATTCAGTCGAGATTTTAAATTTGGACTAATATTGACCCTCCCTAAACACTAGAAGAATAAAATTTGGGACAGCTCCTAATTCAAGGTTAGGCCTGTTATTCGTCTAACCCGACTGGACTAATTGGGAAAATACGAGTATTCGATGCTATATAATATTGATACCATAAGAAAGCAGATGTGCTCTTACTTCATGAAAACCTTGTGCAGATAACACAAATGGAAATTGCGAATATTGCCATATTTCTGTTGTATGTATTTTATTTATATGTTATCTCTACATTGAGAATGAATACATCACCTAGCTCCCTCTTAAGATATACCAGGTGAGCACTTACGACCGCCTTTTAATTAAAAAAAAAATGCAAAATCATCTTATTTTAATTAAAATAGCAAAAACAAAAAGATTAACATTATTAGAATCTATTTATCGTAATTTTTAAGCATTATGTGCCCATAAACTTCCATTTATTTAAATTGTCAAATGGTTTTGTTCATTATCTCACCGCGATAAATATTTTTTAATAATATAAAATATGTGTGTCATGTAGTTATCTGCGCTATATGTAATAATGATTAAATAGAAGAATAGTTTGATGCTGTTTCAAGGTTACGTATGTACCTATTGTACTGCGTTTTAATATTAATTATTGTGGGAGCTCATTATTGGATAAATTCCATTTATCAAAATAGGGGAGTGCATATAGATTTTCACTTCGGAAAAAATCAAACAAAATAGAATTTTTGTAATTTCATTAAGTTTAATAAACAACATATCAAAAACTTCTACTCGAGAAGTAAGTGCTTCATTTTTTATTAAACAAATGAACTACGAAGTTTGATGTTTTTTTTTAAATAACTCCAAAAATTTTACAAAAATAACCTGATATAAAGAATTTTCTAAAATTAAATCTGTATCTTCTATAATGTTTTATTTATAACGCTAAAGTCACCCTTCTCACAAACATTGGCGCACTGTAAACTAGCGTACGGCGAAGTGCACGGTTGAGTTATTTTAATGTAATTCTTTAACTAATGGATCAAATGAAATTTTACAAATTGAACCTAAAAGAAGAATAATTAAACTATCTTACGGTTATAATAGCAAGAAATAAAATGTATGGGCATAAGTACGGTGGGGGCGGAAAATGAGCCTTACATGAATTGTGTCTGAAAATGATTTAAAAATGTGTAACTAATACAATTTTTCTTATAAACCCTCAATTTTGCACAACTTACCGTTCAAGCATCGTACAAAATGATGTTTCATTCAAAAAAATCTCAAAAATTTAATTCAAATGATATGACGTCTTAAAAAATGTAATTTTTGAAATCTTCGTAGTTTTATAGAATTACCACCACTTTAAAACGGTATTACTCAAGTTTGAACAGATCTATTACAGTTTTATAAGTACTTTTTAAAGCTTAGGATGTAATCTTTAATATGCACTAAATTATTTTACTTTAAAAATGAAATAGACTATTTCTTTTTGAGAAAATTAAGAAAGATAACAAAAATGTAATACAAAAACCGAAAATTACCAGCTAAAAAAATGTTAATATAAAGTTATCAAAACTTTTTTCTGTAAAACTTACCTAAAATACATTTAATAATAAACTTCAACAATAATAAATGTTCAGCAAAAAAAATTTTTAGCTCACACAGTATGTCTGCGTAACTTGGAACCTACTGATAACTTTTTTATTATCAGTTTTACGAAAAAAATTTATTTTTTATAAAATACTCTGCATTGTATATTATCTAAAATTTAAAATTTAATAAATATAAAATTTCAAATATAAAATTTAATAAATTTTATACGAGGTATGTCAAAAAACATCAATTTCACTCAAGAGTAAAGTATCAAAAGTTGTTTGGAATTAAAAAAATTGTTTTAGGGTTTAATTACATCCTTCTAATTAAAATATTGTGAATAATAAAGGCACTTACTCTTAAGAAAAATTCATAGTTTTTACATACCTCGTATAAAATTAAAAAAGTTTAATATCTGATGGTTGTATCTTAGATTTTAGACCAGGGAGAACATTTTATGAAGAATAATTTTTTTTCGTAAAAGTGATAATAAAATAGTTATCATAATTGTAATAAGATGATGATGAGTATCCGTAAGTTGAGAAAAAATTGAAAAAATTTTTTCTACTAAAATAATGAAATTGTATATTTAAACATAGCTTTTAATTTCAAACAACTTTTCATAATAGCATTTTTTGATATTCTGAAATATAAAGGTACTTTACTTTTTAACGAAATTCATGTTTTTGACATAACTCGTATAAAATTGATAAAATTTGATATCTGATGGTTGAGTTTTAGATTTTTGACTATCTACAGCATTTTATAAATATTAACTTTTTTTCGTAAAATTGATAATAAAAAAGTTTTCCATGTGGTTCCTAGCTACGCAGACATATTTTATAAGAGCTTCTGTATAAGAATTTTCAAATTTCAATGCCATATTCGGATTCATTATAATCAAAAACAAAATAGAAACATATTTGATCAGAGTAAAATGATGAATTCAACGATATTTTTAAAATTATTAATACAAAACTATTGTTATTGTTTAAACAATTAATGAACAATTAGCGGCCAAATTCGTGAGTAGAACTTTTTAGTTTAACATGTATATAAATTAACAAAAAAAGTTTTAGAAAAATATATGCTTGTTTGAATTTTTCCGAAACAATGCATATTTTCGTTCTAATTGCACTCCCCTAAAATAAATACTAGTACTTAAAGTTTATTCACATAAACTATGCAGGAGATGTAAACATTAGTTGACAGCGATGTCTTCATCAGCAACGAATGAGATGGCTATTTAGTCCAGCTTTTGAATATTTTTGGATAACAATTACTTGTATAATCGCGTAAACTATTCACTAATTTAATTAACAGGATTATTTTTTGACTATCTGTGCATTCAGTGATTTACTTACTTACTTACTACGTGGCGTTACAACCCTTCGTGGGTTTTAGCTGACTCAACAACATGCCTAAACTGCTCTCTGTCTTGAGCAATCTCTTTCCACGCCCATATTTTCATGTGTCCTGCTATATTATCTCACCACCGGAGTCGAGGGCGTCCGCGTGGTCTTCTTCCAGTTGGGACTTCATCCCATACTAGCCTTACTGTTCTTTGGTCAGAATGTCTTCTGAGGTGTCCTGCCCAGTGAAATCTTCTAGATCTCATTTCTTTTATGATGTTTTCGTCTGAGTACAATTGCGCAAGCTCTTTGTTAGTTGTTATCATATATTGTCCTATTGTTTCATCAAACACAGGCCCAAAGATCTTCCTTAGGATTTTTCTTTCCCAAACACGTAGTCTCGCTTTGTTTTTTTTTGTTATAGTCCACGTGCGACATTATATATACAGGGTGTTTTATTGGGAAACGGAAATACTTTAACGGTAAATAGAGGTCACCGAGCCGGTTCTAGACATACTACATTTTTTGCCCTACCGACTTTTATAACCGAGTTACAGCGTGTTTTATCGATTTTGCCCATTTCTTTCCTAAGCCATAACTTTAGAACCACTCTGTATATTTTTTTCATATTTGTTACACATATGTCTCATTCAAAACCCAAACGACTGACATACTAAGCATAAGAAAAATCCAGGTCCGTATTAACAAAAAATTATAAAGTATTTGTGACCTTAAAAGAACACCCTGTATTTTCAAATTTTGAAAATCTGTTTGCATATTTGAAAAGAGCACAAAAAAGTAAGTATAATGGTTCGCTTCAATTTTTCGGCTAGACAATTTTATGACTTTAATTTTCAAATTAAATTGAATTTTTTAAGAACTCTGACATTAAGGCCGATATTATTTACTTTTAGTTATAAATTATTAAAGTTAATGAATAAATATTCATTTTAAAAATAATCAATACTTATTTACCACATTGGAACGACCCAATTACTAATGACAAGAAAAATCCAGGTGCGGATTAACAAAAAAATATAAAGTAATTGTGCCCTTGAAACAACACCCTGTATATTGAAATTTTGAAAATTTGTCTGCGTATTTTAAAAGAGCATAAAAAACTGCGTTAAAAGGTACATGTCAAATTTTTGCGCAGATAATTTAATTACGGCAATTTTGAAATCATATTGATTAATTCTGTCAAGGTCACAAGAAGCTGCCAGAAAAATGATGAATAATCCCAATGTAATTAGAAAATCGATTTGAAATCTTTCAAACCAAGCGAGGAAATGCATTTTTTAATTTGAGCAACTGTTATAGTTCAAAAATTTTTAATTTATCTTAAATTGTTGATTTTTATTTATTAGATAAGTACATATAGCTGTTTTTTTTTAATTCTTTACTAAATCAAAAAAATATCCCAATTCTCGCAATTCTAATTGTTAATGATCTGCATACAGCTACAAATCCATTGAATCCATGAAAATTTCAATATACAGGGTGTTGATTCAAGGTCACAATTACTTTATATTTTTTTGTTAATCCGGATCAGGATTTTTCTTCTCATTAGTAATTGGGTAGTTCCAATGTGGTAAATAAGTATTGATATTTTTTAAAATGAGTATTTATTCATTAACTTTAATAAATATTTATAACTAAAAGTGAATAATGCCTGCTCTTTTATGTCAGAGTTCTTAAAAAATTCAATAAAATTTGAAAATTAAAGTCATAAAATTGTCTGGCCGAAAAATTGAAGCGAACCATTAAACTTACTTTTTTGTGCTCTTTTCAAATATGCAAACAGGGTGTTGTTTTAAGGTCACAATTACTTTATAATTTTTTGGTAATATGGACCTGGATTTTTCTTATGGTTAGTATGTCGGTCGTTTGGGTTTTGAATGAGACATATGTGTACCAAATATCAAAAAAATATACAGGGTGGTTCTAAAGTTATTGCTTAGGAAAGAAATGGGCAAAATCGATAAAACTCCCTGTAACTCAGTTATAGAAGTCGGTAGGGCAAAAAATGTAGTATATCTAGAACCGGCTCGGTGACCTCTATTCACCGTTAAAGTATTTCCGTTTCCCAATGAAACACCCTGTATATATAGACTGTGCGAAGAGAAAATCAGCCGTACATAGTTTGGTTTTGGAATGCATTGGGTACGATAGAGGACCTCTTTAGCATAAAAGTGCTATTTCAACGATGTAGAGACGTATATTGCAATATTTATGCATGCTTCATTGATTACCATAAAGCGTTCGATACAGTAAAGCAAGACAAGCTGATGGAAATACTAACAAATATTGGAATAAACACCTATGCTTTAAGAATTATCAGCAATCTGTATTGAAATGAAATATCAACTATCCAGGCAGGAGAATCAGACGATATCAAAATCAAGCGTGGGGTCCGTCAGGGATGTATATTATCACCACTGCTGTTTAACATCTACTCTGAGCAAATTTTTCAAGAAGCAGTGGATGATGTTGAAGCCGGAATTAGAATTAACGGAGAATGTATCAATAACATAAGATACGCAGACGACACGGTGGTATTCGCTGACAGTTCTGAAGCCCTTCAGGAGTCAATGAACAGAATCACAGAAGTCAGCCAGATATACGGACTTTCACTAAACATTAAGAAAACAAAATGTATGATGATCTCTAAGAAGGAACAGCAATTTGGACGAATCAGTGTGAACGGTCAACAAATAGAAAGAGTAAAAACATACACCTACCTTGGTACGAATGTCAATGAAAACTGGGACCAATCCATAGAATTTATTCAGATGTCATGATTTATCATTGCCCATAAAAGTCAGGTTACTGCGATGTTATATCTTTGCTATACTGTTGTACGGAGTTGAGTCGTGGACTCTCACAGACGCCACCTGCAAGAAAATTGAGGCTTTTGAAATGTGACTTGAATCCTGAATCTGAAGGTATCTTATACCGACCACGTTACTAATGAGTAGACTTAGGCAAATATGCAAATTGCATATTTTGCATATTATGCATAAAAAATGCAAAAATGTCCACTTTTGCATATTTTTAAATAGGTGTGCATAACATGCATATAATTTGAAATTTTGGTTGTAACTTCACATACAGGGTGTCCCAGACTAATTTAGCCACGCTATATCTCTTAAACGAATAGAGATTTTCGAATGGGACAAAAAGCGATATATTCTACTTGTAATACACTTTAATGTGGCGTACAAAAAAATCATACCCTAAATATTCATCCCTTAGTTACAACCCCTAACTTAAATTTTTTTAATAGCACTCTGTATATTTTTTTATAGATTTGGATGTGGTCTTTTATCGTCTATTCAACAAATTTTTTGAAAATAAAATCGGTTCGTAAATAACCAAGAATCTATCAGTTGATTTTTGTTAATTGTGTGTCCCAGACTAATTTATCCAGGCTATATTTCTTAAACAAATGGAGATTTTCGAATGGGACAAAAACTGATCTATTCCATTTGTAATACACTTTCATATGGGGTAGAAAAAATTCATCCCCTAAATATTCATCCCTAACTTACAGGTTGCTATTAAAAAAAAATAAAGTTAGGGGTTGTAACTAAGGGATGAATATTTGGGTGATAATTTTTTTCTACGCCATATTAAAGTGTATTAAAAATGTAATAGATCAGTTTTTGTCCCATTCGAAAATCCCTATTCGTTTAAGAAATTTAGCCTGGATAAATTAGTCTGGGACACATAATTAACAAAACTAAACTGATATTTTCTTGGTTATTTACGAACCGATTTTATTTTCAAAAAATGTGTTGAATAGACGATAGAAGACAACATCTAAAACTATAAAAAAATATACAGGGTGCTATTAAAAAAATTAAAGTTAGGGGTTGTAACTAAGGGATGAATATTTTGGGGATGATTTTTTTCTACGCCATATTTAAGTGTATTACAAGTAGAGTAGACCACTTTTTGTCCCATTCGGAAATCTCTATTCATTTAAGAGATGTAGCGTGGCTAAATTAGTCTGGGACACCCTGTATATTTTTATATTCATGTAACAAAAGGCAAAAAAAATCTCTTTATTTTTTTAATTTTGTTTTATAATCTCTTGGTATCGGAATGTAGTAACCATTAAAATTTAGCGGCTTATACATAGTTTTGTCACGTTTTGTCCTTGATACAAAGGTTCTAAATTCTGCCAGTTTATATCTTCTTTTTCCTTCTTGTATGTAGGCTTTAAAGCCTGTTTCTCATTAAGCTCAATATTAGCCTCCTAAATTGTTTAAATTATCGCACCATCTTTTTCTTGTTCTCCCGATACTTCTCCGTCCATTTGGTGACTTTACTATTCGTACTATTCTATCCTCTGCCATTCTACGAATGTATTCGTTCCACTCCTGTTTCCGTTTTGTCACCCATCCATTAGTGTCTTCTACATTGCATGATCTTCTTATGTTTTCGCTTCTCTCCCTATCCAATAGACTTTTCCCTGATATTCGTCGAAGTATTTTCATCCCTGTTGTTTCTAATAGTCGTCTCGTTTTTGATGTGTCATGTCATTTGTCTCTGCCGTGTATATCAATAAGTATAGGTAAAAATTTATATCTCTAGTCGTTTATATTTCTAGGTAAACATTTTTATTTTGACGGTCCATTTTACTTTTGTTGTAAAGTAAGCCGTGAACACGTGTCTTTGTGATTAACTCTTATGCGTTGAAAGTTCAGGCAATAAACAGTTTGAACAGCATTAATTTGATAATTTATTACTACAATAATTCAAAATAATCTCATTTATTTGTTAAAACACTTATATAGTATTTTTACTACAAAAGCGATATTACGTAGGTTAAAATTTTTGACGTAAGAGAACTGTCAAAACATTAGAATGTGACTTTTCATTATTGCCATCTTTATAATAAACACGGCAATAAAGAAAAGTCACATTCTAATGTTTTGACAGTTCTCTTACGTCAAAAATTTTGACCTACGTAATATCGCTTTTGTAGTAAAAATACTATACATAATCTTAGTTTGAAATATACATCGGTGCAGACATGTTAATTTATACAACATGTGAAGATATTGTAAATATTGTTGTAAATAAAAAAATATTGTAAATATTTTTTTTCGTGAATATTTTCTAGATAAACATGCATATTTTTGGGTAAAATACTGCATATTTATGCGCATATTTCATAACTTTTTATTTGCATATTTTCCTAAGCCTACTTATGAGGGTGTTTTGCTGAGAATGCAAAAAGAAAAAGAGCTGGTAATCACAATAAAAGCAGCCAAAATCAAATACCTCGGTCACGTCATGAAAAACAGCGAAAGATATGGACTACTGCAACTAATCTTGCAAGGAAAAGTGGAGGAAAAACGTGGACCAGGAAGGCGAAGGATTTCCTGGCTGAAAAATCTACACACATGGTTTAACACAACAACCACAAGTATTTTTAGGGAAGCAGTGTGCAAAGTACAGATTGCCATGACGGTCGCCAACATCCGAAACGGATAGGCCCTACAAGAAGAAGAAGATCGTCCACGTTTCGCTTCCATATATCACTACGGGTCTTATGATTGTTTTATTCACTTATATCTTTGTAAATTTTGTTAGTTGTTTCGATTTTATAAGGTTTTGAAGGTCATAAAGATATCTGTTGCAGGCTAGTATCCTATTGTTCACGGTGAGCTTGAAACATGTTATTACCTAATTTATGATATCTTCAACTTCTTTTTGTTGGAATATCTTGTACAACTCAAAAGTAAACAATACAAGACAAAAGTTAAATCCGCTAAGCGTCCCTTTGAAAAAAACGATTTTTTCTAAATAAAATATAAATTTCAGAAATTTCTGAAGAATTTCTTGAACCGTACCGCATATCCTCCAACCGCTGCATATTTTTTTAATTTGCAAACTAGCGGATAAAAGAAAAAAAAATTAGATATGTATTTATTTATACAGGGGAGCAAAGAAAAGAGTCGACCTCGATATTTGGCAGTAGTTATTAGATTTTAAGGAAATGCCAAAACAGGTCGATTTTTATTTTTAAATTACAATTTTTTGATATATATCTCATACTAATGACGTCATCCATCTGAGCGTGATGACGTAATCAATGATTTTTTAAATGGGAATAGGGGTGGTGTGGTAGCTCATTTGAAACAGTGTTTAGTGGTCTATTCAGTAATATAAACAAAAATATCACTATTTATACAGAGTGGCCTAAAAAATTATTTTTTAATTAAATTAATTGACGCAAAAAGAAGTATGTATGTAATTTATTTAACTTCTTTTTAAAATTGACAGCAATAAAATAAATTCTATTGCTGTCAGAAACAGAAAAAAAATGCTTATTGGGCAAATAAACATTGCTTTTCGCTTAAATTAAATGTTAAAACTGTCAAAAGAGGTACCTAGATGGGAGCCTGTTTGTGATTTATTAATTTAAGCGAAAAAAAATGTTTATTTTTGAAATAAACATTTTTTTCTATTTTATGACAGCAGTTTAATGAATTTTGAGTTATATAAATTAAAAGTACATTATTCTTTTTGCGTCAATTAATTGTTTCAAAAAATATTTTTTTAATCGCCGTGTATAAAAATAATGATATTAATGTTTATATTACTGAATAGAGAATTGAATACTCTCAAATGAGCTACCACACGATCATTATTCCCATTTAAAAAAACATCGATTACGTCATCACGCTCTGATGAATGACGTCACTAGTATGAAATATATATATGCGAAAATATTGCAATATAAAAATAAAAATCGACTTGTTTCGGCATTTTCTAAAAATCGAATAATTACTGACAAATATCGATGTGGACTTTTTTCTGTATTTATATATTGCTGTGTTCATGTCCTATTAATGTAGGAGTTTGAATAAAGGTTTCTTTCATTTTGCAAACGATTACAACGATAGTTATTGCAAAATATGTATGTAAAATATTGCTTTTCAGAAATTTATTTTTTAGAAAAAAATCGTTTTTTTTTTTCAAAAAGAGACGCTTAGTGGATTTAAATTTTTTCTTGTAATGTCTACTTATGAGTTGTAGAAACTATTCCAACAAAAAAAGTTAAATATATAGTAAATTAGATAGTAAGGGACCGTCCATTAATCAGGTGATGTTTTTTTTTGCATTTTTTAACCCCCCTCTCCCCCTTGGTGATACATTTTGAGGTTTAAGACACCCTATATCACGTGTATTTGGACATTTCGTGATTTTTTATGGACCCCTCCCCCCCTTTCGAGCCTCACATGATGACTAATGGAAAGTCCCTAACGTGTTTCAAGCTTACCGTGTGTTTAGTCTATATTCAGTGATTACAATAATTTATATGCTATTCAATAAAAGCTAATACTTAATCGAGAAAAAAGGAAAGATGATTTTAATAATATTACTAAAATATGTTACTATGGAACGAGTAGATAAATTTTGAACATCTTTAACAACTACAACCTTGTTTACTTGCACTGCATTTCATATTGAGATTTAGTTATATAAGTTTTAAAGAAGCTATTGATTTGTAGAAAAATAGCCTACTTTAATCATTATATCATGTGAGTTTTTATATGTTGCAGGGTACAAAAACCTGGACAGATATGTTGGATTCGATTTGACTGCAGCTAAACTTATTTTAAAAGATCTGGCAACGTTTCATGCTGTCCCTATGGCAATGAGGCTTAAAGATTGTGAAGAATTTGCCACTCTAATTAAAAGGTTATCTGTTCAATTTCCACACAAAGGAAAACAAGACTCACCGCCAAAGATATTTGAAATATTGAAAGAAGTACTAAACAAGAAGCAGAAATACAAAGCAGCTGAGAAATTTACGAAGATGCTGGATGATTTTTTTAAGTACATGAGTAAACATCCCGATAGGTTATTTAATAATAAACCTATTAAAAGATTTTCGACAATAGTGCATCATGATATGTGGCTCAATAACACAATGCAAGTTATCGAAAATGGCAAAGCAATTAAAAACAAATTTGTTGACTTCCAGATGTGTCAAATTGGGTCATCTACCATCGATCTGGTTTTCCTTCTCTTTAGCAGTGTTGAACTAAGCTGTCTTCAAACTAATCTAGACAACCTGATTCAACATTACTATAACGAATTCGTGGATATACTAAAAAAGCTGGATTTATACACGGACGAATACTCATATGAGAAATTTTTGGAAGAATTTAAAACGGGAGGGCCAGAGGGGATAATTCAGTGCATTTTTATGCTACCAACAGTTATTTTTGGAGAAAAAGGAAAAGTAGCTGATCCTGGAGACAGTAGTCTAACTGTCGAAAATGTACCTGAGATAGCGCTTAAAAAGCTTATACTTTTATGTGAAGAAGGTGCTGAAAGAGGTTGGATTTAATGTTATTTTTATTATTTTTTTTTAGAAATAAAATGATATAATATAAAAGTCTAAAACTAATTATTATCAATAGTCCAAGTAATGAAGCTTAGAATAGGAAAAACCTCGCAATTTTTACAGAATAAATCGATTTGCTTGAAAATTCGAGAATAAGTAGTGGATAGTCCAAGGATCAAAATTTATATGAGCCCGAAAGGCGCTTTTCCCATGGGGGTTATTGCCACCCCATCTCGGGGGTGGAGGTTTTTTACTATATCTTGACCGCAAAAATTGATAAAAGCATGCATTCTAAGCAAAAATCGATCCATAAATTTTCTTGATAAAAGTAATAGTTTTTGATTTATTCGCTATCCGAAATGATAGTTTTATATCCAAAAAATTAACGTTTTTAGTCAGTTTTCTGGTAATAGAGAGTTATTGCCACCGGCAAATAAAGGATCCTTTATTACAGGATACTTTAATAAAGGACAAATACAGGACGGGTCTAAAAGAGTGGTATTGCAAACGCAGTTAAAGAATCTTTATTTTGACAAATGACATGAAATATTTTTGTAAATATAAAAATAACCTATAAAATTCCATTTGTCGATATAAATTAAAATAAGATAATTGAAGAGTAAAACGTTAAATTTAATTATTTTGTCATTTAAAGATGTTTAGAGAACAACATAATATATCCCATAATACTCATCGGAAGTGCAATAAATTGGAAATACTATTTTAGGAGTTTTTAAATACTTTTGCATTATGGGTATATGTAATGGGGAATTTCTGGAGAATATATTATTAGGGAATAGTGGATATCCATTCCTCAACTACAACTACCGAATGACACCATTCCAGAATTTTCAGACAGAAGTTGTGTTTTTATAATCCATCACAAATCCCTTCAAGAATTGTTATTGAAAGAACATTTGGTATTGTGAAGAGATTTCCAATTTTACCATATGTAATGAGATGCAAGTTACCTTTTATTCAAAGAATAATATCAGCTTGTTCAGTTTTACATATTGCAGTAGTACATAATAGAGAAAACGTTGAAATACTGGCAAATGAGTGTGCTGTTGATATTGATATAGAAGCTGTGGCAGTACATTTTCAACCAGGAGCTAATCTAATGCGACTAAATTGTGTGTGTGTTTGTTTAAAATTATTGTTCGACATTTAAAGCTAGCGCTTAAACTAATTTTATTTTTATTGGACTGCAGTTTGTTAATAAATTTATAAATAAATATAAATATTATATTGGTGACTGATTTTAAGTATTTTATGATCATTAGCAGGTTTTAAATAGTAAATTTATAAATATATTCATACATGCTATTGGCGTTTGATCTTTTATCCATTATGGCCCTCTCTTTCTTTCTTTTCACCTCTGGATAACTAGTTATCAGGAAGTTTATCTGACAGATTAGATACTAATAGATATCTGACAGAGAAAAACTTCCCGTTAACTAGTTATCCGGTGCTCAAAAGACAGATACTAAGGATACTGTTATATAAACTTCCCAATAATTAGTTATCTGAAAATGAAAAGACCTCTAATCTGTCAGATAAACTTCCCGATATGCAAAAAGATAATAGAAGAATTAAGCTTTATGCTGGTTTTTATTAATTTTTTTGGCAATGTTTAAATAAACAAATACTGATGGCATGAAATGGATCACGAACAAGGAGGAATGAAGAAGGAATTGGAGATTGTGTTTACCATTAAACGCATAAAACTGCAGTATCTGGGACACATATGATAAATCAGCACCGTTACTCCCTGCTGCAGTACATATTGCAAGGTACAGTCAAAGGTAAGCGAAGACCTGGTAGAGGGAGAATATCAATGGAACTGTTTCGAATCGCAGCTAGCAAGGTTACGATTGCTATATGATTTCCAACATTCGAGACGGATAAGAACCAAAAGAAGAAGATGGCATGAAAATGAAAGTGTATTAATACTTTTGATTAAAAACTTTATAGATACTAATCTATAAAAGATTAAATTTTCAAAAATAAATACTTGAACCTTTGTTTTATTTTGTTAACCTGTTGTTATATATCTGTTGAATAGAACTCTATTTTGAATCTAGAATTTTAACAAATCCTAACTTTCATTAAAATTTATTGATCTTATATCTTCAATCTCTTATATCTTCAATAAATATTTATTTCTATAGAAAAATGTAAAATATATTGAGTTTAATAAATGAGTTACTGATATTTTAAGTCTGATCATTGTAATTAGTAACAATTTAAAATTATTTAGGTAATATTCCTTTTTACAACTTCTTGTAATAACTCAAGCTTCAATAAAATGTTCTTTTCTATATTCGTTTGGGTCAAAACATCAATAATCTATATCTCAGAATATTACTTAGAGTTGTTTTTAATAAAAAAAACCCAACATACAACTTTAATGATGAAAGTTTAATCAAACATCAATCCCACAATACATAAATTATCAATCCAAAGAAGCGACAAGATAAATTAAAAATACAAGTGAAGTTAGACCTTTCTTCACATTTTTGACACGTTATGTCAAAATAAAGGAACTTTTATTAAAATAAAGGTGTCCTCTAATTTTCCTTAAGTACAGGCGGCCTGTATTTTATTAAAAGACAAAAATAAAAGACGCAATACCGCGCATGCTTATATGTCAAAATAAAGGATCTTTTATTACAGGTCGACTTAAAAGACGTTGGCAATAACTCTCTAATAACTCAAAAAGTTTTCGTTTTATCAAAACAACTTTTAACCATAATGTACCTTTTGAAAAAATAACAAAACCGTTTTTTCTAATTTTCTCTAAGACTGACAGTAATCGAGCTATACTTTATTATATGTTAGCTCTTCTTCGTCAAATGCTGAATATTGTAGTTTAAAAATCAAAAGACGCGAAAACTGTGCATTTCTCGCAGATAAATTATTTAAACTAATTTAAAATATTTAAAATTATCTACATATTTATAGAAATAAAAAAATGTTTAGCTAAAAAATTAAGTGACTTTTAATGGCAGTCCCTATTTTATAAAGAATGTATAAATTATATAAATAAATGAATTATACAGAGTGTCCAGAAACTCTACCGAAAAACGAAGACAGGAGATTCCTCAGATAATTTTAAGATAATTTAACCCAATTCACCTGATCCGAAAATGCTTTCTAAGGGAGCTAGAGCTCTTTGAAGATGGTGTCATGTAGTTAGTTTTTCTTAAGTATCTCCAGAATTCTTCTATTTAGAAAAACAAAAATTGGTATACATATTTACTTTCCAGAAATAAATCGATTCCATCCGTTGCGAATTTCTAGTACCGGTTATAGGCGTCCGTTTTGGGTAGGGCAACGAATATTTTATCGCATTTTTGCCTATCAAACTTTTTTGCCTTTAACTTTTAAGTATTTTTGATACTGGATTATTAAATTGTGAGGTATTTTAGTACTGAAAGATTCTTTTTCTTTAAGTCGGTAGGACACACCGTTTTCCAGAAAAATTGATTTGAAAGCTTTTAGTTCTTGGAATTTGAAAAAAAAAATTAAAAAAATAAAAAAAACTATGTATTTTATCAATTTAAAGCAAGGGTACTTGTTAGTACTCGAATACCTCATAATATAATAATCTAGAATCAAAAATGCTTAAAAATTTTAAAGACAAAAAAGTTATGCTATAAAATAACTGTTGACATACCCAAAACGGACGCCTATGACCGATACTGGAAATTCGAAATTAATGAAATCGATTCATCTCTGGAATATAAATAAATGTACCAGGTTTCGTCTTTCTTAATATTTTTTTTTTGAAATTTTTTTTTTGAAATTCAAGAAACGAAAAATTTTCAAATCGACTTTTCTAGACAACGGTGTATCCTATCGACTTAAAGCAAGAGTACCTTTTAGTACTAGAATACCTCACAATCTAATAATTCAGAGTCAAAAATGCTTAAAAATTAAAGACAAAAAGTTAGGCGATAAAATATCCGTTGCCCTACCCAAAACGGACAACTATGATCGGTACCAGAAATTCGCAATGGATGGAATAGATATATCTCTGGAATATAAACACGCGCACCTATTTTTGTTTTTCTAAATAGAAGCGTTCTGGAGCTATTTAAGAAAGACTAATTACAAGACGTCATCTTCAAAGAGCTCTAGCTCCCTTAGGAAGAATTTTCGGACTAAGCGAATTGGGTTAAAATGTCTTAAAATTATCTGAAGAATCTTCTGTCTTCGTTTGTCAGTAGAGTTTCTGGACACCCTGTATAAAGAATGTCAGTCCCTATTTTTTTTCAGCGAAAAAGTGATCGCAAACCACTCCCTAATTGGTGGTCCCTACCACCCTAAGTAAAATTAGTCATTGACCTTATTTGGTCTTCTTTATTTATGTAGTATTAATAGGTTCTAGAAGTTTGACCGGCTTAGATTGATTAGTTTTGAAAAAATGGAGTTACAAGCGAATAATGAATTTTTGTAGTTTGGTAAAAAATTCCATTTTCTTCAGAATAGAAAGATTATCAACAAACACAAAAAAATATTTCAATATAAAACTGTAGCTTACTTAATTTCCAAGAAGTTGGTCTGCAAAAAATTTCTCTACGGTAAAAATTGAGTGAGCTATTAACAATTAAAACTTGTAATAACATGCAAAAACCACCTTTACCAACTCTTTCAAAGTCACCTCTTTTTGCAACTGAGGATTTTAAAAGTATTTAATATTAATAGCCTTATAGATCGTGTAAAAACCTACAATTTTTTTTTTAACAATAAGATAAAAAATGAAAAAGTTACGGTCAAAAATCAATATATTTAAAAAAAAAAGGAGAAATCCAATAGGAAGCATAATAATGCAAGTTGGCGGAGTTTTTAGTCATTGGCCTTATTAATTCTTCTTTATTTATGTATTTTTAATAGATTCTAGAAGTTTGACTGGCTTAGAATGATTGGTTTTTAAAAAACTGGAGTTAAAAGCGAATATCGAATTTTTGTAGTGTGGTAAAAATGCCATTTTCTTCAAAATAGGAAGATTAGCATCAGAGATACGAAAAAATGTTTAAATATGAAATTTTAGGCTATTTAATTCCCAAGAAATTGGTCCGACAAAAATTTTTCGACGGCGAGAATTGAGTGAATCGTAAATGAGTATACATCGAAAAACATTGATTTTTTTCGATATAAAACACTCTCGATAGCAAATAAATCGAAAACTATTAATTTTGTCAAAAAAATGTATAGAACATTTTTTGCTTAGAATGAATGTTTTTATCAACATTTGCTGTCAAAAGATAATAAAAATTTCCACCCCCGAGATAAGGTGGCAACCACCCCCCATGTTAAAAGCGCCTTTCGGCATCATATAGATTTTTATCCTTGGACTATCCACTACTTATTCTCAAATCTTCAAGCAAATTGATTCATTCTGTAAAAATTGCGAGGTGAAAAGCTTCGGTTCCTGGATACAACCCATTTTGTCATTACCATTCATATGTGTTCAAAGGTCTCCTATTTTTGCTATTTCTTCCTCTTGGTCCAGCATGTCTCTCGAAGTCCAGTGTTGTGGTAGAGTTTTAGTTATTTGATCTTTGATCATTAAATTTAACTAGCGACTTATTTCAGCTAGAAGAGGTCTTGCAACTGTTTTGAACAGATCTAGAACCGACAGGTCCGGATCAGATGTAAAGAGGTCTAGAACAGGTGTTGTACAGCTTGAATAAGTCTTTTTTTATGGTATTGTACTTATCGACTTCTCCTATTTCCAACAAACGATTAAATTCACGTATATTAAGCCATTTGGGTGCTACATGTCTAAGGCCTCTTTGTTTATCCACTCCCGCACCTCCAACCTTTCACTACTTACTTTTTGAACTACTTTTTTTTCAACGAGACCTCATAGATCACGATCAGATAAGCTGTTTACCCCCGCTCCAGAAAGATTCAATGCTGACCAGAAGAAACTTTGGCGCATTCTTATAGGATTTTACATGAGAAAATACCTCGTTTTCTTGTTGCTGCTCTACTGAGCAGATACAACAATAAGCAAAATAAGATCGGAAAGTTGAATTATCGAAAATTATCGAATCATCATCATCATCAACCCGTACTCGTCCACTGCTGGACATAGGTCTCTCTCAGCTCTTTCCATCTTTCTCTGTTTTGTGCGGCTTGCATCCATTTGCCGACAAAACGCTTCAGATCGTCAGCCCATCTGGTTGGTGGTCGTCCTCTGCTCCGTAGTACTTCTTCCATTATTTTTGTTCTACTACGTATTTCTTCGTTTGGAATTCGGTCTCTCAGGGAGACACCCAACATCTGGCGCTCCATAGCCCTCTGAGTTATGCGAATCTTGTTCACTACCTTTTTTGTGAGTGTTAATGTTTGCACTCCATAAGTGAGTACAGGCAATACACACTGGTCAAATATTTTCCTTTTTAGGCATATGGGTAAGTCCGATTTAAATACATAGCTCAGTTTACCAAACGCTGCCCAGGCTAAACCTATGCGACGTGGGAGCTCGCACGTCTGGTTATCTCTTTCCTCTTTGGAATCCATTTCTTCTTTCGTATTTTGAAGATCATCTTTTTCTTTCCAAGTTAGTTATTTCCGAAAATGATATACTTACAAATAAATTTGTTGATTGCCAGATGTGTCAAATTGGATCACTCATCGTCGACCTGATTTTCCTTCTCTTTAGCCGTGTCGAACTCAGCTGCCTTCAAAGTAATCTAGACAACCTGATTCAACATTATTACAACGAATTCGTGGATATATTAAAACAGCTGGACTTATATACCCACAAGTACTCATATGAAAAATTTTTGGAAGAATTTAAAACTGAAGGAAGAGAGGGGATAATTCAGTCCAGTTTTATGCTACCATCAGTTATTTTTGTAGAAGAGGGAAAAGTCGCTGATCTTAGAGGCACTAGTCTAACTGTCGAAGATTTACCTGAGATAGCGCTTAAAAAGCTTTTACTTTTATGTGAAAAAGTTGCTGAAAGAGGTTGGATTTAATATTGTCTTTTTTAGAAATAAAATGATTTTTACTTTGAAAAGTTTAAAACTACTTAATATTTAACATATTTTGTCATAAACATCAATCTTTAGTCAAATGCCTTCTTTTTGTTATTCCATCCTCTTGGATCAGCATGATTTTCGCAGTCCAGTTTTGTGGTAGAGATTTAATAATATAAATTTTCCTCATATTAAGATTAAATTTAACTAACGACTTATTCAGCCAGAAGAGGTCTTGCAACTGCTTTGAACACATCCAGGTAAGGTCCTGATTAGTTTGAACATGTCTTGAACAGCTTTGAATAGATCTTTTTCTATGCCAGTTTACCTTTCAACTTGTCCTATCTCTAACAAACCGTCGTACACTTACGTATCTTAAGTAATTTGGGCGCTACATGCCAAAGGCCTCTTTCGTTATCCACTCCTGCACCCCAAGTTTCAATTTTAAAGCTATCATCTCTCTAACGAGGTCTCGTACATTACAATCAGACCAGCCATTGTATCTGCACTTCCAAAAGAGTCAAAACTGATCAGAAGAAACCTTAGCGCGTTTTATAGAATTTTACATACAAAAAACGCCGTGTTGTTGTTGCTGCTTTACTCAGAAGATCTAACAACAAGCAAAATAAAAGTTATCGAAAATGATACAACAGCTAAAACTAAATTTGTTGAGTTTCAGATGTGTCAAGTTGGATCCCTTGCAGTGGATATGATTTTCCTTTTTTTTTAGTAGTGACGAATTGAGCTGCCTTAAAGTAATCTAGAAAACTTTATTCAATATTACTATGACGAATTCGTGGATATATTAAAACAGCTGGATTAATATATGGACGAAGCATAAGAGAAAATTTTCCTAACCTATGTTGACCTCATGACTGGGTCCTATCATCTCTCTCTGGGCCTTCCCCTTGGTCTTTTGGTTTATGGTTTCAATCTGGTAACTTTCTTGATCAGTAGACCGTTTTTCCTTCTGTCTATGCGTTCTCGCCATCTCAGTCTATACGCTTTAAAAAATCTAACTCTATTTTAATTATTTCTCTTAGTTCAAGATTCATTCGATTCATTCATGGAGAAAGCTTTAAATATAGATGGACAAAATCTAACAATCTGCGAAGAAAAGAAGAATGCCTTTTTACAATACAGAACAAAAGAAATACAACAGGCATACAACCAATACAAACGAATCAGAAACGAAACGAATACTTTAGTGAGGCAAATAAAAAGGGAGCACTGGCAGAGTTTCTCAAAACAGATGGAACACGACTTCTACAGAACACAAAAAGAAGTATGGAGAGTGATCAGAGGGCAAAGAAAGGAGATGAACGAATTAATAAAAGCGAAACACATTCAGAAGGGAACATGGGCAGACTACTTCCGATCTCTATTTGCTAAAGGCGACGATAATGAACCACCAACACCTGACGTTACGACAAATGAAGAAATAAACATCGAGGAGGGAGAAGTAAAAGAAGCATTCAGAAAATTAAAAAATAGAAAATCTCCAGGAGGGGACAGAATATCGAACGAACTCCTAAAGTACGGAGGACAAGATCTAACTAAACAACTATTAAAACTAATACAAAAAATAATAGAACAAAACAGAATACCACAAGAATGGAGATCAAGCATCCTAATACCTCTCTTCAAAAAAGGACACAAATCAGACCCGGAGAATTACAGAGGGATTAACTTATTAAATACAACATTAAAATTAAAAACAAAAATGATAACAAACAAATTGAATGAAATCATAACATTAGCAGAAGAACAACAAGGTTTTAGGTCGGGAAGGTCATGCACTGACGCTATATTTATAATGAGGCAAGTTCAAGAGAAATCGTTGGAATACAACAAACCGGCATATTTATGTTTCGTGGACCTTAAGAAAGCATTTGACAGGGTCACACTAAAGGACGTTATCCACTTGTTATACTCGAGACATAACATATGATGTTATACTCATAACATCTACCAGAACAACACAATAAAAGTAAAAGTGGAAGATGAACTAACTGACCCAATTGTAGCCGGCAATGGGATAAGACAGGGGGAATCCTTGAGCCCTTTATTGTTTAACCTGATCATGGACGAAATAATAAAAAAAGTAAGAACTAAAAAAGGATACCAAATGGGAGAAAAACAGCTTAAAATAATCTGCTATGCGGACGATGCAATACTAATCTCTCAATGTGAAGATGATTTACAACGCATGCTGCACCAATTCAACATAATCGCCAGAAAATTTAACATGTTAATTTCCTCAAAAAAGACAAAATGCATGGTTATAACAACAGATCCAATAAGATGTAAATTGGAGCTGGAAGGTCAGATAATAGAAAAAGTGATGGAGTTTAAATACCTAGGCATCACACTATCTCACAAGACAGGTCATACAGCGGTACAGTGTAACAACACTGCGTACTGTCTTACTTGTAAGGAGGAGGGGCACCGGATGGACCGGATGCAATGCCCAGCCTACCCTACGTGGGTGTACGGCAGGGGAGGGAAAAGGGAACCCCAAAAGGGTGTATAAGAAGAAAAATAACAGTGAAATGATGAGAGGTGGCCTCCTGAAGAACGTTAGTGGGCCCCTATACAGCCCACCGGTAAAACAGGAGGCCAGGCCTCAAAGAGTTTCATGGAAAGTAAGTTATACCAGAAATCAAGCACCAAAATATTTTATTTATAAAAAATTTATTAATATATTCTATTTATTTATTCTATATATTTTATTTATGTTGTTTTATTCATTTTATCTCTCTACTTATATATTTTATTTATTAACTCATTCTATTTTTATTAATTTTATCTATTTTATATATACTTATTTATTTATATATTTATTTATCTTTGTTTGTAGGAATTTTAACATAGCAGATAGACGCGAATCCGCTGCAGACACGACCTAAGGGAACTGAACCTAAGTGTACCCCAAGGATCAACCTGGTATAAGGATATTGCAAGTGAACGTGGGCAGAGCGCGCCGAGCGCACGATCTTGTTCACGCAAAAGCCTGCAAGCTAGAAACGGACCTGCTCATCGTCCCCGAACCAAATATTAAGATCACGACAGGCGGTGGATGGGTCCAAGATAATGGAAAGAACATGGCGGTACTCATTAGAAATGGGGATGTGGGAGTGCAGGGCATTGTCAGGGGGGAAATCATATCCTCATTCAGCTGAGGGATCTCAGCCTCCTGGCATGCTATGTATCTCCGAACATCCCTATGATGAGATACGAAGCTATCGTTGACGAAATAATGAGTGCCGCCATAAATGAAAAAGAGATATTGATCGCCGGGGACATCAACGCGAAATCAAGATTATGGGGTTCCCCTATAAACGACAAAAAGGGGGAACTCTGGAACGAATGGATAGCTCAGGCTGGCCTCCAAGTACTAAATAATGATAAACCAACATTCATAAGGGGTGTCAGCCAATCACACAACGATGTTACTTTCGCAAGCGAAGGGCTATCCAGGAAAGTACAGGGGTGGGATGTCCTCGACGATCAGTTATTTACCTACCACCGCTACATACAGTATGAAGTAAAAACAAAAGGGGGAATAAAGCTGCCGATAGGTCGTACAGAAACATACTTTAACAAAAACAAGTATCTATCGGAGGTCAGGAAAATAAACGAAGAAGAGATTCCTGACCTTGGCCAATTGAGAAGAGCTCTCCAAAACGCGGCAAGTTTGGCCACCGTGAAGAAGAAGAATAATAAAAAATCCCCCTACTGGTGGAAGGATGAGATAGAAGGTCTTCGGGAGAGATGCCTCAGAGCTCGAAGGAATTATTACACCAGAAGCCAGGGCAACCTCGAGCTCAAAGAAATATACAAAGATTTGAAGAAAACACTAAATAAAAAAATAAAACAAGAGAAAAAACAAAAGTGGCAGACCCTTATAAAAGCACTAGATGAAGATATATGGGGCGACGCGTATAAGATCACAATGAAGGCGTTGAAGATACTCGCCCCATATAGACTGGATGAAGACCAGCGGATGAAATCAGCTGAACTTCTCTTCCCCACCAAGGAAATTCAAAATTTCACCAAGATATTTCCAACGATGGTCGAGAAGTTCACAGAAGAAGAAATAAAAACCGCTGGTGAGGAAATGAAGACAGGGAAAGCTCCCGGCCCTGACGGGCTGCCACCAGAGGCGATAAAGATTATAGCGACAGAGAAACCAGGTTTGATCAGAAGAATATGTAATAATCTATTGCACAGGCAAGAGTTTCCCAGGGACTTAAAGGAAGCGAACTTGGTTCTACTCCTAACGCCTGGGAAACCCCCAGATTCACCAACTTCTTATCGGCCAATATGCCTCCTGGACTGCCTTGGTAAGTTTTATGAAAGACTTATCAAGAAGAGACTGGAAGGCATGTTGGAAGATGAGAGAGTTCTGTCTAATCAACAATACGGGTTTAGAAAAGGTAGATCGACTGTCGATGCCGCAACCTGGATAAGGGACGCGGCTAAGGCAAGTTAGAAAAGCTGGATGGTCCTTGTTTTGTTGGACATAAAAAATGCTTTCAACTCAGCAAATTGGGGCCTCATAATAGACAGAATCGTCGAATTTGGGGCTCCAGAGTACATGTCCAACATAATAAAGGACTACTTATCCGAAAGATCCGTATGCATATCGAAAAAGAAAAAGAAAGAAATGACCGCGGGAGTACCTCAGGGGTTAGTCCTGGGACCATTACTTTGGAATATATTATACAACGGGGTACTGGAAATTCACAAGAACAGAGGAGTGAGAGCGATTGCATACGCGGACGATCTAGCCTTACTGGTCGAAGATTATATGAACTGGGGTATAAAAGATAAAGTAAATAGAGCAATCAGGACGACCGCGGCGTGGATTGAGAAAAATGATATAAAATTAGCAGTGTAGAGAAGACAGAAATGATTATTTTGATGGGACCAAGAAAAAGAGAGGACATAGTATTCGAATATCAAGGCTCCGAAATAAGACACCAAAGGACATTCAGGTACCTAGGAATTACCTTCGACGATAGACTTAGCTTCGGGCAACACATAAAAGAAGCATGTCGGAAGGCGGATGGGAGGACCTCAACACTAAATAAGCTAATGCCAAATATCGGGGGGCCCGGATCGCAAAAGAGGGTAGTTATGCTACAATCAATAATGTCCATTCTACTATACGGGGCCCCAGTGTGGCATGAGGCCCTCCGGATGAAGAAGTATAAGGACATGCTTCTTAGGGCCCAAAAAAAACCCCTGATCAGTGTATGCAGTGCCTACAGGACTGTATCTACCATTGCCTTACAGGTGGTGGCTGGTTCTGTACCGGTGCACATCCTGGCCGGGGAAAGGGTCCGGATGTACAGGAGGGGCAACAGAGGCCTAGGTTCAGGACCACAGGAAAGAGCCAGAAGTCTAGAGATGTGGCAGAGGGAATGGGCAGCCGAAGTCGGAAAGGCGGCCTGGACGAGATCCCTGATTCCGGATGTAGCGAGGTGGTACGGGTGTCGGCATCGGCGCGTCAATTACTATTTCACACAATTCTTGACGGAGCATGGATAGTTCAGGAAATATACCCACCGTATTGGTAAATCCGAGGACGATCTACGTCCCGAGTGTGGGGTTGTGGATGACGCGCAGCATGTCGTGTTCGTATGCCCCGCATACCACGCGGGGCGTACTGAGCTGCAGCTGGGTCTGGGGGCTCCTTTGGGCGAGCCTCGCGAGCTGATCGATAGAGCTATCGACAACAAGCGAGACTTCGATCTGATCATTGCTTTTGTCACAAAGACAATAAAGCATGAGGATGAAAAGGATAGACGGCTGCAAGCGGCATGACCGACACAAAAAATAAAAATATTGCTTGAAACAGCGGAGATGAAAACCCTTCGAAAAATTGATGGTAAGACTCTATGGGACAGAGCTAGAAGTACATATATACGACGGAGATGCAAGGTGGATAACATTAATAACTGGGTAAGAAACAGAAGAATAGAATGGAATGACCACATAAGCCGAATGACAACAAATAGGGTAGTCAGGACAGCGAGAGACGGTTCCCCAATAGGAAGACGATCAGTGGGAAGAGAGACAGAGTCATGTCTATAAAAAAGAAGAAGAAGAAGAGGAAGAAGGAAATATGATTTTTCAAATTTCGCCACTCACAGCGATTTGGGCCCATTTTCTTTGTTATTTCGCAAACATTGTTCTGTAACTTTTTTCTACGCAGATTTAGGTATACCCAGCAATGTTATATTAAATAGGAAGAAACGTCAATAATCTTTAAAATGGTCTATTGTAGAAGATTTTTTACAACAATTTTTGAGTAAAATATGATTTCTCAAAATTTTATACTTTTAATGATTTTTGATATATTTTACGATAATTTTTAAATTTCTCATTGTAACTTTTTTTATTTTAAAAAAAGCTTATTTTCTTTAATTTAAAATGGTGTATTGCAAAAAATTGTAGGACCATTTCCAAGCAAGATATGCTTTTTCAAAATGTGACATATACACATGCAATAGGTCCCACTAAGTTGGAACCATATGGAAAACTTTTTTATTATTAACTTTATGAAAAAAATTTATTCTTTATAAAATGCTCTGCATGGTCTGAAACCTAAGATACAATCAGCAGATATCAAATTTTATCAATACTGTACGAGGTATGTTAAAAAATATAAATTTCGCTCAGGAGTAAAATACCTTTATATTTCACAATATCGAAAAGTGTTATTAAGAAAAGTTATTTGGAATTAACAATTATGTCACAGTATGCAACTATTATTTTCTAATTGAAACAAATAAAAAATTTTAAAATTTTTCTCAAATTATGGATACCCTTGGATATCCTACGGATATCTTGTTTAAAAATAATCCTAGAATTTTGTGAATACACCATTTTAAAGAAAATAAGCTTTTTTGTTATTTCACAATGTATTTACGTAAATGTATGAGAAAAAAGTCATAATGAGAAATTAAAAAAGAATCATAAAAAATATCAAAAATAATTAAAAGTGTAAAACCTTGAAAATAATGACTTGCTTAACAATAATAGTAGTACAACCTTATACAATAGACCGTTTTAAAAGTAATTAACTTCTTTTTCTACTAAATGTGTGATTGCATATAACTATAAATGCGTAGAAAAAAGTTACAGAACAACGTTTGCGAAATAATGGGGAAAATGACTCAAAAATGCTGTGAGCGGCAAATTTTAAAAAATCCTATTTCGGTAACTTTAGATCCCAGCGACTTCTACCAAACGTCATTTTAAAGAGGAGAGATGGAGGTTATTTTCTGATACAGCAATACCTATATCTCTGTGGAAAAAAGTTTTGGGCAAAAAACGAAATTGCTGTCTTTCGTGTTTTTTTCTTACTTTTTCCTTTTTACCATATTTTTGTAAAAAAAATATATTTGACTTTAGGATGTGATATTTCGATAGTAAATTTAACCTGGAACAATTTTCCTATATAGACGTGTTTGTACTAAAAGTGAATAGAGCTCACCCTAATTCACCCCGTGCCCAGGGGCTAATTCACCTCTTTCTTAAAAACGCACCCATTTAAATGGTAGCACTTCACGGTTTTTTCAAATTTAAAGGTTCATTGACAATATGAGACAATGAAATCCCGTTAACGTTGTAGTTCCTTTTAGCTCTCCTCTTATTTTGAACATAAATCAATAGCCTATATGGGTTGTTTTAAAATTTTACTAGATCTTATTTTACTTTTTTCTGTTGTTACTTTAGCTTGAGATCCATCCCTAGTAATTTATCTTAATCTAATTAGCTTTGCCGGTATATCTTGATTTTTCATTTCAATAAATAATTTATTTCTTCCAATACAGTCTAACTAAGGCTTGTCTGAAGTCAACGAAGAGGGTATGGATAATGTATATATTTCCAAAATTACAGGAATTAGTATCAGACTTTTACTGAAAATAAAACACCAAGAACTAAAAGTAGCATATAAAAAGTATGTACCCTAAATTTTTGGTCAGGGCAATATCTATTACAATTAATTATAAAAGATAAAACATATGAAGAATAAAGATATCCACTTCAATTATTAAGCAGTGTATCTATAATATTTCATGAAATCATAGATAATTTTTATCACATTCCAGGTGTCTAATGGGATGCGATTATATATAGGTATTTGCTCAATTTAATATTTTTCTATTTTAGATTAAGTGAATTGCATCTGTAATGTATGAAAACTGATTAACATAGTAGTATTATCAGGTGCATACTCGCAAACAGATTAAGTTTATAGCAATGGACAAAATTAGAAATTTTGAAGAACTTATCAGCGACTATATCGGTCCTTTTAAAACTGTAGTGGATACCAAATCAAGCAACCTAACGGCACCTGGAGAAAACTATTTAAGTGATATCATTAAAATTGATATAGTTTTGAAAGACAAAATTACTAATAAAAATGAAGATTTGTCTTTGGTAGCCAAATTGACTATAAATCATGAATTTATGGGTCCCACGCATAACATAACTAAAAACGAAGTCATTTTTTATAGAGATGTAATTCCTGCAATAAAACGCTTTCATAGGAAACATGGTTTACCATCTCCCTCGTTTTATCCAGATTTTGCAGGAGGTCGAATTAACTTGACAGGAGACGAGGACAAAGCGGATGAAGACGCTGTTTTAGTCCTGGAAAATTTAGTAACAAAAGGTAAGATCTAAAACTATTATTTGTTTATTATTATTCTTTGTAGATCAACTTTTATTATCATCAATTTTTTTATAAAAAAATTTATTTTTTGTAAAAAGTTGTGCATGGTTCAAAACCTATATTTTAACTATAGATCTTCGTCTTCTTCTTCTTTTACGGCTCTTACGGCGGCCGTAAAAAATCGCCCGTGTGGCAAAACGCTCAGTCTTACTCTGTCAAATGATTTTTTCAAAACAATCAGACATAGAAATGCTGGTATATTATACTTTAGTGATTTTTTAGTAATTTGCTTTATGACGAATATTGCATCAGTACAGTACACGATCTTCCAGTACGAAAACCTTATTGTTTATCTGATAAATTTATCCTCTCATTCAATAGTTCTTGTAAAGTTTTATTGCAAGTTTTAGGGTAGTACTTAACAAGTTGATACTTCTGTAGTTTTTTGACTGCTATTTATCTCCTTTTTGGAATAGTAGAATTAGTTCGCTCGTTCTCAATTCTTGCGGTATCTATTGTGGTTTATGATTTTGTCAATTATTCTTGTTAATTATTATTCTGTCAATGCTTTTAATATTTATAATCGTAATTCATAATTTTTAGGGTATAAAAATCAGGACAGGCATGTTGGATGTGATTTGGCTACATCTATGCTGATTTTAAAAGATCTGGCAACGTTCCATGCAGTACCTTTGGCAATGCGGTTATTGGAACCTGAAGAATTTTCGACATTGACTAAAAAAATCTCCATCGCAATGCCACCAACAAAAAAGAAAGATAACAAACCCCCAACCATTTTTAAAATAATGATAGATACATTAAACGCAAATGACAAACACAAAACAGCGGCTGATAAGCTGAAGAAAATGCTGGCTGATTTTTCGAAAGCAATGGAGGAAGATCCGGAAAAGATGTTTAACAACGACACCATCAGGACATTTTCGACAATCGTACATCAGGATGTGTGGATCAATAACACAATGCAAGTTATGGAAAATGATGTAGCGATTAAAAATAAGTTTGTTGATTTTCAAATGTGCCAACTTGGTATGCCCGCTGATGATTTGATTTTTTTCCTCTTCAGCAGTGTTGAATTTACTTGCCTCAAAGATAATCTTGATAGCTTGATTAAACATTACTACGAATCATTTATATCCATCCTAAAACAACTTAATCTATATACTGAAGATTTTTCATACGAGAAATTTTTGGAGGAATTTAAAACACCGGGAAAATTGGCTATTGTACGGACTTTGTTTATGCTGCCAAATGTTATTTTTGGAGAGAAAGGAAAGGCAGCTGAGCACGAAAAAATGAAGGAGATGACAGTTGAAGACATACATCCAATAGCGTTAAAGAAGATGCTTTTATTATGCGTAGAAAGTGCTCAAAGGGATTGGTTCTAATTTTATTATTTTGTTGCTGTAATAAAGTAATTCAAATATATTATTTTTTAAGTCTTGTCTTTGTATAGGATTCTTCTTCTTCAAGTGCCATCTCCGTGACAGAGGTCGGCAATCATCATAGCTATTCGGACTTTGGAGACGGCTGCTCTGAAAAGTTCGTTTCATGTACAACCCTACCATTCTCTCAGGTTGCACAGCTCCGATATTTTGCGTCTCCCTATGCTTCTTTTTCCTTGAATCTCTCCTTGCATAATGAGTTGGAGCAAGTTGTATCTTTCCACCTGTAAAATATGTCCGAGATATTCCAATTTTCTGGTTTTGATTGTATTTAAGACTTCCATTTCTTTATTCATCTTTCTCAGAACTTCTTTGTTTGTGACGTGTTCTGTCCATGATATTTTCAGAATTCTTCTATATACCCACATCTCGAATAATTCCAGTTTTTTCATTGATGCCGCATTAAATCGGTGTCATCCGCATATCTAATGTTGTTAATGGGAACTCCGTTAACCTTTTTACCAGATGTTTCACCCTCAAGAGCTCTTTTTAGGATCTTTTCCGAGTAGGCATTAAATATAACTGGCGACAATACGCATCCCTGTCTCACCCTATGTCTAATTTCAATTTCCTCTGACAACTGTTCGTTAACACGTACTTTTGCTCGCTGCTTATAGTATAAATTAGATATGATCCTGAGGTCATTGTAGTCTATCTTCTTTAATTTAAGGACATTCATTAATTGTTCATGTCGTACTTTATCGAAAGCTTTATTATAGTCAATAAAACAGACATATGTATTTTGATTGACGTCTAGGCACCTTTGTATTAGGATATTAAGTGAGAAAAGAGCTTCATGTGTTCCTATGCCTTTGCGAAAACCAAATTATGTATCATTAGTATCTAAGTCCAGTTTATGATATATTCGGTTATGGATGACTTTCAGTAGCAACTTCAGCACATGGGACATTAAGCTGATGGTGCGGTAATCGGCGCATTCTCTTGCGTTTTTCTTTTTGGGGAGACAAACAAAGTTCGACGTTAACCACTCTTTGGGTAATACGCCTGAGCTATAAATTTGGTTCAAGAGTATAACTAAACCATCAGTGTGTTATTCATCTATAATTTTTATTAATTCGATTGGAAGCAAGTCAGGCCAAGGGCTTTTTCCGTTTTTCATTGTGTTTAATGCGTGTGCTATTTCTTCTTTTGTGATATCTGGACCTATTTCTTCTGAAGTCTCCTCTTTCATCATCGAACAGTTTATCTATGTATTCTGTCCAACGTTGTACTTTCTCATGGTTCTGTGTTATAGTAATCCCATGTCTATCTAGAAGTGCACCAGTGAGATTTTGTTTTCTTAGTCCTGCCACTTCTTTTATTTTCTTGTGTAGATTAATTAGATCGTATCTTTTTTAAGGTCCTCGATCTTTTTGCATTTCTCTTCTAAGTGTTTTTTTTTTTTGTAGAGTTAGGCTACAGTTATTGCTGTAATAAAAATTACATAATTATCAACTAATATTTGCCGTTTCGATTCCTTTCCGAAAATTGTTCTCAAACAAGATTATTTTAAAAATATTTTGATAGGGTATATAAACTAGATTTAATAGGTTATGTATGTCTTTTTATAAATATACCGGGTGTCCTAATAAGAATGGCCCTCTGCCATATCTCAGTAACCGTTTATAGTACAGCTTTGAGAAAATATTTATAATAAAATTTGCTAGAGAGCGCAATTGAATATCAAAAATTAAAAAATGAAAATTTTACAAAATTTTCCTAATGAAAGGGCATTGGATATCCCATCATCATATTCTTCATAAAATTCTGCGTATAATTGACTTTACAAGTTTAAGTCTACCTTTGTAAATAAGAGGTGGGGGTCCGGTTCTGCTAAATCGCATTTTACATTCTTGGTCTTGTTGAAAACCGCCTTTTTTTTTGTCAATGTAAGTGGCTTATTTTCGAAATAGCCTAATAAGTAATATGCCAGCTAGTAGGTGTCATTTAATTATTTTCAGAAATCTAGTTTTATTTGGAGGATATTAAATACAAGTATGCTTTTTTGATCTCGTATTACAAAATTAGACCAAATTAGGAACAGAATACCGAAAACTGCATGTCGATACCTTTTTTCTATCTCGAGATATCTTAAGAAATGTGTTAATTCTAAACATAACTGTTGTTACTCTCATCGGTAAACGAAGTTAAGGAAAAGTAGTGTGCTATGAAAAAAACAAATAAACATTTTCCAGATGTAGTCGTATATAATAATTAATTAAAACAACAATAAGATAAACAACACTATAAATATAAAGGAATAAAAGCAACTACTTACTTAGTGACGGCCTAAATGTTCAAATTGTTGCCCATTATTTTCGATGCAGGTATTTACTGTTTCAAGAGTATATTGAACAGCAACAGATTACTCTGTTTTAGACTTTTATTTATGGAGTCGGATTAAAGACCTTATTTTTGCCGCTAGGCCCGCTGTTCAAAAAACGTGATCTAGAGAATACGAAACGCCATTCAAAGCATTGTGTGTGCAGAAATTGAGACTGCTGTTCAAGTTTTCAATCTACTCTTGAAAGAGTAAATGCTTGCATCGAAAATGATGGGCAACAATTTGAACATTAAGGTCGTCACTAAGTAAGTAGTTGCTTTTATTTCTTTGTTATATTTTATAGTGTTGTTTGTCTTATTGTTGCTTTAATTAATTATATACGTTTACATCTGGCAAATGTTTCTTTGTTTTTTCCATAGCACACTACTTTTTCTTAACTTCGTTTAACGGTGACATTACCAGTTGTTTAAAATTTACACGTTTCTTAAGATATCTCGAGATAGAAAAAAGGCATCGACATGCGTTTTTCGGTATTATGTTGTTAATTTGGTCTAATTTTGTAATACAGGATTAAAAATGCATACTTGTATTTAATACTCTCCAGTGAAAACTAGATTTCCAGAAATAATTAAATAACGCCTAGTAGCTGGCTTATTACTTATTAGGCTATTTCGAAAATAAGACTCTTACATTGACGCAAAAGAGCTGTTTTATACAAGACCAAGTATGCAAAAATCAATTTAGCAGAACCGGACTTACAGCCATTTTTTCATAAGAAGGTTTTCACTCACCCGCACCTCTTATTTGCAAAGGTAGACTTAAACTTGCGAAATCAAATATGCGCAGAATTTTATGAAGAATACGATGATCGGATTTCCAGTGTTATTTCATTAGGTAAATTTTGTAATATTTTGATTTTTTAATTTTTGATATTTAATTACGCCCTCTAGCGGTGGACCTACAATTATGAAAATAATTTCCAGGGTTTTCCCGAGGCAACCTTTGTTATAAATATTTTTTTCTTAAAGCTGTACTATAAACGGTTCCTGAGAAATGGCCGAGAGCCGTTCTTATTGGGACACCCGGTACATACTTTTGATCTGGATCTTCCAAGCCACAGCATATGTGTGGTTAAAAAAAATTGAGGGTGGTGTTATTACCCTACAAATACAACATTCTGAGCAAACGAGCCATGGAACGCACGATGTTAGCCATTTCTCGTAGGGATCTGATTACAAAGAAGGAAATAAGACGGAGGACAGTAGTTAGTCTAGGCGCCAGAGGGATCACCGTGTCCTTTTCAATTCTGATGGACAAACTCAACGGTTTCTCATGGATTTTTGGCTGCTGATTACGAATTTCGAGGGTGGATTTCGATCCGAGCGGTCAAAAAATTGTTATAAACAATTTAATTGTTTATGAGGCTCTGGCTTATAAACTAAAAGAGATAAAAAAATGTTTCAAATAAAATTTGTTCGTTTATAAAAAATGAAGAAAAAAACGTTTACTAAATTTAAATCCAACAATTTGAACTCAAGATATTGTAAAATTAGTGCACAATGCAAAGTAAGTATTTTTCGAAGCTTTATCGATCGTAACTCGGCTTCGACGCGAGCAAATGAGCCTTAGAAGATTTTATTTTAAAAACTAACTAATGGGCTTCCAAACAAAGTTTATTAAAGTTCTTTATTTTTATTTGTTATAAAGTTGTACCCATTTGAAGTTATAATTTTCTTAAAAAAATTGTACATTAATTTGTTATAAGGCTTTTAAGCAAATTTGAGCTATAAACATTTATACTTTAGTTAGAAATAATGATAGAACAACTCAAAAGGAACAATTTGAGCTTATGAAAATGTTCTTAAGTTTATTTTTGGCCAACATATCAATATTTTAATGGCGCGCTATGAGGCGCAAGATCGGCTTACACTCAAGTAAGTGAGGAAATTTGTAGCTAAAATATCGATATCTTGGCAAAAAATAAACTTACGAACATTTTCGTAAGCTTAAAATGTTTCTTTTGAGTTCTTTTATCATTATTGTTAATTAAAGTATAAATTTGCTCGAAATTCTTAAAAACAAATTATTGTACATTTTTTTGAAGAAAATTATAACTTAAACAGGTATAACTTAAAAAAAATAAACACAGTTAAAGTAATTTAACAAACTTTGTTTGGAAGACTATTAATTGAGCTTTAAAATGAGACCTTCTAAGGCACATTTGCATGCGTGGAAGTCGAGTTACTCTGAAAAATACTTATGTTGCAAGTCGCAATTTGCGTTGTGCACTAATTTCAAAATATCTTGCGTTTTAATTGTTAAATTTAAGTTTAGTAAACGTTTTTTTCTGCAAATTGCAACTTGCTAAATAAGTATTTTTCGAAGCTTTATAGAATTTTTGTTAAATTACTTTATCTTCATTTGTTTTAAAGTTAAACCAGTTTGATGTTATAATTTTCTTTAAAAAATTGTACATTATATTGTTTATAAGGGTTTCGAGCTAATTTGAGCTATAAACATTTAATTATCAATAATGATAGAAGAACTCAAAAGGAACATTTTAAACTTTTAAAATTACGAAATGTTTTAACAAAATTTATTAAATTTCAAATGGGTATAACTTTAAACCAAATGAAAATAAATTACTATAACAAAATGTGTTTCGAATCCTCTTAGATACTCTAAGTCTCATTTGCATGCGTCAAAGCCGAGTTAGGATCGATAAAGCTTCGAAAATTTCTTATTTTGCCAGTTGAAATTTGCATTGTCCACTATTTTTACAAGATCTTGAGTTCTAATTGCTGGATTTAAGTTTAGTAAACGTTTTTTCCTTTATTTTTTATAAAGGAACATATTTTATTGGAAACATTTTTTTATCTCTTTTAGTTTATGAGCCAGAGCCTTATAAACAATTAAATTTTTTGTAACAATTTTTTGACCACTCCGATCGAAATCCACCCTAGATATTCGTATTCAGCAGCCAAAAATCCATAAGAAACAGAATTGAAAATAACACGGTGACCTCTATTTGGCGCCTAGACTAAGTACAATAGAAATAATTATGACCCGAAAGTGGAACTGGAGGGGGCACATAGCTAGAATGTCGAATAAGCGGAATGTGATTGCATATTTTAGAATCCTTCTGGCTTATAAATTGTAAAAGGCAGAGATTTAGGATGTTAACAGAAAGGGGTTATAATAAGGAAAGTTTCAGATTTAAATCAATATCTATTATTATTTCTAAAACCTAATGGATTTGTATCTGGGAGTTTTCTATTTTCTTTAAGAGATGTCGCGGCAGCGTTCTGATGATGGATTTTAATACATATTTTTGAAATTCCCCTTAAAAGACAAATCCGTTTCGTTTTGATTCATAGCCGGGCACGCAGCTAAACTGATGACGTTGTAAACAGAAACAGCTGTCTGTAGATTGTTCATCGCCTCTGAATCGAAATGAAACATAAATTGTCTTTGACTTTAATAAAAATATAAAATTACGACGCTTATGTTTCATCGTGCTAAGAGTTGAAATCTTCCATTACATCAGCACATTTTATTTTAATAAATTTCTGGTAATCACTGTCTGTAATTGGTTATAAGGACTATTAAGCCGTGACGTTGATTTTTGATGTTAACCGCCATTCTTATCATCTAATATGCACACAATTATGAATCTCAATACTTTAAGGGGGTAGGCACAAAATCTTGGTCTAATGTATTTTAAATACATTCATATTTTTCGAATCCTAAGAAAACTAATAAGTATTTTTGAATGAAAGGTTACATTATTATCGAGGGCCGAAAGTCCCTTAGAAAAAAACATAGAAAGTCCCTTAGAATGAAATATTTGAAATTAAATATACTAAATTTTACGTAATCTTTCATTCTGCGTTTAAATACTTATTAGTTTTCTCAGGATTCGAACAAAAAATTAATGCATTTAAATAGCATTAGATCAAGATTTAGCGCCTACCTCCTTAAGTCGTGATCTTCGTTTTTATGTTAATCCACCATTCTTGTCATCTAATTTCATCTAATTAATATGTATAAAATTATAAATCTCAATGCCTTAAGGTTTAATTTACAATTTGATTAAATTAACGTAAATATTTATTAAGCTATTATTTAAATAAATAAAGTAAAAGTCTTTTTATTATAAAACATCCTTTTAGTTACTATCGAGATGATAAATAGACCTGGAGCCCGCGTACCAAAAAAAAGTTTATAATATCAAGCTGAAAATTTGGTGTCTATTAGGACAAACTAAGATATATGGCAACACTGGAACAGGGGAAGTTTTAATAATTGTGGAACGTGCTTTTAATTCTGGAAGGTGTCAACTGACATGTTTATGATTGTGAAAACTAGCAGGTTGTTTTTAAGTTTATTTAATAGGAAACTTTATATAATATATGAAAAAATGTTTGTCCGAAAAATATGTTAGGTATTTTAATAAGTCTGACACGTAGAACATGTCAAATGATAGGAATTATGTTGGTGGTAAACAGCAGTCTGATTTTTGGCATAAGAGTTTCATGAAAAGGTAACAAATCAATTGGATGTTCTGTCCGACAAAATACATGGGACGTTTTCGTTAACCTGTCCCACAATTAAAACTTCCCCTATTCCAGTATTCCCCTACATCAAAGTTTGTCCGACTAGAAACCGTTAAGCTATTAACAAATTTTCAGCTTGCTACTAATAAACTTTTTTCGGTACGCGGGATCCAGGCCTTATATTTTATTTTAATAAATTGCTGGTAATTGCTATCTAATAATAATTTGTTTTGAAAAGTACTAAGTCGTGATCTTGGTTTTTATGCTAATCCGCAATTTTTTACTTGTAATAAATATGCATAAAATTATTAATCTCAAAAGAACAATTTAATTAAATTAAGGTAAATTTTTATTAAGCTATTATTTACTTAATAAAGTAAAAGTCATTTTATTATAAAACATACTTCTAGATATTATCGACATGATAAATTAAAATTATTTCCCCAACCCTCCACCGGCCAAAGACGCGATAGCTGAAGAGGATATTGACTTTTCTCCAGGGTTGATTCTGTTGTCGAATACTATGAAAGCACCTTCAGGTATTCCACCTAGCAAAGGAGGGCCGCTGGAAAATGAAACTTTGGGACGATAACCTTTTTCATCTGAGACGAAAACTACAGACACCTTGTATCCGTCTGGTGATGGGTATTCAAACTGTCCATTTACTTTTAGTATGCCGTCTTCTTTGTTGATAGGTTGGTATGATCCAGTTTCTTGGCGCTTAATTCCATCACTAGTTTCATACCTAAAATAAAAAAGTCTATTACTTTCTACATTAAGAAAAATACGAATATAAGTCGTTCTGAAGCTATTTTGTTGTGAAAACTTATTTCCTCTTAAAATAGTTAATTACAAATATTATAATTTAAAACGACAAAATTACAATTTGGAATAGTCACAAAAGATATTCTGATTTGTTTTTGTAACCATACTAAAATCTAGTAACCAGCTGTAGAAACGCAGATTTGTTACACCTGAGAGAGACATTTAGGGCCTGATGATCTGTTTTGGCTGGTCAAAAAAAACAATCGCGGAAACTGCCAAATGACGCTCCTACACGCAATCCGTGAAAATATGGAAAGAGGGGCTAGGATGTAAACTTGCCAAGGTAACACTAAGGGACGTTGGAAAATCAGCATCAGAAAAGTACTTGGAAATAACCAGGAAAAATCTACGCTTAACAGTTGATTTTTTAACTGGACATTCAACTATTTACGCAGATGATTGCAATAGTTTTGTGAGCAGCACGACTGTCATACAGATATATAGTGCATTCACTGAAGGTTATCATCTCCGATTTCTTTGAACCTCCATCGATTTTCATGAAAATTGGTGAGTAGTTAGAGGATACCTCAAGGAACAAAGGTGACATGATGCCAACTTGCGCTTTTACTCTGGGGGTGGATGCCACCCCTTTTCTGGGGTGAAAATTATTGCATTAAAAATAATACCATAAATCGATAGAGGGACAAATTATAAGCAAAATTTGTTATATTAAAATAAAAAGGAAAAGATTCCTCTCATTGGCTGTATACCATAATAAAAAACTTACTAATGAAGTAAAAACCTCACGTGTAGGTAGATGGTATATAATTTATTAAAAATTTTTTTCTAAAATGATCCAAAATGGATAAAATCACACAAACGTTTTCGGACCAATCAGTCCATCATCAGGTGGTAGAAACTTTAGATCCAAAGTAGTTGGAACTAGCTACATATTTAGGTCAAAAGACCTTAATATTATAATAATTATGCCATTTCAAATTTCAAATAATTATGCAGAGTGGAAGATGAAGACCACTCTTCATGGTTATGGGTAATTGAATGTATATTTTTTTTCGATGAGTACTCAAATCTAAGTATTCAAGCTTAAATAACGGGAAAACGATACATTTTATAAAATATACCTGCTAAACACTTATCAAAGTACTTTAGAATACCTAACAAAATTAGCTCCAGAAGTAGTTAATAGCATCAAAATTAAGCAAGTTACGATGAAATTAAGAGAACCCTTTCGAACTTTTTAGGAAAAAGTGAAAAATGAAACATACGCCATTTCAACACAAATTAAAATTTATATTAATCCTTACAAATATTTCTTTGTATTAGCATAGTTAATGATTTTAACAATTTTCACAGGTTTTGAATGCGTATTTTTGAAAAAAAGATATTTTTAAAAAAATCAGAAGTTTTAAAATTATCGTCATTTTCATTTTCTTTTGATAATAACTATAAAAATACTCAATATACGTAAAAAATGGTAAATAACCAAATTTTAGTTATTTCTATATCCAATATTATACCTTTTTACCATTTCTGTAGGGTGAAAAATAACCGAGATAGAAACGTGTAAAGCTAAAATTTGGCTGCGAGAACCACTTAACCGTGGCCATTTAATTTTTGATTTTTTAAAAAGTAAGGGGTTTAAAAGATTATATTTACCGGGCTTCATACCCTTTCTAATTACCTTTCAAACCGATTTAAGGTGAACCTGATATCTTAAAAATTAACGGAGGTATTAAAAAAAAACGATAACATTTTTTGGAAAAAATTTTAAAAGATAAAGTTTGAAACATTTTTGGGGCATAAATTTTAATGCTATTAACTTTTTCGGTATCTCATTTGATAGATATTCCAAGTACTTTCACAAATATTTAATAAGTTTATGTTATAAAATGCATCATTTTCCCGTAATTTAAGCTTGAATACTTCAATTTGGGAACTCGCCCAGAAAAATATGCATTCAATTATCTATAACTCACTTTTAGTCAATACTAAAACGTCTTTTTAGTAAGAAGTTTATTTAGTTTTTTATTACCTTTAATGTTGGTAATAATAACTTTTTTGTAACAACTTATAGTTTTATGTATGAAAAATCGGTTAAAAACGTGCATTTTTCTTACGAAAAATTAAAATTTTTGATCTTTAATAACTCAAAAAGTTTTGATTTATTTTAATAACTTTATATAAAAAATTTTTCTTAGAATTTGTCCCACTATATAATTATGGGGTTATTTTTTATATAATAATTTTCACTCCGAGAAGGGGTGGCATCTACCTTCAGTGTAAAAGCGCAAGTTTTCACCATGTCACCTTTGTTTCTTGAGATATCCTCTAACCACTCACCAATTTTCATGCAAATCGATGGAGGTTGAACGAAATCGGAGTTAATAGCTAATATCCACCTTCAGTGACTCCACTAATATGCGAAGCAATAAAGCACTAAAATCGGTCTTACCTCCGAAAAAAGAAAGACGGATCTGAATAATTCTTGTTGCATTCCATTCATGAATGCACCAGGAAACTTTGTGATCCCGAGCCATGATAATATTGAAAAACTGCATACAAAAAATGCATTCGTAAAGTGCATCTCAAACAGACAATAAAAAAAAATCAGAACTCGCCAACTATCGGCGGAAATGAGTTCAATTTTGTTATTCGGGAGTCTCTGTGGTCGCTGAAAACGAATATGATGTCGTAAGAGATCTCCGGAGTACCTGGTGCCCAGGGTACTTACTGTTTACCTCGTCTTGTGGAGTTTTCGGCAAATTCATTCAAAAATTAGTCAAAAATTATTATTCGGTGATTTTTGGGGTCGATAGCGACAAATATGATATCGGAAGTGATCTCCGGAGTACCTAGTACCCAGGGTACCTACTGTTTACTTCGTCTTGTAGAGTTTTCGGCAAAAAATTTAATAAAGCATTAGTCAAAAATTATTACTCGGGGGGTTTTGTGTCGCTGACGACAAATATGACATCGGAAGTGATCTACGGAGTACCTGGTACTCAGGGTACCTACTGTTTACCTCGTTTTCTAGAGTTTTCGGCAAATTCATTAAAACATTAGTTAACATTCATTACTTGGGGGTTTTTGGTGTCTCTGACGACGAACATGACATCGGAGTTTTTGGCAAATTCATTAAAAAATTAGTCAAAAATCATTAGTCACGAGATAAACAGTAGGTACCCTGGGCACCAGGTACTCCGGAGATCACTTCGGATGTCATGTTCGTCGTCAGCGACACAAAAACCCCCGAGTAATGATTTTTGGCTAATTTTTTAATGAATTTGCCGAAAACTCCAGAACAGGTAGGTACCCTGGGCACTAGGTATTCCGGAGATCACTTCCGATGTCATATTTATCGTTAGCGACCCCAAAAACACCCGAGTAATTATTTGTATCTAATTTTTTAATAATTTTTTTTCGAAAACTCGACATGGCGGGGTAAATAGTAGGTACCCTGGGCACTAGGTACTCCTAAAATCACTTCCAATGTCATATTCGTCGTTTGCGGTCAAAAAAGCCCCGAGTAATGATTTCTGACTAATTTTTTAATGAATTTGCCGAAAACTCCACAAGACAATTCAAGCAATAGGTACCTTGGGCCAGTGGCGGATCCAGGGGAGGGCGATGGGGACGACCGGCCCCCTTTCAAACCAACTTTTATATAAACATTATAAAAACATTCATTTATTCATTTGTTTTTCATAGAAATTTAGCAAATCGGCCCCCCTCCTTGACGATGCTGGAGCCTGCTGGATCCCCCACTGCCTTGGGCACCAGGTACTCCGGAGATCACTTTTGACGTCATATTCGTTTTTAGCGACCCCAAAAACCACAGTGTAACAAAATTGAACTCATTTCTGCCGATAATTGACGAGTTCTGAATTTTCCTTTATTGTCTGTTTGAGATGAATTTTAACCCGGGAGTAGTCGCGCTCACTTCTGTAACGTGAAAAGTCGCGTGTTAATTTCATCTCACAATACTAGTTTAAGTACAAATTTACAACAAATTTTTATTTTATAGTATTTTTGTTTACTTGCTATATTAGAAATATTATTTCTAACAATTATTAAAGCTAATTGGCTCTCCCCAAAGCCATAAATTCCACAAAAAGAAGAAGAAGAAAAAAATACCTACGCATTACTACACTCTTTCTCGAGGCACTTACGAAATTTTTTCAAAATTGCAAAAGTTTTCATCAAGTTATCGCGAAAAAGGATAAAATGTGAGATTCTATCTAAGAGCGCGACTACTCGCGGGTTAAGAATACATTTTTTGTATGCAGTTTTTCAATATTATATCATGACTCGAGGTAGCAAAGTTTCCTGGCGTATTTACGAATCGAATGCAAAAAAGAATTATTAAAATCCGTCTTGTGGTTTTTTTTTCGGAGGTTCGGTGCTTTATTGCTGCGACTAATACCATCATTTTTATAAAATAAATCCACATGCGAGCGCTTTTATATTTTTGTTAATAAATTGTTTCTTACTTTGTCTTTTAGAACTTTTCCAATAGAGAAATTTACTCTGGAGCACCTTCTACAGATCAAGATGCTGGGCAGAAGGACCATAGGAAGGCGAAGTATAACCTGGTTAAATAATAATATAAGAAATTATATACCTAACTGTTATTTCTTAAAGAGCCGACACGCAAAGAAAAAGAAGAAACTTAGTTTTGGCATTATAATGTTTTTAAAATAATCTTCTTCTTCTTCTTCTTCTTCTTTTCTTGTCTTCTTCTTCCTGCTTCCTTAATAGGCTCGCGCCTGTTCTATCTTCGGATACCTCATTAGATATCCAGGTTGTCACTCCACCTCTTCTTTGGCCTTCCTATACTCCATCGGCCTTTTGGTGATCTGTCTTGTGCTATATTTACCAGTCTTCTTTCTCCCATTCTGCTTATATATATGGCTATACCATTCTTTTTTCTTTTCAGTGTCCAGTCGTTTATGTTCTCTATAGTACATCCTTGCATGAGGTCTGTGCTACGGTGTCTGTCCCATAATGATTTTCCTGTGATACCTCGGATTATTTTCATTTCACAGGTTTCCATCAGTCTTCTTGTCCTTGTGGTGTCAGGTCCGTTTTCATTATAAGGCAGTTGATGGAAAAATAGAGGAGTAAAGAAACAAACGCTCATATGGTATCCATTGATCTTGAGAAAGCATATGATAGAGTCCCTCGAGAGATTCTGTGGTGGGCACTCAATAAGAAAGAAGTCCCTGGTGAATATGTAAAGATTGTAAGGGATATGTATGAGGGAGTAACGACTAGTGTTAGGACAGGTGTGGGAGAGATTGATAAATTTAATGTGAAAGTAGGATTGCACCAAGGCTTCTTCTTCTTTTGCCCTTTAATTCGTCCAATTTTGAACATAGGCTTCCCCCAGTTTCCTCCATTCGCTTCTGTTTAGTGCTTTCTGTTTCCAGTGCGTTCCCCCTATCTTTTTAATGTCGTCTCCCCATCTCATCTGGGGTCGTCCTCTTGCTCTCTTTCCTGTCCATGGTCTCCATTGTTGTATCGCACTTTTCCAGCTATTGTCCGTTTGTCTAGCGTTGTGACCTGCGAAGCTCCATTTTAGCCTGGCTATATGTTGGCCTGCGTCTTTGACTTTTGTTCTATTTCTGACCCAGTTGTTTTGCTTTTTGTCTGTCAATTTTACTCCTAACATTGCTCTCTCCATGGCTCTTTGTGTCTTCATTATTTTATCCATGTTTGCCTTTGTCAAGGTCCATAGCTCTGTGCTTAGTCCGTATTTATTCTCATTAGTTTTGGACCAGATAACAGCGAAACTACAGGGTAACATTCCATGGTGCTTAATGTATGCTGATGATGTCGTGTTAGTAGGAAATAGTGAAAGAGACTTAGTACAAAAACTGGAACAGTGGAGACAAGCTCTGGAGGAAAGAGGTTTAAAACTTAGTAGTACAAAAACAGAGTATTTGGAATGTTCATTTAAAGATGGAGCTACTACAAATAAAATGGCATTTTTGGATGGTGAAATTATTGTGAAAAGCAATATTTTAAGTACCTAGGATCGGTATTACCGACTAATGGAAAAATATATGGAGATGAATGCAGTAGAATTATTGCTGGATGGATGAAGTGGAAAGAAGCGAGTGGTGTGTTGTGTGACAGAAAAATCCTAATGAAGCCGAAGGGAAAATTCTATAAAACAGCCATAAGACCGGCTATGATGTACGGAACTTAATGTTGGACAGTGAAAAAGAAAGAGGAAGAACGAATGCATGTGGCGGAAATGAGAATGCTTAGATGGATGAGTGGAATGACAAAGGAGGATAAAATTTGGAAATGAGAATATTAGGGGAAGTTTAGGTGTGGCACCAATTGATGCCAAAATGAGAGAGCATAGGTTAAGATGGTTTGGTCATGTTCAACGTCGAGACGTTAATCACCCAATACGAAGAATAGCTGAAGTGCAGATTCCTAGGAGTAGGAGAGGAAGACCAAAAAAGACCTGGGGGGAGGCGATAAGGCAGAACATGTTGGTAAATTGGATTAACATTGATATGACCCAAGAGAGAATTGTGTGGAGAAATGCAATTAGGGAAGCCGACCCCGCATAGGGATAAGGCAAAGAGAATGATGATGGTGTCAGGTCTTGTTTCCGCAGTGTAAGTCATAATTGGACTAACTACTGTCCTATAAATCTTGGCCTTTGTTTCTGTCCGTAGATGTGTGTGGCGCCATATAGTGTGTATTTTCATTATGGGCCAAAATGTTTTTGGGCGAATGGGTTCAAATAGTTATGTACTAGAATAACATTTTTTATATGAATTTCTAGTTACATAGAATTTATATTTTCATGTCTAAGGCCAAACCCAGTTATACCAGGAAATTGGCTCAGGCCATAACATTATCCTCTACATATAAAAACTTAAGAAAATGTGTACATTTAGCAGACACAACATATCCAATACAACGAGCCATGTGTATCTTTTTTGGTACACAGCGTTGAGGACAGTGTGTATCTAAAAGGATACACTGGCGCTGAGGGAGTTAAGACATCCTGCTATTCTGTTGGCTTTTTTTATTTGTTGGGCAACTTCCGTTTCTGTATCTCTATAACCGTGCATTAGTACTCCCAGGTAGCTAATACAATTCTTTCTTACTGAATTATTTTGATGTCCACTTTCAGCTTGCACCTTATTGGATCATTAGAGATTACCACACTTTTTGTTTTATTTGGTGATATTTTCATGTTTAAAATATTCGGTTCATTTAATTCATTTTTTGCAAAAAGCACTTTGTATTAACGTGTCTTAATCATATACCCAGTAATCCAAATTATAGAGGGTGGTTTTTTCAAATTGACACACTGTATATTACAAAATACCAAATGGTTGACGTTTACTGCGTATCTTCATTTAATTTTTGCATCTCACACGGATTTAACGCTAATCTTTATTTTTACAACAACTATGAATGCAATTATGAAAATGTCTTGCCTTTTTGAAAAGGTCACAAATACACGACTTCACCAGGAACTATCATTATTACCTAGAATAAAATGCTTTTAATTTTAAAAGATTCCTGCAAATACCGCTAGAGACTTCAAATTAACCAAATCCAATTATTTGTTTATTTAGAAGACAGCTGAAGATTAAGATAATAGATTATTGCATCAGCATTTTGGCGAAGTGATGTTAATAATAATTGGTTTAATTTGTATTTTATGAAATCGAATTAGATCCATGCATCATAGCAAAAACATACACAAAAATTATTTTAATATCAATAAATCGATATTTGCGGTTTTGCAATTTGGCCATCTAATTTAGATAATGAGTTTTTAATTTACGATTTTAGGTCGAAAAATCTATCAAAACATTCAAGGTTTTTTTATGAAGATAAATAATAGCTACTAACCTTTTTAACATATTTCTTAATTTTCTCTTCTTCGGATTTTTCTATTTTGAGTTCACCGTCTTCGTTCTCCAAAGCACTCTATTATCTCAACCACCTTCTAAGAGCTCTCTATCTATCATAGCATTTCCTTTGTACGATTTCCATCTCATGGCAAGTCTTCATCTCTGTTTTCTTCCCGGTGGGTCCCAGTCAATATTCTTTTCGGCCACATGTGCTCTTAAATTGTTTGTACGTGCCCGTACTACAGCAGGGCTCTGTGTTTCAATTTTTTTGTTATTGAGCATTCTACTTTCATTCTATTCCATATTTCCTCTGTTCTTATTCTATCTTTTCACAAAATCCAATTCAACTGTTTGTGTTTTATTTCTATTGTTGTTGTCATTGCCAATTGACCATACTTCCCCTCCATATAGGGTAATATTCAGCACTATGCTCTAAAAGATCCTTATTTGAAGTTATACTTCTTTACGCGCGATATGAGGGTGAATTTTAATAGGATTAAAACCTTTGATCCCGGCGCAGTCGCATTACAACTTTGTTCTGATTGGATGTTCAAATGACATGACAAAAATTATTCAATATGGCAGCTGTGGGACTGTGGTTTTGATATGTATGGTTGTTGCGTTTTAAAATTTGTAGGAAGAGAAACAACAAACAAAAAGTTAGTTAATGGTTATACTGCCTTTTTAAATAGTCTTCATATTATATTTTTGGACTTATTAACATAGAAGAGATGATTGTTGCATGCCAATGTGAAAGCCCATCAAACTGTGACTAGTATGAGTGCCGCAAAATTACTGATAAAAAACCTATTAGCTCGTAGGCGTAGAGAACTGTGGATAACAACAATCAACCGGGACGACCTACGATCTCGCTTATTCAAAGCTAAATAATCTTACACTGGTAAGGGTAAGTGTTTTAAAAATAGTTGCTCAAATTTTGTTATGATATTTGAACATAGCCACTTTGCACGATGCAAGTGATTGCGAAATTTATTAGTCGTTATACGGGCTCTGATTGGATGTTGAAATGATCTGTCAATAATAAATAATTGTTCAATATGAAGGTAAACAAATGTATGTATAATATATTAGTTTTATTGTTGTGAGGACAGAAACAAAAAAGTTTATAATTGTAGTGATTTTTAAATAGTTTTTAAAGCAACAGGTACGTAATAATTGTAAATGTATTATCATAGGTACCTACATAATTTCATTACCATCAAAATTTCTATCAATATTCACCTAATATATTGTTTTCTTACTCTATGTTTTGTTGTATTTTTTCAATTCTAAATCATTTCAATTCAAAATCAAAATTATTTGATTTACATAATTCAAAAATGTCAAACGTTTAATCCGTTTATTTGGTCAATCTTCGCACATAATGACACACTGTCTCCGTGGCGAAGCGTTTAATGCGAGTGAACCCCAATACAACGCCAATACCAGCCGCGCTGGTAAGTTGGTTCAAATCCCAATAGAAACTTTTATTTTTTTATTTTTTTTTATACATTTTATGATTGTAAGTATATTTATTATATAATTTTGTTTTCAGAAAATACGTATTTAGTTAAAACATTTTCCGACAATTAATGTTCAGAAATCATTTGTGGCATTTTTAATGTGTTTGTGTGTGTTTTATTCTTTTATTATTTTAATTTTTGGCACTGTTTTAATAAAAAGGTTTGAGAAGTAGCAAGTATAAATTAGTTTTTTATTTAAATAAAATATAAATAAAAAGTATATTAATTTCGTTTATAATCATATAATCATATATTAGAAGTATAACTTCTTACGTGCGTACAAAGTACACACACATTCTTTTTTTTCTTTTTTTTTTTTTGTTAGAGTGTTGTTACATATCACTCCAGAAGTGATTTGCGGCTTTTTTTTCCGATGCCATTTTCATTTATTTATTGTATTTCATACAAGTACCCCCTCGGCTTATCATTATACTTAAATACTTACAACTTTTATTAGTATCTTCTAAATTTAAGTTAAAATCAGCAACGTCAGATCCAATAAGTGTTCGCTCTTAAAATATGTATCTTAAGTCCTCATAGCTTATACTGTTTCTTTAATTATTTTCATATCATACATTACATGTCTTCTCTGTCTTATGAAGAAATTATATAATATATTCTAATAACAAGTATTCCGTCTTACACATATTTATCTTGAGTGTTCATAGCTCATACTCTTTTTTTAACTTCCTTATCACAAATTCCATATTTTCTCTGTCTTATGCAAAAATGACTTGAACTGGTCATCAGACGAAAGTAAGGCATATAATATACAAAATCCAGGAGGAAAATAAACTTCCTGTAGCTGGCTGTATACCATAAATCACAAAAATACCAAGTTTCTTGTAAAAGGTATATATTAAAATACCCTAAATAAGGGTCACAATACAAAACGTTTTCGGATTAAGGAATCCATCATCAGTGTTTAAAAGCCCTAAAATTAAGTATAACCTAATTAAATGAGATAAAAGTTAAAATTGACAGAGGTTTTCAAGAACAAGAGGTCATACTTACAAAATTTGCATGCCTGAGCCACCAAAATGTATCGGGTAAAAACCCTTTAAATGTAAATAATAAGGATGTTTTACATATTTATATAAAATTCATTGGATGGTATAGATAAACCTGGATGTTACCCAGGGCAACACAGGACTCTCTCCACGTGGTTGGAACTTTTTTTGGAGAAAACCTCACATATTGGATTTCAATGGCCAACTGACAAATGAATTCAAGAGAAACCCAAAATGACATCAAGAACTGTCAATGTAACCTAGTTGTAATGTTACTTCAGCCACAACATTAAAGATTAATTTAAATGTTTTAAGATAAAAAAACAGTATCAAATTTACAAATAGTAAAAATAAAAGATGTTCACAAAATATGAAAGATTTTATTCTAAAAATAATGCATTAATTAAGTATTCAAAATAGGGAAATGAAATGTTTACGTTACAGGAAGTTATGCAGTCAACAATACCAATAGGTGTTGTATTGGTGGTATAAAATTGTCAATACGATTAGACAAATAATGGTAAAGGTCTTATACTAGGAACACAAAATAGTATGTAATGTGTACATATGTGTACGATTTTAAAAGTATTGATGAAATGATAATTGTTTAATGACTGATAACTTTCTTGGTAGTCGACCCCACATAAATTGTATAATGATAGAAAAAGTGATATGATAATTGTAAAAATACTGTTTTGTTTTTATCTGATTTTTATCTGAAAATGAGACTAAAGTAACTTGATGAAACTGAGTCCTCCAGAGACCTGACATCAAATTGGTTAAAAATGAAATGGTTGTAAAGTACGGGGGGGAGTAGGACGGTATGAGAAGTCTGACAGAGTATGTTGTGATATTGGACCATGGAAGATGTGTAGTGTATTGTTATGAAATAATAGTTATCTAATCTATAAGCTATGAGATGAGGCTAAGAAGACAGGTGGCTGGAATGAGACTCAATTCTGATGGATGTGGTTGTATATGTGATGTAGGAGCTAAATTTTGGAAAATTAAGCTGGTGTGAAATAATGAGGATGTAAGAGGATGAGGTACAAATGAATATTAAAGAGTTAAAGTAAGATGTTGTTTATCGACAATTGGGAGTGAAATAGATGTATGTGGTCGTCATGAATGGTGTAGCGGAGAAGAGGAAATTGTATCTGATGTGGTTTATGAAAAAAGTTGACGGTGTAGGGGTTGAAAATCTCGGTTAAATGACACATGGCGATTGACACAGTTAGGACTTCTCTGCTTCTCTTTAACTATTTCTAAGTCTTCATACAGGTCCAATTTTAGGAAGTTTTTTTGTGAAATATTATGTAATAACGAGACATCTTCTGGGATATTAAGGGTATGTTTGTTTTTTACAAGATGTTGAGAGAAAGTAGAAGTGTTTTCCCTTTTGGTGTGCTCTAAGGAGCGTGAAGATAAGGATCTACAGGTCCTACCTATATATGTAGCGTCACAATCAGAACATTGTAATCTATACACACCACTACGATCCATGTAGTTGATATGGTCTTTGGAATTGATAAGACACTGTCCCAGATTGTTGGGCACTTTGAAAGAAAAATGAGTATTATCAACTGCTCTTTTAAGAATATATCTAATGTCTCCAGAAAGACGTTCATGAAGATATGGTAAGGAAGCATATGAGGGTTTGAAGGTCAAGTCTCTAGGGAAAGCAGTCTCTCTCAAGACTCTAAGGTGTCTCTTTTGAATAAGTTTGTAGACAATATTAGGATCGTAACCGTTGTTGAACGCTATTTGACGAAGAATATTAAGTTCTTTATCATAGTTTGATGGTGATAAAGGAATAGTTTCAAGTCTATGGATGTAACTATGGAAAGCTGCATATTTATGTGACCTAGGGTGGTTAGAAGATAAAGGTATGACATGATCAGCCTGTGTTGGTTTCCTATAGATACTGAAATCGAAATGGTCATCTAATCTGGTAATAGTGAGATCAAGAAAGTTAATTGATTGGAAAGATTCTAGTTCCATAGTGAACTTGATGTTAGGGTGGATTTGATTGACTTTAGAAAGCAACAGGTCAGCTGAATTAGAATTACCGGAAATGAAAAGCAACATATCATCTACATATCTAAACCAATGGAGTATTTCCGGATTTTTTCATGATATGAGTGGATTCTAAATGATCCATGAAAATATCAGCTAGGAGAGGGGATAAACAACTACCCATGGCTAGGCCATCAGGTTGTCTATAAAATTTATTATTAAATACAAAGAAGTCTTGAGCTAGACAAAATTGTAGTAATTGGATGATGGAATTAGTGGTAGACGTAGTAATAGAGTTGGCTCTTAGAAGAGAATGTACCAGATTAATAGTTTCAAGTTTAGGGACAGAAGTGAAAAGGTTGCTAACATCAAGTGAAAGCATAGTAATGTTGGGACGAAGGTTTATTTGTTGGAGATTGTTGACTAGTTGAATGGTGTTTTTGACTGAGAAGCGAGGGGTGAAATTCGTCAAGTTGTTAATGATGCTTTTCATTTCCGGTAATTCTAATTCAGCTGACCTGTTGCTTTCTAAAGTCAATCAAATCCACCCTAACATCAAGTTCACTATGGAACTAGAATCTTCCCAATCAATTAACTTTCTTGATCTCACTATTACCAGATTAGATGACCATTTCGATTTCAGTATCTATAGGAAACCAACACAGACTGATCATGTCATACCTTTATCTTCTAACCACCCTATGTCACATAAATATGCAGCTTTCCATAGTTACATCCATAGACTTGAAACTATTCCTTTATCACCATCAAACTATGATAAAGAACTTAATATTCTTCGTCAAATAGCGTTCAACAACGGTTACGATCCTAATATTGTCTACAAACTTATTCAAAAGAGATACCTTAGAGTCTTGAGAGAGACTGCTTTCCCTAGAGACTTGACCTTCAAACCCTCATATGCTTCCTTACCATATCTTCATGAACGTCTTTCTGGAGACATTAGATATATTCTTAAAAGAGCAGTTGATAATACTCATTTTTCTTTCAAAGTGCCCAACAATCTGGGACAGTGTCTTACCAATTCCAAAGACCATATCAACTACATGGATCGTAGTGGTGTGTATAGATTACAATGTTCTGATTGTGACGCTACATATATAGGTAGGACCTGTAGATCCTTATCTTCACGCTCCTTAGAGCACACCAAAAGAGAAAACACTTCTACTTTCTCTCAACATCTTTTAAAAAACAAACATACCCTTAATATCCCAGAAGATGTCTCGTTATTACATAATATTTCACAAAAAAACTTCCTAAAATTGGACCTGTATGAAGACTTAGAAATAGTTAAAGAGAAGCAGAGAAGTCCTAACTGTGTCAATCGCCATGTGTCATTTAACCGAGATTTTCAACCCCTACACCGTCAACTTTTTTCATAAACCACATCAGATACAATTTCCTCTTCTCTGCTACACCATTCATGACGACCACATACATCTATTTCACTCCCAATTGTCGATAAGCAACATCTTACTTTAACTCTTTAATATTCATTTGTACCTCATCCTCTTACATCCTCATTATTTCACACCAGCTTAATTTTCCAAAATTTAGCTCCTACATCACATATACAACCACATCCATCAGAATTGAGTCTCATTCCAGCCACCTGTCTTCTTAGCCTCATCTCATAGCTTATAGATTAGATAACTATTATTTCATAACAACACACTACACATCTTACATGGTCCAATATCACAACATACTCTGTCAGACTTCTCATACCGTCCTACTCCCCCCGTACTTTACAACCATTTCATTTTTAACCAATTTGATGTCAGGTCTCTGGAGGACTCAGTTTCATCAAGTTACTTTAGTCTCATTTTCAGATAAAAATCAGATAAAAACAAAACAGTATTTTTACAATTATCATATCACTTTTTCTATCATTATACAATTTATGTGGGGTCGACTACCAAGAAAGTTATCAGTCATTAAACAATTATCATTTCATCAATACTTTTAAAATCGTACACATATGTACACATTACATACTATTTTGTGTTCCTAGTATAAGACCTTTACCATTATTTGTGTAATCGTATTGACAATTTTATACCACCAATACAACACCTATTGGTATTGTTGACTGCATAACTTCCTGTAACGTAAACATTTCATTTCCCTATTTTGAATACTTAATTAATGCATTATTTTTAGAATAAAATCTTTCATATTTTGTGAACATCTTTTATTTTTACTATTTGTAAATTTGATACTGTTTTTTTATCTTAAAACATTTAAATTAATCTTTAATGTTGTGGCTGAAGTAACATTACAACTAGGTTACATTGACAGTTCTTGATGTCATTTTGGGTTGCTCTTGAATTCATTTGTCAGTTGGCCATTGAAATCCAATATGTGAGGTTTTCTCCAAAAAAAGTTCCAACCACGTGGAGAGAGTCCTGTGTTGCCCTGGGTAACATCCAGGCTTATCTATACCATCCAATGAATTTTATATAAATATGTAAAACATCCTTATTATTTACATTTAAAGGGTTTTTACCCGATACATTTTGGTGGCTCAGGCATGCAAATTTTGTAAGTATGACCTCTTGTTCTTGAAAACCTCTGTCAATTTTAACTTTTATCTCATTTAATTAGGTTATACTTAATTTTAGGGCTTTTAAACACTGATGATGGATTCCTTAATCCGAAAACGTTTTGTATTGTGACCCTTATTTAGGGTATTTTAATATATACCTTTTACAAGAAACTTGGTATTTTTGCATATAATATATTATTATCTTGTACTGACATACCCATTGTTCCACATTTTCTATAGCATCTTTTGAAACCTGATGTATTATGTATATTAAAAAGTGTAGATATACCTCATTCTTGTTTGATGCCTTTTGTTGCGATAATTGTTTTTATTATGTCATTACCTAGCTTTATTTGCACTTTTGTTTATTTGTACAGTCTCGGTATTATATTAGCCAATGTCTCTATAATTTATTTAACAAGAGTTATATTCTGTCATATTCTAATGATGAATTTATTTAAGACGAGTTATTGCAAAATATTCGATAGATTCGACATCCATACCACTGCCCAAAAAAGCAGATTTATCTACATTTTAGTTAGGAGTCTCTATAGTTATTAAGATTTAATTAGTATTTAGAAGGAGTATGGGTACAAGAGAGGCATTGTTTGCTATTTTTCTATTGGCGCAAAAGCGTTGGGATATGAATCAGGACCTGTTGTAGGTACACTTTGAAAAGACATTCGATAAAATTTAACAGAAAATCTCATAGAGATACTCGGAGAAATTAATATTGACCGCCGGGATAGAAGAACCATCTATCTGTCTATCTAATCAGCCTTAAATGCCCATTCCTAGGCATAGGCTTCCCCTGTTAATCCTCATTGGTCTCTATTCTGGGCGATCTGCATTCAATCCGTTACTGCAGTTCTCTTAAGGTCGTCCGTCCATCTCATCTTTGGCCTTCCTCTTTTTCTTTTCTGTTTCCCTGGATGCCATGTAGAATTAGTTTATTCCATCTTTCATCTTTTTGCCGCAGGATGTGGCCGGCGAAGTTCCATTTAAGTTTTGCAACCTGTCTTAATACATCGTTCACCTTTGGTTTTTCCCTGATCCGTAAGTTTATTTTCCTGTCTTTTAGACCGATACCCAGCATTTGTCTTTCCATTGTTCTTTGTGTTTTGGATATCCTGTCGATGTTCTACTTTGTGAACGTCCATGTTTGTGAGCCATATGTGATAACTGGTAATATGCACTGGTTGGATAATTTCTTGCGCATATTGAGGGTACTTTTTATTTTTTACAATATATGATAGTTTACCAAATGATGCCCATGCTAATCTAATTCTTCATTTTATCCCTTTTGTTGGATTGTCCTTATTCAGCTTTATTATATCTGTCCTAAAAGAGTCATAGCGAATGTTTATTGCAATCAGACCACACAATGGGATCAACAGCCTTGATGTAAAATGATACCAAACCACAATTGCGGTATATTGTACTATCAAACCACAGGAATTAAAAAATAGTACATTGTTTACCGGGTAGGAAAAGCTTAACATTCCTGGACGACTGTGAAGATTGCTAAGTCGAGGCGCAAGCCGAGACTTAGCAACACAGAGTCCAGGAATGTGGCTTTTCCTACGAGGTAAACATACTATTTTACCGCAAATCGTTTAAAATTCGACAGATATTGATTGATTTAAAAAAAACGCGATAATTTTATTCCCAAATAAATGGTGCTTTGAAATTCCTAATAAAATTACTTGAGTTACTATGGAAACGTATTGAGGTTGAATTGTCAAACTTGACGCTTATAAATTTAACACTAACAACTGTACGGAAATATCATTTCCTTACAGTAAGGAAATGACATTTCCTTACAGTAAGGAAGTCCTGACTTTTTCTTCAAGAAATTTTGACAGGAATGTCAAAATTTCCTGGCGATTTGCGGAAAAATGTTATAAATGTTCGTTTTTAGCAAATAATAGATTGATTTTGCTATCATGTTCGAGGTCATAAAAGAAATTAGTTTTCGTCTGACCCATCTCACCCACACTTTTTACAAGACAAATATCCAAACTAAGCAAGACTATACATATTTAAGTGCTTTTAAATTTAATTTGCCTACGCAATTACCTACAAAGATATAAGCAGATTGTTTATTTCATAAGATTTTCTTCGAAAAAATCGCTACATCTTCCCAAATTACTGAGATATTCATCTTTGTCTTTCGGATAAATTAATGTGTGTTAAAAGCACATAAACAACCTACATCTTGATTGTTATTTACCTTATCTAGCCGATCATTTATGATCGATTAAGAAGTAAACAACTATTATAAATAATAATAATGATGATAAAAATAACTAATATATAGGTACTCAAGGACTACGGGTATTTGTTTACCATATGTGTACTCTACAATTCTAAATAAGAATTATTGATAGTATTTTACTTATTAGAGAGTTATTGCCAACGTCTTTTTAGTCGGCCTGTAATAAAAGATCCTGTATTTTGACATATAAGCATGCGCAGTATTGCGTCTTTTATTTTTGTCCTTTAATAAAATACAGGCCGCCTGTATTTAAGGAAAATTCGAGGACACCCTTCTTTTAATAAAAGTTCCTTTATTTTGACATAACGTGTCAAAAATGTGAAGAAAAGTCTAACTTCACTTGTATTTTGAATTTATCTTGTCCTTTCTTTTGATTGATAATTTTATTGTGGGATTGATATTTGATTAACTTTCATCCTTAAAGTTGTATGTTGGGTTTTATTTATTAAAAAGAACTCTAAGTAATATTCTCAGATATAGATTATTGATGTTTTGACCCAAAGGAATATAAAAAAGAACATTTTATTGAAGCTTGAGTGATTACAAAAAGTTGTAAAAAGGAATATTATGTAAATAAAAAGTGTTATTAATTACAATGCTCAGACATAGATTATCATTAACTCATTTAAACTCAATATAATTTACATTTTTGTATAGAAATAAATATTTATTATAGATGTAAGAGGTAATTTCAATAAATTTTAAAGAAGGTTAGGATTTGTTAAAATTCTAGATTCAAAATAGAGTTCAATTCAACATATATATAACAGGTTAGGTTAACAAAATAAAACAAAGGTTTAAGTACTTATTTATTTTTGAAAATTTGGTATTTTACAGATTAGAATCTATAAAGTTTTTAATCAAAAGTATTAATACACTTTCATTTTCATGCCATCTTCTTCGTTTGGTTCCTATCCGTTTCAAATGTTGGAAATCATATTAGCAATCATAACCTTGCTAGCTGCAATTCGAAACAGTTCCATTGATATTCTCCGTCTACTGGGTCTTCTCTTACCTTTGACTGTACCTTGCAATATGTACTGCAGCAGGGAGTAACGGTGCTGATTTCTCATATGTGTCCCAGATACTGCAGTTTTATGCGTTTAATGGTAAACACAATCTCCAATTCTTTCTTCATTCCTCCTAGAACCTAATTATTCGTGATTCGTGATCCATTTCATGCCATCAGTGTTTGTTTATTTAAACACTGCCAAAAAAATTAAGAAAAAACCACCATAAAGCTTAATTCTTCTATTATATTTTTGTCTATGGGAAGTTTATTTGACAGATTAGATATTAGAGGTCTTTTCATTTCCAGATAACTAATTATTGGGAAGTTTATATAACAGTATCCTTAGTATCTGTCTTTTCGGCTCCGGATAACTAGTTAACGGGAAGTTTTTCTCTGCCAGATATCTATTAGTATCTTGTCAGATAAACTTCCTGATAACTAGTTATCCAGAGGTGAAAAGAGAGGGCCATAATGGATCTTAATGAACAATGAATATATTTTAAACGATAAAAGATCAAACGCCAATAGCATGTATATATTTATAAATTTATTATTTAAAACCTGCTAATGATCATAAAATACTTAAAATCAGTCACCAATATAATATTTATATTTATTTATAAGTTTATTAACAAACTGCAGTCCAATAAAAATAAAATTACATAGTTTAAGACTTTAAATGTCGAACAATATTTTTAAACAAACACACACACACAATTAAGTTGCATTAGATTAGCTCCTGGTTGAAAATGTACTGCCACAGCTTCTATATCAATATCAATAGCACACTCATTTGCCAGTATTTCAACGTTTTCTCTATTATCTACTGCAATATTATGTAAAACTGAACAAGCTGATATTATTCTTTGAAAAAAAGGTAACTTGCATCTCATTACATATGTTAAAATGGGAAATCTCTTCAAAATACCAAATGTTCTTTCAATAACAATTCTTGAAGGGGTTTGTGATTGATTATAAAACACAACTTCTGTCTGAATGTTCTGCAATGGTGTCATAGGTAGTTGTAGTTGAGGACTGGATATCCACTATTCCCTAATAATATATTCTGCAGAAATTCCCCATTTTATATACCCATAATCCAAAAGTATTTAAAAACTCCTAAAATAGTAGGTATTTCCAATTGCACTTCCATATTATTGAACGATGAGTATTATGGGATATAAGTTGCTGTCTAAACATCTTTAAATGACAAAATAATTAAATTTAACGTTTTACTCTTTTCAATTATCTTATTTTAACTTTTATCAACAAATGGAATTTTATAGGTTATTTTTATATTTACAAAAATATTTCATGTCATTTGTCAAAATAAAAGATTCTTTAACTGCGTTTGCAATACCACTCTTTTAGACCCGTCCTGTATTTGTCCTTTATTAAAGTATCCTGTAATAAAGGATCCTTTATTTGCCGGTGGCAATAACTCTCTATTATTTATAACTTTATTTACCGTACAACAGGTGGACTAGAAGATTATTGGAATGATGACCCTCGGGCGGACAAACGAAGCAGAGATCGACCACCAACAACGATGTAAAGAGAACTACCGGGAACTGGATGATGGCAGCTCAAGATAAGGAGACAGTTAGAAACTTCGAGGAGGCCTTGTTTAGCAGTGAAAGATAAGATCTAGATGATGATACAGCAGACGACAATATAAACAGTAGAGAAATTGGATATTGTATTTTAGTTAGACCAATCGTCATCTTTAAAAACGAGACGAACAAACTGAATTTTGCTAACAATGTTAATTTTGGGAGCCCAAAAAATATACAAAAAAGTTCCCCTCCCCCACAATATACTCGTAGAGGCAGAAATAATATTACCCAATTTTACCAAAATTGTACTGACCGCCCACAAATTATAAAATGAGGAGTAGAACACGCTATAAATAATGACAAAATTAGAAATCTTGTGGTTCAGATGATACACCGAATGAGTATCTGAAACTAATTGATAAAAATAACATAAATCTAGTAGTAAAACTTTTTAATGCAATATATAACACTAGAGAGTCATTCCCGCATACTGGCTCAAGTCCATCTGTATCCCAATACCTAAATATCACAATGCTAGAAAATTCTCAGAATATCGATTAATTAACCTAATAAGCCACACTTTTAAGATTTTCATCCCCCATAGAACGGCAGTTCTCGCCAGTGGCGCACAACCTCCCTAAATGCGACAATATATACACACGAAATTTTCGATTTTCTAAATCTGACTGAATTAAAAATTGGGCCTAATCCCACCTTAAAGTTCAGGAAGAGACTCACCCATCAATATGTCTACCATCCATTTTGGTCCAAGGGTGTGGATTTAACGGCCCTTCCTATTTAGGGTCCGTTTTTCGCTCTCGTCCACAAAACTCCCAAAATTTTCAAAAATTTAAGTCTAACCTTTGCGGCTTGTGATAGTACTGATCATTACGTTTCCAACGCATGCCTAATTTTGAAAATCGGTTATACCATTCAAAAGTTACCGAGCTCAGAAATATGACTCAATTTCTATTTAAAAAAGGGTAAATTTTAATGTTTGTGGATATTATGTATGTATGTATGCGGAAAAGTTAAACCGATCTGAATTGTTTTTCTGTGTTTGAAGAGGGGCCAGGGTCGATTCAGAACCAGTGTAGTTTGTGACTTTTGACCACCCAAGATACACCAAATCAATAGTATTGAGTTATGCTTTTAACCTTTAACTACACGCGCTGGCGTATTTTGTACGCCAGATATACGAATTCTACTGCAAATATATTTAAAAGTTTAATTTTTGACCTTGTTTATCTCTCTAACCTATCACTGGAATGTGCTTTACAATTTAGTTTTAGTTTCGTTATAATCGGCGTTCTGGGAAGATCGTAATTTACAGTTTATTATTTGTTGTTTCCGGTGGTGGACAATATACTCCACGATTATATTAATATAAGTAGTAATATAAGTTCATATTTCAATTGTTTTTTAGTCATTATGGCACAAAATATATTTTTCTTTATAAACAATACTTTTTCTCCTGTAAAATCACATTTCAAAAAAGTTTTTATTAGTAATTTTATTTATCATGGAATCCAGTTATTCCATGATTCCAGTTATAAATCCCAATTGGCTTACTGAGAAGGAACTCCAAGTATTCACTGATGCCGAATAAGGTTTATAAAAAACAATTAAGTGTATTTAAAATAAATAAACAAATCCGCTGTTTTTAAGTGTATTTTCTTGTGGCATATAAAGTACGCCACGCGTGTAGTTATGTAATAACTTGATTCGCGGGTAGTTAAAGGTTAAATGGTGTTTAAGCCGTCAGGATCAGACATATACTCCGCTCAGTATAGCCGAAAAACTGAAAAACTAAATTTTAAAAATTTTGTTTTTTCGACAATTACTCAAAATTTCAACATACGAATTTCGCCAATAACTGAGCGTTTGTAGAATGGGTCTAGGCGCATCTAACGGTGTATACCTCATATCCGGGAAAATTCGCCTTTTTAAGTTATAGGCTTCATAAGTATGATCAAATCTATTTCCTATGGGAAAAACAGTTTTTTAAGCTCAATAATTCCTGTAATATCTTCAGTAATCACATTTGACCTTAGGTACATCAGATACTACTTGTCAATACGTTTCAAACTCATGTTTAGTGATCAAAATCGGTTAAGCCGTTTAGAAGGTATTAAGCTACAAAAGTATAATAATCCAATTAACTATTATCCTCGAAATGGTTTATGTAGTTGTAGTGGTTAGGACGCTAAGTTTGGTCGGGCAACGGGCAATCCGAGTTCATTTACCGGTCATCCCATTTTTCAATCTGTTTTGAAAAGAAAAAAATCTAGTGTACATTCGATGTACAGTAGATAATTTTGGGAGATAATGCGACAAAGGCGACCATTTATAAAGCTTAACGTGCAATTGAGAAACATTACATTCAACTTCATATATTTAATTTACAAATATCTTTGAAAAACTCCTGATACAAAAATAAAAAACCGCTGAACGCCGTAAAAATTAGTGGCGCATACAATATTCCAGCTACAAAAGATCTGATATGAATATTACCTGGCGCGAAAATGTATTTTCATTTTAATGCAAAATAAAATTCTACTTTTATTTTAAAAGATTTTTTTATAATATTTGCTAAATTTGAAGTAAACGCGCCACAAAAGAGCTTCAAAATTTAAACTGTATCAAAGTTTCTTTTTCGTGGCGCATTTTACTTCAAATTTAGCAAACACCATGAAAAAATATTTTAAAATAAAACTAGAATTTTATTTTGCATTAAAATGAAAATACATTTTCGCGCCAGGTAATATTCATATCAGATCTTTTGTAGCTGGAATATTGAACAGAATTAGACGCAAATGCGAAGATACCTAATTTACGCTAAGGGATGCATCATTTACGCTAAATATCGTAGTACAAAAATGCCGTGAGAAAACAAAAGATGTATTTTTATGATTCGTGAACTGCGAAAAGGAATTCGATAAACTGCAGCGTTTAAAATTAATGCAGATGCTAAAAAGACAGGAATAGATGACAAATATATTCGTGTCATTAAAAATTTGTACTAAAATCAAACTGCTCTTGTAAAAATTGGAGACAACTACCCAGGCCAAACCTACATATTAACGGGGGTTCAGAAAATGAGGCATTATATCCCCAATACTGTTGAATGTTTACTCGGACCAGTTTGTATGGAACTAAGATTAACGAATCGTTTCTATAATCTAAGGTATGGAATACAAATTGAACGAGGAACTACTTAATGTAATTAGTTACTCAGACGGTACATTAATTATGTCAGAAAATATTGAAGAATTGCAAATTCTGGTTAATCGTTTTCACGATGTAAGAGAGGAAATGGGCATTAAAATAAACTAAACCAAAACCAAATTTTTAGTCTTCGGTAGTAACCCAACTAGTAGTCCAAGTTAAAAAAAGTTCACAAAATAACATATTTGGGAACTGTCATAATGGATCAAATAAATCCAGGCATAGAAATAAGACGAAGAACAGCAATGACGAAATCTATATCTGCAAGTTGTAAAAAAAAAGAATGTGTGTGAACTTTATACGCACGTAAGAAGTTATATTTCTATTATATGATTTCTTAAAAATAAATATACTTTAAACAGTTTGTTTTAATTTTTTTTAAACACCAAATTAATTTTGTGCTTACCTCTTTCAAAAAACTAAAAAAAAGTATAGGATTGCTCCGGATTTGAACTTAAGACCTCTCGATCTCTGGCCGAATGCTATACCAAATACGCTACGAGGACTGTGTATATATCATAATAATATATATATATATATCATAATATAATATATATCATAATATACCTAATAACAATTTACGGTAACAAACAGGCAAGGTGAAGTATAATAAATATACAATAAAATGTTTTAATAATACCCATCTTACTACTGAGGAAGACAAATCCAAAGACACAAAAATTATAATAAATATATTTACTAAAAACACTAATATATTCTTTTCATACCTTTTCTTGCACTGATATATTTATACATAACTTGAAAGATTTAGCAACTAAACGCCATACTGTCCGTGTGCGCATGCGCGCAGTATTATGAAATTTTACTCTCAATCGCGCCCAAAGAAGTATAACTTCAACAATATTTTAGGTTAAGAATTGGAGGGAGTAAGAACCGTAAGAACAGAAGAACAGAATAATGACACATAATGGTCAGAATGTCAAGAAATTCTCAAATATTTTGTGCGCCTGTTCGAACTTAAAATCCGAAACAAAATCCTCGAACGTCGAGAGGGTATCCCGGACACGTTTAGGATCTTTTTTCTGCACTGCGTGAACACCGAATTAAAAATCCGTAGGGTGTTCAGAGGGAAAAATTCGACCTCCGCGAACGCTCAATTTTCTAATGCGCAGGCGTTCTCCGTCTGGGTACATTCAGGATATCCAGCGCGAACAGAGCTATTGAATACTACAACTACAACTGATCCTTAGAGGCAAAATAGAGGGCCGTAGAAGTGTAGCAAGAAACAAATTTCTTGTTTAAAAAAAAATCGTGAATGGACTATCAAATGCAAAACAATTATTCCATGTTGCCAAAGATCGAGAAGCCTTCGCAATGGTGATCGGCAACGTCGGATCGTTCTGATATACCACGTGAAGAAGAATGTATTTTAAATTAGATGCTTTTTATTTCTTTTATTTTTCACACCATCAAATTCAAATTTTCTACTTCGTTATATAGGGTGAGGCAGATAATTGGCCTATTAGAAATATTTAGAGAACTAAAGGCAACAGAATCATGAAAATTGGAATGAAGGGGTTTTGAAGGGTGATCTATTTAATGAAAATATTATCATCAATTTGCCACTTCCGGTTATACCGAAAGTTGCTTAAAACTTCGTTTTTTTAAATGGGACACCTTGTATATTTTTACATTTTTGGATTCTCCTCGATGTCTTCTTTGTTAAAATATGCGGTTTTGTAATTTTATACAGAGTAGTTTAAAAGCTAATTACATTTTTTTATTAATTTCGTAGCAACTTTCACACCCTGTAGAATTGTAGTAGTTGGATATCAAAAACTCTATTTATGTTAAAATGATTTTTAATATAGTCTACTATTATTAAAAATTATTAATATAGCAAAATATTAAATTTTAGTATACAGGGTTGGTCGAAACTCGGACTGAGGATTTTCTGAATTTTCTTAAATGGAACACCCTATATTTTAGTATTGCAATGAAAAGACATTTTATGGTACTTTTTTATTTCTTAAGCATTCCCTATACCTAAATGCTTTAATTTGAGCTTAATTGTTAATCGCGCCAAGAATGTTAACTACGTAGGTATTTTGATAGCTAAACCATTATTGGTAATTTTAAGGATCAGTCTGGATTAATATGTATTTATTTCCGAAAAATTATTTGTGATTGAATATTTTCACGGCCAACCTAATAAAATTTCACGTATTTTTTGTTGAAATTAATGTTTGGCTTGAATCACCAATAACTCACAAATTAAAGTAGTTACGTATAGGGAATGCTAAAGAAATAAAAAAGTAGCATAAAATTTCATTTCATTACAATAATAAAATATAGGATGTTCCATTGAAGAAAACTCAGAAAATACTCTTTTCGAGTTTCGACCAACCCTGTATAGTACAGTTCAACATTTAAGTATAGGTACTAACAATTTTTAACAATAGTAGACTATATTAAAAATCATTTGAACATAAATAAAGTTTTTGATGTCAAACTACTACAATTCTACAGGGTGTGAATATTGCTAGGAAATTAAGAAAAAATACGTAATTATCTTTTATACTACCCTGTATAACATTACAAAGCCTCATATTTTAAAAAAGAAGAAATCGAGGAGAATCCAAAAATGTCAAAATATACAGGGTGTCCCATTTAAAAAAACGAAGTTATAAGCAACTTCCGGTATAACCGGAAGTACCAAGTAGATGAAAATATTTGCATTAAATAGATCAGTCTTCAAAACCCCATTATTCCAATTTTCATAATTCAGTTACTCTTAGTTCTCGAGATATTTCTAATAGGACTTTTATCTGCCTCACCCTGTATATTAGAGTACCTAGTACCTATTATTGCACATCAAAGTTATAGTACTTACTCAAAATTATATCCTTTGTCCGTTAATTCATTCGTATATTTCACAATTCGGGCATCTCCGGTAGGTCGACACTGCACACACAAGAGAACTGAGGCCACAACGATCACCACTACTCTTTCAATCATTCTTCTTTATCTGATTGGCATCGTAGTAGACTAATGACCTAAAAAGTATTGTTTATACCTTTATAATGAGTCACGTCGAAAAAAAAAATACATTGCGTGCGATCTCGAAGGGGAGAGCAACTAAGATGCAAGGATGTTAACTTTTTCCTTGTTTTATGTTTCCTTGAACTTATCACGGGGTCTTACGATAATAAGAGTAATAATTGGTTAATCAAGCTGAGTGTATGTAAGTAGCTAATGAGTACCTTATAGGTAATCAATCGAAGAGAAGCATTCAACAGTATAATATGTACGTGATGGCATGACTAAAGCGTTTGTGAGAATTAAAAAAATATCAACAATTTAGGCATACCAAGGAGATTTTTAAACTAATTAACAAAAATTTTTGTTGCAACCTCTTAAATATCCTAAACTGCTTATAGGCGAGGCAATAAAGCACTAAACCTACCAATTTTCCGCAGTCAGATGAATCACTATTAAGCTTTTTGCATTCGATTCGGAAAATATCAGGAAAGTTTGTGAACAAAATCCATGGTGATAAATTAAAAATTCGGAAAAGTAGGACTTGAGATGAACTTTGAAAAAACGAAAATAATGACGAATACACCGAACATTAGAAAAATGTCATTGAATGACATAAATTTAGAAACAGTAAGCAATTATATCTACCTGGGATAAATAATGAAAGTTAATGACCAGAAGAATAAAGTTTTAGGGCAGGATTTGTTAAACTGATTTGGATCTTAAAAGTCACTAAAATAAAACAATATTTTAAAACCAGAGTTTACGATAAGTCTATCCTCCATATACTCACGTATGGTTTACAGACGTGGACACTCACCAAGTAGCCCAGTAAATGAACGGGAAATGCGGCGATACCGTGTAATTTTCAGGGGCAACTCCGAATTGCATGAAAATTTGGATTTAGGTTCTACTTACCCCCCACTTCAAAGTTGAAATTGTGCCGTTGGTTGCTTTTACTTGGGGGGTGACACTCACCCCTTCTCGGGGGTGAAAAAACATACGTTCAAGATAAGACCGGAAATAGATCAATTGACTGATTTTAAGCAACTTTTGTTCTATAGAGTTTTTTACGTAAGTCAATACTTTTCGAGTTATGTGCCATTGAAAATGTTGATTTTTCGACAAAAAAACTACGTTTTCAGACGGTTTTTCGCAAATAACTCAAAAAGTAAATATTTTATCGAAAAAAATATTCTTAGCAAAGTGTAGCTTATAAAAAACAAAAAACAATGATGTATCAGTAAAGTCTATCAATCAAGTAAAACAAAGTTGTAGCTCATGAAAATACGTTCTTATTCGTTTAATTCCAAATCGAATATTTCAAGGTGAAATCACAGAAAAATTAAGCACTTTTCGGGAAAACCCCATTTAAACTTTTTAAAGTGTTTATAAAAAGATTTATTTTAATTGTTAACAAAAGTTTTTAGTATTAAAAATAAGTGAGTTTCGCTCAAAATAAAGTTGGCTCTCTTTTTTTTGTAAAAATCATGAAAATCTCCCCGTGTTTAGCTCCCCAAATGAAATTAATCGCTACCGATTTACAAACAATTTACTTACCTATCTATTTTTTATATGATCTGTCAGTCTCATCGGTTTAAACTGTTTATTTTTGAAAGGGTTATAGTTGAAAAAGCTTGAATGGATCACTAATCACGAGTGTATGCAAATTTTGAGCAGCCATATCTTAACCAATTTTTGTCTTACTGAGAAACAAAATCAAACTAGCATATTTATAATAGCAAAACCTATATTTTTACTGTTTCAGATTTTTCTCATCGCCAATACTTTTAAGTTATTTTGAAAAAAGGAAATTTTTTTTTTCGATAAAATATGTACTTTTTGAGTTTTTTGCGAAAAACGATCAGAAAACGTAGCTTTTCTGTCGAAAAATCAACATTTTAAATCGCGAATAACTCGAAAAGTATTGACTTACGTAAATAACTTTATAGAACAAAAGGTGCTTATAATAAGTCAATTTATCCATTTCCGGCCTTATCTTGAACGCATGTTTTTCACTCCCGAGAAGGAATGACTGTCACCCCCCAAGTAAAAGCAACCAACGGCACAAATTCAACTTTGAAGTGGAGGGTAGGTAGAACCTAAATCCAAATTTTCATGCAATTCGGAGTTGCCCCTGGAAATTACACTCCACAACGGTTATTTATTGGGCTAAAGGCCAATATGGAAAAAAAGAAAGGCAAAAAGAAAGGCACAAAGAGCGATGGAAAGATTAATGCTCTGGGTGGAACTAATAGACCAAAAACAAACAAACGGATTAGAAGCAAAACCAAAGTAAAAGACGCAGGAGAACATGAAGACCGTGGTTAGGAAAGAGAAGCAGAGGATGGCCACAAAAATGAGATGGGCTGATGACATTAAGAAGATTGGAGGACACAACTGGAAGCGAGTGGCACAAAATAGAAAATACTGGATTGAATTGGCGCTGAAGAAGAAACTAAAAATTTCATATTGTGCACAAGGAAAATGAATTTCCAAAGTGCATAGAAAATGAAAAAAAATTATATCTCAGAAAATATCGACAGAAATGAGCTCAACTTTGTTGCTCGGGGGTTTTCAAGGTCGTTTAACACGAATGTGATAACGGTGACGTTCCTTGAGCTATCAGATACCCAATACCCATGGTGGATTTCGTCTCCTTGAGAGTCATGTTAGTCTTATTTCAAATCAGCCAAGAGTCATTACTTAGCCGTTGTCAAGGTCGCTGAACACAAACATGAAAACTAGAATAGTCTTCAAGCTACCAGGCGCCCTGGGTGGACCTCGTCTAATAGAGTTTTCTATTATTTTAATTTGAAATCAATCAAAAGTCATGACTCGGTGATTTTTGGAGATGCTGAACACCAATATTACATCACCCGTGTTGAGCTGCCCCCCCACTTGCAAAAATTAAAAAACAAATAGCCCTGATTTATGAGCTATTTATGAGCTGTCAAACAGCTGCATGGCGATCCATCTTGCTGTGGAAAACTGGTAGGTTTTTTGAAAATTTTTAGAATATTTTTAGTATATATATTTTTAATATTTTTAGAAAATTTCCCTCGTCTGCGACTCGGGAAATTTTCAAAATATTCATGATCTCAAAAAAATTTCCGGAAATAATTTGACCTCTAGTGGTATTACTAGTGAGAATTTTCCGTAATCTATGTAATTTATGCATTTGGGATTGTCGCTGCATGTTTCAAAACGTCAGAGATATACGACTGATTTATTTTCTGTAAATATGTTAAACGAGTATAGCCACTGTTATTCTGAAACTATTTCCTTGTGGCCTGTTAGTACAGTTTGCTATTTTTACTGAAAATAAGCAACAATTGTACTTTAAAATAAGTTTATTTTGTGTTGTCTTTTTAATTTTCCATACGAAACAGTTTTCTCTTTGCCTCCATTATATTTCTCCTTGCTTGTTTGTGAATTTTTTTAAATGTACTGTTAGTTTTATTTTTGTGTTGTCTTCGCAAATTCATCATTTCTAATACTTTATCAGTCATCCATGTTTTTTTGCCTGTTGGCTTGGGTTTTTCAGATTGTCTTCAGTGCTGTTTTTGTTAATTATCAGAATAATATTTTATCTTCTTCTAGATATCATTTTTCCTGAATGAGGTCATCTGATTCAGCATAAAGTTTCTCTCGTTCACATGACATGTTGGAGTAGCAGGTAATGAAGCAGCAGATAAAACCTGTAAACGGGCAGTGAAATGCAATACATGATGCCGCATTCTGTTGGTATCACTTAGCCTATCTTGCTCAATTCTCTACTTCACCTTCAAGTTGGTACATACCGATAATCTAAGCAACCCCACTGGAGTTTAAGTAAACAACCCTTAGTAGAAATTGGGGTCGGAGTTGACGAAGAAGGGAGTATTGGTCCTCATTCGTTGAGCGAAGGGCTAGCAACCCTCCCTTGTAAAACCCGATTGTTTCAGATACTATGGCTGATAAAATAAGGGGATGGATCACACATCGACGAACTCAGCAAAGAAAATAAACATAAGTGTATGGATTTAAAATTTGGAACTTATAATGTGCAAATTCTTTTGCAGGATCTATGGCAAGTATGGCAGAAAAACTTGGAAAATATGAACTTGAAATATTGGCACTAAGGAAATCAGATAAAAGAGCCAGGAAAAAACACTACTAAAAGGTAGAAAAGGAAAACTAGGCTTAACCAACTTCAAAGAACACAAAAGGTAGCATGGACATTCATAACCAAAAGAACAAAAGCAAGAACATTTATTAGACCCCTACTAACCGATGTATGTGAGACCTATATATTGGCACAAAAACAATGAAGATCAACTAAAAACATTTAAGAGAAAGATACTGAGAAAAGTATACAGCCCGATTCAAGAGGAAGACGACACATGGAGAATCAGGAGTAACGACGATATTCTAAGTTGTGTCAAATGTCAGAGACTGTCATGACTGGGAAATGTCCAGAGACACAAAGATAAAAAATCAGCAAGACAAAAAAAAAGGGAAAACCTAGAACGAGATGGTTGGATGACGTGGAAGTCAATCTGAAAACTATGATTATGAGACAATCTTTTTCTTTGAGTGCCATAACCGCGACGGAGGTCGACAATCATCATAACTATTCGGATTTTAGTGACAGCTGCTCTGAAAATTTAATTTGATCTACATCCCTACTACTCTCTCACATTGCGCAGCCACGATATTGATATGAAACAATGAAGAAGGGAATGAAAGAGGTCTGAATCGAAAGATATAGCCCAGGGTTATGATTTTAAGAGAAGAAGAAGAAGAAGAAGAAGATGACGAAGAGGAAGAAGAAGAAGAAGAAGAAGAAGAAGAAGAAGAAGAAGAAGAAGAAGAAGAAGAAGAAGAAGAAGAAGAAGAAGAAGAAGAAGAAGAATAAGAAATAGAAGAAGTAGAAGTAGAAGAAGTAGAAGTAGAAGCAGCAGAAGAAGAAGAAACAGAAGAAGAAGAAACGATAATACCGGTATCCCCATGTTATCCATTCTGTAATTATGCATCTAAAAAGCTTCTTTATAAATCGTCTGTTCTAGAATTGTATGTAACAATAAATGGAGATCCATACCGTCAAAAGTTTAGGTGATCGAAAACAAAAAATTTGTTAAATTTGACGTGCTTTGCTTATTTTTAGATTTTCTATAGGAACCAAAAATGATAGAGGGTGGTACATTTTTATATTGTACCTTTTCATATGTAAATTATACACACTGTGCAATATCTATTCAACACTTTTTAAGACATTTTAATTTCAAATAATACTATCAATACCTAATTTACTAGGCAAAACTTGTGGTTCTAGTTACAAAGCTGTTACCCTTCCGCCAATAACCTTATTAGGTTAGCTAGTTTTTTGTAAATAAAGAAGATAATTTCAATAATATTATATAAAAATCACACAAAAGAACAAATTATCTTGTTTCATATAAGACATAATATATCTTTAATTTTAACTTTTGCAATGATAATTAGTATCGTTATTGTAATGACCCATTATAGATTATATTTGTATTAAATCCAAAAGACTTACTTATTGCATTAATCTCAAGCACGTCACTGACTTTCTTTCACTAAATTTACATACAATGTATCGCATTTTACACTGGACTGTTTCGAAGTTATCTTCTGAAGACGCAATTTACAACTAACGTTGAATTGCTTGAGGCAGTCCTATATATAAACAGATTAACATAGATTTAAAAATGCGCTTCTTTAGAACCGTCATATTTTTTTTCAAAGCACGTACCTAAAATATTTAAATTTAGAGTACAGTTTTAGGATGTGATGCATATTTGGCATGCAAAATATACTGCTCTAAAAACACGATGATGTTTAAGATTCTGTATTAGTAACAGTTATTTAAATTAACCACCTGAAAGGGGGGCGCTGTTTACTACTATAATCTGATCACAACATCTTTATTTACTACAGTGCAATATACACAAAACCGCACAATTTGCTGTTATTAAAACTGATCACATCACCATCTCAAAAGGCTTCTTCCTCTTGAGTCTTCTTGTATGATTAAAGACATCTTATGTTTCATTTCGGTTAAGAGACGATTGATTAGGGGTCGACAAGACAAGAATTCTTGTCTTAACAACAACGTCTTGTCTTGGGAAAAAATCAAGAAATTTAAAAAAATCTTTTCTTGACGTTTTCTTGAGATCGCATATCTTGTCTTAGCTCAAGAAATTTCAAGATCTTGAAATTTTTTTATTACTCGGTCCGGTGATTCCTTGGCGACCATTTTATTGTGTTTCGTGCTAACACGGCCTCCACTACCACTGGGGGGAGTCCCCGATCTGCATTTGTTTCCTGACGAACCCAAAATTGATTTGTAGTTGCATGCTGAAAATAAGCATTTTGTATGTTTCGAACATATTCTAAACTTAGCTGTCTAAGATTTCATAAAAATTGTTGAGCCATAACGAAACAGTTTAGACATCAAAAAAGATATTGATTATTTGGAGGATGAGATCGAAGTAGAAAATGATATAAGTGATACTTAGATTTCAACTCTCCTGTTAATAAAATGAAATACTTTGTAAAAAAAATCAAAAACTCAGTGCAAATGCAACTTAAACTTAACAGTGCTTGCGAGGTCATAAATTGTAAGATGACTATGCCAGAATTAGATGTGCCTACAAGATAACATTCAACTTTCGAGATGCTAACCTGGGGTTTAAGTGTAAAAAATGCTTTAACTATATTTTGCGACAACTAAATAATTGCATAATATTAGATAAAGAAGGGTTCAAATCAGTAAATTTTGTCAGTATCTGAGAAGATTTAAAACACTTTCTTCAATTCTCGAAGGTGAAAAATATTGCACATTCCCATTTGTAATAATTTGAGTTATTTTACTTTTAGACAAACTGGAAATATGGGCTCATGAACTTAATAATCCAATTGATAGAGACGCTACCTGTGAGCAATTAATTTACTGCATTCAAGCTGCGAGAGATAAAATGCTGAAACACTATAACAAAACTAATTGGATACATAGTCCTGTCGCCAGGGGGGGTACAACGGCCTCCTTAATTCAGATGGACTTACCCAAGTTTTTTTTATATATTTTGACCCGCAGAATACGAATTTTTTGGGTAACAGTTGATCCGGATGTCGATAAGATTGTTATAGACAAAGAACTTGAGGAATTACATAACAGCGATTTCTCGCAAAACAAAACATATTTTTGTATTTTTTGGGTCATTTTAAGCAAAAAATATTCCTACAAGTTTTTTCGTAGAATGCATAGTTTTCGAGATAACCGCGGTTAAACTTCCAAAAAATCGAAAAATTGTAATTTTTACAAAATATGAGGGATCTAGAATGATATTAAAACCAAATAAAAAAATAATGAGTTTAAAATTGAAAATATTTCTGAATTTATTAAATAAAAACATGCATTGGGATCAAAATTTACCCACCTTGGTCATCCGAAGGTTAAAATGACGTATTACAAAGTTTGATATACTCATTTATTGTTAATATAATTGCGGAAAAAGGTCGGAATTGCAAAAAAAAATATTTTCGCAATAACTGTTATAAAAATTACTGTACATCGTTGAAATTTTTGTAAAATAAGGGTTCTTTGGTGCTTAATATGTGATAAAAATTTGAAAGCGATTCATTCAATTGTTTAAATTTTTTTCAAATTTTTTTTCCCAGAGTGCATTTTTTTGCAATAACATAAGTCAGAAGAAAATGACGTTAGAACTATTCCACAAGTGTCAAATGAAAGAGAATCAGCTATATTTTCAACTTGGTTTAAGAAAAGTGAATAAAAAATGCATTTATTAGTAATAAATAATTATGCAAAAGTATAGTAAATCTTTCCTTATACACTTTTTATTTTGTTATATAAGAAATTATACATATTTATTACAATTTTTTATCAATTATGATATAGATAACATTACTTGGTAGTTGTGCACTTAAAAGAGGGTAAAAAAGTTAATTTTTTTTGGAAAAAGTTATTCAAAAATTTTATAAAGGAAAAATGACGATACTTTGGCATAATTATTTATTACTAATAAATGCATTATTTATTCGCTTTTTTAAACCATGTTGAAAATGTAGCTCATGCTCTTTCATTTGACACCTGTTGAATGGTTCACATTTTTCTGACTTAAGTTATTGCAAAAAAATGCTCTCTGGGAAAATCAATTTGAATAAAATTTAAAAAATTTGATGAATCGCCTTGAAATTTTTATCACATACTAAGCACCAAAGAAGCCTCATTTGACAAAAATTTTAAAGCTCTACACTAATTTTTACAACAGTTATTGAAAAAATATTTTTTTTGCAATTCCGACCTTTTTTCGCAATTATATTAACAATAAATGAGTATATCAAACTTTGTAATACGTCACTTTAAAGCTTTTTCCATAATCTCGAAGATATTTGTACTAAAAAAATCATAAGTTTCACTGTTTTCCGTTGATTTGGAAAAAAAGGGGAAACTGCCATTTTTTGACAGTTACTTGTTTATAAATAAAAATGGCCGCCAGATCGTACGCAGGAAATAGTTATAATTTGTTCCTATAGCTATTACCTGTCGAAAAAATGCTTCAGTACCCTGGCTACTGAAGTGTCACGAACAGGGTATATTTTTGTCTTATTACCCTGGCCTAAAACAACTATTTTACAAATTATAGAGTTATCTGGCAACGTTACAAACCTACTAAAATTTGTTTTCAGTGGTAAGTAAATGGATGTGTAGGCTTCCGTTTCTAATTAGCCTTCTTCGCTCTATCTTTGGACACAGGCCTCCCCAATCCTTTTCCTTCTTCCCTGTCTGTCGCCACAGTCATCCGCCTAGAGCCCATGTGCTTCTTGATATCATCTGGCCATCTCATTTGGGACCCTCCTCTGTCTCGTTTATATTCCCACGGTTTCCAATTTATAAGAATTTTGTTCCATCGGTCTTCTTTTTGTCTTATATTGTATCTGGAAAATCTCCATTTCAATTTTACAACTTCTTGTCTAACATCCCTAACTTTTGCTTTCTCTCTTATCCACTTGTTTCTCCTTTTATCCATTAGTTTCATATGCAACATTTGTCTTTTCATTGCTCTTTGCGTTTTTATTATTTTGTTTGCTGTTGTAAATGTCCCCGTTTTCGGAACCATAAGAGAGAACGGGGAGTACGCATTGATGGTATACCTTGGTCTTAAGGTGTTGTGGATATCTTTTGTTTTTAATGATGTAGCTTAGTTTGCCAAATACCGCCCATGTCTGTCTAACTCGTCTTTTGATCTGTGCTGGTTGGTTTTCCTTGTTAAGTTTTATAATTTGACCCAGATATACATATATAATCGTTAACTTGTTCTGTTTCATATTGTCCGGTTCTCATCGTTATGTCCTCATCTGTATTTGTTATTATTGTGGTATTGGTGTAATATTTCATACTATGGCCTATCTTTCCAGCTTCTATGTCCAGTTCTTTCATCATTTTAACCAATTCATTTTTTTTATTGGTTATCAATACGTCACCTTCACAATAACTCCTCGATTTAGGGATGGAATGACCTTAAATATTTCAACTGTTTGTGTCAAACGATATAGTTCTTCCATTCAAACTTTTCCCATGCGTCACGAGTCATTTTCAAACCAGTTATCTTAAAAAATAAAGTGAAACGTACGTCGAAGTGTAGTACGTACTGTTAGGCCTATTTCATACTTTACGACTTTGGTCGTCACGACAAACGGTCGTACGACCGTTTGTCGTGCTCATCGGACTTTCACATTTTACGACAGTATTCATCTTATTCTCGTAGAAAGCACAGGGCGTAGAATGAATCGGGCAAAAATTTACGCTTTATGGTTAATTTATCGCCGTAACAAAAAAAAAAACAGAGACGTAATCGCCTATATTGGGTGCATCCAATCAATGGAAGAAGAGAAGTAGATTTATGTCATACACTTTTTGGAGATCTAAGAAATGAACAAAATAAATTTTTTAATTATTTCCGCATGTCAGTGACATAGAGTTTCCTCGCCTTTTCGGGCGTTTTGGATCTTTTGGGATCTTTTTCTCCTTCCATGCATCTTTGCATATTGTCCACAGCCAGACTTTCCCTTTCTCTCCTAAAGATTTGATCATTTCTGGTGGAATTTCATCCTCCCCTGGAGCCTGGAGCTTTACCTATCTTTAATTTTCGTATCGCTTCTACCAGTTCCTCTCTTGAAATCTCTCTTAATTGTTCCCCCATGTGATTTGTTTCTCTCAGCCTTTCTTGCGGCGTACTTCCAAATGTTTCTTCATACAAGTTATCAAAATACAAAACATTAAATTACATAAATGTTGTTTTTGTTCGCCCTGATCATTTTTGGTAATCCCAGCTTATTAAATTAAATGCTTGTTGAAGTTATACTTCTTTAGGCGCGATTGAGAGTAAAATTTCATAATACTGCGCGCATGCGCACACAGACAATATGGCGTTTAGTTGCTAAATCTTTCAAGTTATGTATAAATATATCGGTGCAAGAAAAGGTGTTAAAAGAATATATTAGTGTTTTTAGTAAATATATTTATTATAATTTTTCTGTCTTTGGATTTGTCTTCCTCAGGAGTAAAATGAGTATTATTAAAATATTTTATTGCATATTTACTTCACCTTGTCTGTTTGTTACCGTGAATTGTCATTAGGTACGTTCGAACCGATACAGACACAGTCCTCATAGCGTATTTGGTATAGCATTCGGCCAGAGATCGAGAGGTCTTGAGTTCGAATCCGGAGCAATCCTATATTTTTTTTATCTTTTTGAAAGCGGTAAGCACAAAATTAGTTTGGTGTTTAAAAAAAATTAAAACAAACTGTTTAAAGTATATTTATTTTTAAGAAATCATATAATAGAAGTATAACTTCTTACGTGCGTACAAAGTACACACACATTCTTTTTTTAACGATTGTTGTACCATTTTTGTTGTCCCAGTCCAGTAGTAATATATGTTGTATAAAAAATATATAGAGTCCTTTTCATAGGCATTTTTCAGTGCGTCACAAATGATAGAAAAAAAAGGTAAGTCCATGATAATAAACATTTATAACATTTATTCTAACATGACATTTTAGTTAAATCTGACAGTTGTCACATTTTATTTGCAATTTGGCATGAAAACAAATCAATTGTGTTTATTGCATTTCTTCTTCTTCTTTAAGTACCGTGCCCAAATTTTTAGGCGTGGTAGCTTCCATAACAATTTGCCGATATCGTTCTCGATCTTGTGCGGCATGTAACAATTGATCTGCCGATAAGCCAGTCCATTGACGAAGGTTTCGGAGCCATTGTATTTTCCGGAGTTATTGCATTTATAAAATGGTATTTTCTTTGATTTGTATAGTCTTATAAATTGTACAGATTATATTCGTAGACATATAATTCATAAATAATTTTCTTTTTAGATTATAGCGCCATCTATCGACAACTAGAATAAATGTTATACATGTCTGTAATCACCGACGTGCCTTTTTTCTGTCACATACAATTTAATGCGTTAGAAAGAAATCAAAAAACTGTGACGCACTGAAAGATGCCCATGAGAAAAAGATTACCTATTTTGTTAATAAATAGGTACAATTTAATTAGTGAACAATAATTATTATTGTTATTGGGCTCAATTTTCATCTTTCAATATTTAAAAGATCCTTTTAAAAAATTGATTTTATTTAATTTAATATACCGATTATATTAATATCTATACATATTTAAATAATCATTAATAAAACATGAATACAGTTGAATCCGCGAATCTTTACCCGTGCGTCATCATTTAAAGCATACGAAATAAGTCGATGATAAGTCAAAAATTGAAATTTACTAAACGCAAGAGCAACTGACAGTAAATGACTTGCTGATGGGTTTAGTAAATTTCAATTTCCGACTTATCATCGACTTATTTCGTATGCTTTAAATGATGACGCACGGGTAAAGATTCGCGGACTCAACTGGTATATATCTACGTTTATGTCCATGGGCACTAAATTGTGCAATAAAAGAATCTTTAAATTATTAACAACAAACTTTAGATATTCTCGATGAAACATTTATGATTTAATTTTTATAATAGGGTACATTGATAATAATGCATTTTATAATAGGGTCTATTCCTCGGCACTTTGACAAAGTCCTCACAAAGTCTCTTACAATTTTTGTCCTAACAATAAAATAATACCAACCAGATGCTTACCTATGTATTGTATCTATGTAGGTAAAAATTCCTCATCTAATATATTGTTTACCGCTATGTACGTGCCACTGGATTCACTGGCTCTACACGACAAACTGTCGTTAGGTATGGAAGCATTAATTTATGCCCGTGGTTCACTGATACCACGGCACGACACAAGCCGAAGAGCAACGGCACGACAGTTAGTCGTGGTCGTCCTATGTGAAAGGCTCCGTATATCTCCAAACTCCAAGCTTCAAACTGTCGTTACGACCGTTTGTCGTGACGACCGAAGTCGTAAAGTATGAAATAGGCCTTAGAGTGTCAGTGGTAATAATTAGGGGATGGCTGTTATCCCGTGAACATATTTTATAGTTATTGTTATTGACGTGTTTAATATTTTTCCACCATTGAGGAGATTGATGGACTCAATATTAAACTTAGAGATTCGACCTATAAAGCTCAATATAAAACGGTAATAAATAAATTAAAAAAAGGCAAAACGAAAAAGTTAATATTGTTAAAAAAATTTAATATTACCTAAGGTTGAGAAATACAAAATTATCAGTAGTAATTGCACGAGAGCTCTGAAATTATTGAATTTTTCCCGAGTGACACTTTGACAGTTTTAATTTCACGAGCCGAAGGCGAGTGAAATTATGTCAAAGTGTCACGAGAACAAAAATTCTATATTAATTTCAGTGCAATTTGTTGCGATTATTTCATGAATAAAACTGTTCAAAACCAAAATTTTATTGTAATTTATTTATGTAAGTACCATTAAACACACAGTTTTCATAAATATTTGACGATTGAAAGCCATCACTTATAATTTTTAAAACATTAATTATCATTAATGTCACTGAATGTATTTTTTCGTAGCAACGAAGGGCATCTGACGTAATATACTTAACGACGGCAGATTATCAAAATTATCGATTTAATTAAGATTTCTGTAGCTTTCTGTTGGTCAGAATCTCCTATGAATGAAATAATCGAGTAAATTAGATCAATTAATTATTATTATTCTTATCGTATCTTTGGGGAAACAGTGAATCAAGTGCAAATTTTTCACAAGTTGAGTTATCAACACTACGATATTACTAATACTCGTCTTTGTCTGGGGGCCCAAAAGTCAGTATTGCAACTATTCCTTTATTTAAGGGGAAAGGAACAAAATGAAAATTTTTGACGTCTGTCGTCTATTTTAAATTTGATAAATAAGATCACGATATAAATCTAAAAACCACAGAGAAGATAAATCACATATTTAAATTTATTATGAGATTGTTAAATTTTGTCAAATGTTTTATGAGTTGTTACTTTTTAGTCTTTAAAAAATGGTTGCTTCTGGGCTTAATTAGGAACACCATGTTCTTGATAAGGCCAACTTCATGTTCTTAATAAGGCCCACTTTTTAAATGTGACAATTATGCCTGGTTGCACCAACAGATCTTCAGCTCCAGTTTAGCCCAGTTCAGCTTATGTCGCATTGACGTTCCACGTCTTAAGCTTAAGGTCTATTGGTGCAACTATACATTAATCATATTAAACAAAGGTGACATGTAGGACATTTATTTTGTAAAAAATAATAGGTACTTAAAATAATCATTGCAAACAGTCTGGACATATGAAAACTAAGTCTTTACCATCTGCTGAAAGTCCTACACACTCTTCATGAATATATCGTTTGCAGCTGTCACAAAGTCTCATATCCTTAACGACATCCTCATTGCAGACGAAACAATACCAACTATCTTTTCGTTCTTCTTTGTTTTTTGAGGTTTCAAGTGAGCAGTGTTTATTTTTCTCTTCTCCTTTTTTTAGTTGTTTTTTGACTATTTTTCCGTTTGCCAAGTTTTTTCCTTTTCTTGATTGGTTTTTAGGGTCATTTAAACCAGCTTCATCAAACAAAGATTTTATGACTTCCTGTGCTCGATAGTTCAGGGATTTCTTTCTAGCACCTTTGCGTTTTCCAGTTTCCAATTCTGGTGTTATTAACACTGCGTTGAAACTTACTGATATTTCGTTTTCTTCTTCTGAACTGTCATGTACTGAAAATTCATTGTCAGAACCGTCAGAACTCTCAGAGCTATCTTGCGTATTTTTCTCCTTTAGAGCTTTTATTTTCTTTTTTCTGTCTGGAGTGGAGCTGCCAATAGGATTATTTGTTGCGGAAGTCGAAGCTGATGGAATAGCAGAATCTTCTGAGTCTAATTTATTTTCTGTTATTTCTGATGGGCAAAAATCTATGTCAGGAATGACACTCGGATCATACGGGTATATTCCCGTAGCACGAAAACCTGAAATAACATTTGATGCTGCGGTTGCTTTTAGCCATACTTTTGAGAAAATTGTGCGAAACGAAAATTTATTGATCGTTCGATCTGGTTTATTTGTCTAGTAGGTGATAACTTCGTCGTCCCAGTAAGATTCGAAGGCTTTAAATACCGCCTTGTCCACAGGTTGCAGTTTATGTGTGCAATTACTTGGCAGGCAAAAAAGCGTAATTTCATGCGACTCGGCTTCATCAATAATACCTGCATCCAAATGGGACGATGCTCCATCAAAAATAAGCAGTACTCTTCCTATTGGCTTGTACTTAGCAAAATGTGGTACCCAATTAATGAAAACTGGCGTAGTCATACTTCCTTTCTCGGTCATTTCAATAACTGTTCCAGCAGGAAGATTGTCATACCATTCATTCTTCTTTCTTTTTACTTTGAACAAGATCATAGGTGGAATTATTTGTCCTATAGCATTTCCACAACCGACGATTGACACATTCTCAGCGTGCTCTTGCGAAATCAAATGAACTCGTTTGACACCTTTACGAGCATATACCTGTTGTGATTTGTGAAGGTTTAGGCGGCAACCTTTCTCATCAATATTAAAAATGCGTTGAGGGCTTTGCAGGATATTAAGCTTCAACATAACTTCGCGTAGCTTTTCAAAATAATCATTGACTACGAATCTATTTATTTTGGCGGCTCTAGCTGGATTCATGAATTGACATTTTCTTTTAACTACTTCGGGATGTCGATTTAAAAAAAGTTTGAGCCATTTTCGACCAGCTAAGTTTTTATCGATAAAAGGTGCAGATATGCCATTTCTTTGGCAATATTCATGGACAGAACGTTTTATCACTGTTGATGCCAGAGGCATTCCAACGTCAGCTAGCCTAAAAATTCTTCCACACAACTCAGGTTCTTGTTGAGGGGTTAAACATGAAGGGCGCCCAAGTTTCTTTTCAGCTTTTCCACTTTCCACTAAGCAAATGATTCCTAAGTGTTCGACGGGCAATATTAAATTCTTTGGGGGCTGTTCTTACTGACATCCCATTTTTAACTGCTTGCGAGGTCAAAGCCATTTGTTCTTCAGTCCATAAAGCTCTAGGCATCTTAAGCTTTTTAGTATTCTTTTTGAAACAAAGTTAAAAACTTATAAAACGTGTTATTGTAGTGGTCTTAACAAGGCCACCCGTAGTCTTAATAAGGCCCACCCGGGCCTTATTAGGAATACTGTAGGTGATCAATATTTTTTAGACATTACCATTATTTACGTTTTAATAAACATAAGGTAATTCAGGTACTATGAAAGTAGAACTAATAACTACACAAATGTCATCCAGAATAAAAAAAATCGCACTCATAATCGTATTAAATTACAAAAGCATACTAACCTCAATAATAGATTGGATATTTACCCATTGACCACTGTAAACGAATGATCATATAAAAGCGACAGTTCGCGTCGCTGCTCAACTTAGTGTAACAATTTGCACCTAGATGGCTCTACTGCGTCTGTACATTGCAGCATACTGCCATTATTTGTCCATCCTGAGGAATAAGGGCGAGTGGGCTTTATTAGGAACCGGGCTTTATTTGGCGAACCTACCTTATTACTAATAATACTTTAGAGTTTAGACAATCTTAAAATTACTAAAAAGGCGCCATAAAGTACGGATAGCCCGCCCGCCGGAGGGTTATGATGAAATTTGTAAAACAATTAAATTAAAATTGGGTACGAAATAAACAGTTTCTTTAGCAGGAAAATAGATGGTAAATTCCTTGATTTCACCAAAAACTTCCTGGAGAAGAGAAGTATAAAAGTTAAAACAAATGGTGTCATATCAACTACAAAATCATTAGAAAATGGCATTCCTCAAGGATCTGTATTAAGATCGCTGCTGTTCTTAATAGCCATAAACAACGTATCTAACAATGTTTCACTTCCAGTAAAAGCAAATCTTTATGCGGATGATCTTGCAATATATATGAAGAGTCAAAACCTAAAACCAGTTGCATCAATATTACAAAACACATTAAATAAATTAGAAGGCTGGTCATTAGATATAGGTTTAAAATTTTCAACAGAATAAAAAAAATTGAAAAAATCTAACACATTCGTCAAAGAAAAGCGTGGCGCCTCTTCATCGAATAAACGGTTTTCGCCCCACGCTTTTCTTTACCGAATGTGTTAGATTTTTTCATTTTTTTTTTATTTTTTGCTTTTTAGTTGATTTATTTATAATATTTATAATTTTAGTCACTCGTAACTAAAGAAAAGCGTTTCTTAAAATTTTTTTTTTCATAATTTTTTATTTTTTATTTTTAGTCTTACACTTTTCAAACATTACAATATATCGTCATGTTTATTAAAATATGTAATAAACTATGATGTACAAACATGAAAGATAGTCGGAATCGGCAAAAAATTTGAAACTTTATTGTTTATTTATGAAGCATAACGTAAACAATTAACGTAAAAATTGAAATTGTGTATAGTTCATATAACTAGCTACAAAACTACAAAAACAAAAGAATTTAAGCATTTTCCATTAAAATCGTTTAGACAATTAATAAACATAAAAAAAAATTATTGACTATTCGTATATTGTTCCCGCAAATGCATATATCTGCAAATTTTTAATGCAATTTTTCCCGTTGCATTGAAGAAAAGGCAGTCAAATTAATATCCAAAGATTTGATCCAAACGATTGAACTAAAGAAAAGCGTTTAATTAACTAATACAACAAAACGAATTCTAATGTCGCCAAAACGAATTTTAATGTTAATTGTAGCACAAAACGTCTCTACCGGCGGTTTTTCTAAGACTACGGTAAAAGCACGAATTTTTTTAATTCGAGTTTTGGTTGACGTTTTGTTTCGTATCGTATTTGAAATTTGACACGAATAAGTGCCGTTTTTACCTAAAAAAATATATGAGCTTTCAAAATTTGAAACTTTATTGTTTATTTTTGAAGCATTACGTAAACAATTAACGTAAAAAGTGAAATTATGAATAGTTCATATCATTAGCTACAATCCGTAAAAAAGTTTCAATTTTCTACTTTGTAAAAAACAAGAGAGTTTAAGCATTTTTCGTTAAAACCGTTTTTTTTTTTTATTTAAACAATTAACAAACATAAAACAAATTTTTTGTTGACTATTCGTTTATTGTTCCCGAGAATGCATAAGTCTGCAAGTTTTCATTCATTTGCATTGAAGAAAAGGCAGTCAAATTAACGTCTAAAAATTTGACGCAAGTTATTGAACTAAAGAAAAGCGTTTAAAAAACTAAAGTAATAATATTTGATAAAGGGAAAACACAATACAACTTAAATTTAAAACTAAACGGACACACTCTTACAACAACTAATGAAATCAAATTCTTGGGAATGATATTCGACTCACAACCCAAATGGACATCGCATATAAATGAATTAATTAAATCATGCCAACAGAGAATAAACCTTCCAAAAGTTCTTTCTAATCACAAATGGGGTGCGGATACAACTATTCTTCTACGATTGTATCAAGCTCTAATTAGAAGCAAACTAGATTACGGATTTGCGAGGTCTGGCCGTCTGGCTATTAAATAGCGAGACTGCGCGCGCAGAAGGCGTCCTAGAGGGGAAGAGTGGGAAACGAATGCAGCATTGGATAGCTGGAAGTGTCTACTCTTCTAGTACGAAAACACGTTTTTGTCGCTGTAGTTTAGTAGTATTTTTTCTGTAGAGGTTAGAAAAAACGTGTTTTTTTCTCGTTCCGATAACAATGTGTGACGAAAAACATGAGCAACGGATTAATGTGAAATTTCTCGCTAAATTAAAAAAAACTGCGACTAAGTGCTCTAATTTGTTGAAGGACGTCTATGGTGAGAATTCTCTATCTCGTGCGCGTGTTTTCGAATGATATAATAAACGGTTTTCTGAAGGCCGAGAGAGCGCCGAAGATGACCAACGTCCAGGTCGACATGTCTCTGTTTCAACTCTGCAAACAGTGACCAAAATAAATGAAATTGTGCACAGAGATCCTCGTATGAGCATTCGGATGGTTGCTGAGACTGTGAACGCCGATAAAGAAACTGTCAGGAAAATTTTACATGACGAATTGAACATGAAGAGAGTCTATGCGAAGTTGGTCCCAAAAAATTTGACCCCTGACCAAAAGCTCGTCCGTCAACAGATCTGCTCAGATTTTCTTGAGAGATTTCATAAAGAGCCTGAATTAATGGGAAACATTATCACTTGCGATGAAACCTGGATATTCAAATACGATGTTGAAACTAAGCGACAATCCATGCACTGGAAAACTCCTGCATCGCCAAGAATGAAAAAAGCAAGGATGTCGAAATCAAAATTTAAATCCATGCTAATCGTTTTTTTTACAACATTAACGGCATCCTGATGACTGAATGGGTTCCAGAGGGTCAAACTGTAAACCAAACTTACTATTTGAAAGTTTTAGCAGCGCTGCGAGAGCTAGTTCGTAAGAAACAACCGGAGTTGTAGAAAACAAGTCGAGGATGTTGCACCAGGACAACGCACCTGCCCATAACGCGCTGTCTGTGAAGCGTTATTTAGCTGCTAGAGGCATTCCAGTGCTCGAACACCCGCCGTACTCGCCTGATGTAGCACCCTGTGACTTTTTCCTGTTTCCGAAGATCAAGTCTGCTTTAAAAAGAATCCGGTTCGAGTCGATGGAAGAGTTGAAGTGAAAAACGGCGGAGCTCCTAAAAGCTCTAACAAAAGAAGACTTCCAGCATTACTTTGACCGATGGAAAAAACGAATGGAACGATGTGTGGCGAGGGAAGGGGAATATATTGAAGGAGAGCATTCGACTGTAGAATAACTTTTAAAATAAAACTCTTTTTCATAAGCAGTCTCGTTATTTGATAGCCAGACCTCGTTCGTATATGCTACGAAACTGCTACTAAACATCAATTGAACAAACCGGACATCATCCAACCCACAGAATTACGCATAGTTTTCGGAGCTTTCAGAACCACACCAGTTAGCAGCCTTCAGGTTCTTGCAGGAGAACCACCACTATTTCTTAGAAGGCAATATTTTTCAATGTGTTGTGCTAGTAGATATCTCAGTGTAAATGAAAATGAAAATCCCTTCATAACAAGCTTAGTGAAGAAAAACTCTCCAAATCTCTACTCAAGTTCTACCCTTAGAAACTTTCCATTCAACGAACGCATTAATCGATTTGGATATTATATATTATATCAGTTGAGAGCCTCGTCTACAAACAGATGTCAGTCTCCTTCCTGGAGTGTTCAAATACCAAAAGTAGATTTTACCTTACTCAGCTCTCCCAAGCATTCACACAATCCTTCTGAAATAAAACAACAAGTCCACTCTACCATCTCCAGATATCCTGATTTCGGACTCATTTTGACTGACGCCACCAAAAGCAACAATGGTATTGCTGCTGCAGCTATTTTCGAAGACAGTACCTCTGTCACTCGTCTAGCCAATTAGTGTAGCATATACCGGGTAGTGAATCGAAAAACGGGCCATAGGAAACTCAATGTAAAATTCTAAACTGTTGAATTCCTGTTTCCCTAATTATTTTACATCAAAAGTCAGAGAGATTATTTGTAGAGGATTGAGATCTGTATTAAAATCAAAAGTTAAAATTATTCTACGATTTAAGCGCATTCCAAAATTTGAAAAATATAATACATTTGCCACAGTAGGTATATGTGTAAAAGTTAGGCCACACGTTACTATTTAACTGCCAGTGCTCACACCATTGACTGAATAAAAAATCTTTATTTTTAATACTTTCTCCGCAACTGAGGGTACCTTATCAACTGTATTGCTTTTAAACAATAAATGATAAAATAATCATATTGACAGTTCAAAGGTGTGAAAATAATAACTTCATTGTGACACATTATTGCACTGTGTGTAGCCTAATTTTGGGCTGAAAAACTGAAAAATGTATTACATTTTTACAAAATTTTGGAATATATTTAATTCGTAGAACAATTTTAACAGTAATTTTCAATACAGATTTCAATCCTCTACAAATAGTTTCTGTCTTTTGAGGTAAAATAATTAGCGAAGCAGGAATTCAACAGTTTAGAATTTTACATTGAGTTTCCTATGGCCCGTTTTCCAAGTCACCATCCGGTATACTGAAGAACTGCAAGCAATCTGCAATGCAATAATCCTGTGTACCACAACAGATATAAATTTTCTCATCATATCAGATTTTATGAGTGCCTTAATGGGTATCAAACAGATGTATCCTACTCATGCCAACTTAACACAAATAAAAGACATGCTTTACAATACTCAAACACGCAGCAAAAACATAAGATTCTCATGGGTGCCATCCCATGTTGGGATAATGGGCAATGAAGCAGCTGATAGAGCAGCAACAGAAACAATCAATAACACAAAAATTACTATGATGAAAAACATACCACTTTCAGACCAGAAATCATTAATAAAAACCGACCTTCACACAACCTGGTAGGAAAGATGGAGCCAAACAGAAGCAAAACTAAAAATTATCAAACCAGAAGTTGCTTCTGCTTTACTACCACTCCCAGCTCAAAGATATGACCAAGTAGTCTTGAACAGATTGCGGCTAGGTCATACAAAATTTACACATGGATACATCATTTCCAAGGACCCTCAGCCAATGCGCCACTACTGCCAAATACCTTCTTCAGTACAACATAAAATGATAGACTGTTCAGTGTATTCAACAGCAAGATCCACAGCGAAAATGCAACTCAACCTGAAAGAAGCTTTAACAGAAGACATTTGTGAAACAATAAACTATCTTAAAAATTGTAAACTTTATAACAAACTGTAAGATTTCACAACATGTATTTTTCAAAATTGCTATGTAAATATGTCATGTATAAAAACTATTTCTAAAATAAAATAAACCACCCCGCTAATAACCCTAAGGGTTGATGCGGTTAAAACAACAGAATTTTTATTGATAGATATCCTTTATTTTGAATAATTATTAAACTTCATATTTTATAAATGATCCTGTTAATTGTTACCAGCAAAACAAACTATTTACGACCAAAGCCAGGTGGTAATATTCTTTTCTGGACAAGCGAAGCCAAAGACTCTATAATGTCAGCATGTCCATGTCTAAAAAAAAAATTAAAATAAATTGTTATAGTTGATATTTTTATTAACCCGGGAGTAGTCGCGCTCACTTTTGTAACGTCGATAGTCGCGTGTGAGATTCTATCTCAAAATACGAATTTAAAACAAATTTTTATTTTGTACTATTTTTATCTACTTTTTATATTGAAAATATATATTTCTAACAATTTTATTAAAAATACCTGTGTTAACGGCCACCTGCCAACATCGGCCATCTGTCCTAACGGCCAGTTTAAAAATTTCCCAAACCAATTATATATGTAGACTACAAGAACTAGCAATACGGTCCACCTTTCTATATCGGCCAATAGTTCTTTCATTTTTAGTGGCCGTTACTGACAAATTTTACTGTACATATTACGAAAAAGGATGAAATGTGAGATTCTATCCAACGGCACGACTACTCGCGGGTTAAAGCTAATTGGCTCTCCCCAAAGCCATAAATTCCACAAAAAGAAGAAGAAAAAAAATTCCTACGTATTACTAAACCCTTCCTCGAGGCACTTACGAAATTTTTTCAAAATTGCAAAATTTTTCATCAAGTTATCGCGAAAAAGGATAAGAATTGAGATTCTATCTCACCGCGCGACTACTCGCGGGTTAAGTACAAAAAAAAATATTATGCCACACAGTGATACATATTTGAAACGATTAGAGAACAACATTATTTTAATTTCCAATCGTGTTGTAAAATTCTTCATCACGTGTTTAATTTTGTCCAATCAGATTATTATTATACCGGGAAATTTCTACCTAGAGTAATAAACTGGATATATTTTTAAGTAGATTGTTTATTTGCAACGAGGTTCATAATTTTGACAACTGTCACATTTAAGAAAATGAACCATAATAAACATTGAAGAATAAAAATGGTGAGTAGTTGTCAGTTTTTGATTTTTTCTGAAAAAACCTTATCAAACCTAATTTAATTTGAAAACAGTTGTTAATTTTTGTTAATTTTTTGTTTATCGCTGATAGGAAGTCGAGGTCCGCTGGGATGAACAGCCTCGGCTTCTTTTCGCAGTGAATTCTCTTGTGATTTTTGTTGTGTTTGACGTTTGATTTTTTGGAAGAAAATTTGAAATAGACAAATCTGTGACTATCGTTCGCGGGGATAAGACTTTTCGCCGCGAGTTGCTCCAAAATTAACAAAACTTGTTGCGCACGTGCCTCTGGTAAGTTGAGCATTGTTTACAACTATTGTTTTTGCTTTTGATCGATTTTGTATTTGCTTTTGATTGATTCAGATTTTGACTTAAGTTTAATTTTATTGAATTTTTGCTACTGTTAGACTTGTAGTTTCTTATTATGGGTGACACCGGGGGGACCTCCCCCCCTGACATTCCACCTGATAAAGGCGGTACAACGACATTAAATGACAACATGATAAAAACACCAACAATTAAATACTCGCAATATGATAATGGTCCATTTTTTGTGTACTTGCGGTCCACTGAAAAAGTGGGATTCAACATTGGTAAAGTCAACAACATAAAAATAGCTAGGGATATCTTTAACTTGAGCTTAACAGATCTAAAAGGGATTAAAAATAAAGGTCTAAATAGGGTATGTATTGAATTCATAAGTGCCACATCTGCTAACAGATTGGTAGATAATAAGACACTTATAGAAAAGGGCTATAAAATTTTCATACCATACAACTTTGTTACGTGTAAAGGCATTGTACGACAGATAGATATAGACATTAAAGAAGATGAGCTACTGAAATGCTGCAAAGCATATCAGGGTGTAGAAATACTAAATGCTAGACGTCTCACCAGAAAGGCTATTCAGAAAGACTATGTATCATATGAACCGACAGCTACAGTGCTCCTTACCTTTAGAGGGGTCAGATTACCGCTATCCATACAATTTTATGGACTAGAAAGACTAGTTATTGTATATGTGCCCCCAGTAACACAATGTTACAAGTGCCTTCGCTTTGGCCATACGAGAAATAATTGCAAAAGTATAGAAAAATGCTTTAACTGTGGAGAGGAAAAGCACTCGGAAGAAAAACAAAATTTTACATGCATTACAAAGTGTTTTTACTGTAAACAAGAACATAGGTCTACGTCAAAATTGTGTCCGGAATATAATAGACAAAAAAATATCAAATAAATTATGTCACTTGAAAACAAAACATATTATGAATCAAACGAAATAGTGAAAAAGAAATATGAAATAAAAGGAGAGTACTATATTAATAAAGCTGAATTTCCACTTGTACGGGGAACAAAACACTGGCAGATAATCCAGAGGTATATACTGAACCCTCAGAAAGAAGAACCCAACATTTTACAGCCAATACAACTTACAGAACTTACCAACAAGCCTTGACTAATAACCCAAATAAAAAAAGAATAATCCAAAAGGGTTATGACAAAAAAGCTCATGAAGAATGTCTAAACTTCCCCAATGGACAGCCAATAAGCCAGAAATCTTCACAGTCTATAACTTTTATTCCACATTATGAATCTAACACACATCAGCCTATTAGTGCACTTAAAAATTGTAACAAAATTTCACTAACTCAATAGGAGGAAATGGAACAAATTATCAATTATCTTTCAAACATTTCTGAAAATACTAGAAATACAATAAGAAATTCCCTTTGGCAAAACACCAGACCAGGACCATCTTCAATGGACCTGGCTGACTTATCTGACAACTAAAAACACAATAATGTACAAATTTAAAATAATACAATGAAATCTACGAAGCATCAATTTTAATAGAACAAATTTAATGAACTTAGTAGCACAGGAAAATCCAGATGTACTTTTACTAAATGAGACTTGGTTAAAAAACACTAAACAGTTTACACTTAAATCTTATAAAATTATTCGAGCTGATAGGGACGACGGCTATGGAGGAGTGGCAATAGCCATTAGAAATAATATTTTACATGATAAAGTCAAAAAGTCGATAAAGTCAAAATTGTTAGTACACAAAATATCCAATACATAATTGTTAAAATAGGTGAAGTATATATAACAACAGCGTACAGCAATTCTGATATTCATGTAAATCATTAACTGCTGTCTGACATATATAATAACTCACCATCAAATACAACCATTACAATGGGAGATCTTAATGCACACCATCCTATTTGGGACAAATGCCCAACCAACAGAGGTGGGAAAATTATTTCTGAATTCATAATGGACAATGACATGGTGATAATTAGAGATCGGAATATATGCAAAGTGCATATAGAAGCATATATTGCATATTTTCAGACAACAAACACAACATTGCATATTTAAGCTAAACACGATTTATTTTGCATATTTTAAAAATAAATTATATAAAAGTTTAAAATTTTCCTCTCTTAGTTAGAATTTTATAACTTCGATATGAACGAGTTCGTTATTTATCTATCTATCGCTCATCTGGACTTTCCCATTACTACCTGAATTTAACAATTATGGTTGTTCCCAGAAAAATATTATTTTATTAGCGTAGCAAGTCGTAGGTACCTACCTGCTTTTAAGGGTCTAATAATTATTTTGTCAGTTTCCGGCCAACATTTGTTTAAAGTAAACGTTGTATCGTATTTAGTGTTTTTGAAGTGATTGATATATATTAAATTTAAATATGTCTACCATTCAAAAAGGTTCTTGGATAAAGTGTTTTCCCGAGTTAAAGCTAAGTGAAGACAAAGTATTTTGCAAGGCCTGTTCCAAAATCGTAAGTTACATTCATTTTCACATTTCATTTTGTAAATGAGAAACTGACAAACAAAAGCATCATGTCCCACAAAAGAAATTTTTCTGGAAAGAGTGTTTTTATTCGACAAATTCCTTTTACTTCTATAAAGACGGACATAGAGAGAATCATCAAAATACAAAAATCCATCAAATAGTAGACAATTCCGCTTTTGTTCTTCAGCTTAAGTAACGTACTTTGTTCTTTAAGTAACGTACAAATTGCTAAAGAACTTATGTTCATAAAAGTTAATTTTAGTTTTTTACCAGATCTTATAAAGTCATTAGAACAAAGGAATTTACAATTAAGTGATTCGGTTAATCTTGTTAACACTTTTTCTGCTCATTGTCAAAAAATTCCCGGAAATACAGGGATTACAATTAGAAATAAATTAAAAAATGTTTTAGAAAAAAATGAGGGCTTCGATTGTTTGAGGAAAGTTGTACGTATTTTTGAAGGCAACTTTTCTGAAGATCTTACGACTTAATATATTGTTTTATTTTTGAGTATTTTTAATATGCATTTGCATATTTAGACAAATTTAGAAAAAATACCTGCATATTTGTAGTAAAAGTAATGCATATATATGCGCATATTTTGGTAATGTTGTGTTGCATATATTCCGCTCTCTAGTGAAAATGAACGACGGATCCCCAACTCTCCTTCAAAATCCCAATAATCACTTGAGTGCAGTAGACTTAACAATAGTAAATAGTGATCTAGCCTTAAAAACAACATGGTACACCCGTTCACACTGCGGTAATAGCAATAACTTTCTTACAGTCCTAGAAGTGAACATGGAAAAAAACAATAGCTTTACAAAGATCCATCTCGGCACTTACAAAACAAGAAATTTTAATAAAGTAAACTGGGAACTATTTTACAACAACATAGCAAAGCAACTTGAGGCGCAGGACGTAGTCACCTACAATGTTTGGAGTAATATTATCAACAAGGCAGCTGAAAATGCTACACCATATAAAAATTTTGGGACAACTCAGAAGACAGGAAATCCATGGTGGGCCGAGGAATGTGCAGAATGGATAAGAGAAAGAAAAGCCTCTATAGAAAAATTCAACAATGCCCCAACCCTAGAAAACTACATTAATGTAAAAAGAATAACAGCACAAACAAGGAAGAGGCTTAACAACAAGAAAAACAAAAATTCAAAACTATTTTGCATCACTAAATAGAGAAACCAACAATAGTTACGTCTGGCAAAAAATTAAAACATTCTCAAATACAAATAATAAAACAAAATGTCAAAATTATGCAGACCATCTCAAGCAAGACATTTTAAATAAAATGTCTTCAGTGGACATTGACCCAAACTTCGAAATATTGGAAATAAATGAAGATAACACTAGTCCCCCTTTCAACATTCATGAATTTAATTGGGCCATAAACAATAAAAAATCATCAGCCCCAGGTATGGATGACATATCATATCTAATGATTAAAAACCTTCCTTTTAGAATGAAGCATTTACTAATAAACATAATTAATAATATATTAAAAGGTGGACAGCTGCCACAGGATTGGAAAAACTTCAACACCATACCAATCTTAAAGCCACATAAACAACCCACATCACCTGAGAGTTTTAGACAAATTATACTCTCCTCATGCGTAGCTAAAACTATGGAAATCATCATCAAAAATCGTTTGGACCACACTATTGAAAACAAAAACCTTTTCAGCAAAAGCCAAACAGGTTTTCGTAAAGGGAAAGGAATAAATGATAACATTGCATACTTGTCAACTTATGTATATAATGCATTTACACTATCAGAATCAGTAACAGCAGTTTTCCTGGATATAAAATCAGCATACGATAATGTCAATATTTACAAATTATATCAGAAAATGAACAACATTCAAATTCCTATATACCTGAACAATGTAATTCACAAATTAATTCAAAATAGACTGATATATACCAGAGGCAATGATGGATCTTTCATTGGACCTATAACTGCAACCAAGGGCCTTCCACAAGGTTCACCCTTAATCACAATTCTATTTAATATATTGATGTGATCTTGATTATTGATATGAGATAATATTCTTATATGTCACTTAATTTAATCAATGTATTAATACTAATCTAATTAATTAACCAGATCACATATCAATATGTTTTCAATCTCAGGGCGAATTATAAATTAATTACTTACTTTCGTGGCTTCTAAATATTTCTTAATGGTTCCTAATCGGGATAGAAAAGAAAAGAGTAAAAAAAATACACATATGGGTTACAATTATAATTAAAATATTTTTTATTTTATTTAAAAGGCAATCAATGCTTAATATTTGCTATTTCTTATTATTCTTAAACATAACATTTACAAATGGGAATCTTATTTCCTTTTGGTTTTCAATTGAAAGTTTTTATTAACATTTAACTATTAGGAGTTATTAGGAACAACTCTATTTAAGTTTGATGAAGCTTTTCTGATATTATTGATTATGTTATTCAATTTTTTATGTGGAATTTAATACGAAAAACCCATACATTCATGTCCAAACAAATGAGACTGACCTTTTCCTGGTGAACTGAAAATGTCCTCACACAAGACCCGTTTCCTGCTATCCTTGGCTGCGATCAAACCTCGTCCTGGCTTCCAGTAATGTTCTCCTTTGAAAAACTAGCTCGAATAGCTCTCGTTCCTGTTTCTGTCGTGATGCTGTGTTCTACCTTTTTCGAAACTGCTATCAGCTACCGGGACACTCTTGGCTCAAGGAGGTTCTTTTACTCTCGACCTGGCCTACTTCTCGTTCCACGATAGATACTCCACACTCACGGAACTACACCGGCTTTCTCACTCTCCGTACACTACCGTCTACTACTCGACTTCACTTGTCCACAGCTCAAAACATTCTGCTCTCACTTTGTCATCCATTCCCCTACTTTCTAAATATCCCTTCCAGATTCACAAATCAATCTTCCACCACCAACTCTCATTCGTAATATTCCTCAAAACCAATTTTTAATCTTTCTAAATATGCTTAATGGATTTCAAAAGAAAATATTTAATTCCCATTTTAAAATACTTTCTAACTATTTACAAATTTTAATGACCTATTCTCTCTTTCAAATGAGTCTTATTTAGCATAGGCTAATGATCGAAACCTTCCGCGAAAAACGATAATGAACTATCATCTATTTCACTGAGTTTTATTTAGCATAGGCTAATGATCGACCTTCCGAGAAGAACGATAATGGTACGCGTCATTCACTTTGTTTATCTAAGCACATTGTTCCGAGTTTCGTACGCTTATTCTAATCACTTCTTAAAATTAAATATAACAATTTGTTGTATACAGGTTGTTCTAAATTTATATGCCCGAGGTTGAGAAAATTAAAAATATTTTATATTAAAGTGAATTTTGTTTATAATTATCAAATTTTAATTTTTATATCAAATAGAAATATAACAAATCCCCGCCTTGTATTCGATAAAATTTATCTGCATTTTTAAATAAATTTTCTCGAGGCAAAACCAACTCCCTGTATATTTCCTTACTTTAATCTACGTCTTATACCCCTTCTTCTTGTATTACTCTAATTAGTCCCACCTGTAGAGTAATTGTTTCCTTATTTTCAGTGTCCTCATCCTGTGTTAGAGTGTCGGCTATTATGTTGTCTTTCCCTTTTTCCCATATTAATCTTCTGTCTTTTTCCTCAGATTTTTCACATACTTTTATCGTGTATTCTGCATCCTCGTTTTCATATGCCTCCTCTTCAAATGCCACTGTTTCGATCATATCTTTTTCGCTTTCATTTTTTTGCTTTATTTCTTCTTCTCCTGAGCTCGTCTCTTCTTTTGAGGAATCCCAGGTTTCCTTTGTTTCTGATACTCTCAAATTTTCTTCTTCTGGGCTCAACTCTTCTTTTGAGGAGCCACAGGTTTCATTTTCTTTTGTCTTTTTCTGACTTTTTCTCCCTTTTCTTCTTTGTCCTTGCTTCGTTGCCAAATTCATTTCCACTGTTTGTTCTTTACCTGATTCGTCCGTATTTTGTTTCTCCTGTTCCTTGTCCTGTTCTTTTTCTTTTTCTTCTGTTAGATTCATCGTATTATTTTTAAAATCTATCACTACATGTTTTTCTGCCAATTCGTCAACTCCTACTATCATGTCATGTGACATGTTTGGCATTATTACACATTGTAGTGCATACATCTTCTTACCCAGTCGTACCATTACTCGTATGCCTTCATTTATAGTTGCCAATGTCCGTTTGTTTGCGCCCACTAAATTTACCCTAGGTATTTTGTAAATTAAATTTGTTAAGTTAACTTCTTCTATTAGTTTTCTGTTGACCAATGTTATTTCAGATCCAGTGTCTATCATAATTTTAATTGGTTTCTCGTTGATAAATCCATCCACAAATTTTAAATTAACTCCATTTTTCTTTTCGTTGTTTCTTGCCAATTTAATAAACTCCTTGGGGTTACAAAAGATTCCTGTTTGATTTTTGGTTTTTAGTGAGCGCCGTCGTGAAAAAACGCCGGTTGCTCATCGTTGTTTATATTTTCGTCATAATGTCTCTCTCCGTCATATCCATCTGTCTGGGTATTATTTACTTCTCTTCTATTTTCTCTTGGTCTGTCGGATCTGTTTCGGTTTTCTCGATATCCCTGTTCATTTTGTCTACCATTATTTCTGTTTTCTTGATGTGAGCGTGTGGTGTTTCTATTCTGGTATTCTCGATTTCTGTCCTCATTCCATTGCCTATTTCTTTGTTCATAATTTCCTCTTCCGTTGTCTCTATTTTCGTTTTCCCTTCTGGGATTAAAATCTCGTCTTGTATAGTCCCTCCTATTTTGATTTCTATCTCTGTAATCTTGTGTTTCTCGGGGCCTGTAATCTTCTCGCGACCTTCTTGATTTTCTTTCTCTTAGACGTGATTCTCTTATTTGTAGGAATTGGCATAAACTATCTATGTCTTTGTAATTTTGCAATGTGATATGGTCTTCCAGCGTTTCCTCGAAATGTCTTGCAATCAGTTCGACTAATTGTTCCGATGAGTAATTATATTGTAAATGTTTTGCATTATTGTAAATTTGCAAAGCATATGTCCTTTCTGATACACCCATTCTATCATTGTATTTCCCATTTTGCAATTCCTTGTTAATTTCCAATTGTTGGACTTTTCCCCAGAAATAATTCAAAAATTTTTGTTCAAATTGTTGCCAATTGCCGAATTCTTCTTCTTTACTATCGAACCATAGGCTTGCTTCATATTTGAGATGGTTTCTGATAGTTTCTTTTGCTGTTTCGAAATTTCCGATGCGCTGTATTTTCTTTTTCAGGCTATTTATGAACGGCACTGGGTGTAATCTTCTTACGTCCCCGCCAAACCTTATCTTCACGTCATCTGTGCTATGTATAACCATTTCTCTTCTTTCTCCGACATTTTGTTGAGTATTGATTTCCGCAATCTTTCTTTCCACTTCTTCTATGTCTGCTTGAATAGCGTTTTGCAACTTGTTTTCCAAACTTTCCATTTCTTTTTTCTGGCAATTCGTTATCTCCTTTATTTTATTTTGAATTTTCATTTCTTGTTCTTTCATCTCGTTTTTCATTGTTGTCAAACATCCTTTTACTTCCTTTTCATACTTTCCTATGCGTTCCTCCATTTTCTTGTTGTTCTCTTCTATTGCTTGTTTTGTTTCCTTCTGATTTTCTTGCATTATTCTTTTTGTTTCATCTATTGCTTGTTTTGTTTCTCTTTGATTGTCATCCAGTTTTTGTTGTGTTTCATCCATTTTTCGTTGTGTTTCCTCCATTTTCTTTGATGTTTCTTCCTGATTTTTATCCATTGTTCGTTTTGCTTCATCCATTTTTTGTGACTGGAGTTGCATAAGTTGTAATAGTTTATCTATTCCTGATAATTCTTGCTGTTCTGATGCCATGATTGTCGTGTCTAAAATATCTTCTTGGTCTGAATATTCTTTTTGTTTTTTGTTGTCCTTGCTTTGGCTTCTTGTCACAGACATTTGTTTTCAAGAAGTACTGTCCCCGCCAAATATGAAATTTTACTAGTATGTTACCAAGACGACTTTTTCTCACCCAAATATTATAAATTGTCAATAAATATATCAAATGTAAATATCGTAAAAATAAAATATTAAATCAGTTATGCAAAATTTGTACCTAAAGAGATCTAAAATTTTATGTTATCAAATGTAAGTATCTCACTTTTTACCACAGGCATATAAATTTTCAAATACCGGCTTTACTCTTTCTATCCTTCAAATTTGCCACTAGAAATACTTTACAATGCTTTCCACGTTGGACGACAGTTGATGTGATCTTGATTATTGATATGAGATAATATTCTTATATGTCACTTAATTTAATCAATGTATTAATACTAATCTAATTAATTAACCAGATCACATATCAATATGTTTTCAATCTCAGGGCGAATTATAAATTAATTACTTACTTTCGTGGCTTCTAAATATTTCTTAATGGTTCCTAATCGGGATAGAAAAGAAAAGAGTAAAAAAAATACACATATGGGTTACAATTATAATTAAAATATTTTTTATTTTATTTAAAAGGCAATCAATGCTTAATATTTGCTATTTCTTATTATTCTTAAACATAACATTTACAAATGGGAATCTTATTTCCTTTTGGTTTTCAATTGAAAGTTTTTATTAACATTTAACTATTAGGAGTTATTAGGAACAACTCTATTTAAGTTTGATGAAGCTTTTCTGATATTATTGATTATGTTATTCAATTTTTTATGTGGAATTTAATACGAAAAACCCATACATTCATGTCCAAACAAATGAGACTGACCTTTTCCTGGTGAACTGAAAATGTCCTCACACAAGACCCGTTTCCTGCTATCCTTGGCTGCGATCAAACCTCGTCCTGGCTTCCAGTAATGTTCTCCTTTGAAAAACTAGCTCGAATAGCTCTCGTTCCTGTTTCTGTCGTGATGCTGTGTTCTACCTTTTTCGAAACTGCTATCAGCTACCGGGACACTCTTGGCTCAAGGAGGTTCTTTTACTCTCGACCTGGCCTACTTCTCGTTCCACGATAGATACTCCACACTCACGGAACTACACCGGCTTTCTCACTCTCCGTACACTACCGTCTACTACTCGACTTCACTTGTCCACAGCTCAAAACATTCTGCTCTCACTTTGTCATCCATTCCCCTACTTTCTAAATATCCCTTCCAGATTCACAAATAAATCTTCCACCACCAACTCTCATTCGTAATATTCCTCAAAACCAATTTTTAATCTTTCTAAATATGCTTAATGGATTTCAAAAGAAAATATTTAATTCCCATTCTAAAATACTTTCTAACTATTTACAAATTTTAATGACCTATTCTCTCTTTCAAATGAGTCTTATTTAGCATAGGCTAATGATCGAAACCTTCCGCGAAAAACGATAATGAACTATCATCTATTTCACTGAGTTTTATTTAGCATAGGCTAATGATCGACCTTCCGAGAAGAACGATAATGGTACGCGTCATTCACTTTGTTTATCTAACCACATTGTTCCGAGTTTCGTACGCTTATTCTAATCACTTCTTAAAATTAAATATAACAATTTGTTGTATACAGGTTGTTCTAAATTTATATGCCCGAGGTTGAGAAAATTAAAAATATTTTATATTAAAGTGAATTTTGTTTATAATTATCAAATTTTAATTTTTATATCAAATAGAAATATAACAATATATATATATATATATATATATATATATATATATATATAGCTGATTTGTTTAATACTCCTTTGGGGAGATGTAAAATAATGGGATATGCAGATGACCTAGTTGTATTCATAAAAGGCGTAAATGTAGAATATATGGGACAAACCATCAACATGGCACTTAATAATATACCAGAATTCCTAATAGGTCATGGATTACCCCTTCCATTGGAAAAGTGTGAGGCAATATGGTTCACAAAGGGATACAGGAAAAACACCCCACCTCTTATCCAAATTAATGGACATCGAATTAATTATAAACCACAAGTGAAATACCTTGGGATAACATTCCAGCAACACCTCAAATGGGATACACACATAACAAATAATATCATAAAAGCAAAAAAATTTCTCAATATACTAAGAGCTATAAGCAGAGTATGGTGGGGAGCTGACCCATGTACTCTTTTGATGGCATTTCAGGGACTTGTGAGATCCCACTTAGACTTCGGTGGAGTCTTTATAAAACCAGCCAATAAATCAATCCTAAATAAACTGGATTCAATCTTTTTTGAAGGTGTTAGAATAGCTCTTGGTTGTATGAAGTCAACTCCACATGCAGCACTATTAGCAGAGGCAAACTTAATAGAACCAGAACAAAGAAGGGAACTATTAACCATAGGGTTCTTGAAGAAAATTATATGTATTAGAAACCACCCTCTAACCAAATTAATCTCAAATACAAGAAGAATATTAATAAATAGACCAGCCTTTTGGAGAGATGACAATACGCCCTATTTGATAGCAGGTTTGGCCGAATTCATGCCATATCTCAAGGACATTTTTATAAGTCAAACAACTTCCCTTGTTATGAAGTCCCTTATAATACACTGTGTAGTATAGTGAAGACAGTCCCATTGAGTCTAAAAAAAATGATCCCATGATCAAAGAACAATTTTTAATAAACACAGAAAAATATAAAGCAACCCATACCTTAATATTCACTGATGCATCAAAGAAAGATCTTACAACAGGGTTTGGAACCAGTATACCAGATATCAACATCAAATACAGCTCAAAGTTACCAAATCACCTCTTCATATGTAAGGCGGAGATTATAGGAATCTATGAGGCAATTAAATTAGCACTTAGAAAAAACTTATTCAGAATTATAATTTTTTCGGATTCCAGCAGTGCAACTGAAAAAATCAGCAGTTGGTCAGTCAAAAATATATCAGAGTTTTGGCCTATTGAAACAAAAAGAGAAAATATCCCTTAAAATGAGAATATCCACCAATACCCTACACCTTGTCCAGGTATACGCTCCTACAACAGCTGCACAAGAAGAAGACATCAACAGGTTCTATGGTTGTTTAGAAGAAACTGTTCGCGCTACTCCGAATCGTGAACTCGTCATAATTTTAGGAGATTTTAACGCCAAAGTGGGGTCATCTAATGAAAATATTGAAGGAGTGCTGGGCAAAAATGGACTAGGACAGAGAAATGAGAATGGTGACCGTCTAGTGGAGTTCTGTGTAGAACAACATCTTACAATTACAAACACATTATATCAACATCATCCACGGAGATTATACACATGGCGCAGCCCAGATGGACGAACAAGGAATCAAATAGACTACATCCTAATAAGATCAAGATGGAAATCGTCGTCCATCAACTGTAAAACATATCCTTTCGCAGACTGTGGAAGCGATCATCAACTCTTGGTATTGAACGTTCGACTTCGTTTTAAAGTCCCCAAAAGAAGACCCCAGAGAAAAGTCATGTTTCTAAGTTCATCAAAAATCAATGACTTCCGACAAAACCTAGAAGATGCTCTTTCTTTAGACCAAGTAGATAATGACCCTGAGAGCACTTGGATCTATCTCAAAGATAAGGTAATCGAGGCTGCAAAAGACTGTGAGGCAGCGGTTTCCACTGGCCGTAAGCCATGGATATCCGATAATACGTGGACTGTGATTCAACGCAGAAAAGCACATAAAACTAGATACGGAACAAACGATGAATACAGAGCGTTATCGAGAGAAATCAGAAAACAGTGCCGCAAAGATAAAGCTGATTACATCTCTCAAATATGCAGAGAGATAGAGGAACATGGCTGTCGAAATGAACCGAGTGACTTATTCCAGAAGATCAAACTCCTTACCAGAGAGTTTAAACCTCAAACGTGGTCTGTAATAGATAAGGAAGGTAATTTAAAGACCGATACTGATGAAATATTGGAAACATGGCGAAACTACTGTGGCGAGCTATATAAAAATAACGAGGTATCAGCAGAAAATCAGTGGCCTTCTGACTACCCTAGAGAACCTACTGTCTTACTCGCTGAAGTCAAAGATGCAATTAAATCACTAAAGGGAAATAAATCCCCAGGCATTGATTCAATACCATGTGAAATACTACAGTTACTAGGTGACAAAGGATTACATATCATCCATTCTATCTGTGTCGCTGTTTGGAATTCAGGAAAATGGCCATCTGATTGGTGTACCTCAATTTATATCCCACTACACAAAAAGGAACTACTACCAGATGTGAAAACTATCGCACACTGTCACTAATAACACATGCTAGTAAAATCTTGTTGCATATCATCAAAAACAGATTAAAAACCTATCTACATTACCAAATACCTCAGGAACAAGCGGGGTTTGTAAAGGGTAAAGGTACAAGGGAACAAATCCTGAACCTGAGACAACTCATTGAAAAGTCTAGAGAATTTCAAGTACCTATGATTATATGCTTCGTTGACTACCAAAAGGCATTTGATTGTGTAAGCTAGATAAATCTGTGGTCAATTTTAATAGAAATGGGCGCACCAATGCACCTGGTGACACTTATTAAAAATCTATACCAGTCTAATATAGCGACAGTACGACTAGATCAGAAGTTCTCAAACCAATTCAAGACCGAGAGAGGTGTTAGACAAGGATGCGTGTTGTCACCTGACTTATTTAACATTTATGGTGAACATGTCATGAGGATGGTTTTAGAAGGATGGGCCGGTGGAGTAACAGTAGGTGGTAAGAAAATCTCCAATTTAAGATTTGCTGATGACACTACACTTATAGCAGCAAATGAGCAAGAAATGTTTGATCTTCTGCGAAGAGTTGAGTACGAAAGCAATAGAGTTGGTCTGAAAATCAATAAAGCTAAGACAAAAATAATGGTGGTCGACAGATTTGACACTATTCAACTGACTAACATATTACAGGAATACCAGATAGTAAACACCTTTGTCTATCTCGGGTCTAGTATAACTAACGATGGTAACTGTGAAGCAGAAGTTCGGAGACGTATTGGTATGGCAAAAAATGCGATGAGTCGCCTAACTAAAGTTTGGAAAGACAGATCTATCTCTCAAAATATCAAGATGAGACTGGTGAATGCCCTTGTATTCTCAATATTTCTATACGGAGCAGAGACTTGGACTCTTCGCGCATGCGAGCGCCAAAAAATTGATGCCTTTGAGATGTGGTGCTGGAGAAGAATGCTGCGCATACCTTGGACAGCTCATAGGACAAACGTTTCCATTCTAAACCAACTCAATATTAAAAAAAGGCTGTCCACAATATGACTGCAACGAATTCTGCAATTCTTTGGTCACGTAGTTCGCAGAGGTGACGACAGTTCGGAGAGATTAATTGTTTCTGGAAACGTTCCGGGGAGAAGATCAAGAGGACGATCACCAACTAGATGGTCTGACCAAATAAAGCATTCAGCTGGAAACTCATTCTGCGCAGCTCTTAGAGCAGCTGAAGATAGAGACCAATGGAGAAACATTGTTAGGAATATTGGAAGAAATCACGATCCTCAGTAATGGGGAAACGACAGGAGAGAGAGAGAAACAAAAAGACTTATAGTTCATGCAACTGAAAATGGCTTTGATATCAGATTAGCATGGATACCAGGACATTCAAATATCCCGGTAACGAAGAAGCTGACACCCTAGCTAAGATAGGAAGAAATTTGAACATACCAATGGTCATGCCCCTCGATGTCCAAGACATATATACTGACATTAAATCTAAAGTGTATGATGATTTCAGAAATAAATTGAACAACCTAATCAGCATCAAAGACCATCAATACCGAAAAGTACAACCTACGTTTCCTAAAAATAAATGGTTTGCTATTCTTCCATTCATAGATCGAAGACACATCACTTGACATCACTACAATTATTAGGTTACGTAGAGGGCACTGTCTAACAAAAGAAAACTTGCATAGGATGAACCTGACAGACAATCCCTATTGCGAATGTGGGAAAATAGAAAATCCTAATCACATATTTTTTGAATGCCCTCTTTACTCCATTCCAAACTGGGATATCTACAATTTTCGCCAATAAAGGACTTCCCACCCCGATAACAATATATTCAATTTTACATAATGTAGATGAAGAATTAATCAGAGCAATTATGAGGTTTCTTAGCATAAACAGAATAAAATTATAATGCTCAACTAGTTACAACTTATTTATAATTCTTGCTTATTACTAATAGGGGGGAGTGCATTTAGATTTTCACTTCGGAAAAAATCAAACAAGATAAAACTTTTGGTAATTTCATTAAGAAATGTTTAATAAACAACATATCAAAAAGTTCTACTCGAGAAGAGGGTGCTTCATTTTTTATTAAACAAATGAACAGCGAAATTAGATGTTTTTTTAAATAACTCCGAAAATATAATCTTTAGAAAAAAATTGATTTGACCATTGAAAAATTCATAAAATTTTACAAAAAACCCTTATATAAAGATTTTTCTAAAATTAAATCTCTAGCTTCTGTAATTTTTTATTTATAACGCTAAAGTCACCCTTCTCACAAACATTGGCGCACTGTAAACTAGCGTTGGAAGAATTGCACGGTTGAGTTTTTTTAATGCAATTCTTTAACCAATGGACCAAAAGAAATTTTACAAACTGGACATGAAAGAAGATGAAACAAGCTATCTTATGGTTGTAATATAAAGAAATAAAATATATGGACATAAGTACGGTGTGGGCGGAAATTGAGCCTTACATGAATTTTGTTTAACAATGATTTAAAAATGTGTAACTAATACAATTTTACTTATGGTAGGGGAGCAAAGTATGCTAAATGTGCAGCCACTCGAGCGCTTTAGGGACCTATTGGGTTGTGAAGAGTAGGTCCTAAAACCAAAAAAAGTTAAGTAAAGTTTTCCATTTTAGTGGGCGCTTGCCATTTTTTAATTTAATTCTTCATTTCCAACAATCGTTTTTTCCGATTATAACGCCATCTATCCATATTTCGGAAAAATGTTTCGAATAAAAGTTACTTATTTTTACGTAAGGAATCCAAACCTGCAATAAAAAATGGGGCTCCTATTTAAAGTTTTAAAGTAACCCCCCACCCCACTCCCGTGGGTTGTTGTGTTTGGTACCATCCGATAGATTTTTTAAAAACATTGAATAAGTCTATTTTACAGTTTTTCGATCTGATGTTCATTTCGCGAAATATCGCGGGATTCGTATTTAAAATATTAAATTTACCCCCCACCCCTCTCCGTGTGAAGTCGTGTTTGGTATCATTCGATAGATTTTTAAAAAATATTGAGCAAATATTTTTTAGTTTTTCGATCTGTCATTAATTTGGTGAAATATTCGCTTTTTTCTTGTGAAAGTTTGGGGCTCACCCATTTCCTTATGCCCGGCTCAAATCGTCAGATTTTTGAAATATACACTCTTTTGCATGTACTTAACTTACCTTATCTTAATCTGACAATTTCGAGTTTTTTTAAGGATAGATTTTTTTTTTCGGGCCCCCCTTAACGAACTCCCCTGTGTTAAGAGCCAATATATGGTAGAGGTACATCTGCAGTGTACCAGGTTTCTCCCCATATGATAATCTGACGCGCTCGAGTAACTGCAAAAATCCCCGCTTGGGCTCCCCTACCAAATTTGCACAACTTACCTCTCAATCATCTTACTAAACGATATTTCATTAAAAAAAAATCTTAAAAATTTAATTCAAATAATACGATGCCTCAAAAAATGTAATTTTTGAAAACTTCGTAGTTTTACAGAATTCCCACCAATTTAAGACGGTATTACTCAAGTTTGAATAAATCTAATACAATTTTTTTGCTATTTTTTTTTAAGATTGGGATATAATCTTTAAAAATCACTGAATTGTTTTAGTTTAAAAATGAAATAAACAGTTTCTTTTTGAGAAAACTAAGAAAGATAACAAAAATGGAATACAAAAACCGAAAATTACCAGCTGAAAAAATGTATATACAGAGTGATCAAAACTTTGTTCTGTAAAACTTACCTAAAATACATTTAATAATAAGCTTTAACAATAATAAATGTTCAACAAAAAAAATTTTTTTAGCTCTTATAGAGTATGTCTGCGTAACTTGAAACCTACTGATAACTTTTTTAATATCAGTTTTACGAAAAAAAGTTATTCTCTATAAAATACTCTGCATCGTATATACATAAGATGCAATCATCAAATATCAATTTTGTTAATTTTGTACGAGGTATGTCAAAAAATATGAATTTCACTTAAGAGTAAAGTACCTTTATATTTCACAATATCGAAAATGTTTATAAAGGAAAGTTGTTTGAAATTAAAAACTATGTTCCAATATGTAACTATATCCTTCTAATCGAAAATTTGTTTTTTTTTTAAATATTCTTTCTAATACATTTTAATTTTTAATATTATTGTGAAAATTATTTGTTTATTTTTTTTAAGAATAAAATTCCATATTTGTTCGATTGGATTCTACTCGTTTTTCATTTAAATATCCGCCATTTTGGATCCGCCATTTTGAAATTTAAATTTTTAATCTTTAATTCAGATTCAACAACCTGTTAAAAATAAAGACAATAAATATTTTAGAAAAATGTTCTTTTATGTTCTTTTTAGAAAATCCGCATTTTGGATCCGCCATTTTATAGTTTATAATGTTAACATTTAAGTTAGGTTTATCAAAGCTTTCAAAAATAAATATATTATGTCGAAATAAATACATTTTGTAAAGAAATTATGATTTTACAACTATTTTTTAAGTAATCCGCCATTTTGGATCTGCCATTTTATAATTTAAATTATCAAAATTTGATTCAGGTTCAGCAACGTCTCAAAAATATCCACATATTTGTAAACAAACACGTTTTATAAAAAAAATTCGGATTTTACAACTACTTTTTAAGAATTTTTAGGAAAAAATCCGCCATTTCGAATCCGCCTTTTTGGATTTTCTAATTGTAATGTCAGATTCGGGTTCAGCATAATCAAAACTAAAATAAAAACATTTTTATCAAAATAAAATGTTGAAATCACCCATATTTTTAACATTATTTATACAAAATAATTGTTATTGTTTAAACAATTAATAAACAATTAGCGGCGAAATTTGTGAGTAGAACTTTTTACTTTAACATATTTATAAACTAACAAAAAAGTTTTAGATAAATATAACCTTGTTTGATTTTTTCCGAAACATTGTATTTTTTCGTTCTAATTGCACTCCCCTGTAATAGATTATGTTTGTTATTGTACCTTGTACAAAAAGTAAATATTTAGTCAAAATTATCACCATAGCCAATTTACTTCAAAAGAGATCAAGAAGTAGACATATTCGGTGGGCCTGACATGGTCATGAGCCAGTCAACGCAGTGACCGCCAACCTGATTGAGCTGGCCAAATTGCATAAAGCAAGGCCAATAACCAAGCAAGCAAGCAAGCAACCATAATAAACTTTTAATTCTGCATCTAATGTCACATTATATCAAGAGGACAATGAAAATCAGCAATTTTAAGCGCTGGAGTTTACTTGTGTAAGATTATTTTATGAATAAAACTCTATTTATAAATAATATTGGGTAAAGTCAAAGGTAAGCGATGGACCCGGTAAAAGGAGAACATTATGGCTGAGGAATTTAAGAACATGGTTTAAGAAAACCTCAACGGAACTGTTTCGAGTGTCAGCCAGCAAGGTTATGATTGCCAATATGATTTCCAATATCCGAAGCAGACAGGAATCAGAAGAAAAAATATTTTTTTGATGTTTTCGTCAGCATATTTGAATATTTGCTGAACTGTGCTGTTCACTTTCAAAAGTTTAAAAATGTGTGTCACATTAATTCGGATAAATGTCACTACTGAATGTTTTTATACAAACACTTGAATTTGATATGTATGTATTAAAAAATAATCTGTCGAATATCACACCATAGCAAGAATAAATAAGAAAATAATGATCCAATTTTGTTCTCACACTTGTTTCTATTCGGCAATAATCACTCGAGCCCCCTGGGCTCTCGTGTCCATTGCCAAGCAATAAGTTTTTGAAAAATTGTCGCATTATCGTCAATTTATTCCCACTTTCTTGTGATATTATTATTTATTACTTCATTCATTGATAATGAAGTAATCAATTCTGAGTCAAGATTCTGACCAAATGAATTGACCCACTTCTTCTTCTTCTTCCTTCTTGTATGTAGGCTTTAAAGCCTGTTTCTTCTTCAATATTATCCTCCTAAATTGTTTAGGTTATCGCACCACCTTTTTCTTGGTCTGCCAATACTTCTTCGTCCATTTGGTGACTTATCTCGTGCTATTCGTACTATCCTATCCTCTGCCATTCTACTAATGTGTTCGTTCCACTCCTGTTTCCGTTTTGTCACCCATCCATTTATGTCTTCTATATTGCATGATCTTCTTATGTTTTCGCTCCTCTCCCTATCCAACAGACTTTTCCCTGATATTCGTCGGAGTATTTTCATCTCTGTTGTTTCTAGTAGTCGTCTCGTTTTAGATGTGTCAGGCCTTGTCTCCGCCGTGTATGTTAATATAGGTCTAATTGCTGCTTTATAGATTCTTGCTTTTGTGTCTTGTCTTAAGTGTTTGTTCTTCCAGATTGTGTCATTAAGAGATCCCGCCGCTTTACTTGCTTTTAAGCTTTGTTGTCGTACTTCCTCTTCAACATCTCCGTAACTGGTTATATCAATTCCCAGATATCTAAACCTTGCTTCCTGCTTTATTATTTTCCCATCAATTTCGATTTTACATCGTAGTGGGTATTTAGATGTTGTCATACATTTGGTTTTTTCTGCTGATATTATCATATTGTATTTCTTGGCTGTTGTATTAAAGATGTGTGTTAATCTTTGGAGATCGTCTTCTGTCTCGGCGATTAATGCGGCGTCGTCTGCATAACACAATACTTTGATTTCTTTATTCCCCATTCTGTAACCACGACCTTTACGTACTGCTTCTATTATTTCGTCCATTATTATATTAAAGAGCAGTGGGCTTAATGAGTCACCTTGTCTGACTCCACTTTGTACTGGTATAAACTGCGTTAGTTTTCCATTTATCTTTGCCTGTATTCGATTATGAAAGTAGATGTTTTCGATGGTTTGTATAATATTGATTGGTATGTTTCTTCCATACAGTAAATGTAAGACGTCTTCGACTTGGATGCGATCGAAAGCCTTTGTCAGGTCTATAAAACATAGATATGCTGGTTTATTGTACTCAATGGCCTTTTCTGTGATTTGGCTCAGTACAAATACGGCGTCTACGCAGGATCTTCCGGATCTGAATCCTTGTTGTTCATCTGATAAAGTTGTTAGTTTATTGATTTTGTTGGTTAGGACTTTTGTGGTTAGCTTAAGTGCGGTGTTTAGTAGATTTATACCTCTATAATTGTTGGGGTCTTCTTTGTCTCCTTTTTTGAACATTGGTATCATTATGCTGTTTCTCCATGCGTCTGGTATCTTGCAGTGCAATATTAGTTTTTGTATAAGTTTTGTCATCTCTAGGGTTATACTTTCTCCTCCGTATTTTAGAAGCTCGTTGGTTATTCCGTCTGGTCCTGGTGACTTCCTATTTTTGAGTGAATTTATGGCTACCCCTACTTCCTGAAAACTGATTTCAATTTCGTGTCTTAATTCAGGTAGGTTATTATTTTGATTATGATTTTCCTTTCCTTTAAACAGTTCCGTCAAGTATCTTTCCCATTCGTTTGCTGGTATGTTATTGTATTCCTTCAATTCTGCCATTTCTTTCCGTTGGTTTCTTATGAATCTCCATATTTGTTTTTGTGTTCCGTAGAAGTCGCTTTCCATCCTTTTTGTAAACTGAATTGACTCACAAGAATAAAAATTACAGCGGAAAGTTTGTTCGATTATTTCATTCATAGAGATTCTGACCAATAGAAAGCTATAGAAATTAAAATTACAGCTATTATTTCATTCATAGAGACTCTGACCAACAGAAACTTACAAGAATAAAAATTACAGTCATAATGTTTGATAATTTCCCGTCGACGAAGTAGTTTACGTCAGATGCCCTTCGTTGCAACGCAATAATACATTAAGTGACATTAATAAGAATTAATGTTTTACAACTTGTCACAACACCAAGAAACGGGTTTAGTAAATATTCAGGCGAAGTTATCAGTATAATATTAGTTAAAATGATTTAAATAAATAATTCTATTCATGAAAAAATCATACCCAATTACTTCTGACACTTTGACATAATTTTACTCCCCTTCGGGTCGTGAAATTAAAAGTGTCAAAGTGTCACTCGGGATACAAATCCAAATAGAGCTCTCGTGTAATTACTACTGATTATTTCATTCATAGGAGATTCTGACCAATAGAAAGCTACATAAATCTAAATTAATTCGAAAATTTTTGATAATTTCCCTTCGTCAAGTATATTACCTCAGATGCCCTTCGTTGCTATGAAAAAATACATTCAGTGACATCAATGACAATATGTTTTAAAAATTATAAAAGTGATGACTTTCAACCGTCAAATTAATTATAACAACTGTGTGTTTAATTGTACTATTTACTAGAACTAGAGGTTTATTGTATTCCACTACTTTCTCTATTAGGGTTTTTATACTTTGTAGATGGTCATTTGTTCCGTAACTTTTTCGGAATCCTGTCTGTTCTCTTGGTTGATAAGTCTCTAACTTTCTTTCCATTCTCTTAACTCTTATTCACGTAAATAACTTATATAAATGGCTGAGGAGGCTAATCGGTCTCTAATTCTCTAAATTGGCTTTGTCTCCTGCTTTTTGTAATAGAATCATAGTATCGTTGTCCAGTCTGTTGGAATATTGGCGTTTTGAAGGCAGATATTGAAAAGTAGTTTAATTTTTTCAAGTAGTATATTTCCTCCAATATTTAGTGCTTCTGATACTATTCCATCTTCGCCTGGGGTTCGATTATTTTTCATTTTCTTCAGAGCCTCTTTGATTTCTGATTTGGTTATATTGGGCATTAAATCTGATCGTTGATATAATACCCCAGTTTTTACTGTAATTGGAGGTTGCTTATTGTTATCTTTTTTTCTTGATTTATATAACTCTGTGTAGAACTCTTCGACTATTGTTAATATTTCATCTCTGTTTGTAGCTTTTTTTCCTGTTTTGTTTCTAAGTTTGTTGATTTCTATTTTTCCTTTTTGTACGCTTTTCTTCAAAACATTCATGTTCTTATTTTGCTCTATTGCTTGTTTTTTTTTACATTGTAGTTTCTTATGTCTTTTCTTATTGCCTTTGTGATCGTCTTATTTATTTGATTTAGCTCTTCTTTGCTGGAACTTGTATCTCATTTCATCTGTCGTCTTAGTTCTATAAGGGTCTGGTATGTTGACTTAGTTTTTCATCTTTTTGATTTGTTGAACAATATTTAGTTTGATTTAATATCTTTCAATGTATCATTAATACATTTTTCGAACTCCTGAATATTGGTATTGCCGATTTCTTTGGGTGTTTCTTATTTATCATTTTGAGTGTTTCCTTTTAGATCGATATCGTTATTTTAGCTCTTACTAACCTGTGACCACTGCTTGTACTGAACTGGTTTAACACATTTACGTCTTTAAATAATTCTTTTTTCTTTGTTAAGAAATAGCCGATTTCGTTCCTTGTTTTTCCATCAGGACTTTCCCAGGTCCATCTTCTGTGTTTTTTCTTTTTAAAGAAGCTGTTCATTTGATAGAGATTATTTTCCAAAAGAAAAGTTAACAATTGTTTGCCTCTATCATTTCTGCCTTCGCTTCCAAAATTTCCCAATATTATTTCAGAGGGGGCTTCCTTGGTGCCTATTTTGGCGTTGAAATCACCGCCTATTATTAAGATGTGGCAAGGAGATTCCTTGATTGCACATGATATTTGGTCGTAGAATATTTGGACTTCTTCGTCTGAATGACCTGTAGTAAGTGAGTACACTTGAATGAACTTTAGGATATATCTGGTGCTCATTTTGATGTTTAAGTAGACCACCCTTGTTGATATTTGGTTTATTGAGACAATTCTGTTCGCAATTCTTTTGTGAATAAAGAAACCGACACCTCCGACCGTCGATTCCCCTTCTCCTTTGTAGTAACACAGATTGCCTGATGGGAGTGAGATAAGATTCTCTCCTTTTTTTCTAACTTCGCTGATACCCACAATATCCCAATTCACTTTTGAAAGTCCTTCCTCCATTTCTTCGAACCTTTCTTCGCTAGAGAGCGACCGAGCATTACATGTGGAATGGGGTTGGTTTACACTGGTCGGGTTTGGGACATTTAAACACCGTGCTTGCCTTGCATGTTGGTGAGTTTTCATATTTATTCCCGCACGAGATGCTGGGGATCGTTGCCGATTCCTGTAGAGCCCCAAATACAGGAACAAGGCTAATTTTCAATGGGATTTCGCTCGGTGTCCCAAGAGCATTGTTAGCGGCCGCGTGACGTGCGACCATTCAGTTTTTAGCACGATAGCTACCTTATCTTACGGATTTTTTGAATCTGGTTTTCTCCATATTTTGTTGGGTAAGATGGGGAGGGAAAAAAGGTGTATATGGAAAGAATCTGTAGTAGAAAGAAATATAGTGACCCGTCTGCCTTCGGAAACCTAAGCCGCCAAGAGCGGCTGATAGAAAAGATTAAAGACATTTCACTCAAGACAAGTTGAAGAAGAGTAAAATGTGAAGGCCCTTATAATCCGCCAGGTGCGTTTCATAAGCGTATGAGAATTGGTACGCTTTGCACTCAACGAAAAAGGTACGTAATATCAATAAAAATGTTAATTCAGACAACAAACGCAATACTTAAAATTTGTCTAATTCTTGGTTTTATTGGGACAACAAAACGATGTTCATCAATTCATTATTTTCACTCGTTGAGCCAATGTATTATGTTTATTGAATGGATGAATATTCAATATGTATACCATAATATCACTTTATTGGTATTACGAACTCTGTTCACTGAGTCAACGAACACTATTTATTGATATTACGAACTCTGTTCACTGAGTCAACGAACACTATTTATTGAAACAACAACGTCGTTAATTGACCGACGAAGACTATTCGTTGTGTCAATAACAGTGTTATTTCTCCTAACGTATTTCGTTTATTTCTAAAATTATTTCCGTTTATTGTTGCAATTTATGCCGTTCATTCCCACAATAAATACAGTTTTTCTTACAATCAATTCTATTCATTTTTACAATCAGTTTCGTTCATTCCTACTATGAACGTATTTTATATTAATAATTACTGAATGCAACAGCACAATGTATGATATTAATTGATTAATAATAATTTTTTAAATCTCCCTTTTTTGTCCTTAACCTAAAGGACTTTACACTGTGTGATTTTTCATATGATTTCCCTTATACAGTGTACTGGAATAAGTGTTACACTCCCCCGCCCCCTTATTAACTTATTTATTTTTAGCACATAAGCAAAACGCTCGGACAGGTCGATTTTTAAAATAAATAAAGTATATTATAACATCAATGTTTCGAACTTTACACGATCCCTCTTCAGGTGACAGACAGTAACTTTGATTTTTTTTAATGGGAAAGTACGTCATGTGACAGCTTATTTAAAAGCGTTTGAAATAGTGATTCCAAAAATGTATAACACTTTAATCGTTTTTGAGAGCGCAGGTGCAAAATTTCGATCGAATTCTTTTTAAACGCATTCATTTTTTTTGGAATTCTGAGAAAACTAATAAGTATTTTTGAAAAATTTAAACGCAGAATAAAATATTACATTATTACCGAGGGTAGAAAGTCCCTTAGAATAAACAAAAAGCTTCTGTTAAATGGTCTATTTGAAATTAAAAATCATATTAAATTTTTTTTCACCCCTGTGAATTATTAAAATAATCATTATAGAGGTTTTCAGGGACTTCAGACCCTCGATAATCTGTAATATTTTATTTTGCATTTAAATTTTCAAAAATAATAATTAGTTTTCTCAGGATTCGAAAAAAATGAATACATTTAAAAAGAATTCGACCGAAATTTCACGATAATAGACACACAAACACTTCCTTCTACTACGGACTACGCTTGAAAACGAAATGCAATTATTATTCGGCACTTCGGTAACACAGAGAAGCTAGGGATATCACGATAAGGAAAATCTGTTAACTTTCAGATGGTCAAGCAAAACATTTATTGTCTTAACAACTACGATTATTGTCACAATGTACGCATTGATTGTGGGTATTAAATGCAGTAGTAGATTGATTAATGCATTCGTTGTCACAACGATGAGTTTACATCTATTCAATAATCATATATTACTGTATATTAACAACATTTGTACATTGTTTTAATGAAATCTGTACGTTGTCACGACAAACCACGGTAATTGCTTGTCATCTACGAAATGAAGAACGTGAGTTGCAGGGTGAACGTGAATAAATTGGGTGTTATTGATTAATGTACTCTAGTTATTCTCACAATTAATATTCAATTATTGTGACAGTAACCAAATACATTCGTCAATGTCTAAAAGTTCGTAGAAACAACAAATTAAATTGTTGTGACAACGAAATACTATTCAGTAATCACTGTTAATCAATATTACGAACTAAATTTTTTTGAGTGTGTGTTCCCGCTCATACTTCGGGGTGTTGACTACAGACTGTATGGCTCGTCCAGCATGCCATAGCATGGAGGATAAGGTTTATGTCATTTCTACAATCTAGACACCCTAAACTCCATAGTCTGACACACAAAAGACAGTTTTATTCATGAAATATTCTCAGCAATTGCCCTCGATTTCTAAAATTATTATCGACTGGTTGCCCTCGTGCCACTTTGACGTAATTTCACTCCCATTCGAGTCGTGAAATTAGCACTGTCAAAGTGTCACTCGGAAAACAAATCGATAATTTTAGAGCTCTCGTGCAATTACTACTGATTTTTTCATTCATAGGAGATTCTGACCAATAGAAAGCTACAGAAATAAAAATAAAAGTGATAATTTTTGATCATATCCCGTTGTCGAGCATTACGTCAGAGTCCCTTCAAATATTCAGGCTAAAATATCAATTAAATATTAGGTAAAATTATTTATAAAGACAGTTTTATTCATTAAATAATATCAGCGAATTACCCTCGATCTCTAAAATGATTATCGACTTGTTGCCCTCGTGCCACTTTGACAAATTAAAACTCTCAAAATGTCACTCGGAAACAAATCGATAATTTTAAAGATCTTGTGCAATTACTACTGATAATTTCCTGTCGTTAAGTATTACGTCAGATGCCCTTAATTCAGTGGCGTGCGGTCCATGGAAGCGGGGGAAGCACCGCTTCCCTATTTATTTGTCGATATAAGAAAATATATTATTAATTAATATTTAATAATAATTTTTTTTCCCTAATCCAAATAATCTACATAATTATTACCTAGCCAATAGGCATTGAAAAATATTAAAAATTAATCGCGTACGAACGAACTCAATATGCACACAATTCAACTATTAAATAGTCCACCAAATTTTGGTCCACTCCTGGCAGAAGCGCATCTCAAAATCGCCGCTTGTCATGCAGTTGTCCCTTTTTTGGTCAGGGTTCAATAACCGCACCCACTAGTCGCGCGAATTTTGGTATGCCATGGAAGCGCTCGTTATATCGCCTTCCCGAAAGTGAGATGCTCCGACTGTTACTGTTGCTAAGGGGTGCTTAGGTATTACATACATTCGCTTTAAAGAATATTTCGATTTAAATTTTTTGCAGAGATATTTCCTTTTACTGATCTTTTATTTGACATTTTACAGAAATCAAATGGTATTGCATTTGGATAAGACAAATTGATGACTTTATTAATACGATAATTAAAAAAACGAGAGCAGTTTAAAAATATTTGGGATAAAACTGAACATATGGGGTTTGAACATGAAAGAAAAAAAAATGAAGATTGATAATTTCGGAGACGCAGAGAAAACAGAAGAAACAAAGAGACCTTTTGATAATATTCTAAAACAAATGAATTCTAGCTTTCAAAATTTTAACCATTTAAAATTTGTAGAATTATATATAATCTTAATATTTCTAATTATAATTCATCAAAATTTCCCACAGAGGAATTTATGTCATTACGATTAAATAATGAAAATTTTTTGATATCCCAGCTTTGCATTCTCAGTTAAGTATCATTTATGAAACAACTGACATGAATGATAAAGAAATACCCAGAAATCTGGGATTTCTTTATAACTACTGGTTTAAACAAGTCGCTGTGTGAAGTGGTAAAGTTGTGTGAATTAGTACTGCTAACTATCCCAGCCACAAGTGCATCAGTTGAACGAAGTTTTGCAGTATTAAGATGCATTAAAAGTTTCAAATTAAGAGTTTAAAAGAATTTCAACAAGCGAAGAGAGACTTTGAAAGTTAGCCCTATTATCCATTGAAAAAGACTGTATTCAACAATTATCAGAAGTTGATAGGAGAATAGACCGCGAGTATAAATAAGTGTCATTTTAGTGAAAGTTGTGTGTTGTGGAAAATGCCTCGGAGTATATTTTTTTTAAATAGGATTCTTCTTTAGAAAACCAAGCCCGGCGCGAGGACTTAAGGCCCGAGCTAGCAATACAGATCAATGATAGGTCACTAGTAACTAGAAATAGCGGGAATAGAGTGCCTCAGGCATTCACACGTCACGGATTTAGTGTGTGAGTCCTTGTACGCAGGACGTCTCACATAATTAAGTACTTTGCTGATAGAGAGCCCCTGCGCATCAGAGTGTTATCAGGTGGAAAGTTGCTCGACCCTCGACCCTTAAGAAAATATTTTTATATCCTTATTGAATCGCTTCCCCTTTCGAAAAAGTCACCGCACGCCACTGCCGTAATTTCTACGCAAAAATGAACATTTAGTGACGTTGAAGACAATTAGTGTTTTACAGCTTGTCAAAGACAAAACCATAAACAGGTTTAGCAAATTTTGTGGCGAAGATATCAATAAAATATTAGTTAAAATATTCAATAGATAATACTAACAAACGAGACGTCTTAAGCAAAACTTTTATTAGATTTACCATTCCTGAATTAAGAATCGCCGGTTCTCAACCTATTTGGGTCATGTATTTTCCACCTAACTTAAATACCTATCAAGCTAGGTAATCTAATTTACTACAATTTTAAGGAACATACATTTTTTTTTCTTTTGTTTCATGCGGTGCTGATTTTGGCTGTGTTTTAGTGATTTTGCGTTTTGCGTAGCACCACAACTAATGCTATATAAATATGTACCACTAGCGGTACATGTACCTATCACAGGGTGAGAACGGCTGAATGTAGAGTAAATATTTATTGAAACATGTCTCTTCGCGCCAATGATGTTAAGTCATAAAAGCAATGTGTATTTGTCAAATAATTTTTTTTTCTATTTTCTGACAACAATAAAATATATTTTGAATTAAATTGATTACATACCGTAAAATGGGGTTACTTTGACCGCTGGGGTGAATTTGACCGAAAACATAGAAAAATATCTATTGTGATATACTTCAGCCACCCTGTATAATTTTTAAAATTATTTTTAACGATTCAAATTTATAAATATCTAATACATAATTCATTTTTAATTAAAAAAAAGAATTAATATTCCAAGGGTTGTTAAATCCACCGATATAACGAATTAAGAAAAAATGGTTTAAAAAACGGTCAAATTAACCCCACTTACAAGAAAAATAATTTTATAGGCAAAATTCATATACGGTCAACTTCCCCCCAGTCATGATTATTTTCTTGTAATTATAATCAGCTACTGAAAGTAGATGCCTAAACCCATAACATATTTGCATATAGAAAAATGTAGCAAAATTTAAAATATGATTTTTATAGGATTAAAGTACAAAATCGGTCAAAGTCACCCCATTTTACGGTACATTCTTCTTTTTGTGTCAATTAATTTAATTCAAAGTTATTATTTTTTGCCACCCTATAGAAATAATTATATTAAAGTTTATATTAGTGAATAGATAATTGAATAACCTTTTAAATGAACTACCACACATCCCCTATTCTCAGTTATAAAAATAATCGATTACGTCATCACGCGCAGATGGATGACATCACTAGTAAGTATGTTACATATATATGTAGGTACCAAAAAAAAACAATTTAAAAATAAAAATCGACGTGTTTTGATATTTCTCTCCAAAATCTCCCATACTCGCAAGAATTAATTGATTCCATAATTTTGCACTTTTCTATATGTAGTACTTACTCATGGCTGTGCTCGTGCTCATGGCTATCGACAGATCTTTTCGCCTTGGAATGATTTGGTCCACAGTCCACAAACAACAGAACGGAGAACAAAATAAATAGCATTATTTTTATATTCATTTTTCTTTTTGCGATCGGCTTCGAAATAAAGGGTTAGCCTAAAATATATTATTTATACTTTTATAAGAAATAAATATTGCACCTCCGCTCAAATAGTGTCAACTCAAAAAAATAAATAAAATGAATAGAGCCAACATAGCCACAGGTTGCTTGAATGACAATATGGGAGAATAAAAATATCGAAAAGAAATAAAAGGCAGAATTTACAAAACAGTGATCAGACCAATAATGACATACGCGGCAGAAACACGACCCGACACAGAGAGGACAAAAAGATTGCTCGAAACAGCGGAGATGAAAACCCTTCGAAAAATCGATGGTAAGACTCGATGGGACAGAGCTAGAAGTACAGATATACGACGGAGATGCAAGGTGGATAACATTAATAACTGGGTAAGAAACAGAAGAATATAATGGAATGACCACATAAGCCGAATGACAACAAATAGAGTGGTAAGGACAGCGAGAGACGGTTCCCAAATAGGAAGACGATTAGAGGGAAGACCACAAAAACGACGGAACGACCAATTATTAGAGGCACATTGAAAAAACAGACAGAATCATGTCTATACAAAAAGATGAAGAAGAAGAAAAGGAACAGTGACATAGATGTGATACTACAAAATAGGGCAAATTTTTCCAAGAAACAACACAAAAATAGCGAAGAACAGAATGAAGAAAATTCATCAAAAGCTAGGCGCAATTTCCTTGTCACCTAATGGTAAAAGAGTAACGTTAGCAACCTATGCATTATCTGAAGAACCACTAAAAAGTGGTGAAATCGTCGATAAGAGGGCGCTCTCTGAACTAAGTAAAAATTAAGACAGTTTTTGCTTCGCATTTCAACTGAAAAAAATGGTATACATTTTTATCTTAAATTATGCTTACCTTTATAAACAATTAAATAAATTAAAGACGCTATAAATAGCAGCAGAAGAAGAAAATTGTTTGGTTCTACATAATAGAAGAAAACGGTATAAAAAATATATACTTACTCCAATGGGTAGGACTTCTAAATTGACGAACAATGACAAACTAAGTAAAATTCCTTGCCTTTTTATATTGAAGCAATTACTTATTTTTTGTAAAAAATTATGCCTTACCTATTACTATTATATGTTACTACCCCTATTATTATTAATAATAAATATAAATGCCACTTAGTACCTAATGAAGAAGTAATTATCCACGCAGTGAAAATTAATAATAATGACACAAATATTGGAAAGTATTTAAATTGTTTTTTATTTTTAACAAAATACTAAAGGAGCATTATAATAATTATGGTTATTTTCAGCACGAAATCACGAAATTCATGACACGGAGCCCTACTAAAGAATAGGAATATGGTTTATTGTCACTGAAAATTTTACAAAGAGTCAGAAAATAATAATAACCGGAAATACGTATTTCTGATTAATTGTTCGTCATCGATAGAATACCCTAAGATTTCCAGAGCAACAACTAACATATTCATTCATTCGTTGGTTGGTTGGAAGACTCCATTTTCTTCCCTACGAATTCCATTGCTGGTTTCAAATCTGAAAAAAGTAATAAATTTAAAAAAATTCTCATACATTACCAACATACAAAGTTAGTAGGTATAAAGTATAATGTTGTTCTGAAGCTATTTCCTTGTGGCAATTTTGTAATAAATTTTTCTAAATGGGAAATAAGCCACAATTTATACATGATTTTATTAACGTTTCGACGTCCACATCGGATGTCGTTGTCAAAATTCTAAATATTAATAAAATTAAACAAAAATATAGTTGCTTAGTAAAATATCCTTCTAATCATTTAATTTCATCTGACTCATTTATATCGGCAACTCAGACATATTATACATTTTAAAGTAAAATACTTTAAAATGGTATTGCCAATATTTATGAGTTGCGTTCCTGGGACGACTTTACTGAAAGATATTAAATAAAAAATCATTCAATTAAATGAAATCAACCCCAACTCAGCAATATCCATCACAAAAAAACCGTGGCATGTGATCTGTCTTTAAAAAGACAACCAAATGCAACATGCAACGGTGACAGTAAAATTCTCGTGTTAGAGATTCCATAGTAATTGAAAGAAGGGGCTCTAATTATTATGCTAAACGAAACCAATTGTGTGGCAAATTTCTCGGTAGAATGCAGTAGGATGTGGTTACCCATACTAAAAGAGGAAGTCAATAGAAAGAAAATACCACAATTAGTAAGTCAATACCATATCGAAGATAGTACATATTTTATATTTTAGTATTACTTATTGTATATCTATGTATTATTAATATTATTTATAATTTAAAATAACATAATATACGTATATTAAAGTCAGTATTTGGTACTAGTTTTAAGAGTAAACTAAATGTAAGACCAAATACTTACGATGTCGGGATAGTATTACGAGGTTTTTTTCCTGTTTTTTCCTCGTGATTTACTATGGAATCTCTAACACGAGAATCTTACTGTCACCATTGTATGTGGTTGTCTTTTTAGAGACAGATCACATATGATTTTTTTGTGACAGATATTCTTGAGTTGGGTTTGATTTCATGTAATCAAATGAACATTTTTCGTTTGTAATAATTAATAAATGAAAATAGCTTCAGTCCTTATCGGATTGGTACTCACCGGAGGGACCGCAGACGTTCTGATACAATTAGCGTCTCTTTGCAAAGACAATGACGTCGAATTTGCAAAGTAACAAGACACTTACTCAACACACACTACACATGACACTAGGTACCTAACTGCAAAAATTCACCGTACCTACCATGCCAATGGCCATTAGTTGTCGAGGCATTAGCTAAATAAAAAAAACATTAGTAGAAGAATTTTTTACTAAGCAAAAACATTTTTGTTTAATTTATTAATAGTTTGTATTATGACAACAACATCCGATGTGGACGTCGAGACGTTAATAAAATCATTTTTTTTTATTGTGGCTTATTTCCCATTTAGAATAGTTGATGGTAAAGTATAAGTTTAAAATTAAAAATTGAGTGTGTAAGCGGATAATGAAGAGCAGCAATACCTACATGATTCCGTATTATGTTGGCATTACTTAGCCTTTTTTACTCAATTCCTATCTTCACCTCCTTAGTATATACCGGTAACCTGAGAAATCTCACTGGAGATTCGGTAACCAACGCTCAGTGGGGGGTAGGGTCAGGGCTGACGAAGCAAGAATCCTTGGTCCTCCAATGAGTAGGGGGTTGAGCTCAGAGCAGCAACTCTCCCATGTAAAATATATGATTGGTGCGAACACAATGGCTGACGAAATAAACGGACCTCACAACGACGAAGTCAGCAAAGAAATATGTCATGATTATGGGTTTAAAGTTTATAACCTGGAATGTGCGTATCCCCTTACAGGAAAGCTCTATGATAAGTATGGCAGAAAATATCTGAAAATACTGAGTTGAAATATTTGCACTACAGAATATCAGATGGTAGATCCAGAGACAAACTTGTAAAAATCTTTTCTGACTATACTACCTTTGAGGTATAGTGTACCTCGAGAGGGGTTGCTGCTAATGGAGTAATCATGTATGGAGGTAGTAACAAAGAATATAGACGTGACTATATATTCTTTGGTAGTAAGATGGTAAATGGGGTAGGAAAGATTACTTGATGTAGTGGAAACATACGATAAACTTAGATGTTGTCTTCTAAGAGATAGAGAGAACTCGTTACTCTCGCAGTAAAAACTTTCATTCAGGCTGGAACAAAAAGTTCCAGGCACAGATGAATAGCGGTATTTTGGATATAATCTAATAGTTTTAGGTCAGATTTTAAATTGGAAATAATATGTCATAAATCAGGGGCTCAGAGCAACAGTGGCTAAACCCAAAATCCACAATTCTACCAAAACTCTTTTATTACATTAACGTTATCCATTATTTAAGTGTTTTCAGATGCAAAGTAGTGGCTCAACCAACCAATGTTTGAACCACTCTGTATCTGAAAATACTTAAGTAAGAGATAAATTTAATGTAATAAACGCGTCTTGGTAAACTCGTGGGTTGTGGGTTAGGCCACTGTTGCTCTGAGCGCCTCAAATAAAGCAGTCGTAATCTATTTCGGATCGTATCAGAGCTGTGTAGACTATAAGAAGAACATTCTCATCAGCACCGCAACAAAGATGTGAAAGATTTTTTATTAGGTTGAGTTGCTTAAGGCAACTCTTTGGTAAAATTTATGTGATGTTTCCAGTTTAATGTAGATTCAAAGATCATTTTCAGAACTTTACAATTATCCACTACATGTACGAGGTTGTTGATTGCGATTAGTGGAGCGGAAGAGAAGGATTTTCTGCTGACTTTAATACCTTTAGATTTAACATACTTTACAGAACAAAACATGCGGCGGAAGAAACCTACGTTGAGTTGAAACAAAGTCCAGAAGTTGTAGAGCTAGCAATAGATACAAATAAAACAAAATTACTCATACAAACCAGATCAAATGGACAGGCGCAACAACAATATTTAATAGACGATATAGAGCATGTGAAAAGATTCACGTACTTAGGAATGGACCTGGTTGCAAATAATGAAGAACTGGAAATATATAGAAGGCCCATTCTGGCAAATAAATCCTATTACGCGAAGGGCCACATATTCAAATCGCGAAACGTACACTGAAAAACAAAACTCAGGGTTTATAAAACAATATTCATACCCACAGTAAGTTATGGGTGTGAAACATGGGTTATAACACAGAAATGTGCCAATGCATTAGACGTGTTCTAAAAAAAAATATTACATAGGACACTGGACCCAATAAATGAAAATACCAACTGGCAAATTAGATATAAATAAAGAAGTATACGAACAATATAGCGAACCAATACTAGCACAATACACTAACACTGCAGAGATTACGGTGGGCAGTGGGCAGGACACGTGGTCCGCATGCGTGAGAACAGAATCTCCAGAAAATTGCTAATTGCAAGAATGGAAGAAAAAAGACTTGTTCGAACATCAAAAAAGAGATGGGAGAACGAAGTAGATGAGGATGCCAAAAATCTCATAAAAACACGTTCATGGAAAAGAACATCAGTAAATCGAGATGATTGGAGAAGCTTGTTGAAGGAGGCCAAGGTCCGGTTTGAGCTGCAGTGCCATTCGATGGATGGATCTTCTTCTTCAAGTGCCGTCTCCGCGACGGAGGTCGCCAATCATCATAGCTATTCGGACTTTGGAGACGGCTGATCTGAAAGTTAATTTGATATATATATTGATGTGATCTTGATTATTGATATGAGATAATATTCTTATATGTCATTTAATTTAATCAATGCTTTAATAATAATCTAATTAATTTACCAGATCACATATCAATATGTTTTCAATCTCAGGGGGAATTATAAAATTAATTACTTACTCTCGTGGCTTCTAAGTATTTCTCAATAGTTCCTAATCGGGATAGGAAAGAAAAGAGTAAAATAATACACACATATGGGTTACAATTATAATCAAAATATTGTTTATTTTATTTAAATGGCAATCACTGCTTACTATTTGCTAGATCTTATTTTTCTTAAACATAACATTTACAAATGGGAATCTTATTTCCTTTTGGTTTCCAATTGAAAGTTTTTATTAACATTTAACTATTAGGATTTATTAGCAACAATTCTATTTAAGTTTGATGAAGCTTTTCTGATATTATTTATTATGTTCTTCAATTTATAATGTGGTATTTAATACGAAAAACCCATACATTCATATCCAAACAAATGAGACTGACCTTTTTCTGGTGAACTGAGAATGTCTTCACACAAGACCCGTTTCCTGCTATCCTTGGCTGCGATCAAAACCTCGTCCTGGCTTTCAGTAATGTTCTCCTTTGAAAACTAGCTCGTATAGCTCTCGTACCTGCTTCTGTCGTGATGCTGTATTCTACCTTTTTCGAAACTGCAATCAGCTACCGGGACACTCTTGGCTCAAGGAGGTTCTTTTACTCTCAACCTGGCCTACCTCTCGTTCCACGATAGATACTCCACACTCACGGAACTACACCGGCTTTCTCACTCTCCGTACACTACCGTCTACTACTGGACTTCACTTCTCGACAGCTCAAAACATTCTGATCTCTATTTGTCATTCATTCCCCTACTTTCTAAATATCCCTTCCAGATTCACAAATCAACCTTCCACCACCAACTCTCATTCGCAGTCTTCCTCAAAACCAATTTTTAATCTTTCTAAATATGCTTAATGGATTTCAAAGAAAATAGTTAATTCCCATTCTAAAATTACTTTCTACTATTTACAAAATTTAATGACCTATTCTCTATTTCCACTAAGTCTTATTTAGCATCGGCTAATGATCGAACCTTCCGCGAACAACGATAATGACCTATTATCGATTTCACTTGAGTTTTATTTAGCATAGGCTAATGATCGAACCTTCCGCGAACAACGATAATGGTACGCGCCATTCACTTTGTTATTTTTCTAATCACTTCTTAAAATTAAATATAACAATTTGTTGTATACAGGTTGTTCTAAATTTATATGCCCGTGGTTGAGAAAATTGAAAATATTTTATATTAAATTGAATTCTGTTTATAATTATCAAAATTTAATCTTCATATCAAATAGACATATAACAATATATATCCGTACCATTCTCTCAGATTGCGTAGCCTCGATATTCTGCGTATGCCTATGCTCCTTTTTCCTTGAATCTTTCCCTGCATAATAGGTTGGAGCACCTAGTATCTCTCTCCACGTGTAAAATTGTCCGATATATACCAATTTTATGGTTTTGATTGCATTTAAAACTTCCATTTCTTTATTCATCTTTCTCAGAACCTCTTTGTTTGTGACTTGTTCTGTCCATGATATATTCAGAATTCTTCTATACACCCACGACTTGAATGATTCCAGTTTTTTAATTGATTCCGCATTCATGGTCCAAGCTCCCATTCCGGAAAACAAAGTCGAGAAAACGTATCACTTAGCAAATCTTACTCTTAGTTCTAACTTTAGATCTCTTGTGCAGAGCACTTTTCTTATTTTGTTAAAATTCGCTCTAGCCTTTTCTATTCTAATTTAAATCTCCTGGAAGTAACCATCTGGGACGTTGACCGTTGTTCCAAGATATAAATATTGGCCTACCCGTTTGACACTGGTTCCGTTTATGAGGAGATTCTCGTTATTTCTGAGTTTTAGAAAATCTCACAACTTTTGCCTTCTTGATGTTCATTGTTAGACCGTATTCATACCTATATATAGCTATTTTGTTCATCAGTCTCTGAAGATATTTAATATTTTCGGCTAAGACGACAGTGTCATCCGCATATCCAATGTTGTTAATAGGAACTCTGTTCTCCATTATTCCAGTTGTTTCACCCTAAAGAGCCTTTTTTAGGATCTCTTCCGAGTAGGCATTAAAGAGCACTGGCGACAATACGCATCCCTGTCTCACCTAACTTCTAATTTCAGTTACCTCTGATAGCTGTTTGTCAACAAGTACTTTTGTTCTCTGCTTATAGTATAAATTAGATATGATCCTGAGGTCATTGTAGTCTATCTTTTTTAATTTCAGGACATTCATTAATTGTTCACGTCGTACTTTATCGAAAGCTTTATTATAGTCAATAAAACAGACATGTATACCTTGATTGACGTCTAGGCACCTTTGTATTAGGATATTAAGTGGGAAAAGAGCTTTACGCGTTTCTAGGCTTTTGCGAACCCAAATTGTGTACCGTTAATGTATATGGAGCCCGATAGGGAAAAGGAAGAGAGGCAGACCACGAATATCCTTCAGAGATGAAAAGGACGAAGCAACGGAGAGAAGAAATCTATAGGAAGGGGACTGGCAAAACAAACAGAGCTGGAGAGATCTGCTGAGTGAAGGAATACAGTGAAAACTGTGGAAATCCTTAGTATACATAATAATATACAGGGTGTCCAGAAACTCTACCGACAAACGAAGACAGGAGATTCCTCAGATAATTTTAAGATAATTTAATCAAATTCACTTAGTCCGAAAATGCTTCCAAAGGGAGCTAGAGCTCTTTGAATATGGCGTCTTGTAATTAGTTTTTCTTAAATACCTCCAGAACGCTTCTATTTAGAAAAACAAAAATTGGTATGCGTATTTATCTTTAAGATATAAATTTAATCCATCCATTGCAAATTTCTAGTACCGAACATAGGCGTCCGTTTTGGGTAGAGCAACGGTTATTTTATCGCATAACTTTTTATCTTTATCTTTTATGCATTTTTGATACTGGATTATTAAATTGGGAAGTATTTTAGTACTAAAAGGTACTCTTGTTTTAAATCGGTAGGACACACCGTTTTCTAGAAAAATCGATTTGAAAACTTTTCGCTTTTTGAATTATAAAATAAAAATTAAAAAAAAACTGTTTAGAAAGACGAAAACTGGTACATTTATTTATATTCCAGAGATAAATCGATTTCATTAATTATTGCGAATTTCTAGTACTGGTCATAGGCGTCCGTTTTGGGTAGATCAACAGTTATTTTATAGCATAAATTTTTTGTCTCGAATTTTTGAGCATTTTTGACACTAGATTATTAAATTATGAGGTATTCGAGTACTAAAAGTTACTCTTACTTTATGTTGGTAAAATACTTCGTTTCTTGTGGAAAAGTTCGTTTAAATTTTTTTCAAATTCCAAAAACGAAAAACTTTCAAATCGATTTTTCTAGAAAACGGTGTGTCCTACCTACTTTAATCAAGAGTACCTTTTAGTACTAGAATATCTCACAATTTAATAATCCGGTGTCAAAATGCATAAAAGTTAAGGACAAAAAAGTTATGCGATAAAATACCCGTTGCTCTACCCAAAACGTACGCCTATGACCGGTACTAGAGATTTGCAATGGATAGAGTCGATTCATCTCTGAAAAGTAAATATGCATACCAATTTTCGTTTTTCTAAATAGAAGCGTTCTGGACGTATTTAAGAAAAACTAATTTCATGACGCCATCTTCAAAGAGCTCTTAGCTCCCTTAAGAAGCATTTTCAGACTAGGTGAATTGGGTTAATTTGTCTTAAAATTATCTGAGGAATCTCCTGTCTTCGTTTGTCGGTAGAGTTTCTGGACACCCTGTATATTATATTTATTATTATGTCTACGTCAAGTTTATGATATTATTCGGTTGTGGATGACTTTCACTAGCAATTTTGATGCATGGGAATTAAGCTAATGGTGAAGTATTTCTTCTAAAGTAAGTTCTATGTTATCCAGGTCTCCTCTTCCATCATCCATCATCGTTGATGGATGGATAGTCATAATTAAAATACAGAGATAAAACAAAATCATAAATTTTTATTAAAACATAATTACATAAGCACTAAAATGAGTTTTTAGTGGTGGACTCTTCCTGGACCGGCATTACCGGGAGCACCTTGGCCGATGACGTATTTTGGCCTATAGCCTTTGTCGTCAGCAACGAAGGTGATGTAGAAAGGAAGACCATCTCCAAGAGGATAATTTGATTCACCGTTAACAGTTAGAACACCTTCTTCGTCGGAGGTTGGTTGGAAGACTCCATTTTCTTCCCTACGAATTCCGTCGCTGGTTTCAAATCTGAAAAAATTAATACATTTAAAAAAATATTCTCATATATTACAAACATAATAAAATTTATTTCATATTCTTCCCGTATATGAAAAAATATAGAATCATCATTAACGGCCAATATTTTAATCGCCTAAGATACGCTGATGATATCGTCCTAATCGCTACAGACAAAGAACAGCTGCAAATTATGATAGAACAACTAGACCAAGAAGCCAGTAAAGTTGGATTGAGTATGAATTACAACAAAACAAAAGTGATAACAAATCAAGAAGATGAGTTAATATTCGTAGTTAAACAAAACCAAATAGAAGAATTGCATGAATATATGTACTTGGGTGGGACAAATACTAATAAAGAGACGAACTAAGTTAGAGTGGGTCTCGTTTGGTAAACTCAGCTTCATATTGAAGAATAAAAATACCCCGAAAATCTAAAAACGAACTCTACGACCAATGTATTCTTCCGGTTCTCTCATATGGATGTTAAACGTGGACAGTCACAAAAGCAAATATGGTCAGAATTGCGAAAACACAAAGAGCAATGGAAAGAAAAATGGTTAACATAACGTCTCTCTCACTGTCAGATAGAAAAAGGAATTCCTGGGTTAGAAATATGACAAAAGTTAAGAATTCTACTCGTCAAAGAGCTAAACGAAACTGGAAATTCTCCGGTCATACTATTAAACAAAAAGACGAAAGAAGCAATAAAACTATTGCAGAGTGGAGACTAAGATGACCTAAAACACAAAGCCGGCTCAAAATGGATGCACATGGCTCAGGACAGAGAAACATGGAGGAGCGAAGGGGAGATCTATGTCCAATATTGGATATTGCAAGGCTGATAGATAGATTGAGATTAAAATTTAATCTTGGATGTGTACAGGGGTAGTGAAGAGGAATACATGATCCTGTCTCCTGTTGGCATCACTTAGCCTCTCCTACTTAATTCCTCTCTTCACCTCCAAATTGACACACGCTGGTAACCTGAGAAACCCCACTGAAGATTGGGTAACCAACTCCCAGAGAAAGGTGGGGTCAGGGCTGATAAAGAAGGAAGCCTTTGTCCTCCAACGATCCAACGAATAGGGGGTTGAGCGAAGGGCTAAAAACCCTAAAATGTAAAACACCATTGTTGCGAATAAAATGGTTAATAAAATAAATAAATGGGTCTCACAAAACACTTAGCAAAAAAAAACGAGATATCATCATGGATTTAAAATACGGAACTTGAAATATGCGAATCCATCTGCAGGATTTTTGATAAGTATGGCGGAAGAACTTGGAAAATACGGACCTGAAATATTATCACTGCGGGAGATTAGATGGAAAGGCCAGTGACAAATTCGTAAAAATAAATTCTCACTTATACCACTTCGGAAACGAAATGAGACAAGTTGAAAGAGGAGTATGATATAGAGTTCACCAAAATATTTCGAAAATCTATTATCGTATTTAAACCAATATCAGGCAGAATTTGCACAATTAACTCAAAGGTAAACTGCATAACTGAAAATTTACAGAGTTTGACACAGAAATATGAAAAAAGGTTGAGGATCCCAGAGAAAAAAAGAATTTGGAGAAATAAATAATTTAGAAAACTGATCAAACACGATCAGTAGTAAGAAAAATTTTAAATGAGAAGACATCGTTAGATTTGTCAAGGAGACTCAGATGGATGGGTTATACAAAAAGGTGAAATCCAGAAGTCGTTACCAAGAAAATTACCAAATGGAACCTCTATCAGGCAGACCACGATGAAGACCCAAAACCAGATGGGAGAACCAGATAGTCGAAGACGTTAAGAAAATGGTAGTAACAGAATAAGTCTAGTAAACATAAGCAAAAACAGGAACAAATGGATAAAACTTGTAGCAGATGCCAAGTCACAAAAGTTGTAAAACCAAAATAGTAATGCGGACTGATTACCTGCGACAAATAAATCGGAATAGACGAATGGGCTAGAATTGTAAATGCCATGATGCTGATGACACTGCATAACGTAATAATGGTTAATGAATATGCATCGACGGAAGAGGCTATGACAGGAAGTATGTGATAAAACACAAATATACGATGTTGTTATAACATTAGGCGATTTTATAGCAAAGATGGAGAAAGAAGATTATTTAGTAAATATATTTGGGAAACATAATAGTTTGCAATATGAAACAGTCAAAATGGACTGAGGGTTGCTCAATTATCTATAGTAGTAAATAGTTATGTAGTTGACAGTGCTAACTTTCAGCAAATATATATCTAAAAAAGAACGTAGAAAATAACAGAAACCAATGAAGTCAATCAAATTGAACACATCCTCATTTAAAAATGATGGACAACAGACAAAATTAATGTCAGAAATCGGCAAAAAATCGAGAATGGCAAAAGGGGCAAGTAGTAGACTAAAAAAAATGGAATGTTGAAGGATTCAAAAACCGAGAAAGAAAAAGAATATGACAATGCTCTCCAAATAAAGCTCACCGAAATCAGAGACCAAGATACTGCAGAGAAGCAATGGAAAAAATTAAAAGATACTAATATCGGAATCTGCAAATGAAACTGTTGGAAAAGCTACAAGACAAAGAAATGCGGAATGCTATGATGATGAATGTAGAACTGCAGTGGAGGAAAAAATGCAAGCTAGACTTGGATAGAAGAAAACACACAGTCGTGTAGACAAAACTTGATGATATGCAAGGATAATGACGCAGAACTACTAACAGAGAAGCAAAAAGTTATACGGAAAAGAAAGAAAGAAAACTAGATTTAAATAAATATAGAAATAAGAATAGCAACGACTAAACCTACTTTTATGAAAATGAAGACATTTCTTTGCAATAACTATCTCAATATAGAATTAAGTAAAAGAATGGTTAAGTGCTGTGTTTTTTCTAGGTATTCTGTTGTATCGTGCAGAAGTGTGGATACTACAAGTGTCAAGTATGAACAGAATTAAAGAATTGAAAATGTGTATTCACCCCTTAAGCGGGCTCGACGACTTAAGTCGTCCGCTCTAGATGCATAGCAGAATGGGAGACCGACAATTTCTATTTTCGGTTTATGGCGCCTATATTACTTAACTTATAAAGTTATGGTTTTCACTAATAGATAGCGTTGACTACCCTGAACCTAAAACAATTTTTAAATTTATTTTATTTAAATCGGTTCCAGAGATATGGAGCAGTTTCCTGTAAGGCGAGTGAACACAGGAGCGCGCGAGAATTATCGAAATCTGCAATAGGGTTCGCGCTAAGAGAAAAATTTCTGCTATGGGAAATAATGACTATAACTTGATTTAGGAATATAATTTACTTTAAAATTTAAAGATGACACTGTGTGTACTAAATGCAGGTTTTATAAATGTTGGGTTCGTTTTTGAAATGTAAGCTTGTCTTCAAGTGGATATCAAATGTATTGCTTTTCGAAATAGAGACCCTGTGTATTTTATTTTTAGCTAAATATTTAGTTTCATTTCATGGTTACTGAAATGACCACGGGTTTCTTATTGTTTTTAAAAAGTGATAATATTTCTCTAGTAGGTACTCCGCAAATTCAATTATTATAGTGATTTAGTTTTATGTAATTTTACAAAAATTTTACGAGTGTTCCTGCTCCGCAAATTCAATTATTATAGTGATTTAGTTTTATTTATGTAATTATAAAAACTTTTTATTCCGACAAATTAGACTTTATAATGATAAAAATGAAGTGAGCATTTCGTTTTGATGATGATGGACATCCAACTTTTAAAGCAAATGGCTGAAGCTAGCGATGAAGAAGGAGACGTGAATTATATGTCTTCTGACTCAGAGGATGGTGATGAATTGGTTCCAATTTTTACTATTAAATTGGTAAATCATTTTTTACATTTTACCAAAAAAAATGAAACAATTATTACAGTAACACTAATTTTTTATTATTATTTTTATTCTTTGTGTTACCCTATTCTCAAACATAGTACCCGCCTATGAACAATGAAAATTTATAATATAATCCTTTGTTACATTTTAAGAAATGTAACAATAATAGTAACAATTATTATAGTAGGTAATAATTATTTTTATTTTTTTTTATCCTTTTTATTATACCCTATACACAAACATACTACCCGCCTATGAACAATAAAAATTTATATAGCTAAATCTTGAAAAAAATTGTATAATATTGCTGTATGTACCTTTCTCAATGATTAATTACAAGAATTTAACACATATACAGAAAAAGAAATTCTCCCCACCGCACGGTACATCTCTGTAAATATTTCTGCCCTCTTAAGAGGTTCATATATGGATACTGAAGATAGCTTGGCCGACAAGAAAAACTAATAAAGAAATACTAAGGAGAGTCATCAAAGGAAGAGAAGTGCTAAATACTGTTAAACAACGTAAAATGTCTTATCTGGGACATACAGTGAGGACGTATAGAATACTACAACTAACCCTTAAAGGCAAAATAGAGGGCCGTAGAGGTGTAGGAAGAAAACAAGTTTCTTGATTAAAAAACATTCGTGATTGGAAATCAAATGCAGGACAATTATTATTTCATATTTCAAAATATCGAGATGCTTTCGCAATGGCAAATGCCAATGTCGAATATTTCTGATAAAGAACCTGAAGAAGAAGGAGACAGAAAAGGCGAAAAACAATAAAACTCATAAAATTCTAAAGAATACTACAGTCCGTTCCACCTTGAGTTTCTGATACAGAACCTGAAGAAAAGGAGACAAAATAGGCGACTAACAATAAAACTCATAAAATTCTAAAGATACTATTAGGAATATTAATAATGTGCAGAATGATAGCAACTATATGCGTATTTAAATAAAAAAAAAAACAAAAGAACAAAAAATATTGCTGTAAAATAGACTCAAAATAAAAAGTTTGACTTACGCAAATTGGTATCCATCAGGCCTTACATCGTTGTCGAACCTCAAAATTTTGCTGTCAGCTTGGGGTCTAGCTTGAGCGAAAGCTAAGCAGGCAATCACAAAGAGTGCAACTTTAAACATCTTGATAGTGCTTTTAAGATTTACTGGTACTAGTTCAGTAAAAATGTGCTTGTGTTGACAAAGCTCTTATCGGTCAATATATATTAATCTGAAATTTGTGTGAAAAGTAGGAGAAAACCCCTTCTCCCAAAATGTTGGTTCCTAAATGTCAATGGATTAATTATTATAACAATATGCACCGAAATTTGGTAAATGTGGTAGGCCCACCCACATGAAAGCCAGGTATGTAAATTCTTGGGAAAAAAGTTAATAATTTTTGAAGATGACACCGGTTGCGTAATATTTTTTTTATATAAACATATTCTTTTTTTCGTTGGAATTAAATGAATTGCATGTAACAGGATCGTATTAAGACAATCGCAATGGTATTATAAACCATTATAGTTATTAATTAAAAAAATACTGACTGTAATAATGTAATAATATAACTAGTAATAAATATTTGTATAACAAGGGAGGAAAATGCTACTTTTCCTCCCGAGAATGAAGTAATCATTCAAGGGAGGAAAAGGCGCTTTACTGCCATGTTATACATATGGCTTTTCCACCTTCCTCAAATAACAAGTCATTTTTTCATTTTTACTTAATTTATTTATGTAACTAAGCAACAAAATTTATTAGAACTTAAACTTACAAGTATGTAGGTACAATGTAACTTTCAACTGTCAAATATAAGTCAAATTATTAATGTAAACATTGTTTTTGCACGATTGATCATTTTTGACTGTTTACCGTGACAGATTTTACGTCAGTAGGTGACATTTACTAGCAACTCAACGGTAAGTAATCCAACTCGACGGTAAGTACTCCAACTCGACGGTAAGTAATTCACTTACCGTCGAGTTAAAAAATCTCTTAATTTTAATTTATTTTTTGAAAGAATAAAGAAAACTAACGAATTATTTAATAATATTGAAACTTGTAGTACAATTTGTTAAATTATTTAATGAAATCCCACTTGTTTGGGCTGTGGTTTCACTTCTAACAGAAACTCCTGCAGAATCGCATACATTAGTAGTATCCAACATTTTTTCTCTTCAAATACGCGATCAAAGTTGAAAACTTGGAAATATCAATGCCATCATAAAGAAAAACGGTGGATTTAATCATTGAGTATTCTGCCCAGAGACTTCCAGGAGCTTTCAACTACATATGTCTTTGAACGAAATATGCCAATAGAGTATTTTCTTCGATTTTTATATTCTTGCCTTCGCACCATTTTTTAAAACTTTGGTAGGTATTTTGATAAGGGGTTTTGGATTTTTCGGGAATAATTGCAGAACACCCTTCTTCCCAAGCCCGTTCAATTTCTTCAAATTCACTTTCGCTCATATTTTAATTTATAACAATCAAAATTGTACTTAAAATTATTGACAACTAAATAAAAACTCAATTCTCCATTGTTGTTATGCACCCTAGTTACTACCTAACAACCAAAGTATCTATCTTGATAAAATGAATGAAACTAATCAATATGACGAAAATGTTTAATTTTATAATTTATAATGGTATCAATCGTGCAAAAAACGTTATAAGCATGTCGAACGTTAAGGGTAACCGATCTCAGACAATAATTGGACAAATTAAACAATTGTGTTCGATCGGTATAAAACCCTTACCGTTCTCCATACTTAATATATGTACTATAAATCAAAATAAAAATTTACTGTTTTTTAACACTCTGCAAAATACAGGGTATTCTATAAATAACAGGGTAATTTAATAATTTTATAATTATTTTATAATTAAAATGTATAGATACTTACGTAATAGAAAATAGATATTTTACAGATCGTCAATAAGTTATATTTCATGAATGAAATACCATGACGTCACTTTTACTTTTCCTCCCTAGGGAGGAAAAGTACAACTTTGCTCCTTACAATCATGTCCGGAAAAGTACACTTTCGGTAGAGGTAGGTGGAAAATCAGTTTTCACACTACGAATAATTTTCGTTTCATTTACTAAAGATACTGGAGCAGATATTGAATTTGATACGGGTATCAGACTCAATATCTTTTAATTCAGATATACCTGCGCAATATCAGATCTGCTTTTGAGTCTGATACGGGTAGCGGGTAGGATTTCCTTTGGAGAAGTAAGAAAGAATAAGGTTGGCCTGGACATCATTCGGAAAACTGTCTTATATTCTAAAGAACAGAAAATACCCGTAATACCTAAAAACAAAAGTCTTTAATCAATGTATACTCCCTTTCCTTATATATGGCTCTCAGACATGAACGCTTACAGAGGAAAATATGTAAAAAATAGCAAAGACAGAAAGATCCATGGAAAGACAAATGCTGAACATTAAACTATCAGAGAGGAAAAGAAACGAATGGATCCGTAACAAAACAAAAGTGACAGATGTCTCACGGATGTCTCACAGATGTCCTACGGCAAAAGGACTAAGAAGTAAGTTTCTATACATTTTAACGTTTATTTATAAAACACTCTGTATTTTGCAGAATGGTAAAAAACAGTAAATTGTTATTTTGATTTAACAATGTTTACATTATTAATTTGACTTATATTTAACAGTTGACAGTTATATTGTACGTACTTGTTAGTTTTAGTTCTAATAAATTTTGTTGGTTAGTTACATAAATAAATTAAGTAAAAATGAAAAAATGACTTGTTATTTGAGGAAGGTGGAAAAACCATATGTATAACATGGGAGTAAAGTGCCTTTTCCTCCCTTGTTATACAAATAGCTATTTCACACTACGAATAATTTTCGTTTGATTTACTAAAGATACTGGAGCAGATATTGACTTTGATACGGGTATCAGATTCAATATCTTTTAATTCAGATATACCTGCGCAATATCAGATCTGCTATTGAGTCTGATACGGGTAGCGGGTAGGATCTCCTTTGGAGAAGTAGGAAAGAATAAGGTTGGCCTGGACATCATTCGGAAAACTGTCAATATTCTAAAGAACAGAAAATACCCGTAATACCTAAAAACAAAAGTCTTTAATCAATGTATACTCCCTTTCCTTATATATGGCTCTCAGACGTGAACGCTTACAGAGGAAAATATGTAAAAAAATAGCAAAGAGAGAAAGATCCATGGAAAGACAAATGCTGAACATTAAACTATCAGAGAGGAAAAGAAACGAATGGATCCGTAACAAAACAAAAGTGACAGATGTCTCACGGGTGTCTCACGGATGTCCTACGGCAGAAGGATGAAAGATGGACTAAGGCGATTATACATTGGAGACCGTGAAACCACAAACGAAAAAGGGGAAGGCCACAGATGCGATGGTCAGATGACCTAAAGAAAAACACTGGGCCAAAATGGATGCAAATTGCCCAAGATAAAGAGGCATGGAAAAAGTAAGCGGAGGCCTATATCCAAGGGTGGATGTTTAGGGCTGATTAGATAGATAAAGATAGATCCAATCTTATCACAACCCTTTTGTCGCAAGAGTCAGACGAATTGAGAGAAAACATCAGAAGAACAATTTTACTATTAAAGCTGTCAAGAGAAGTCAAATCAAATTATGTAAACAATTATACGAAGGGAATAAGAACAATAGATAATGTTGAAAAACTAGGAAATTATTTTATGAGCAAGATACTAAAAGAAGACAGTGTAACTAATGTAGGTAATCACAAAACACTGAGGCTGATATAAAAAATACTAGACCTAATGGAACACATTCCTAGAAACGACAGGATGGACAACGAGCTGAGGATGAGGGCTTTCTGTAAGGATGCACGATGGATCAACTGTAGCCTAAGTGCTAAGTGGGTCTTTTGCACAGTAGAGTAGGGATCCGCTCTCCCTAATCTACAGGTGCAGATACATATGCCTCTTCTACTACAGAGTAGGCAACCCACTCTTCAGATGTCAACCAGTACCACATCCAATCTCTATGTCCACAAACATTGTCGCCAACCTACATCTTAGCTCACCTCTGACAAGTTTGAATGTGGTAACTGGCTTTCACATTTAACTAAAATAAATAATTTAACAAAAAATTTTTTAATAACCTCTCATTTCACCGTTTGCTACTGATACTGTTTTGTCTTGCTTGAGACCTTTGATCGTTTACAGTTTTTTGAATGTGCAGCCCAATGTGTAGTGACTGTACATATTACACAGTCACAGTCTCACCAAGTTGTCATCTGTCAGCCATCACTGGATCATTTCCGTCAAGAAAAGTAATACTCCATTACTTCATACTTCATCCTGCCTCCATATTGCATAATGTAGTACCTACTGGCACTTTAATTTATCTGTTTTGTCCCTTGTGTGTGTGTGTGTGTGTGTGTGTGTGTGTGTGTGTGTGTGTGTGTGTGTGTGTGTGTGTGTGTGTGTGTGTGTGTGTGTGTGTGTGTGTGTGTGTGTGTGTGTGTGTGTGTGTGTGTGTGTGTGTGTGTGTGTAATAAAATGGCTTGGATGCGGGTCCGTTAGCCACAGATTTTTATTTTATTTTTACCTCAGTTTATTAGTTTTGTTATATTCCCACCTATCTGACTCAAATGACTATATTTGTTTCTTTCAAGTGGTTTATGAGTATTTTAAATATTTCCATTTTATGACAACTTAGTAGATATTCTATACTAATTGGAAAATGAACTTGTGTTTGTCGTAAATTGTAATACAATTGATTTATATATCTCTCGTTAATTTTGCATTCAAAGAAAATATGGTTCAAATCTCTAATCGAAACATTATCACAAAAACAGACTGATGAATTAACTATTCCTAATTTGTGCAGATGTGCCTCATATTTTCCGTGTCGAGTTTTTAATCTGACGATAGTAGAAATATCTTGCCTTGGCAGGTTATACTTAAATATGTATTCAGGTGGCGGAGGAAGTTCTTGATGTAAAGAAAAATATAAATTTTTTGATATGCTTGAAATATTTTTCCATTGTTTTTTCCATATTTTATTTATTCTATCTTTGACGTCATTTATTGCATCTGTCGATAAGATCTGAGTTAGGATCTCACCATTTTTTATTGCATCTTTGGCCAACTCATCCACTTTCTCATTACCCAGTATACCGGCATGCCCTTTTGCCCATATAAATACTACTTCCACTTTAGACAAATTATTTTTTATATTACATAAAGTTTTTGATTTGTATGAATTAAAATCAGTGTTTTGAATTGCATATATTGCAGATCTGGAGTCTGTTATTATCACAGCTTTTTCAATATTATTCTCTTTGATCCATTCTACAGCTTTTTCGATGGCTATAATCTCAGCTGTAAAAATACTACTAATACTAGATTGTTTTGTCCCTTATTCAGTGTTTAGTTAGATGTTAATTTAAGTTTACCAACAAATTATTTATTTTAATTAAATGACATTCGATGATACCTTCTTTTATTGACGAAGTAAGTCTAGAAACGTTTTTGTACTTTTTATCACATCACCTTCGATTTTTTGTCGAAGTGTCTAACTTTTTCCTCTTCTACAATGGCGTTTTCATTACTTATTTCAGATGCCCCTGAGGATGCTCTAGATAGCGAAAGTATACTTGGGCAAGATTTAATAAATTCAGTGCTCGATATCTGCCTTTTGACTTTTAAAATTCTTCTACTTTTGGAGAAAAGTTATGCGGTACCCATGGGGTTCCTCAGCGACTACACTTAGGTCGACAGCGTTGGGACTCATGTATCCCGTTGCAGGGTACTGTGCACCGGTATGGTTCAACAGCCCACACACCAAACTTGTTGATGCCCAACTAAACTAGGCTTTGAGTTTTATGTGAGGTACAATCAAGGCCACGCCAACCTGTTGACTACCAGCACTAAGCCACATAGCCCCCTCACATATCCGTCGAGAACATGCCCTTGTCAGGAAGTATAGAAAAAATTAACGCTGATCCTGTGCTCCGCTCTCACGTTGGTATTAACGACAGAGACATAAATAGGCTTCATTCAAGAAAAAAAGAATGTGTGTGTACTTTGTACGCGCGTAAGAAGTTATACTTCTATTATAATATAATTTCAACGAAATAAATATACCTATTTAACAGTTACAATACAAAAAATTAACAATAATTACCAAAAATGAATCAAAACTTAACAATGCCAAATATTAAAAAAAAAGAAAAAAATATGAATCGTCCGGGATTTGAACCCGCAATCTCGCGATTTTTTTATCTCTGGTCCAATGGTCTACCAACAAGGCCATCAAGCCGCATGCTACTTACCTTTCAGATATACATAATTATACATCACGGTGACAAGTGAAATATAAAAATTGATGTTTTATTATTTTACGCCCAAGGAAGACAAATCCAAAGACACAAAATTATAATAAAAAATCTTTTAAACCACCTTTTTTAAATTGCGCAAGTTGTATTATTAATATTAATGTTAATAAATGAAATATAAATATTTTGACGTTTCACAATTTGACAATTCACTTTTAACTGCAGTGCCTTAATAGCTATTTTCCTAACAAGTGCAGAAAGTCATTCTTTTCCGCAAGCGACTGCAGTTTGCCGAACGACGCGAAGCGGGAGTTCGGCAAGCAGTCGAGTGCGGAAAAGAGACTTTCTGTAAGAGTTAGGAACAATATTTTTTCTAAGAGTCTTTAAAAAATTACCAAATCTTAATCAATTAATTTAATTAATATGAAAATATATACACAAATTAATTCTTTGACAAGGTTGTCAAAACCAAACTTTCAATATAATTAGTTAGCATGACCACGATCTTGGTTTACATGACGATGATTCAAAACGACTGTTATTGTCTACCGATTTGACTTTCGAATAATATGTCAAAATAATTTTATTTCATCGAATTGTCGCGTTAATTTCATTAAAACAGGAACACAATAAGATATATTTGAAATAAATTAGTAAATAATATCTAAATATTAGTTTATTGCATGTATTATAGTTACTTTAAGGCCATATTAACATATCTAAATTAACACGCGTGCGGAAAAGTAAAAACCGCGTGCGGAAAAGTAACACGCGTGCGGAAAAGTGAAACTTTCTAAACTAAAATGCGTGCGCGAAAGTAGACATTTTTGCACGCTGGTAAAAAAAAATTTTAAAGAACTAGTGCCCTAAAGTAGCATTTTTAACGCTCCTATGGAGTCCTAAAAATTGCATTTTTAACACGTTTGTAAAAAAATGTATTTAAAAACACTAATATATTCTTTCCACACCTTTTCTGGACTGATACATACATAAATTAAAAAATTTGGAAGTATAACTTCAAAAATATAATATGAAAACTATTTAAAAAGGCAGTATAACTATTAACTAACCTTTGTTGTTTCTCTTCCCACAAATTTTAAAACGCAACAACCATACATAACCAAACCGTCAACCGTCCACACCACAGCTGCGCTACAGCTGCCATATTGGATAATTTTTGACATGTCATTTGAACATCCAATCAGAACAAAGTTATAATGCGCATGCGCCGGGATCGTAGGTTTTAAAATATAAAAATTCACCCTCATATCGCGCGTAAAGAAGTATAACTTCAAAAACTCTTTGGATTCTGCAAGGATACTAATTGAACGGAATTTCGAAATGACCGACCGTTGGCAAGAAGATTGGGAAAAGAATGCTCCGCCTGACATCCGGAATATGCCATACATTATAAGCAAGTCAGAGGCTTTCAATCAACCAAGATCATCTGGGCGACACTAAACATAATTAGAAGCAACTGTGGTAGGTGCTCTGGCTCACTTATTAGATGGGGAAAATACCTTCTCCAAATTGCGATTGCGGTGCTGAAAGACAAACGGTTAAGCCACAGTATAAAGGGGGACAGTAGAACCACTCTCCGAAAAATTGGAAGTAAAATCTGTAGTCGCGCATGGCGACCGCGCAATGTTCTTAGTCACTTTTGCCCCACACCGAGAGAAAAAAATTCTTGACATAAAGAAACTTTATTAATATTTAAGAAATATCGACTTGGCATATTGCCTAAGAAATATATCTTTGTATGTAAGATATAATTTTCTAAAATATTTCAAATAAATTCTACTATAGCCAAAGAAATATATCTTAAACATGATTTAACTATCACTTTCTGGCAAACTTCAAACCCATTTATCAGAAAGAAATTACACTTGATGTTAATTAATTTTATTAGTCATAAAAATATATTTTCTACACATTACAAAACTATTCTTTCTGAGCAATAATATTTCTTAGTAAGGAATATTATTATTTTACTATTAATAATTAATGTATTTAATGTTAAGAAATATATTTCGCAGAGATAAACGTATATTTAGAGTTAAGTTAATATTTGTTGAAAATAAAGTGATATTACATACGGCGAAATAAATCATTGTGTTAAGGTAAAATCATTATCTATTAATAAAACAATATATAAAACGTTATTATTACATACAAATATTTTCTCCACTCTTAAACCACTGGCTTCTACACAACAATAAAAGGATGGAGAGGCAAATCCAACTTCCTCAAATTTTCCTTCTTTTGTTAATAGCACTTTGTATATCAGCAATTCACTAAAACAAAATCGTTATGTAGAAAGAGTAAACTTACTTTAATAAATTTTTTTTATAAAGATATAGATATTTATTTTGACAAATTTAGGAAATACAAAAAAAAAAATACACGGCCCCACATAAGAACTATTAATACTAATAATAATCAATCATATTTAGTTCAAATATGGCATTATTTAACCTACACATCTTTGTTTATTTTTTTCTTTTTGTTAATGAAATATTAATTATTTATCTGTATAATATTAAGTCACACAATAAACATTGTGTAGCTAAAACAAGAGGGAAAATACAACCAATGAAAACATTGAAGCAGACATAATAATATGTAGTTTTCTTAATTATTATAATCTAAAAGAGACAGCATATAGTCCTGTCGCCAGGGGGGGTACAACGGCCTCGTTAATTCAGATGGACTTACTCAAGTTTTTTTTATGTATTTTGACCCGTAGAACACGAATTTTTTGGGTAACAGTTGATCCGGATGTCGATAAGATTGTTATAGACCAAGAACTTGAGGAATCAAATAACAGCGATTTTTGGCAAAACAAAACAATATTTTGTATTTTTTGGGCCATTTTAAGTAAAAAATATTTCTACAAGTTTTTTCGTAGGATGCACAGTTTTCGAGATAAGCGCGGTTGAACTTTAAAAAAATCGAAAAATTGCAATTTTTGAACCCGAATAACTTTTGATTAAAAAATAAAATAGCAAGTCTGCTTACCGCATTTGAAAGTTTAAGTCAAATTATATCGGTTTTGATTATTTGCATTGGTAAAACTTTATTTTTTTATTGTTTAACAAAGCTATAAACACGTAGGGTTTCCCGTGCTTTTACATGCGTTTTAACGCATGTAACGTAGAAATAGTCTTGATTGCACTAGTACCTATTCTACCTACTCGTTCGATTTTAAATGAGAAATCATAGAAACATCACTCACGCACTAGTTGTTTGTAGCTTTGTTTAACAATAACACAATAAATTTTTAGCAATGCAAATAATCAAAACCGACATAATTTGACTTGAACTTTCAAAGGCGCTAAGCAGAATTGCTATTTTATTTTTTAATCAAAAGTTATTCGGGTTTAAAAATTGCAGTTTATCGATTTTTTGAAAGTTCAACCGCGTTTATCTCGAAAACTGTGCATCCTACTAAAAAACTTGTAGAAATATTTTTTGCTTAAAATGACCCAAAAAATACAAAATATTGTTTTGTTTTGCCAAAAATCGCTGTTATTTGATTCCTCAAGTTCTTGGTCTATAACAATCTTATCGACATCCGGATCAACTGTTACCCAAAAAATTCGTGTTCTACGGGTCAAAATACATAAAAAAAACTTGGGTAAGTCCATCTGAATTAACGAGGCCGTTGTACCCCCCCTGGCGACAGGACTAATACCTAATCATTAAGAAATTTTATTACGGGAAAGTATTATTAGTTTACATCTAAGTCATTTAATATACAGTGCTAGTCAAAAGTCCGTACCCCCCTCGTATCTTTTGAACGGTTATACCTATAATAGTGAAATTTGGAGGGAGAAAATAAACGGATGAAATCTTCTTAACTAGTCATGACAGGTGACGTAATTATGACAGATGACTTTACAGCGCCACTGTGACAGATTATTTTAAATGGGACCTTATGGCAAGTGATACCTCGTTTGAAAGGTATTGAAAATACCTATTCAGTCATACTAATTTTGTTTGAGTTTAAGCTAATTTTGATGAATAAATGAAATAAATATAAAATTGTAGTTTCGCATTTAATTAATAAAATTCAAAATTCCGCCTATGATTACTTGTCAAAAAGGTTTATGTTGACGTAAAAACTACTAGAGAATTGAAAAACTTCAACTGTTTCGACAAAAAACCATAGGCGGACATTTGAATTTTTATTAATTAAATGCGAAACTACAATATTATATTTATTTAATTTATTCACCAAAATCAAAATCAACTTAAACCCAAAAAAATTAGTATGACTGAATAGGTATTTTGCATACCTTTCAAACGAGGTATCACTTGCCATAAGGTCCCATTTAAAATTATCGGTCACAGTGGCTCTGTAACGTCATCTGTCACTATTACGTCAACTGTCATGACTAGTTAAGAAGCTTACGTCCATTTATTTCGTCCCTCCAAATTTCACTATTATAGGTATAACCGTTCAAAAGATACGAGGGGGGGGGGTACGGACTTTTGACTAGCACTGTATATTAACTAATTAACGGTTTTCGGCAATAACATTTCTTAACCATAAACATATATTTCTTTTAGACTAACTGATTTATTTATCTCAAATAAATTAACAGAAAACGTCCTCAGCGTTGCACCCGCCATGTTTGATATAGCGTTGTATTGTATATTTTTATAGAAGACGATACATTCAAGAAACCTATTATAGTTGATAAATAAGTATACACATTTTTAAAAAGGTACTTACATGTAAAAAAGTTCTGCCATTTCTGGAAGGCCCCGCAGTTGGTTAATAACTCCTTTCTTAATATTGTTCTGAAGCTATATATTAATATCATTCTGTCCCAGCTTTAAATTGTGGCATATTTCCCAGTTAGAATAATAAGCTCCTTTATTTCAGAGTCGTCCATCATTATACCTAAAAAGCATATAAAGATACTATTATGTTTCTTTTTTAACCATTCGGATACGCAACAATATTATTATTATATCTTAAATTACTCAATTTACTTTTATTTAATACCTATATATGTACGTACCTTCAAAATATCCGTTAATTTTTAAGGAACACCAATAAATCAAAAATCCATCTATATGAACATGAACATATCACTCCATCTTGACAAACACTGACGACTAAATCATAAATAGTTAATCTGCGCAATTCTTTTGTGGAAGAAAATTTTTTTTGGCAAGTAACATTTCGGCATTAATGACAAAGTTTTTATTTTATAACCACAGTTATTACAGAGGGTATTTCTGAAGAATTATTTCTTGTGGTTTAAAATATTTATTTGATTGCAAGAAAATTTCTTGTTCACAAATATAAATATGGATTAACTTAACATTATATTTCTTATACTGCAAAATATTTGTAGTTTTCAATTTAAGAAATAAAAACTTTAGGATAAGAAAATTAAATGTAACCATTAATGCATTTCTTAGTATTGAAGAAATTATCTGTAAGAAATTATTGAGTTGTGTTTAAAAACTCGTTTCTTTATATGTGAACCGGTATGTTTAAGTTAATAGGATATGTTAACTTTTAAGAAATATTGCTCAAAGAAATCGGTGTTTTAGGAGAAAAGAAATTGTTCTCTCGGTGCACTCTCGCATTGCTTGTCGCATAGAAACGTACGGGTTTTAACAGGGAAAACACGCATCCACCACTGGTGAACTACCAATTGCGTACTGCCGGTATTACTTCTTGAGATCAAAGTGCCGACAGAGAAGTGGCTTTACTGTCCCTCTTTATACTGTGGTTAAGCATTTGGTGGAAGAATGCCCAATCAGATCGTACAGTGGCAATCGGTCCGATTTTTTAGTGGCGACGATTATTATTGGCGGTGATTGTTATCTTTATTTATTTACAAAAACTGTGATATAGCCATACGCAAAATAAATAAATCCACTTTAAAAAACAGCCGGCCACCATTTTTTAAATTTTTTGCTGTCGTGGATCAATAAGAATATATTTAAAAAGCTAACTTAGAATTTGATCTTCGACAGAGCATTTGTAAATCTAACTGTATAGTTTTTTATTTTTAATTTAAATTATGAAGTTAAAATCTAATTATCGTTCTAGTGTAATATTAACAATTACTGAAGATTATTAATTGCACCTTTGCCTGCTCGTCTATTATTAATCTTCTTCTCAAAGAAGGTATTTATTTTCACCGCTATATTGGTCCAAGAGCTGTGAGACATTTTTGAGTAGGTATTTTAGGCAACCTGAAAATTTTTCAGGTGACTCTTCCATGATAACCTAATACAAAAATGCCGGTCTGGCTGGAGGGTAGCGGTTATTTTCCCCAAAATTCCCCCCCAAAGTTAAACAAAAGGGTAAAATTTGTCATTACAAAAAATATCATTGACGTGACTTTAAAGTAAATTTAAATATTCAAATATAAAGAAAATAAACAGGCCAGGCGATTTAAGGGCGATTTTAACTCTGCAAGATACTTGCATGGGCGCCCCAGGATTATTTTCAGGGGATGCATCTGAACTTCATAAGATTTCATCTGAATCTGTACATACTATTAACGAGTATAAAATATACAACTATACATGCATAGCTATGTACATTCTTTCCGGACAGGGAGGTGCAATTGTTATTTTGACAGGGTATTTTTAAATATTAAAAATAAATATTCTAAAAAAGACAGGTTTTTTTGTTGGAATTTTCCAACTGCCAGGTGATTAAACAAATTACGCGTGCATATAAATGAAAAGCGCTATAGGTAAGCAGAAGTGTGAGAAAGATCGTATATCGATAGCTGTTTGCGTCCTCTGTTGTAGCTAGAAAAATCACGTGACCTTTAGATATCCATGTTGTTGTTTCTCGAAACGTTAGAGTAATTATTATATATCATAGTTTTCTAATTTTTCTTAATTAAAGAAGAAAAAAATACGTACTATACAATAGATTTTGCAAATATGATAGAAAAAAGCCAAATTTATTATTATAAATATATAGGTAGAAAAGTATAAAACTATAAACTAAATTAATTATGTGTCCGAATCTTGTACTTTTTCTTCAAAATCCACATCTGAGCTTAAATATTCATTCTCTTCTTCTTCGACAGACTCCCCTCGAGACTAAGATTCCTCTTCTACATGATCTGTAAATAGTTGTAATATGTATGTAGAATTATCTAAAAATTAATTAGTCATTAATTAGTTGAGTTGCTACGTATTCTCCGTCCATTTATAAGGAGTAGAAGCCTGGACAATCACGGGTGCATCTGAAGAAAGACTTGCCATTGTTGAGATGTGGAGTTATCGAATAATGTTAAATATATCATGGACACACGTAACAAGCACGGAAACATTAAGAAAGATGAAAAAGGCAAAAGAAATACTCAACACTATGAAGGAAAGAAACATGACCTACTTTGGTCATATACTACGAAATAAAAAACGTGATGTGATTGGTTATATAAGGAAAAGTATTGAGCATTGTATGTAAGCATGTGTTGAGTATTTCTTTTGCCTTTTTCATCTTTCTTGATATTTCCTTGTTTGTTAAGTGTTGTTTCCATAATATTTTTTAGATTATTCGATAACACCACATCTCAACAATGGCAAGTCTTTCTTCAGATGCGCCCGTGATTGTCCAGGCTTCGACTCCGTATAAAAGGACAGAGAATACGTAGCAACTCAATTAATTAATCACTGATTAATTTTTAATTAATTCTAAATACATATTACAACTATTTACAGATCATGTAGAAGAGGATCTGAGTCTCGAGGGGAGTCTGACGAAGAAGAAGAGAATGAACATTTAAGCTCAGATGAGGAGTTTGAAGAAGAAGTACAAGATTCGGACACAGAATTAATTTAGTTTAAAAGTTTTATACTTTTTTACCTATATATTTATAATAATAAACTTGTCTTTTTCTATCATATTTGCAAAATCTATTGTATAGTACGTATTATTTTCCTTTTATTAAGAAAAATTACTTAAAATACTGTAATATATATAATAATTATTCTAACGTTTCGAGGCACAACAACATGGATATCGCCAGGTCACGTGATTTTCTCGAGTGAACGGACTCGCTCAGCTACAACAGAGGACGCAAACAGCTATGGGTATACGCTCTTTCTCACACTGCTGCTTACCTATAGCGGTTTCATTTATATGCACGCGTAATTTGTTTGATCACATGGCAATTGGATAATTTCACCAAAAAACCTGTCTTTTTTAGAATATTTATTTTTAAAATTAAAAAATACCCTGTCAAAATAACAATTGCACCTCCCTGTGTCCGGAAGGAATGTACATAGCTACGTATGTCTAGTTGTATATTTTATACTCGTTAATAGTATGTACAGATTTAGATGACATCTTCTGAAGTTCAGATGCACCCCCTGAAAGTAATCCTGGGGCGCCCATGCAAGTATCTTGCAGAGTTAAAATCGCCCTCAAATCGCCTGGTCTGTTTATTTTCTTTATTTTTGAATATTTAAATTTACTTTCAAGTCATATCAATAATATTTTTTGTAATAACAATTTTTACCCTTTTTTTTTAATTTGGGGGGGATTTTTGGGGAAAATAACAGCTACCCTCCAGCCAGACCGGCATTTTTGTATTAGGCTATCATAGAAGAGTCACCTGAAAAATTTTCAGGTTGCCTAAAATACCTACTCAAAAATGTCTCACAGCTCTTATACTATATAATTTACCGCTAGTAATTATTTGAATCCGGACATGATTCCAATGCGCCACAACATTTTGTGGGTGTATATTCTCTAAGGTTAACCTAAGATTTTTTGCACACCGATAAATTACGGTATTATCGATGGTTAAAAATATATGAAAAAATTAATATTATATAAAAGAAGTCTTCCTCTTAAGAAGATCTAATAATAGTATCAGTGTGGACTGTCTAAGAAAGAATATATCACATAATTATTGATAAAGGTCATGGTCTCAAAATGTAAATGATTCTAAAAAATATAATATGTTGTTGATGTGATGGTATAGACCAGGCGCATCTGTAAAAATATTAGTACATTTAGACGTTGAGAGGTGACTCAAATTTTTTTTGCAGAAATTGCTTGAAAATAACTCAAATAATAATATTTGAGTTATCCTCCCTCTCAAAAAGGTCCGGAACATTGTTTAAATAATCAAAATGTCAAAAAATGAAGGAAAATTTCGATTTTTTTCTTCGTTTTTTTATTATAACTTTAAAAGTATTCATTTCCGAGAAAACTTGTACTGACATAAAAGTTGCGTAATTAAATTTCCAACAATATAGAGTAAGCTATAAATTTAAAAAATAGTCACCCTTGTTGCAAAATAGCAATTATTGCGAAAAAACCATACAAAAACAAGTATTGGCATTTTACGTTTTTCAACCATTTATACTACACTTAGGACCTTCATATTTCACTCACAGAAACTTTATGGTAGAGTAAAACAATTCTGTAAATTTAATTAAGATTGGTTAAATAGATTTTGCAAAATAAATTTTGCAATCCAGGTTTCGCAAAAAAAATTCATTTTCTCAAAATGTTACACGACTGAAAATAAAGTAGATAGCAAGTTGAAATTTTTTTGCTTATAGAAGTGTACTGTACCTTTCATTTTCAATTTGCAAAACTAAAATCGATTAACTACCACGGCGTCAGGAATTTTTTTAAATAAACATTAATTATTGGTGCTACGCGCAGGACAGCGGATAGTTTGCTCTGATTGGGCATTTCAATGACCTTTGATAATGATTGATACATTTTAATTTTTATTATATTTCGATATAAATAAATAAATTTGTTTATTGCAAAATAAAAACACATACTCTATCCTTTGAAATAACACTTTTTTTATCAAAAACTTTCTTTGTTGATATATTTTAGCTTAGAGAATAAAAGTTTATTATTTTTAAGCATATGCATTTGGTTAAACAATATTTCACAAACAATAATAAAATTAGTTTGATTTTTGTGGAATTAAAATATTAAAATACAACAAAATATAGAGTAAGAAAATAATATATTAGATAAAGATTGGAAGAAATTTTGGTGGAAATCAACTTGTGTGAATTCTACACCGCTGTCCTGCGCGTAGCACCAAAAATTAATGTTTATTTAAAACATTTTCTGACGCCGTGGTAATTAATCGATTTTAATTTTGCAAATTGCAAAGGAAAGGTACAGTACACTTCTATAAGCAAAAAAAAAATTCAACTTGCTATCTGCTTTATTTTCAGTCCTGCAACATTTTAAAAAAATTAATTTTTTTTTGCGAAAGCTAGATTTAAAAATTTATTTTGCAAAATCTATTGAACCGATCTTAATGAAATTTACAGTGCTGTTTTACTACATCATAAAGTTTTCTGGGCAAAATATAGAGGTCCTAAATGTAGCATAAATTGTTGAAAAACGTAAAATGCGAATACTTGTTTTTGTATGTTTTTTTTTTCGCAATTATTGCTATTTTGCAACAAGGGTGGCTATTTTCTAAATTTTCAACTAATTCTATATTGTAGGAAATTTAATTACGCAACTTTTATGTCAGTGCAACTTTTCTTAGAAATGAACAGTTTTAAAGTTATAATCAAAAAACCAATAAAAGAATCGAATTTTTCCTTTCATATTTTGATATTTTGATTATTTAAACAATGTTCCGGACCATTTTGAGTGGGAGGATAACTTAAATATTATTATTTGAGCTATTTTCAAGCAATTTCTGCAAAAAAATTTGAGTCACCTCTCAACGTCAATCTCAAAACAGATCCGCCCTGGACTAGTAAAAGTTCTCCTCTTTCCTGTCTACTTGAATTACTGACTTCAATCGATCTTCCAGTCAAAATATATTTTTTTCTATAACTAACATGAAACGTTATAATTTGACACCTCTTGTGAGTTGCTGAAAGGTCACATTTTTTCTCTTGGGGTAAAATATATTTCAATCCCTTTAGCGGAGGTCAAAAATGATTTCGCTAAACTTTGAAAACACTTTTTCTGGGACTGCTTTACTGATCTCCTATAATCCGGTCTCCCAAAAAACACTCTCTTTAACAATCTGTCTTCGTCCGATCTTATCACATGACCTTCTTCTTCGGATTTTCCCATTATAATTTCACCATTTTCGTGTTCCACAGCACTATATTCTCCCAGTCACCTTCTCTGAAATCTATCACAGCATTTCCTATGTTAAGTTTTTCATCTTATAGAACGTCTTCCTCTCCGTCTTCTTCTCGGCGGATTCCACTCCAATATTATCCTTAGCTACCTGTGCTCTGGCATTCTTTGTACATGCCCGTACCACTACAGGGCTCTGCTTTTCATCTTTTTTTTTGTAATTGAGCATTTTCCTTTCATTGTTCCATATTTTCTCTGTTGCTATTCTATTTTTCTGGTGATTTATAGACATCTTCTCATAAAGTCCAATTCAACTGTTTCGTATTTTATTTCGTATTGTCGTTATACATTCATGAATGTTTTGTAATCAAGAAACTTGTTTTCTTCCCACACTTGGCCCTCTCTTTTACCTTTAACCATTAGTGTTGTAGTATACGTATAACCATCAGTTGTAGTATTCTATATCGATTCCTTAGCATATTTATGTCCAAACCCAGTTTAAAACTCTCTGTTTAACAGTCTTTAGCGAAGCGGGCATTTTTGCAGTTACCCGAGCGCGTCCGATTATCATATGGGGAGAAACCTGGTACCCTGCAGATGTACCTCTACTATACATATATTGGCTATACATATATCTGTATATCTACCATCCATTTATCTGTAGATTGGCTCTTAACACAGGGGAGTTCGTTAAGGGGGGCCCGAAAAAAAATCTATCCATAAAAATACTCGAAATTGTCAGATTAAGATAAGGTAAGCTAAGTACATGCAAAAGAGGGTACATTTCAAAAATCTGACGATTTATTGAGAGGGGCGTAAGGAAATGGGCGAGTCAAAAAGTTTCACAAAAAGCGAATAATTCGCGAAATGAAAATCACATCGAGAAACTAAAAACTAAGTTTTCAATATTTTTCAAAAATCTATCGAATGATGCCAAACATGACATCATTGCAGTTTTCATCTTCTAATCCTCGTACACTCATTGATCGTCTTACTCCTTGTATCCATGTCGTTCTTGGCCTTCCTCTTTTTCTGTTTTCTGTGGGTATCCATTTCATAATTTTCTTTGGCAGTCTTTCCTCCCCAATTCTCTGAACATGTCCGTACCACGTTAATTGTTTCTTCTCAATGCATTCTATAACCGTTTCTTGTAAATTCATTCTTCGCTTTACTTCCTCATTTCTAACCCGGTCCAATCTCGATGTTCTACTTGCTCTTCTTAGGGCGTCCATCTCAGTAGCTTCTAATTTTCGTTTTAGGTGTTCCTTTATTCTTCATGTTTCGGATCCGTATACCAATGTGCTCTTAATCATGGTGTTGTATATTCGCATTTTTCTTTGTTTTCCTATCCCGGTACTCCATAAAACTCCGTTCAATGATTTAATTATCGTTCTTGCTTTATTTATTCTGCTCTTAATTTCTGAATCGTCAGTACCTTCCTTGTTGAAATTAATGCCCAAATACTTATATTTATCACAGCTAGTTATTTTCTGATTATTGTCCAATATCATATCAGTTGAATCCTCACCTAGGCATGAATACTGTGTTTTTTCTACATTCATCTGCAATCCCCATTTTTCGTATTCTTCCTTCAATTTGCGAGTCATATATTCCAAATCTTCTTTATCGTTTGCACATATTATCTGATCGTCTGCAAACTGAAGGGTCTACAGGCAGGTGTTGTCGTCGATTTGGATGCCCATTCCACTGCATTTTCTTTTACATATTGCAAGGGCTTTGGCGATATAAATCTTAAACAGACTCGGTGATATGCAACATCCTTGTCGTAGACCTTTGTTGACTGTAAACAAATCTGTTATTTTGTTTCCTAATTTTACTGCAGATTTCATGCCACTGTATAAATTTTGGACAGCTTTTATGGGAGTAAATTTAATGTTGGAGTTTTGCAGTACTTCCCATAGTTTCGGTATCGGTATATTGTCATACGCTTTTTGTAAATCTATAAAAACTAGGTGTATTGGCCTATTCCGTTCTAATTTTTTTTCGATGATTTGCTTTAACGAAAATACATTATCCGTACAGGACCTTCCAGCTCTAAATCCGCATTGTTCTTCTTCTTCGTATTCTGAGTATTCTTGTTCAATCAGTTCTCTTAAAATTTTTGTATATACTCTGCTTATTGTATTTGTTATTGATATTCCGCAATAATTACTACATTTTAGTTTATTGCCCTTCTTATGAATCGATGATATATAAGCTATTTTCCAGTCACTGGGTAACTTTTCGCCATTGATGTACTTTGTAAATACATATGCCAGAGATTCGAAAAGTTTTTTAGTTCCATTTTTCAGTAGTTCGGCATTGATTCCACCTGGACCAGGAGATCTTCCATTTTTTAGTTATTTAATTGCATTTTTAACTGCTACAGTGTTTATGTTTATTTCTTCCCCTACAATTTGTATTTCCGTCTCTGTTGGTTGTGAGTAGTCGGGCCTTTGTTCAGTTAATAAGTCCTTATAATGTTGAACCCATTTATCTGTTGGTATTAATTGTAGTTTGTCGTTGCGTGTTTCGTTATTCTTGATCTTGTTCAGAAATTTCCATGATTCACTGCATTTTCGTCCTCCTATGTGTGCTTCGATTTCTTGGCACTTTCGATCCCAGGTCTCTCTCTTACTTTGAATGATTTTATGTCTTGATTCTCTTTTCTTTTCTCTATATCTGTTGTAGTCTTCTTCATTTTTTGTGTTAAGCGATTTTTGGTATAGTATCTTTTTTTCCTTGACTAGTCTCTCTGTCTCTGAATTCCACCAGTATTTGTTACTTTTTCTAATTTCTCTGATACCAAGGGCTTCCTTTGCAGCTGCTTTTATGCTGTATACTATATTATTATAAACATCTTCTGTTGTTAGATTATTCGGGCTTAGTATGTAATTGTCGAGTCTCGTTTGATAGAGATATTTAACACTTTCATGTAATAGGCTCTCTAAGTTATATTTCTCGTCTGTTATATTTGAAGTATTTTTGTCTGCATCCGGGATTGTTTTCGTCTTCGTTATTGTGTGTCTTATCGGGAAGAATATTGTAGCTCTTAGGAAATGATGATCTGATATGTTACAGATTCCTCTGCATACTCGTATATCTTCAACTTTCAATAAGGTTTGTTGTTTTAGTATTGCATAGTCAATTATTGATCTTAAATTTCTTGTCGGCTGTGTCCATGTATACTTTAAAATATACTTTAAAATACTTTAATACTTTAAATATCTTAAATAGCAGCCCCAAATTTTTATTACAGATTTGGATTCTTTACGTAAAAATAAGCAAATTTTATTCGAAACGTTTTTTCGACTTATGGATAGGTGGCGCTATAATCGAAAAAAACCAATGTTGGAAATGTAATGGAAATGGAAAATTAAATTAAAAAATGGCAAGTACCCACTAAAATGGAAAATTTTACTTAACTCTTTTTGATTTTAGTACCTAATAATCACAACCCACTAGGTCCCCACAGCGCTCGAGTGACTGCACATTTAGCCTACTTTGCTCCCCTGCCATTAGGGACAAAATGCAACCGTGCCGGATTCATCGTTATATGGAGATTTTTCGGTATAGTTATCTCCGTTTGGCAGCTGACCACAGAAATATTTGTGTATTACCTATTTTTAATAAGAGTATTGAAACAGTTCATTTTTGGTATTTATTTCAACATCCATATTTTCAAGTGTACAAAAAACAAGTTGTCTTAAATTAACCTTTTCAATAAACCATCTTTTAAGCAATTTATTATTTTCGTAAAGGTTAATTTTTGTTATTATATAATATCGCAGAAATTTATTCAACTTGACAGAATAAAATAAAATTATGGAAAATTACAATACAGTGATATTACCAGAAGGCTGATATTAAAATACTATTAAGATGACGTCAAAAATCAATGCAGGAGGATATACACATTGTTTCAAAAGTTATGCATCACCCAGGATTAACAATTTGTAGAAACTACTGTTATAAGATTATTTATAAACAAAATACCATACAATGAGTGAAATGAATATCTCATATTAGTCCAGAGAAATAAGGTTTTTAGCGGGACACTTGAGCAGCCAGGTTGCAAATGGATTTTTTGGGTACTATATACCTAAGACATTATAAATACAAAAATGCCCGTCATAGTTCGGACGAGAATTTTAGTTATTAACAAATAAGCGTCAAAAATGGAAGTTTTATCGTTTAATTCGCTACAGGTAAAAACAGGGTAAATAAATATCTTATTTAGAGTTTTCATTTTTTAGTAGATGGACAAGGGGTTAAAATGGCAGTTTTTTAAGTTTGGTGCGATCATTTTTTGCTTCGCTAATTGCAAAATATGTAAGACTAAAATTTAGAAAATAAAAAATTTGCTATAACTTTTGCGAAAATGAACTTAAGACTTTGGTACTGCACGAAAAGTTATGACAACCAGTACATATCATTCACAAAAATTTTTAAGACGATTCATCAAAATTATTAGTAGGCTATTGATAATGTTCCAAATAAGAGAGCTAAAAGGAACTACAACGTTAACGGGATTTTATTGTCTCATATGGTCAATGGATCTCTAAATTTGAAAAAACCCCTGAGTGCTACCATTTAAATGGGTGCGTTTTTGAGAAAGGGGTGAATTAGTCCCTAGGCACAGGGTGCATTAGGGTAAGTTCTATGCAATTTTGGTACAAATATGTCTACAGAAAAATTGTTCCAGATTAAATTTACTATCGAAACGTCACCTCTTAAAGTGAAAAATATTTTATTTTACAAAAATATATTCAAAAGAAAAGCAAGGAAAAAACACGAAAGGCAGCAATTTTGTTTTTTGCCCCATAACTTTTTTCCACGGGGATATAGTTTTAGGCATTACTTTAGTGAAAAATAACTTCTATTCTTCCTCTTTAAAATAAAGCTTGGTAAAAGTCTCTGGGATTTATAGTTTCTGAAATAGGATTTTTCAAAGTTTGCCGCTCACATCATTTTTGAGACATTTTCCCCATTATTTCGGAAACATTGTTCTGTAACTTTTTTCTACGCATTTCTAGGTATATGCAATGGTACATTTAGTAGAAAGAGAAGTCAATTATCTTTAAAATGGTCTATTGTATAAGGTTACACGACTCTTTATAAACAAGCTATGCTTTTTCAAGGTTTTATATTTTTAATAATTTTTGATATTTTTTATGATTATTTTTTAAATTTCTCATTGTGAATATTTTCCTTGTAAATTTAGGTATGTACATTGTAAAGCTTGTTTTCTTTGCTTTAAAATGGTGTAATGCAAAAAATTCTAGGACTATTTTAAACAAGATCTTCGTAGGATATCCAAGGGTATCCGTAATTAGAGAAAAATTTTAAATGTTTTTTATTTTTTTTTCAATTAAAAGAATGTAATTGCATATTATAACATAATTTTTAATTCCAAATAACTTTTCTTGATAACACTTTTCGATATTGTGAAATATATAGGTACTTTACTCTTGAGCGAAATTCATATTTTTTAATATACCTCGTACTCTATTGAAACAATTTTATATCTGATGATTGCATCTTAGGTTTTATACTATGCAAAGTATTTTATAAACAATATTTTTTTTTATAAAGTTAATAATAAAAAAGTTTTCAATGTGGTTTCAACTTTCCTTGCATGTGTATATGTCACATTTTGAAAAAGCATATCTTGTTTAAAAATAGTCCTAGAATTTTTTACGATACACCATTTTAAAGTAAAAAAAATAAGCTTTCTTTTTTATTGTACAATGTATATACCTAAATATACCATAAAAAACGTTATAATAAGACATTTAGAAATAATCGTAAAATATATCAAAAATCATTAAAAGTATAAAACTTTGAACAACCATATCTTGCTTAAAAGTAGCCATACAGCCTTCTATAGGAGATCATTTTAAGGGCAATTAACTTTTCTTCGTATTAAATGTAACAATGCATATACCTAAAGCTACGTAGAACAAAGTTACAGAACAATGTTTGAGAAGTAACAAGCAAAATGGGCCAAAATCGCTATGAGTGGCAAATTTTGAAAAATCATATTTTGGAAAATATAAATCATAGAGACTTTTACAAAACGCCATTTTAAAGAGAAAGGATGATATATTTTTTTTCGTAAAGCAATGCCTATATCCACATCCCCGTGGAAAAAAGTTATGGGGCAAAAAACAAAATTGCTATCATTTGTGTTTTTTTCTTGCTTTTCTTTTGAATATATTTTTGTAAAAAAAAGTATTTTTGACTTTAAAAGGTGATGCCTCGATAGTAAATTTAGCCTGGAACAATTTTCCTGTAGACATGTTTGTACCAACAGTGTATAGAACTCACCTTAATTCGCCCTGTGCCTAGGGACTAATTCACCCCATTCTCAAAAACGCACCCCTTTAAATGGTAGCACTCCACGGGTTTTTATTATCTAGAGGTCCTTTGACCATATGAAACAATAAAACCCCGTTAACGTTGTAATTCCTTTCCAAAATACATAATCAATACCCTATAGTGTAAATTTTGTCCAATTTGTTTATCCCAAAGAGATTTTTTTTGCAATGTTATTGTTTAGAAAATAATGATGATACAGCAATTCTTTGGAGACCACATGAAAGAAGAACACTTATATTTTCACAGCATTTAATAAAATTCATAAAAATCATTTTTATCATTCCGAAAATATTTTACTAAATTAGAGTTATTTTTGGCTTAAAAACAATTTGAATAGCTTTGTTAACCCTGGAAGCTCACACTTGGGTGTGAGATACCCATCGCGACACTTAACTGCATGTAGCTTGCGCAGCTGCATTTCAATGGTAATGCTGCTTTATGTAAATTCAGTGTCTAGTCTGCCAAGGACGGGTGTGTAGTTGCGGTCTCATTTGAGCAATATTTCCAATTACGAGAATTTATTGAATACAGGCTAGGGTATGTAGCACCAATGTGTGAGGTTTGCGATCAAGTGTGCGTTCAAGTTAATGACCTAACAACACAACATCCCACAAATTTAGTAAAACAAACTAGGTGTTATTTCTGCAAAGGCAAAGATGGAAAAGCAAAGCGTGCATGCTCGGCTGGCTATAAAGCAAAATGCATGGAACATAGAGCCACACTCTCTTATGAATGTAGTCACTAAAATGAGTGAAACTGAAATACCTGGCTAAGAATGAATATGAGTTCTATAATCAAAAGGTGTTTCATTTTAGTTAGAAAGACCATTTTGTTGTTAAATTGAATTAAAATATTTTGAATTATGTTTCCGGTTTTTAGAAATTATTTTTAATTATTTTTAGGTATTTTTAATATTTTTTTCTTCTGTGTTACTACAATTAAGAGAGACAAAATAAAATTATTGATTTAATTATTCTTATGGATACAATAGTGATTAGAAAGTCTCTGGAAATCATAAAATATTTATTTTTTTATTTCTTAACAAAAAATCATTGGGTATCTGACACCCATGTGTGCGGTTTATTAAAAACAAAAATTGGTGTGATCTTCCAGGGTTAATATTGACTGTAGAGTAAATCTACTTTGGTATGTCAAAAGCTGGTATTTTTACACGAATTTTCAAATTTCTGTTTTTTCTTAATAAATAAAAAATTAAAAATTAAAATTTTTTTTCTAACTGAAATATATCTAATAATTTTAATATCCTGTATTTACACCACGGAAACCGATGAAAGTCTGAATTCCAGCTCTAGTACTGCTAACAAGTCGATAAATAATTTCCTGTGGTACATTCTCCCATTCTTTATAAACGCAATTGTAAGTTTATGATAGGTTCTGGTAGGTTTCCTTTGAGCATAAACAGCATTGGAAAGCACATCCCACGCTTATTCAATGGGGTTCTTGTCTGACGACATGGCAATATGGTCGCAGTACACTCCAAACAACGAATACTTTATGTCGCAAAATAGCAATTAACAGGCCAAAAAATATAAAATTTTCACCTCCAGCTTCTCGCTATAATATCACATGAGGTTCAAACATCCCTGTAATATACCTTTGTCCTGTTATACTTGCTTAAATCATAACGCTCCCACCAGCGAAAGGAAGTATGAGAAGACCATGTGCTGGTTGTGCAGCTCTTGTTGGCTCTCACCAAACAAGAATTCGCTGGCTTTAAAGATTGTGGTCTGGTCTGAAAAAGCACAAAATTTCAAAACTGTTGAGGGAGCTTACAATTTGTGTTTTTTAGCCCACTGTAGATGAGGCAAAACGTGTATATATTGCAGCTGAGGAACACTTATTGGTCGATGACTACTCAAACCTGAATCTAAAATTCTTCTTCTTATTTTAGCCAACGATACTCTGACTCCTGTAGCATTCCTGAAATATTTTTGGAGAGCTGGTCCAGATGGAAAAATATACATTCTGATATATAAAAATAATAAAAATAAAAATGTAAACCATTTTTATTCATTCAGTTGCGGTGCGAAACCATAACTGTCTTAATTTTTACTCAGATCAGAGAGTGCAGCCAGCACCCTTATCGACGATTTCACCTCTTGTTAGAGGTTCATCAGAGACTGCATAGGCTGCTTTTCTCTGGCCCAGGCAAGAATCTTCGACATATCCATCTCCCACCGCAACTGACGAGATGGTAGTAGGTGCCTAGCGGCATCTGCTAAATAAAAGACTAAGTTTTTCAACCTAATAAAAATATTTGTAAATTAAATATTTTTAAAAGATTTTTAATTGAAAAACTTTATTGGCCCATTTCCTGGTGACAACCTCCAAGGCTTCTACAATATGCAAGCCAAATGGATGCTGCAGTGAAGACTAAAGGGAAGGAATTCTACACTATGCAATTCACAACCCCCGTCTGCAGCGTGGTAAAGTTCCAACGGAAAATGTACCTAGTTACTCTATAGGAGTAATACTAATATAAAAATAAAAATGTATATCATTTTTATTCATTCAGTTGCGGTGCGAAACCAAAACTGTCTTAATTTTTACTCAGATCAGAGAGTGCAGCCAACACCCTTATCGACGATTTCACCTCTTGTTAGAGATTCATCAGAGACTGCATAGGCTGCTTTTCTCTGGCCCAGGCAAAAAACCTTCGACATATCCATCTCCCACCGCAACTGACGAGATGGTAGTAGGTGCCTAGCAGCATCTGCTAAATAAAAGACTAAGTTTTTCAACCTAATAAAAATATTTATAAATTAAATATTTTTAAAAGATTTTTAATTGAAAAACTTTATTGGCACATTTCCTGGTGACAACCTCCAAGGCTTCTACAATATGCAAGCCAAATGGATGCTGCAGTGAAGACTAAAGGGAAGGAATTCTACACTATGCAATTCACAACCCCCGTCTGCAGCGTGGTAAAGTTCCAACGGAAAATGGACCTAGTTACTCTATAGGAGTAATACTAATATAAAAATAAAAATGTATATCATTTTTATTCATTCAGTTGCGGTGCGAAACCAAAACTGTCTTAATTTTTACTCAGATCAGAGAGTGCAGCCAACACCCTTATCGACGATTTCACCTCTTGTTAGAGGTTCATCAGAGACTGCATAGGCTGCTTTTCTCTGGCCCAGGCAAAAATCTTCGACATATCCATCTCCCACCGCAACTGACGAGATGGTAGTAGTTGCCTAGCGGCATCTGCTAAATAAAATACTAAGTTTTTCAACCTAATAAAAATATTTGTAAATTAAATATTTTTAAAAGATTTTTAATTGAAAAACTTTATTGGCCCATTTCCTGGTGACAACCTCCAAGGCTTCTACAATATGCAAGCCAAATGTATGCTGCAGTGAAGACTAAAGGGAAGGAATTCTACAAGAATTCCTGTAGAATTCCTTCCGTTGGAACTTTACCACGCTGCAGACGGGGGTTGTGAATTGCATAGTGTAGAATTCCTTCCCTTTAGTCTTCACTGCAGCATCCATTTGGCTTGCATATTGTAGAAGCCTTGGAGGTTGTCACCAGGAAATGGGCCAATAAAGTTTTTCAATTAAAAATCTTTTAAAAATATTTAATTTACAAATATTTTTATTAGGTTGAAAAACTTAGTCTTTTATTCTGATATATATTTATTCTGTTGCTTATTGGTAACTCGGGGTCTACCAGAGCGACCTCTATTCTGTATCGAATAGGTCTTCAGGAACCTATTCCATATCCATGACACATCATTATCAAAAACATCGACTCGGTCCGGCACGAACCCCATTGAATGGACTTCTTCAACTAAAGCGATAATTCTTGCACGGTCCAACTCAGAAATAAAATTACAATTCACTATAAATTACTTCTTCACAAATTTTACCAGAATAAATTTTTAAAATTTTTACACCTTTTTACAAAATAAAAAACCAAGAAAAGCCTATTTTAATATGAAAAAGGCTTATTAGATAATAATATTATGTGATAATGATAAGTATACGGATTTGCAAAAGTGTAAAAATCGTGAATAAAAGGGGTAATGCATAACTTTTGAAACTATGTTTATTAAAGGATAAAATAACCATCTGCAGAAAAATATTTATAAAATTTATGGAATATTAAGTACGCATATTTATGGTAATCACTAGAACTTGCATGATGAATACAAGATGGTAATTATTTTTGTAAGTAACAGGTGTAAAATCGAACGAATTGAGAACACAATAACATAAAATAAATGAAGCAGATAGGGAGTTAGTTTCTATTTTTCTGTAGTTACTCTAAAGAACTTTAATGACAATACCGTTGATTGATAAATATACAGAACTACTGGAGTACCCTTAAAAATTTGTCGGACAGTAATACCGGTAAGGCCGCCCGCACATGGGTCGGTCGAATACACGTCTCGAAGTTCGCGGGTCTTGCTCGTCTTGTACGAACCCTGCGGCACAAGCGATTGCTCTCCTCACACTATAGTCGATTCAGTTTGCTCATATATTCCAACCAGGAAGGACGCATTTTTTATATATAAACAAAAACGATTATTTAGATCTGTGAAACTTACGGTATTGTTACATTTTTAGTATAATTTGTATACAATGAGCATTATAAAACTAAAGGTATCTTTTTTTTATTAAGTAAACCGCGTCAACCATGAAAGGTTATTGGCGGGGAAGAGTTGTACATAATATCAGATGTTTGCTTATAACAACTAATTACAATTGAGAACTTAAGCTTATTTTTATACTAGATTGTACAAGTTAGTTAGTTTTAGAAACTTAGTCACTTTATCACGTTTACTATATTTCAGAGCACTTCTCAGATCACTTGGTAAATCACTTTGAAGTCGTTCCAGGTGATAGAGTGGGCAACTAACAATAATGTGTTCGATTGTCAGAGGAATATTACAAACATAGCACAGTTTTTGTTGTTCTTTCGTCATTAGGTACTGGTGGGTTAACCTGGTATATCTTATTCTCAAGCGGTGTTCTATGACTTGATCTCGTCGTTTTTGTGGCATTATCCCTTTTGGTGACAAATTTGGGTTGATGCGTTGTAGTTTGTTGTCGTCAAGTTTTTTACAACTTTTTTTTTATTTATCGTTGGAAGGAGTATTTTCCTGTTATGCGTCAGTATCTTCAGAGGTGTCGTCCTGAATACTAAAATCTTGGTTTATTTTTCTAAGTAGTTTTTTCTTGATTCTTGTAATTCTAGATTTAATTGCTCTTTCGTTCAACATTGGATATATTTCAGTTAGCATATGTCTCAACCCGTGTATATTTTGTGTGTATTCTAGGGCAAGTTTTACTGGGGTGGAAGAACCGTGAACGTCTTCTAAGAATGCTAGTAATTGGGTGTAATTTAGTACATAGGGTGGTGATGCATCCTGGATAAATTGTTTGACTGGTTGTACTAATGACTCAATATTAGTAGTTTCTGAAGTGGATTTGTCTAATTTTATAGTTTTTTTTCTTCTTTTTAATTTGCACTAGTTTTGGTTTCGTGAATTCTATTGGTATAGTTTCTGTAGGAGTGGAGCAAGTAGGGGATGACACTTCCGAGTGAGATCGCTTATTTTTATTATCGGTATCAGTGCTGACTTGAGCATCCATTTCTTCTCGAGATTCATCATTTACATGTGTAATTTGATTTTGTTCGGAGCTAGTAGATGATTTGTGGAAGAAAATTTTCCTCCGTTTGGGGCTTTTGAGTATTTTGTGGATAAGAGGGATTTGAGGTACAGTACGAGGAAACGTGACCGGTTTGGTGGCATTTGTAACAAGTTAGTTTATCGGAAAGAAAAATTCGGTAGGAAATATTTTCAAAATCAATTAGGACGGAGTCGGGTACAGTAAAATTGTCTGTAGGTGCAAAGTAAATTTGTCTTCGAAAACTAAGTACATGACTGTATTGCGGGTCTTGTATTCCAGCTGTAAGGAACGAAATCGGAGACATTAATTTAAAACCAAGATTGATTAAAGACTGTTCGATTATGTTTTGGGGTATAGATGGACATACTTGGGATAGAACTAATCTATTAGCGGTTGTAATTAGTTTACGTGCTTTGATTGTATGTTCTCTAATTTTAATTTCACCATGTTGACTTAGAAAATCATCTACAACCTGCATGCTTGAAAGGTAGATGCATATTTTTCCGTTTGACATTTTGGATGAGAACAGTACATTGTTTGGATGGACTATAGTTCCTACTGCAATGGTGTACTCTTCTATTCTTATTCCGTCTACTGCCGGTAAAATTATGTCCTGGTTTTTTGTTGGGAATTTTGTTAATGGTTTTTGCTAAGTGATGGTAGAATAAATAATGTTTTGCTGATCGGGATTAATTGATGGACCCCTGTAGTCAGAAGTACCACCTGCCATTTTGTCAAATTAGTCTTCTATCTTTTTTTAAGTTTAAATTGAACTGTCATTTCAATAATTTTAATTTGGGTAGGTTCGACTCTGTCTATTTAAAAGTAAATAGTAGATCTAGCCATTAGCAAGATAATGCCAATAGTTGAAACTATTTTTTAAATAATTAATAAATACGAAATATAAATAATGTTCTTCGTATGTATATAAAAACAATGCTTGTAATCAAACTACTGCAAATTTGGAAACTGTACTTACAGCTATTAACAGATCACTGTACACTGCTTCTACATATTTGGTTTATTATTTAAATTTACAATGTTTACTAAGAGTATCTCTCTACTTCCTCAACGAATTTTATAATAAACACCTAGAAACACAAGTTCAATGTTTTACTACTATTAATGACATAACATGCACCGATCTTTAAAAAAAAACTAAAATTTAATGAAGAGCAAAAATCAACAAAGACTAAAGAAACAAACAAAATAAACTTTGAAACGTGCGTCTCACTCGAACTTTCTCGTGCGCTACCAATCGCAAGGGACGAGAGTCGTATAAGACGAGGAGATTTGCAATCCTAAACGCCTCGTCTACAGAGCTCAATGCCATAACGAAGGAACTTGAGTGACGAGATCCACGCGACTGAAATCGAGTCGACTAGTTCGAGCGTCTCCTCATGTGCGGACGGCCTAAATTCTGAGTATTTTTATTAAAAAATCCAGAAAAAATCATAATTTTTGACTCCATAGTGTGCCCCAATAGGCGGAGGGGACGCACGCGTCATAAGGAGTCGTTAATTTATAATATAGGAGTAGGTTAAATGCTGGAATACACGGAATTTATAGAAATACAAGGCAGATATCGAGCACCTAGTTTACTAAATCTTGCCCAAGTATACTTTTGCTCCTAGAGCATTACTAGGGGCATTTCGTCAAATCTTCGACTTGCTAATGATGTAGTACCTACCGGTATCTATTAATTTAATCTGTTTTGTCCTTTGTCCAGTGTGTATTTTATGTTAAGTGTTAATTTATCAATTGTCTCTAAAATCTAATGTTATGACATTTTGCTAGGATACCTTCCTGATTTGACGAAATGCCACTGATGATGCTCTAGGATCGAAAGTATACTTGAGCAACATTTAATAAACTTGGTGCTCTATATCTGCTTGTTATTTTCATAAATTCCATTAAATTTATACCCTTACAGCTGATTTTTGCAGGATTGTTTGATAAAAATATCTACAATTAACTGGTACCTAATATTGTTCGAAAATTTTAAGGGTACTCCAGTTGTTGGACGCACCAAAGATTAGAGACCTCTATAGGTATTTACGAAATGGCCCCACCCGAAAATTTACCGAAATAGAAACGTTGTCCGACTTGACATGAACAACTGAATAAAAAAAGTGTCCTTCGGTCCTTTTCACAGACGAAAAGAAAGTAAATACCTGACCGTGTCCTTTATTTACTTTCTTTCATATTCGTCGTCTCTGTGCTTATATATTGTAAAAGCCAGAGATAAGGGATGCAACCAGAAAGCAGTTTCTTAACGAAAAGTCTTAGATTTAAAATACTGTTTATTATTTTTTTCTTCAAACGTCAAATAATGATGACATTACCTATCTAACTTGATCCTGTCAAAGTTTGATGTCTCCGCCGGCAGCAGTTTTTTTTCCCATTTCTTTACGGCGGAGGGAAAAATGCTGTCATGGCAACAATATGAAACATGTCACAAAGCAACAATACAAATGTCATTAACAACAATTAAACATCATTTTTATTTATAGTAATATTAAAAGTACAATTAGTTAATGAGGCATTTTGAAAATTGAAACCGTGCAAAAATGTTCCCGACTCTTAATACGCATTGGTAATTGTTGTTGATACTGATGGTCGAGCACAACTTTCAGCAATCATTCCCGATGTTGGCGAATCATGAGGGTTTAAAATTTTTTGAGCATTATCGTTCTTATTTCTTATTGAATCCTCTATATATCCTTCGGCAACCGTGCTTGATTTCCAGCCTCCATGTCGTTTGAGGCATTCTAGATTTCCGCCTCCATCAATTAAAAGTGTTGGAATTGTACTATTTATGGTTGAAAATTGCTACGTTTGAAGAAAAAATAGTATACTTTATTCGGCAAAGAAGCGACTTTTCTTGACTTGCCCTCTATTACGCGCCTCACTTCGTTCGGCGCGTAATATCGGGCGCGTCAAGAAAAGTCATGCTTCTCCGCCTCATAAAGTAATACACTATTATTTCAGTTATTTTAATTGTTCTAATTGTTGTAAACTTTGTATCTGGGACCATTCGTCTTCCTCTTTTACGAGAGATGTCTGTTTTGTGTCTTAAAGGTGGAATTATTGCATCGCGGTGATTTCCCTTAAATAGGCAGGCGGGCAGATTGCAATTGCGCGCAGCGGTCAGGGTTCTCAACAGGGTGTCTAAGCCAATGGTGCAATTGCGCGCACGTCTTTAAAAAGGTATGCTGTGATTGCGCGCAAAGTCGTAAATTATAGTAAACGGAAGTTTTATTTACTTCTTATTCGTTTTGAACGGAAATATTGCTAATTTTAAAAAATAAGATAATAACAAATGAATACTACATTGAAATAGTTGTGATAAAAAAAACTAAATAGTGTTTCTTTTATAACTAATATTTATTCTATTAAATAATGTACATATGTAGACATTTAATTTGAACATGCCTTTTAACATATAGTTTTAACAAATTCTATCCTGGATATTTCTTTATTTTTAAATTTCTCTATCATATTTACATATTATTATTTTTATTTATGTTACATATTTTAATGTTCTTTCATAATTAATATTTTTAATTTTTTTTTGTAAATGTAAGCTATTTAGTTGCACATAATTAATTAAAAAATTAATGTATATTATATATTATACAGTACAATTGTCAAAGGACAATACCTAACTATACCTAACCCTTCGGTCCAAACCTAACTTTCGGGTATTAGAGCTGCTGATATATACCGCTGCGCGCAATCACAATACACCGTTTTGTTTACCTGCCTTAATCCTTCCGTTGCGCGCAGTCACAGCAACCCTCTTAAATTTCAGTACCCCAGGAGTTATTTGACCGCTGCGCGCAATCACAACCCACCCAGGCAGGTTGCCGTTGATATTTGGTTTAGAGTTGTGACTGCATAGCTCGACCGATAACGCCTGAGAGGCAGAAATAGCTATCTAGAGATAGTGGTCCGACTCTGAATCAAATAAAAACAAAATCTGCCTTTTTCATTTTCATCTTTACTCAGATTTGAGTACTTAAAACTGTCCTTCGGTCCTTTTCCCAGACGAAAAGAAGGTAAATACGTGACCGTGTCCTTTATTTGATTTCTTCTATATTCGTCGTCTCTGTGCTTATATACTGTAAAAGCCAGAAATACGGGATGCAGCCAGAAAGCAGTTTCTTAACGAAAATTCTTAGATTTAAAATACTGTTTATTTTATTTCAGTTATTTTAGTTGTCTAATTGTAAGTAGTAAACTTTGTATATGGCTTTTCGTCTTTCTCGTTTTACAAGAGATGTCGCTGTTTTGGGTCTCAACGGTGGAATTATTGCTTCGCGGTGATTTCCATTAAATAGGCAGGCTGTTGATATTCGGTTTAGATTTCTTGACTGCATAGTTCTACCGATGACGCCTGAGAGGCAGAAATAGCTATCTGGAGATGGTGGTCCGACTCTGAATCAAATAAAAACAAAAACGGCCTTTTCCTATTTCCTGAATAAAACAAGTCTCATGAGGGAGATAATAATTTTTTGTGTTCTTTATTACTGAAACAAAAGCGTTGCTTAAAAAAATAAAAAAAGAGGATAAAAAATAAAAATATTTTAAGAAAAATAGTGATTTATCTATGATGGAAATCCTAAAAGTATTGTAATGTTGTAATACATAAATTGTATTCATAATGCATACATTAAGTGTAATATATAAATTAAAATTAGGTAATAATAAATTTAGAAATTTCATGAAGCACGTAGTAAGAGAACTTTTAAAAGGAGAAGACATCGTCAGATTTATCAATATACAAAGAATCAGATATGGATGGGACATACAGAAAGAAGCAATCCAGAAACCGTTATCAATAAAATTACCAAATGGATGCCTGTCTCAGGCAGACCACGAGGAAGACCAAAAAACAGATGGGAGAACCAGATAGTTGAGGACTTTAAGAAGATGGAAGTTAGAGAATGGGTAACCACAAGCAAAAACAGGAACGAGTGGAAAAAAATTGTAGAAGATGTTAAGTCACATAACCAATTGTAAAACCAAAATGTTAATGTGGATTGATTCACCGCGACAAATGAATCGGAAGGGATCAAAGAGGCCTGCAGTCACTCCGCTAGGAGTGTATAGTAAAACCAATTTGTCTGCAACCGTGAGGAGAAAAAATGACATGGCGCTGTTTCACTGTTAGAACGTTTCGTGCTGTTAGAACGCACGACGACATTCCAATGGTGGCTCATGTAATCATATATGGAGCCTTTCTCCCTAGACGGTGGTTGGAACGTTCGGTGAACTCGCCGTGTTTATGTCGTCCCTTGCTACAACAACAGACGGCAGCCGTGCCGTCTTTAGGCACCCCAGTAAAATAGGGGACTTAATGCATCCTTTCATATGATACTGTCGTTCAGTCGCACGAAGGTTGTTTCCTTGGTTGTTTGGTACATTATTTTCATTTACACTTTGTGGCTGTTTGAAGTAGGTGCATATATTTTATATTATGATATCTCAGATTGATAGTGAAATATTAATAACATTATTTGAAGCGAGACCTGTTCTTTGGGACAAAACAATAGAAATATATAAAGATAGAAACTTGACGAGAAATGACTTGGTTTATGCCGTGTACTTAACAGTGAAATTGACGAATTAAAAAACTGCTAATATATTATAATAAACTTTATTTTACATAGTTGCAACTAAAGTTGAGTACAGAGGGCGTTCCATCAATATGTGTGAATATAAAAATTTATAAATCGTATCTTTTTGCGTTAATAGGATGGACCCAATGAATTCGGTTATTCTTATCTCTCTTTCTTCGACGATAAAGTAATAGACCAGGGCGCATCTGTAAAAATATTAGTACATTTGGACGTTGAGAGGTGACTCAAATTTTTTTGCAGAAATTGCTTGAAAATAACTCAAATAACAATATTTGAGTTATCCTCCCTCTCAAAAAGGTCCGGAACATTGTTTAAATAATCAAAATGTCAAAAAATGAAGGAAATATTCGATTTTTTTCTTCGTTTTTTGTTTATAACTTTAAAAATATTCACTTTCGAGAAAAGATGTACTGACATAAAAGTTGTGTAATTAAATTTCCTATAATATAGAATTGGCTAAAAATTTAAAAAATAGTCACCCTTGTTGCAAAATAGCAATATTTGCGAAAAAACTATACAAAAGCAAGTATTCGCATTTTATGTTTTTCAACCATTTATGCTACACTTAGGACCTTCATATTTCACCCAGAAAAACTTTATGATACAGTCGAACAATACTGTAAATTTAATTAAGATCGGTTTAGTAGATTTTGCAAAATAAATTTTGCAATCCAGCCTTCGCAAAAAAATTGATTTTTTTAAAATGTTACAGAACTGAAAATAAAGCATACAGCAAGTTGAAATTTTTTTGGTTTTAGAAGTGTACTGTACCTTTCATTTTCAATTTTGCAAAATTAAAATCGATTAACTACCAGAGCGTCAGGAATTTTTTTAAATAAACATTAATTATTGTTGCTACGCGCAGGACAGCGGATAGTTTGCTCTGATTGGGCATTCCAATGACCTTTGATAATGATTGACACATTTTAATTTTTATTACATTTCGATATAAATAAATAAATTTGTTTATTGCAAAATAAAACACATACTCTATCCTTTGAAATAACACTTTTATTAGCAAAAATTTTTTTTGTTCATATATTTTAACTTAGAGAATAAAAGATTATTATTTTTAAACATATGCAATTGTTTAAACAATATTTCACAAACAATAATAAAATTAGTTTGATTTTTGTGGAATTAAAATATTAAAATACAACAAAATACAGAGTAAGAAAATAATATATTAGATAAAGATTTGATGAAATTTTGGTGGAAATCAACTTGTGTGAATCGAACACAGCTGTCCTGCGCGTAGCACCAAAGATTAATGTTTATTAAAAAATTACTGACGCCGTGGTAATTAATCGATTTTAATTTTGAAAATTGTAGATGAAAGGTACAGTACACTTCTATAAGCAAAAAAAATAATTTAACTTGCTATCTGCTTTATTTTCAGTTCTGTAACATTTTGAAAAAATGAATTTTTCTTGCGAAAGCCGGACTGCAAAATTTATTTTGCAAAATCTATTGAATAGATCTTAATAAAATTTACAGTGTTGTTTTACTGTATCATAAAGTTTTACTGAGTGAAATATGAAGGTCCTAAGTGTAGCATAAATGGTTGAAAAACGTAAAATGCGAATACTTGTTTTTGTATGGTTTTTTCGCAATTATTGCTATTTTGCAACAAGGGTGACTATTTTTTAAATTTTTAACTAATTCTATATTGTAGAAAATATAACTACGCAACTTTTATGTCAGTACAACTTTTCTCGGAAATGAATACTTTTAAAGTTATAATCAAAAAACCAAGAAATAAATCGAATTTTTCCTTCATTTTTTGACAGTTTGATTATTTAAACAATGTTTCGGACCTTTTTGAGAGGGAGGATAACTCAAATATTATTATTTGTTTTATTTTCAAGCAATTTCTGCAAAAAAATTTGAGTCACCTCTCAACGTCCATCTCAGAACAGATGCGCCCTGGACTATAACCACAATGCTATAATTTGATTTCGCTCCGTATAATATACAATAACTCTACCTTTTATTTTACAAAATTATATTTAGTATTATAGGGTAAACGACTCGGTGAAGACTGGAGCGTCACGTCTTCTGTGAAATTATTTCAAAACAACATTTAAAACGAGCGGAACAACATTTAAAAACGAGTTGTTGACAGAGAGTCTTTTAAATTCTGTACACGAAAAACATAGACTGTAATATTTTTCTGAAGCTGTTTCCTTGCGGCATTTTTGTAATAAACTATTCTAAATGGGAAATAAGCCACAATTTAACTAAAAAATGATTTTGTTAACGTTTCGACGGCCAAATCGGAGGTCGAGACTTTAATAAAATCATTTTTTAGTTAAATTGTGGCTTATCTCCCATTTAGAATAGTTAATTACACAGATTGTATGAGCTAATTAGATGAGCTAATCCAAGATCCTACAAATAACTTAGTAGAACAACGATTATAAAAACAAATTAAGACTTTTAATTAAAAACATAAGAAATAATTACTGACAAAATAGAAATTGCAAATGAATTAAATACGCATTACAGTACATTAGGACAAAAGTATGGAGAAAAAATACCCATCTGTAATGATACATCGTAATAATACATATCAGGCATCGTATCATGTACCTACCTGAGCCACAAAGTGTAAATAAAAATAATATACCAAACAACACAGCAAAATATCTTCGTGCGACTCAATTCTTATTGTGTGAAAAGGACAGGTGCGTCAAAACTACCGCACGAGAAAACACTCGCACGTTCAAAATTCTTATAATGTGAAACAGCACAGACGCTCGTTTATGCGGTGCAAGTAACCTTGAGGATTTTTATTAACTCTGTTTACCTGTAGCCTGCAGTTGCCATGATGAATACATAAATTGAGATTGAATTTTAGTGACTGCAAGATTTCTCGTGATGTGCCAATTGCTGGGATTTCTTTCTCTTTAGCGATTGAATTTCATCTTTTACTTCAGAGAGCAAGGTAGTAGGTTCCATAGGGTAGTCGGATCGGCACAGAATTTCCTCTGGAGTCTCCGTATTTCTACATAAATCGCTACAATCATTTCGCCACTTTCCCAATATAGTCCAATTAATGAAGCTTAAAATAGGGTAAAACCTCGCAATTTTTACAGAATAGATCGATTTGCTTGAAAATTTGGGAATAAGTAGTGGATAGTCCAAGGATCAAAATGTATATGATGCCGAAAGACGCTTTTACCATGGGGTGGTTGCCACCCCATCTCGGGGGTGGATATTTTTTATTTTATTTTGACCGCAAACGTTGGTAAAAACATTCATTCTAAGCAAAAAACGTTCTATACGTTTTTTTGATAAAATTAATAATTTTCGATTTATTCGCTAGCAAAAGTCTTAGTTTTATATCGAAAAAATCAATGTTTTTAATCAGTTTTTTGCTAATAACTCAAAAAGTTTTCGTTTTATCAAAACAACTTTTCTTAACAAAAATGTACCTTTTGAAAAAATAAACAAAATATTTTTTTTATTTTCTTTAAGACCAATAGTAATCGAGCTATATTTTATTATATGTTAGGTATTCTTCGTCAAATGCTAAATATTGTAGTTTCAGACTGAAAAGACGGGAAAACTGTGTATTTTTCGAGGATAACTTGTTCAAACTAATTTAAAGTATTTAAAAATATCTTTCTACAGAAATAAAAAAAGTCTCTAGCTCAAAAATTAAGTGACTTTTTAAGTGATTATAAAGAGAATGTCAGTCCCTATTTTTTTCAGCGAAAAAGTGATCGGAAACTTCTCCCTATTTACCAACCTGATTAAAATTAGTCATTGACTTTATAGGTCTGGATCCCGCGTATGAAAAAAAGTTTATTAATAGCAAGCTGAAAATTTGTTAATAGCTTAAGGGTGTCTAGTCAGACAAACATTGATATATCGGAATACTGGAACAGGGGAAGTTTTAATTGTGGAACAGGGTTAAAACTTGGAACGGTCAGACCACGAAAACGGAACATATATTTTGTCCGACAGAACAGACTTAAAATCTCCGAACAGAGATTAAACCCTCATGCAAAAATCAGACTGCTATTTATCACTAAATGGGCGTTTTAATGAGTGGAATATGTAGAATATGTCATATGACAAGAATTATGACAGGTGATGAATAGCAGTCTGATTTTTGCATGAGAGTTTAATCTCTGTTCGGAGAGTGTAAGTCTGTTCTGTCGGACAAAATAAATGCGCCGTTTTCGTGGTCTGACCGTTCCAAATTTTTAACCTGTTCCACAATTAAAACTGCCCCTGTTACAGTGTTCCCATATATCAAAGTTTATCCGACTAGACACCCTTAAGCTATTAACAAATTTTAAGCTTGCTATTAATCAACTATTTTTTCATGCGCGGGATCCAGACCTATTATATAGTTTTTTATATTTATGTATTATTAATAGGTTCTAGAGGTTTGACCGGCTTATAATGATTAGCTTTTAAACAAATGGAGTTAAAAGCGAATAACGAATATTTGTAGTTTGGTAAAAATGCCCTTTTCTTCAGAATAGAAAGAGTAGCATCAGAGATACGAAAAAATATGGTAATCTAACATTGTCGCTTATTTAATTTCCAAGAAGGGAGTTAACAAAAATTGTTTCTATGGCAAAAACTTAGTGAGCTATTGACAATTAAAACTTGTAATTACATGCAAAAACCACCTATACCAACCCTTTTACAGTCACCTCTTTCTCCGACTGAGGTTTTTAAAAGAATTTAATATTAATAGCCTTATAGATCTTGTAGAAACCTACAAAATTCTGTTTTACCAAACTTTCTAGGATAAAAAATAAAAAAGTTACGGTTAAAAAATCAATCAATCAAAAAGTCCAATTGGAAGCTTAATAATGTAAGTTAGCGGCGTTTCCAGTCATTGGCCTTATTCATACTTCTTAATTTATGCATTACTAATCGATTTCAGAAGTTTGACTGATTTAGAATGATTAGTTTTTAAAAACCTGGAGTTAAAAGCGAATAGCGAATTTTTGTAGTTTGTTAAAAAAATTCCATTTTCTTCAGAATAGAAAGATTAGCATCAGAGTTACGAAAAAATGTTTAAATATGAAATTGTAGGTTATTTAATTCCCAAGAATTTTATATTCCCAAGAATTCCCAAGAATATAATATCGAAAAACATTGATTTGTTCGATATAAAACTAACACTGTCGATAGCGAATAAATCGAAAAATATTAATTTTATCAAAAAAATTTATAGAACATGTTTTGCTTAAAATGAATATTTTTATCAACTTTTGCAGTCAAAATGTAATAAAAAATTTGCACCCTCAAGATGGGGTGGCAACCACCCCCATGGTAAAAGCGCCTTTCGGAGTCATATAGATTTTTATCCTTGGACTAACCACTACTTATTCTCAAATTTTCAAGCAAATCGATCCATCCTGTAAAAATTGCGAGGTGAGAAGCTTCGGTTCCTGGAATAATATTAAGTCAGTGTTAGTCTTTGGATTATTAAAATGAATATTTTTATCAACTTTTGCAGTCAAAATGTAATAAAAAATTTCCACCCTCAAGATGGGTGGCAACCACCCCCATGGTAAAAGCGCCTTTCGGAGTCATATAGATTTTTATCCTTGGACCATCCACTACTTATTCTCAAATTTTCAAGCAAATCGATCCATCCTGTAAAAATTGCGAGGTGAGAAGCTTCGGTTCCTGGAATAATATTAAGTCAGTGTTAGTCTTTCTATTACTTTCGTTATCTATTACAGATCAGGTTTGAGGCTTATACTCTCTTTTTGAATTTATATGTATAATTTTGGAATTAATACCTCGGTTTATTTAGACAAGCAAGTTTTTCTACTTCTATTTATATTTGGGAGGTAAAGGTAATCAGCTATCTCTGCTGCATTGCTTTCTTATATCTTTAGATAACGCTCTGTATTTACAATTTGTTCCAAATGTTGTGGTATGCTCTTTTCTGCGTTGAATCGCAGTCCATGTCTCATCAGTATTACGTCATAAAAATAAATATTTTCATTAAAACAACTATAAAACATGTATAAAGTTTTTTTCGATGATATTTTTTTACAAATAAAAAATACATACATCATACTTAATTAGTAGATACATACATCATACAATGAATAATTTTAAAATAAATTAACACTAATATGTATTTTGATTAGAAGTAGTTTACAATAAATATATAAATAGGCATAGCTTATATTGCATGACACGAAAGTAAAGTGGGTTTAGACATATATTTTTCACAAAATTGCTGTTCAGCAGAGCTTGCCATAATCACGGTGTCATCTGCATATCTTATGTTATTTATTTTTCTTGCGTTAAATATTATTTCTCCGTCTTCAGAATTAATATATCATTTCCTTCACTTTGCTTCTTTAAAAATTAATTCACTGTATACATCGAGTAGGAATGGATACATAGTACATCCCTGCCTAACTTCCCTCCCGATTTCAATTTCTGACCTGGGTTCGTTTTCTACTACAACTTGTATTCTTTGATTCAAGTAAAGGTTTGTTATTATTCGGAAGCCCGTTTTAACTATGATTTTTATAAGAAATTGAAGAGTCTCAGATGCAGAATCCACCAATTTAATAAAAATTAAAATGGTAAATAGTAATTTAAAACTGAGACTTTTCGTGTTGAAAGTTCTTTCTGGTACATCCTTAATCTGCGACTTTTTCAATTAATAAGACCGCAGACGACAAATATAAAAAACGAAAAGGAAACGATCACATTCCGCTTTCATTCGTCTAGGAAAAAAGGACAGAAGAGGAACTTTCAGTACTCAAATCCGAGTAAAGATAAAAAAATAAGAAATGATGGTTTTGCTTGTTTTCGATTCAGAGGGTTGCACACCCGCTGGACAGGCTGTTTCTACCATTTCAGGCGTCCTCAGCAGCGTTCGTTAGCGTGCACTCCTCTGAATCGAAAAATAGCTGGACCGTCAATTTAAAGGGAATCTGAAAGATAATTCAAATTCCCCATTAGGACGCGATACAGCGACATCTCATAACAAATTGAAGAGTCTGCATCTGAGACTCTTCAATTTGTTATGAGATGTCGCTGTATCGCGTCCTAATGGGGAATTTAAATTATCTTTCAGATTCCCTTTAAAGGGCCTAGCCGGGTAAGATGGTGAAAAGTGCCCCCAACTCAATTTAAATTCCATATAGGTCACTTTTTAAAACATATAGAGGAACTCACTTTCTGAAATTTTTAGCCCCCTAGGTAATCACGTGACCCCCCTAGAGCCTAATTAGGCTTTTTAGGTTTTTATTTTTTATCTCAGCCGCGTCAAGAGCTAGCCAAAAACTTTATTTAAAGAAGTTGTAAGTTTAAAAAAGATCTATATGAAAAAAAATTTTTTATCTTTTGGCGGGAAATTCGAATTTTCAGAACAATTTTAAACTTTTAAATAACTCTGAAAAAAAAAACTAAGACACTCGTTTTTACGAAAATCAATTATAACGTGTATTTTTGCACAATCTTTCACCCTGAATTTTTTCAGATTTTTAAAATTGGTGAAACGTACCTTTAAAAATAAAAAAACCGCATTTTTTCGGTTTTTTTTTTTCGATTTTTGATACAATTTTATACATATTTTTCAAAAAAGGTAACACCGTCACTAGAATAGGTAAAAAACTGAAAAATAATTGGGGTTTGCTTTATAAAAATTTTTGTAACGCCATCCATTTTCAAGATACAGGGCGTTAAAGAAAACAAAATGTTACACATTTTTTACGATTTTGCTGAAACTACTGACAACATTGTAATAAAACTTGGCGGTTTTTAAGAGGTAGTTATTGTGCATGTTTTGACATACAATTAAGGATTTGATATTCATCATTGGCGCGCATAGGGGTAATGGTGTGAACTTTTTAAAGAATAAAGATAGTACGCCACTGACATATTTTAAATTAATAATCGTTTTTGAATACCTCGTTCAATTTGTGACAAAAAATCTATCTTCTTATTTTTTCATACGACGTGCCATTTTTATTCAAAAAATAAAAGATCTTAATCCTTACAAAGCATTCGAACTTCTAGTAGTTTCTACATCTACATACAGAAACTCATACACGTACATCCATTATAAAAATTAATTCGAATACTTTGGAAGCGTTAAGATATTTTATTTTTTGCAACAAAACGGCTCGTCGTATGAAAAAATGGAATGATCGATTTTTTGTCACAAATGGAACGAGGAATTCAAAAATGATTGTGAATTTGAAATATGTCAGTGGCGTACCATCTTTTTTTCTTTAATAAATTCAGACCATTACCGGTATGCGCGCCAATGATGAATATAAAATTCTTAATTGTATGTCAAAAAATGTACAATAACTACCTCTTAAAACCTGCCGAATTTTATTGCATTGTTCCCAGTAGTTTCGGCAAAATCGTAAAAAATGTGTAAAATTTTGTTTTCTTCAACGCCCTGTATCTTGAAAATGGATGTCGTTACAAAAAAATTTTATTAAGCAAACCCCAATTATTTTTCATTTTTTTACCTATTCTAGTAACGGTGTTACCTTTTTTGAAAAATATGTATAAAATTGTATCAAAAAACGAAAAAAAAGACCGAAAAAATGCGGTTTTTTATTTTTAAAGGTACGTTTCACCAATTTTAAAAATTTGAAAAAATTCAGGGTGAAATATTGTGCAAAAATACACATTATAATTGATTTTGGTAAAAACGAGTGTCTTAGTTTTTTTTTTCAGAGTTATTTAAAAGTTTAAAATTGTTCTAAAAATTCGAATTTCCCGCCAAAAAATTTTAAAATTTTTTTTTCATATAGATCTTTTTTAAACTTACAACTTGTTTAAATAAAATTTTTCGCTAGCTCTTGACGCGGCTGAGATAAAAAATAAAAACATAAAAAGCCTAATTAGGCTCTAGGGGGTCACGTGATCACCTAGGGGGCTAAAAATTTCAGAAAGTGAGTTCCTCTATATGTTCTAAAAAGTGACCTATATGGAATTTAAATTGAGTTGGGGGCACTTTTCACCATCTTACCCGGCTAGGCCCTTTATGGTCCAGCTATTTTTCGATTCAGAGGAGTGCACGCTAACGAACGCTGCTGAGGACGCCTGAAATGGTAGAAACAGCCTGTCCAGCGGGTATGCAACCCTCTGAATCGAAAACAAGCAAAACTATCATTTATTATTTTTCTATCTTTACTCGGATTTGAGTACTGAAAGTTCCTCTTCTGTCCTTTTTTCCTAGACGAATGAAAGCGGAATGTGATGGTTTCCTTTTCGTTTTCTATATTCGTCGTCTGCGGTCTTATTAATTGAAAAAGTCGCAGATTAAGGATGTACCAGAAAGAACTTTCAACACGAAAATTCTCAGTTTTAAATTACTATTTTCCATTCTCTGAATCGAAAACAAGCAAAATCATTATTTATTATATGATTTTTGTCTTTAGAATTTTAATTAATTATTCATGTCTTACTTTATCAAATGCTTTTTTAAATTCTAGATAATAAACATGCACGTTTCATCCTATTTATTCTTTCTACTGGGATTTGGTACAGCCCTACTCCTTTGTTATTTTTGTCAAGTCAACGTATATTAAGTTATTTTGTTCTTTGAACCAATAAGCCATCATACAGCTGGAAAAAAATTTCAATGCAATTGATTCCTGAAAAATCTTACAGTAAAAAACTGTACGAGTAATGCTTACGCTGGTATTTATGTAGTTGCAGTTGGCACTTACATTTCATGCCCATTCGCAACACATTTGATTTGGTGATTGCTTATTTTCGCTGTTTTCTTATATTATATCTACACTTACTTTTAAACTTCCGCATAGCAATATATCCTTCAGTTACTGGTTTTAATATACCATATCACAATATCTAAATAACCGTTACCAATGATAGCAATAATTTTACAACAAACTATGTTAAAAAAATAATAGAAAAACAAATGTATTTTTGTTGTTCTGAAGCTATTTCCTTGTGGCATTTTTATAATTAAGCATTTTCTATGGCAAATAAGCCACAAATTTACTAAAAAATGAATTTATTAACGTTTCGAAGCCCAAATCGGGTTTCGTTGTCAAAATACAAAATACTATTAAAATAAACAAAAATGTTGTTGCTAAGTAAAAAAATTCTTCTAACAATTTATTTAATCTGACTCATTTATATTGGCAATTCAGACGTATATTATACATTTTAAAGTAGAAGACTTTAAAATGATATCGCCAATATTTATGAGTTGCGTTCCTGGGACGACTTTACTAAAATATAGTTCATTCGATTACATGAAATCAATCCCAACTGTAGGAATTGACAAGATTGGATCGAATGAAACAGAACAACTTAGAACGGGATCCTACAACATTCACAAGAAATAATACGAGGAAAATAACAATACCATATATAAAAGGACTATCCAAGAAACTTAAAACAATAGGAAACAAATTCAAAATTTCAACAACATTCAAAACAACAAACACATTGAGATATATTCTATCTAAAACTAAACCTAACAATGAACAAGAAAGAACAAAGAATTGCATTTATAAAATACCTTGTGAATGCGAACAATTTTATTTAGGTGAAACATCAAGACCATTAAACGTTAGAATGAGTGAACATCAGTCTTATATTAAAAATAGAGAATTTGATAGATCTCAAATATGTCAACACGCACGGGATAATGAACATAGAGTTCAGTGGAGAGATTCAAGTATAGTCCTGAAAGAATCAGATAGTAAAAAGAGAAAAATCAAAGAAGCGGCTCTAATTATGCTAAATGAAATCAATTGTGTCGCAAATTCCTCGGTAGAATGCAGTAGGATGTGGTTACCCATACTGAAAGAGGAAGTCAATAGAAAGAAAATACCACGCTTAGTAAGTCAATAACATATCGAGTTAATACAAATTTTATATTTTAGTATTACTTATTGTATATCTATGTATTATTAATATTATTTATAATTTAAACATATTAAAGTCAGAATTTGGTATTAGTTTTTTGAAGGTAAATTAAATGTAAGACCAAATACTTACGATGTCGGGATAGTATCACGAGGTTTTTTCCTGGTTTTCCCTCGTGATTTACCATGGAATTTCTAACGTGAGAAATTTACTGTCATCGTTGCATTTGGTTGTCTTTTTAAAGACAGATCACATGCTATGATTTTTTTGCGACGGATATTCTTGGGAGCTGGGATTGATTTCATGTAATCGAATAAACTATCTTTTAGTAAAGTCGTCCCAGGAACGCATTTCATAAATATTGGCGATATCATTTTAAAGTCTTCCACTTTAAAATGTATAATATACGTCTGAATTGCCAATATAAATGAGTCAGATTAAATAAATTATTAGAAGAAATTTTTTTACTTAGCAACAACATTTGTGTTTATTTTAATAGTATTTTGTATTTTGACAACGAAACCCGATTTGGGCTTCGAAACGTTAATAAATTCATTTTTTAATAAAATTGTGGCTTATTTCCCATAGAAAATACTTAATTATAAATGTATTTTTAAACTGATACCATCTTATTAAGACTAGTTCCTGGACCGACCAATTCCTTGGCCAAAAGATACTCTGGGCCTATAACCGTTTTCGTCAGCTACGTAGGTGGTTTGAAGTGAAAATCCCTCAGGATAGTTAAAAGCAAAATCGCCATTGACTTGAAGTGCTAGCTTGTCCTGGGATAGTTGTTGTAATATTCCTGCTTCATTACGAACAATTGGGTCACTAGTTTCATATCTGTAAACAGAATTCAACTTATTTTACTTTATATTTGACAAATGATTATTAATAAAAAGATAACACAGAACAAAATGAAGAAACCCAAAGAGACAATGAAAACCCAAGCCAGCGACTTTTCAAGCTTACAATAACTAATACGCCAAAATAAATAATAGTATCGAAATGTATCGTGTTGAGAAATTGATCGGATAGAAAACCATAAAAATATAAAGCACTAATGAATAAAGCTTGGTAAACTAAGACCCCGTTCACATGACAGGCGCATAACGCGCGTTTTGATAATTCGCGATTACAACTACATACATTTTGTTTGAGACCATATGTCGCTAATAAGTGTGCTGTTAATGCCTTCTGGTTCTATTTAATTAAAAAAAATAAATACATCTTCGATACATTATATTTTATTCACTGGTACGACCAATATGTAAATATTAATATTATTGAAATAAAAATGTATACCATTTTTATTCAGTTGCAATGCGAAGGCAAAACAATCTTACTTTTCAATTAGAATACGGAGTGCAGTCCAGTCCCTTGAATCGCGATTTTCGGCTCTTATTGGAGCCTTCATCGGAAGGAACGTAGGCACTGTTCTCCATATTTTAACTGATTCGTATCGAGAGGTTTTCCCACCCATTGCAACTGAAGTGATGATAGTAGGTGGCTAGCGCCTTCTGGCATTGAAAGACGAAGTAGTTTTCAATCCTAATAGTAAATTATTAATATTGAAAATATTAAAAATATTACTGAAAGATTTTTAAATTGAAAACTTATTGGTACACTTTCCTGGTGACACCTCCAAGACTTCTACAATTTGCAAGTCAAATGGATGCTGCAGTGAAGACGAGAGGGAAGGAATTCTATACTATGCAATTCACATCCCCCGTCTGCAGCTGATAAAGTTCCAACGGAAAAATGCACCGAGTTACTCTACGGATTAATACGACTATAAAATAAAAATGTATACCATTTTTATTCAGTTGCAATGCGAAGGCAAAACAATCTTACTTTTCAATTAGAATACGGAGTGCAGTCCAGTCCCTTGAATCGCGATGAATAATATTAATGATTCATAGCGCCTCGACCTCTACATACTACGTTAATAATAATTATCTCTCTATCCCCATACTGATTGCTCAGCATGTTTTTATACCGATCTAAATCATAACAAATATAGTTCACGCATAATAAACATGTGATACAAAACTATAAACTATTGTTTTTATATCTGTTCAATACCCTAAAGGTTAATAATCTTATTTAAATTATGATTTATACAGAGAGTTCATATTATAATACACATGATGCTAGCGCGCGTTTTAATGATTCAAAACATGTAAACGGTCTCAAATAAAATGTACGTAGCTGTAATCGGGCTGTAAGAGCCTATTAGTGAAATTTCTCGATCATTTTAGGCACCGTTAGACCCCGTTCACATGACAAGCGCTTAACGAGCGTTTTGATAACGCGCGATTACAACTACATGCGTTTTATTTAAGGCGGTTCACATGCTAAAGCGCGTTTAAATCATTAAGATTTATTATTTATTTTGGCGGATATAGTAGGTATATTCTTGGACACCGCACCGATAAGAAGCTTGTATTACTAATACCTTTAGAGAATGATTTTTACAATCTTCTTTATTACTTTCCCTAGCTGACCTAGCCATGATCTCGAAAGTTGTTGATCTTCTTCTTGACTGTCATTTGCAGATATACTAGGTAGGTTTCTGTAATTGGTTTAGTTATTTTAATTTCTAGCAGACCCAAATTAGTAGACTAAAAAGTTCACAGGATGTGCCATCGAACATTTTCCATGCAGGTTTTATTGTTATTGATGCAAAAAAAAATCGGAGTCGTCAATTTTTATTTTTAGGGAAACACAGTTTGAAACTATTTTGGTATTTTATATTCACAATTATTTCTCGATAACTGGCCATCCAAATTGATAATACGAGATGCAGTGAAAAATCTAAATAAATAGCTTTTAAAACGAGCCCTCCCCGCTTTTGAGAAGGTTGCATATAAGAATTTTTCTATTTATAACATATGTTACGAAGCATATGCATACATGTTATACAAAGAAGCATCCAAAATGCATTTAGAAATAAATCAAAACAAAACAAAATACCTAATATGCTAAAGAAAAAACCCAGTTAATATGATAAGCTTAAATATTGGTGAATTTGAATTTGAAAAGGTAGAACATTTTAAATATCTTGGAGTCTCAGTTAATGGAAGTAATGATAAAAGTATCGAAATTAATGAAAGAATCCAGGGAGGAAACAGAACCTACTGGAAATACAGTAACTTCCTCAAAGATAAGAAGCTTACTCAGAATACAAAACTGAAAATTTACAAAGCAGCAATTAGACCAGTAATCACATATGGGGCTGAAGTAATGTATCTGACACAGAAAGAGAAAGAAAGATTGAGGATCCTAGAAAGGAAAATAATTCGGAGAATAGCAGGACCAATAAACTTAGGTAATAATGAATTAAGAAAACGCATGAACTACGAAGTAAGAGAACTTCTGAAAGGAGAAGACATCATCAGATTTATCAAGGCACAGAGACTCAGATGGATGGGACATATATAAAGGAGGAATCCGGAAGCCGTTATCAAGAAAATTTCCAAATGGAGACCTGTATCAGGGAGACCACGAGGAAGACCCAAAACTAGATGGGGGAACCAGATAGAGGACCTTAAGAAGATGGGAGTCAGAGAAGGGGTAACCAGAAGCAAAAACAGGAACGAATGGAGGAAAATTGTAGAAGATGCCAAGTCACACAACCAATTGTAAAACCAAAATGTTAATGCGGATTGATTCACCGCGACAAACGAATCGGAAGAGCCCAAAGTGTGCGGCAGGAGTGTAGATGTCATAATGATGATGATATTCACAATTATTTCTCGGTAACTGGCCATCCAAATTGATAATACGAGATGCTGTGAAAAATCTAAATAAATATCTTTTCAAACGAGCCCTCCCCGCTTTTGAGAGGGTTGCATGTAAGGATTTTTCTACTTATAAAACATGTTCCATAGAAAATAAATAAAATACCAATAGTACTAAAATGGCACTACAATACCCTATGCCAATACAGCAAAATATTTGGGTACGACCCTAGATGTCAGACTGAGATGGAAAGAACACATCAAAAAGAAAAAATAGAATTAAACATAAAATATAGAAAATTGTACTTGCTCCTCGGAAGAAATTCAGAATTAAAAAAAACTAAGTTTTCAATCTAATAGCACATAAAGCAACATCCAAAAATGTTACTCTACATCCTACCAGACTGAAAACAATGGGAACCTTCTCTAGTAACACCTCCGAGGCTTCTACAATTGGCAAGCCATAACTGATGCTGAGACTAAAGAAGATGAGGGAATTTAACAATTTATAATTCAGGTCCCATCTGCTCAGCGCGGTAAAGTTCCAACGAGAATGGTTCCCTTTTCCAATTTCACCCATTTTCAATTTCGTTGCAACACGAAACTACAGCCTCATCATTATTCCAGTTCAATCAGAGAGTGCAGCAAGCACCTCTACTGGTTTCGAAACTTATTAGTCTCTCATCAGGAGGCACATATGCTGCTCTCTCTAATCCAACTAGGACAAACCCCGGCGTGCAGTCACGGACTGCAACGAACGAAATGGCAGGGATGCCCTAGCGAGTAAAAAACTAAGTTTTCAATCTAATAGCACATAAAACAACAGGGGGGAACCATTCTCGTTGGAACTTTACCGCGCTGAGCAGATGGGACGTGAATTATAAATTGTAAAATTCCCTCATCATCCTTAGTCTCAGCATCCGTTATGGCTTGAAAATTGTAGAAGCCTCGGAGGTGTTACCAGAGAAGGTTCCCATTGTTTTCAGTCGGGTAGGGTGTAGAATAACATTTTTTGATGTGGTGTTATGTGCTATTAGATTGAAAACTGGTTTTTGCTAGCAGTTGCCGCTAGGGCATCCCTGCCATTTTGTTCGTTGCAATCCGTGAGTGCACGCCGGGGTTTGTCCTAGTTGGGTCAGAGAGATCTGCATATGTGCCTCCTGATGAAAAACTAATAAGTTTCGAAACCGATAGAGGTGCTCGCTGCACTCTCTGATTGAACTGGAATAATGATGCGGCTGTAGTTTCGTGTTGCAACGAAATTGAAAATGGTTGTTCATTTTTAAATTCAGAATTGTCAGTAAATAATAAGCTCATGATATATAAACAAGTACTGAAGCCGGTATGGGCATATGGCATAAAGCTCTGGGGATGTGCCAGTGCGAGTAACGTCAAAATGATCTAAAGTTTTCAGAGTAAAGTACTAAGAGACATTGTAAATGATCCCTGGTACATAAGAAGTAGCGACCGACACTGAGACCTAGGTGTGGAAATGGTGGCAGATTTAATTAAAATATTTGCAAAGAAGCATGAAAACAGACTTCATGGCCATGCAAACGTAAAAGATATTCAACTCCTGGACCAGCATGGAATAGTGAGAAGACTCAAGAGAACTAAACCTTTCTAGTTAGTGTAAATAACAAATGTTAGTGTAGTGTGCATGTAAATGTGTGTGTTAAGTGTTTTGTTTAAGCTGGTTAAAAAAAATTGAGGAATACCATTGGGAAGAACTCAACAAACATTAGTTTTAAGATTGTCATTAAACATTACAGTATTTTGTAATTAATAGTTGTAAATGACCAAGGTATCGCCTCGGTGTTGTTTAATAAATAAAAAAAATAAAATATGTTCTCTAAAAATAAAAATTATGGGATTCGAACGTTTTGGTTTTTTGCACCAAAACCAACGAGTGGAAACCTGAGTGGACATATATATTTTGGTTGCATATTCTGTATAGATAACTATGGGCCATTCCACGAACATACGCCTGTTTTGGATTACTTCGACAACGAATATTTTACTGTGCAACATAAAAAGTACGAAAGTACTTCCAATAAACCAATAAACAACAATGTAATTTGCAATTTACTTTCGTTCTTCTTATTTTGCACAGTAAAATATTCGTTGTCGAAGTAATCCAAAACAGGCGTATGTTCGTGGAATAGGGTATAATAATGTACATATTTATGTAGAATTATGTGGGTATAATATGTATACCTAATATACAACATAGGTACATTATTTCTTTTAAATCTTACTGCACGCCATGAATGATATTTATATTTAATCGCAGCAAATTGCTATTAATAATTTACTACCGGTATTACTTTTATTCATATTAACATGTTTTTCATAATGCATACCCTTAAATAAGCTTTTTATATATATCAAAAAAAGGAAAGACAGCTCAAGTGTCATTCCCAAGAAGTTGTGTTAGTGTGAAAGTTTTGAAAATGAACGTGAAGCTCAGGATTCTTGATGACCCGAAATAAATTCGCGGGAAAACAAACCACATCTTAGGCAACCAACTTTATCACAGTGTATTGTATCTCCTCTATAATAGCAAACCGTAAAATATAATTATATTTTTAAATTTATTAATAATTATTGCTGCTTAAAACTGAACGTCAATATGGCTTTTCATTCACAGTCATTTGTTTCGAGCTTCTGTCATATGTCGTATAATCCGTGTATATTAATATTATACACAGAGTATACAACATGTGACAGAAGCTCGAAACAAATTACAATCTATGAAAAGCCCTATCAGGCAACACTTTGCCAGACTTAGGAGAGTAGAAAGAATAACCACCAAAACTATTCTTTCACATAAGGAATAAAAATGATCCTGCTTGAAAAGCAATATTAAAGACATTTAAAACAGGGCAAAGCCTTTAAGAGCTGGAACAACTCTAAAGTAATCTTATTACACAAGAAAGGTGATAATCGAAATTTGGAAAACTACAGGACTATCAATATACTGTCACACCTGTTTAAAATACTCACAAGTCATAACTACCCGACTAACAAGGAAATTAGATGAAAACCAACCATATGAACAGGCAGGTTTTAGAAAAGGCTATTCAACTTCCGATCACCTGTTAACCACAAAAATATTGATAAAAAAATGTAACGAATACAAGTTTCCAGTTTTTATAGCATTTGTAGACTGGAAAAAAGCTTTCGACACTATAGAACACACGGCCGTAATATACGCAATGCAAAATTGTAGAATAGACAGCAGATATATTAACTTAATAAAAGAAACTATGAACCAAGCTACAGCTACATACTACCTAAATGAAAATGAATACACGAACCCTGTACCATTAAACAGGGGAGTCAAACAGGGAGACACTCTATCACCCAAACTGTTCACCTTAGCTTTGGAGGACGTGTTTAAAAATCTAAATTGGAAATTTAAGGGAATAAACATCAATGGCCGCTACCTCAGTAATCTACGATTTGCGGATGATATAATCCTGATAGCTACTGACCTACAAAGACTGCAAACCATGCTTTCAGAACTACACACAGAATCTTCTAAAATAGGACTAAAAATTAATTTAAACAAAACAAAAGTCATGCACTCCGAAGAAACCGTGACAATAATAAACGACAAAGTTATAGAAAAAGTTGAAGAATATACAAACAAAAATACAGGTCATAAATTAAATCACATATTCTGGGACCAAAAATAGTCCGAATGAACCTAACCTACCTTAGTACAAATATGCACAGAAAAAAAGTTATAGCCCTTTGAAGTTACAAAATTAAAATCGATTTTTTCGAATATATCGAAAACTATTAGAGATTTTTTATTGAAAATGGACATGTGGCATTATAATGACAGGAGCATCTTAACGAGAAATTATAGTAAAATTTGTGCTCCCCATAAAAATTTTATGGTGGTTTTGTTCGCTTAAACGCCCCCAAACTTTTCTGTACGTTCCAGTTAAATCATTATTGTGATACCATTAGTTAAATTCTATATTTTTAAAACTTTTCTGGCTCTTAATATTTTTTCGATAAGGCAGTTTTTGTCGAGTTGTGGCTTCTTTTTTAATATGTTTACATAAATATTTTATGGGGGTTTTGTTCCTTTAAACCCCCCAAATGTTTGTGTACGCTCCAATTAAACTATTACTGCGATACCATTAGTTAAACAAAATGTTTTTAAAACTTTTTGCTTATTTTTATTTTTTCGAGAAGGCACCTTTTATCGAGATATGGCTTCTCTTTTAATACGGTTCAAAATATACTTAAAATTTTAAATCTTACATAAATTTTCATATTATTACCAAGTCTCCATAATCGTACTTAACTATATGGTACATTCCATGTCAAATCACTCAGGCAAAAAATTTTGGATCTCCGATTTGTCTGAAAATTGGTATATAGCTTCTGCGGGACGTAAAAATAAGATATTTAAGGTCAAAAAATCTTCTTCTTCCAAATTTTATTTTATGCGATTTTACAGAGATTTGGTGTTTATTTAAACAAATTTGTATTTTCTGTCGTAAAGTATCAATGAAAAACATAATAATTTAATAGAAAGGACTCAAAAATGTCATTATATGGCATTATAACAAGTTATTTTGAATCAAAACAAGTTTTTGATAAAATTTTATAGTGTAAAAAACGTTAAAATACCGTTTTTTACCTTTTCCTCCATTGCCAAAATACGTCATCATCGAATTGGCTGAAAATTTGTCCACAGATAGTCAAAAGATAGGACTTTAAGTGGTTAGAAGGATTTGAATTATATTACAATACCAAAAAAGTTACATGCAGTAATATCAGACTCAAAAATATATATTAGTCCAGTCGGGATAGCATTTGACCTTGAATGCTGAGCTGCCCAAAATTTTATTTTTCTGATCTTTAGGGGAGTCAATAGTAGCCTAAATTTAAAATCACGAATGAATTACTCCGTTACGTTAGCCGCCATCTTGATTTTAAAGGAGAACTTGTTTTGCTCAATACCTCCGCCATTTTTAACTTTTCGACAAAAGTGGTAGGAACTGAAATTGTTCCAAATAAATCGTATTTACAATTATTACAATTTCTTTCTAACAATTTTTGTCGTGAGGTCGATATTTTCGAGTTAATTGTACTTATATTAGACGCCTATATTTTTGACTCTATTATTGCATGCAACTTTTTTGGTATTGTAATATATTTCAAATCCTTCTCACCACTTAAAGTCCTGTGTTTTGTCTATCTGTGGACAAATTTTCAGCCAGATCGATTATGATGTATTTTGGGAATGGAGAGAAATGTAAAAAACGGTATTTTATCGTTTTCTACACTATAAAATTTGATCAAAAGCTTGTTTTGAATCAAAGTAACTTGTAATAATGCCATATAATGACATTTTTGAGTCCCTTCTATTAAAATATTATGTTTTCCATTGATACTTTACGATAGAAAATGCAAATTTATATAAATAAACACCAAATCATTGTAAAGTCGCATAAAATAACATTTTGAGAAAAAAAGAAGAAGAAGATTTTTTGACCTTAAATATCTTATTTTTACGTCCCGCAGAAGCTATATACCAATTTTCAGACAAATCGGAGGTCCAAAATTTTTTTTGCTCCAAAATTGAGTGATTTGAAATGGAATGACCTATATACAAATATGTGGTGGATTTGACAAATAGTCAAAATATCTCGATAAAAACTGACTTTTCGAAAAAGTACTAAGAGCCAAAAAGGTTTTAGAAATATTGTGTTTAAGTAATGGTACTACAATAATAATTTAATTGGAACGTACACAAAAGTTTGGGGGAGTTTAAAGGAACTAAACACCATAAAATTTTTATAGGGTGTAAATTTCACTATAGTTTTTTCTTAAGATGCTACTGTCATAAGAATGCCATATGTCCATTTTCAATAAAAAATCTTTAATAGTTTTCGATACATTGAAAAAAATCGATTTTCATTTTGTAAATTCAAAGGGTTGTAACTTTTTTTATATGCCCATTTGTACTAAGGTAAGTTAGGTTCAATCAAACTATTTCTGGCCCCAGAATATGTGATAAAATTTATGACCTGTATTTTCGTTACACCCTGTATATACTTAGGACAAAAATGTTACTAAATAGGGAAATTCAAACGGAAGAAATAAAAAGAAGAAGAAAGTTAGCATGGGCAGCATTCGACAAACTGAACTATATACTCAGAAATCAGCAAATCCAACTACATCTTAGATCTAAAGTTTTTGATGCATGCATTATTCCGATATTAATATATGGTCACAAACATGGACGATCACAAAAAAGAATATAAACATACTCACATACTCAGAGTCTCTCAAGACGCGATGGAAAGAGCAATGCTTGGCATATCACAGGAACAAACAGGACAGGAAAACAAACACATGGATAAACAGAAAACCAAAGTCATGTGGTACAAAAATCATTAAAATTGAAATGGGAATACGCTGGACGTGTAGCTAGGAGCGATCTAAACAAATGGCACAGAACAATTCAAACCTGGAGACCATACCAACACAAAAGACCCAGAGGCAGACCTCCTATCACTCCTATGAGATGGACAGATGATCTGAAACGAACTGCCGGGAAAAATTGGCTATAAGTAGCGTACAACCAAAAACAATGGAAGGAAGACTTTTGAAGATGCTTATGTTCAGATGCTAGACGAAGAAGGAAAAGAAGAAGAAGATCAATGACATATATTTATATACATAGTTTTTTATGTGTACACATATATTCATAATATTATATTCAGTAATTATGACAATCTGTAGGCCCTAAACAAGGACCAACATGAAGCATGTTAGACCGTTTTTGCACTTATTAATACACCAAAATCTACAGTAAACTACTGATCTACCTAACAAACTAAATAAACCTAACCATAAATATGTTAATAGTGTTATATTATCACATACCCAAATTCATATCCATCTGGTCTCACATCACTATTGGCTCTTATAATCACAGAACTGGGATTGTTATTTGCAGGTAAAGCAACACATAAAGCGATTAGCGCAATAAAAACAACAACTGTGAACTTCATGTTTGGAGAAGTTATTATCAACTGATACAAATTTGATGTGAATTTTTTCTATTTAAATATTAAGGTATTATAAGGGTCATGGTGGGTCAAACGTGATGAGTTAATATAATTTTCATAGATATTTACTCTCCTTTGCATTTTTATTGCCGAAATGTATGTCAGCAAGAGGAGATTAATGATATGGAAAATTATTCAGTCAGATTACCTTTGAACAAATTAAAATACCAAGGTAGATCCAAAAGTATCCGAACAAACCAATGAAATATAAAAATATCAATGTGGTCTGCAGCTTAAATTGGAACTACGTTTATTTCTGAAGTTAGATATTTCGCTGATTATTTATTTTTTTCACTTTATCATGAAAAATTGTTTTTCCGCAAATCGCCAGGAAATTTTGACATTCCTGTCAAAATTTCTTGAAGAAAAAGTCAGGACTTCCTTACTGTAAGGAAATGTCATTTCCTTACTGTAAGGAAATGATATTTCCGTACAGTTGTTAGTGTTCTACATAAATGATAGAAGGTCTAGGAAGTATGCCATTACAACATTCTCTGAGAAAGAACTCGTATTTTTACTCATGCGATAATCCATAAAACGTCTGTATGCATTTTCGTACTTTTCTTTTGATTTCTTTGGCAATAATTCTAATGAAGCAGTATTCACTGCCTCAACCAGCTCTGGAGGAGTCCCAGGAATGGAAATTTCATCATCACTTATCATTTTACTTTCGAGAACACCAGCAATTAAATTTATAAGCGTCAAGTTTGACAATTCAACCACAGTACGTTTCCATAGTAACCCAAGTAATTTTATTAGGAATTTCAAAGCACCATTTATTTGAGAATAAAATTATCGCGTTTTTTTTAAATCAATCAATATCTGTCGAATTTTAAACGATTTGCGGGAAAATAGTATGTTTACCTCGTAGGAAAAGCCACATTCCTGGACTCTGTGTTGCTCAGTCTCGGCTTGCGCCTCGACTTAGCAATCTTCACAGTCGTCCAGGAATGTTAAGCTTTTCCTACCCGGTAAACAATGTACTATTATTCTATAAAATTAACTAACACTTATCATCATCATCATCTTGGTGCTACAGCCCTTAGAGGGCCTCGACCTTCTCAAGCTTTCTACGCTATTCTGTTCTCTTCCTTGCTTTCATTTTCCAGTTGCCGACTCCGATCTTCTCGGCATCTTGTGTTACCCCGTCCATCCACCTCAGCTTTGGTCTACCCCGGGTCTTCTCATTCCCACGGGTTGCGCTGTTAGAATCTTTTTGAAATTAACTAACACTTAGATACATGTTATAGTCAAAGCCCGAATTTCAGGGAATCCTATGTTTGATTAGGCAATCCTCAGGTCTGACTGACGGTCTTAGTCAAAGCCAAAAATAAATTACAGTTTCGGCCTTTCACTAGTCAAACCTAGGAGAGAATATTTTGGTCAGGTAAAGGTCGAAATATAATTTTATAAAATCGGGGGTTGACTAGTCAAATTCCGATCAGCTATTCAAATGTCTTAATTTGTTACATCATTAAGTTTAATAAAACATCATTTTTTGATTTCAATGTTAATTATTTTGATATTGTCGTAATTAAAAAAAATAGTGTTTATTCTCTCATGTTGAGGCATTATGGTATTTAGAATTGCACAATAATACGTTATAGACCTTTTACACTTTTTTAAAGAGCTTTTCCTTTTGCATAGTAGCGTTGTATAAAGCCTTGTCCTCCAAATTTAGAATATTTTATACTAATTTCTCTTAGAGACAGCTTAACGTCTGGAACATCATCGAAATTAAGAAAATTCTCTTATTCGTTTTCTTGAAAAAGTGTGTTTATTGTTCCGTATTTCCTACCAACTCTATATAAATCGTCAATTCTTTTATCTTGTATGTTACCCAAAATATGTCGAGCATTTCCTTTGGCTCTATCAAAGCTTGGGATAGGAATTTTTACAGTTTTTCAGATTTAAATTGGAGGAAATCTTTTTTCACTTGATTGTTTCATAGCATTAGCCTGGGCATGAAAACCTTCAATCGCATTTCCTTTATTTATTTTAATCTTTTTTGTCTGTGCACAACGTTTATTATTCTAATTGGAAAATAAGCCACAATTGAGGACATTTCCGGACAAAGGGCACATAGCCAAAATGGTGGTTTTGAGAAATACCCAATTTAAAATTAAGTTTTATTTAACTTAATCACGTTTATGAAGTTGTTTGTGTGATAATATTTTACATAATTTATATAACCTTAGCTACAGTTTTTTAAACTCCTTTAGTAGTATGTAATATAATTATGAATACAGTTAAATGTCTAAATATGAGTGCTATGTGCCCTTCTTCCGGAAATAGACTTTTTTGGTGCAAATTATTCTAACTTTAATTTATTTTGTGTGATTTAAGGTTATTTTCTACAAACTGTACTGTGAGATCGTGGGCAGAACAAATAAATATATTAACATCTTTTAGAATTACACAGCTATTCCTTTATTGATCATAACAAAGTACTATAAATCAACATCGGGCTATATTAGAAAACTGTTTTTATACAATTTAGATAGAAAATAACATTATAAATGTTCCAATATGTATACTATACTAAGGTCTATTAAAAAACAATACATTGATTTGAAATCTGAAAGGAAAAGATATTAAAGTAGCCTCATTTACTGTTTCTCGTTAAGCATACATTCAAGCCATTCAGCACTATCTATGTCCAAATGTTTATACAAACTTCTCACATCCTTAATCTTTGCCTCACGGACTTCTGGAAAAGGAAGTGTCAAAGGTTGAACTTCTTCTAATTTTTCAATGCTCACTCTGTTCATATACTGGAAGGGAGTGAATGCTGGGTGGTAGTTTTTAGAAGTGAGGATTGTTCCATTTGGATTGAACTTTATCATCACATACTTCATGATGGTAAATTTTTCATGAATAGAAACTGGAATTTTTTTGAATAAAAGGAGCCAAGGCTGTCTCCCAGTCTTTTATAATGGATCGGTCCATTAACATCTCGAAGTTGGAAGGGTTCTGTCTTGATGTTACAATGGCTTCTAGCCAAGGTTTTGCAGTTCCAATCTTTTCTGTTTTCTTAATACTAGAGCGCACTATCCCAAAGTTCCTGTCGCACTGTGAAAATGAATGGCCTCTAACAGGATAAAGGTGTTGTACAATAAATATATTATACACGGCTCACTAAAATAATTAGTTACGCCCCTGTACTACTGATTACTTAAAATTCAAGTAGTATTTATGTAACCTTTCTGGAAACTCCAGGTTATTGTTGAGACTCGCATTTGAACCCCTCGCCGGGGCAGATCGTCAAAAGCTTCCTAACGAGAATCATCTCTAATCTATCGACGCTCCCGCTATTCGTAAAAAGGCCGCATTTTACCGGCTTTTTTTGCTATCGTTTTATACCGCTCAGATAATTCAATCTGCTCAGTATTATCGACGATGATTTATTTAGCGTATTAGTGAGTGCCTTACAAATGAACCAAATGGATTATGGAATTCAATCAGAGCTCTGATGTGACACGTCATCAAGGAATAAAACTGTAAGTACTCTACATGTATGTGAACATAACTTATTAGTCGTGATACTGTATGCATTTTGAACCATATACCTCTCGTAGCAAATATTCTTTGTGCCATTTATGCAGATAATACTTTAAATTACATATGAAAAATCGTTATCTACTCTTAACCAGCTTACCTATGGGAATATACTCTATAACCGTACAATAAGTATAGGTTACTATTGTTAAGGATACTTTACGTATTGCCTAAACATTTCTGTTCCATCGAGCCGTATCATATTAATTATTTATTAATTAAATCCTCAAGGTCCTTCGTATTTGCATATTTTGATAATCTCTATTCTGAGAATAACGGTTTTTCATTTATAGTGTCTTTCTGTTGCATTTGGAAATTTCCAAGCCACGCCGCCCCGGCACAAAAATAAAATATTCCTCTCTTTCTGCACTCAAATTCTCAGTATTTAACCCAGCACGTCTCTACAATAGCTGGTAGGTTGTTAAGCCCGGTCTACACGTGCAATTTCAGAAACTACTTGCTTTGTTCAAATAAAGGAGTCGTTTTGTTTGTATGAAAAAATATTTGCATATATTACATTATTTTATTTTCGTAAATATATTTTTCTGTTTATAGTATACAAAAAGTGTACTCATTTCTTGGCTGATAGTACGGGTGTTATAATTTTAACATTGTTTGTTCAACCTTTTGATTTAAATTAAATTTATAATTTTGAATCCGATTAAGCCTGGTTCACAGGTTACAAAAATTATTAAAAATAATTTTGTTTTCTTGCATAAATTGTAAGTTTTTGCTACATTTAGCTTCGCTTAAGCTCATTTTACACTTCTAGAAAACTATAGAAAATAAATAATTGTTTTTTCCTTCAATTTAATTAATTTAAATACTTGTTAAGGGTGTCTCACACTTGCTGAAAAATACCCATTTTGGAAAATTGCATATATTTTGAAATTTTATAGTTTTGCATTTCATATACTAATCTGCGCTCATACAGGGTGATACTATTAAGCCAATCTCACACTATTAAACGTGTAATATATAATATATTGTACATATTCTCTCATTTTCGCATCGATTTATAGGTTTAGACATTTGCAAATAATCTATCTAATCTCACATTCTCGCAACATGGCTGACCGATCAAAATATAACCGACAGAGGCTCACCGCAAAACTTGATATAACCAAGTTGGCTGATTCGGTTCCCACAACTCTTAATTCTCTAAACAAATATAAAATTCGTGAAATAATTTCACAACTCAAACATTCTTACGGACTTTTCCGCGATGCTCAAAATGTGCTGGAGACGATCTCCGAGGAACCTACCCCCTCTACTGATTCCTCTGTGGTTTTTGATAAATATTTGGATACAATTTCTCTATTGGAAGAAAGGTTAGAGGTCATTGAAAGTTCTAATGTGACTGCTACCCCCTCCCTCCAATTTGACCCTAATTCTTCTCTAACCTCACAGTCTATGGCTAGGCAACGAACAGTAAACCTCCCTCGTATTCAGTTAAAACCATTTAGTGGCTTAGTTACTGAATACAATTCATTCATTGAGACCTTTGATACAATAATAGGATCTGATACTACATTAAGTGATCTGGAAAAACTCATTTACCTCAAAAGTTTTCTAACTTCCGAGCCTTTGACGCTTCTCGAGCATATCCCACTCACAGGTGACAATTACAAAATAGCCCGGGATAACCTGACACAAAGGTACGCCAACTCTAAATCGCTTATCAAAACTCTCATCTCTCAAATTCTTGATGCGCCTCCTATTTCTGGAAACGCAAATCACTCACAATTAAGAAATTTTCATACGGTCATGTCAAATAATTTCAAGGCCCTATTGAACTTGAATAGGCCCCCTTCAGATCTCTTGCATTTACTTCTCATACATATCGCTACTCAGAAACTCGACGCACCTACCATTAGGGCTCTTGAGTTCCAATCCGGTGGTAGCCAAGCTACCCCTGATTTTGTCCATTTTCTAGGGGAAATCGAGACACGCGTTGTTCATCTTGAGAATATTCAATCTCAATCAAAACCAAAATCGACTACTACTTCCAGACACTCTTTACACCTAGCCTCAGACACTTCTACCAGTAACCTTTCGCCTCGCTTAGGTCCTAAGAAATGTTCCTATTGCAACGACTCTCACTCGATCTACTCTTGTCCTCAGTTCAAGCAGTTGAATTCTAAAGAACGTTTTAGTTTTGTCAAACAAAATAAATTTTGTATTAATTGTCTTGGGTCTCACATGCTCGATCAGTGTAAATCCAAATTCTCTTGCATAGTTTGTAAATTTCGTCATCACACGTTGCTCCATTTCGACAAAACGGGTCATAGTAACCCTTCCGCGGCTGTTGGCCAACACAACTCAAATAATCATAATAAAACCGCTATCTCAAATAACTCCCATATACAGGGTAATTCACAACAGGGGCCCTCACATGTTAGAGCTCCTGAAACGGAAGTTAATCTTCAAAATTCGACTCCACATTCAATGGCTCTATCTGCAGCCTCGCTTGATAATCATTTGGTGTTACTAAGCACACTCCAGGTCTATCTTGTCGCTCCTAGCGGCAAGAGGGTCTTCGCAAAGGCACTTTTAGACTCGGCCTCACAGGTTTCATTTATTAGTGCTGACCTCGTAAAGGAACTGTCACTCACCACTAGAGATGGAAAATTACGGGTCAACGGAATTAACTCCACCTCATCCTCGTCTCAATCTATTGTAGATACAACAATTTTCGCTGTCGCTAACGACGTTCCTTTTGACATCTCGTGCTCTGTACTCCCAAAGATAACAAATCCGCTTCCTCAAATTTCTATTTCGGCGAGCAAACTAAACATACCCTCAGAGATACCATTAGGTGATCCGATGTTCCATGTAACATCCCCAATTGGTATCCTGCTCGGTGCAGACCTGTATAACGATATCATTCAACCTGAAATAATTCGTTTGGGAAAAGGTCTTCCCGTTCTTCAACGCACTCTACTCGGGTACACGATATCAGGGTCAGTTCCAGACTTTGCTCTTAAGTCGAAAAATACTAAAAAGGCTTTGGAATTTTATTCAAACTCTCTCGTTACTTGTTGTTCTCATAACACTCCTTCCGCCGTAAATGAGCCGGTAGTGTCCAACGAGGAACTATCCGATCATTTACAAAAATTCTGGGAGCTGGAAGAAGCCGCTCCTCAGAACACCGATCTCATTAATGATCACCCCGCTGAAATTAATTTTGTAAAACATGTTAATGTTCTCCCCAATGGACGATATGAGTCCACACTCAATCTCAAACTCCCTATCGAAGATATAGACATGGGAAATTCGTTTCTCTCGGCAAAAAGACGTTTTCTCAGTCTCGAGAAACGTTTTCAACTCAACCCTGATTTATTGGAAAAATATCAGGACATTATATCGGAATATCTCAATAACGGACAAATAATTCAAGTGCCGTTAAAAATGCTAAATGACTCAGGTAAACCTAATTACTTTCTCCCTCACTTTCCCGTTTTCAAATCCAACTCTACTACTTCCACTCGTATAGTTTTCGATCCAAACAATAAATCGTCTACGGGAATCTCCCTCAGTGACGTCATAGACAAAGGTTATGTCGTCCAACATGAACTTTTTGACATTCTCGCTAAGTTTCGTCAGTTTAAATTCGCACTAGTAGGCGACATCAAGGCTATGTTCCTACAAATCGCCATTTGTCCCACTGAAACATTTCTGTTAAATTTTCTCTTTAGGGACAATATTCAGCAGCCTTTACGGTGCTATCAATTTCAAAGATTACCCTTCGGGCTCCCAAGTAGCCCATTTATCGCTCAAAGAGTTATCAAGCACATCGCTGACAACAACAAACATACCCACGAACTTGCTACTAGTGTTCTGCAAGAATCTATCTATATGGATGACCTGATCAGCGGTGCTGACAGTCTTCATGAATTAAGTTGTCTTTTCGAACAATTAACTTCTTTGCTAGAAACCCATGGTTTCCTCCTCCACAAGTGGAACTGCAGTTCTTCAGAATTTCTGTCTCAACACAATTTAAATCCCGTCTCTGAAGTCAGTCTTAACTTCACGGGATCTGATAAAGTCTTAGGCATATTCTGGGATTCAGAACGCGACCACTTTTCGTTTAAAACTCCTATCTTCAAATTGGCTAATGTTGTTACTAAACGTACTATTCTCTCCTACATTGCTACTTTGTATGACCCGCTAGGATGGTTATCCCCTGTCCTTGTGAACGCTAAGCTCTTGATACAGGAAATATGGTCCCAGAAATTGGACTGGGATCAACCCATTGACTCACCCATCATTATGAAAAATTGGCAAAACCTCTTATCGACATTCAAAACTATAGAAGAGGTCAAGGTACCTCGATGCTTACTTTTACAAAAGAAAGTTGTTGATGTTCAATTAATTATTTTCACCGACGCATCGGAAAAAATATACAGCACTTGTGTGTATCTCAAAGCGACATACTCAGACTTTTCTGTATCGTCGCGGCTTATCGCTTCTAAAAACAAAATTTCTCCGCTAAAAAATAAACTCACCATCCCCAAATTGGAACTTTGTGGAATAGTGTTGGGAGTCACTCTGGCTCATAGACTTTTTCACATCTTCAAGAAAAATTTGAGTATATCTTCATCTCATCTCTTTGCTGACTCTACAATTGCCTTGTCTTGGATACTTTCTAAAAAACACATTTGGAACATTTTTGTACAAAACAGAATTCAAAAGGTCAATTCCTTGTTGGAAACTTTTCCTTGTGATTTCCATTTCGTCAGAAGTCACGAAAACATCGCTGACCCCGCTTCCAGAGGGATAAATGTCTTTGATAATCCCCAGACCACCGAAGACTGGTTATGCGGACCTAGCTTTATTAGAGACAATCCCATCGATTTTTCTCTTCATCAAATTCCTCATTTTCAGGATGATCTTCCTGAATTAAGGAAGTTAGTTGTCTCAAACATAGCAACAAATCACGAACTCAACGACACCTTTGAAAATCTATTCGCTAAATCTTCTTCTTTTCGTAAAATTCAAAGAATTGTCGCTTATCTTTTTAGATTCATCAGTAATATTAAAAAGAAAATAAATAACTCTCCACGAGATACGGATATATTGACGCCACCCGAAATGGAGATCGCTGATCACGCGATCATCAGGTATATCCAAAGTATCTACTTTAAAAAAGAGATTCTTGAATTGAAAAATGCTAAACTCGTGACCAATAAAGCCATTCGTAAACTCAACCCCTTCCTACAACATAATGATGGGCTGATTCGTGTGGGAGGACGTCTCCGACACGCCCCCATATCGTATAATCAAAAACACCCCATTCTACTTCCTTCTAAATGTCGAGTTGTAGAACTAATCTTGACTCAAGCTCATCATAAGTTATTACATTCAGGCGCGCAAACAGTACTTTCGTATGTCAAAATGAAGTACTGGCCAATTGACGGATTAAGACAGATTAAACGCTTAATTCGTAAGTGTGTAAACTGTTTCCGATTCATGACACCCAATTCTGTTCAACAGATGGCAGATATGCATCCCGATCGTGTACTCCCCACTAGACCCTTCCAAGTCGTCTCAGTGGACTATGGGGGGTTCTTCTTAATTAAGTCCTCACATTTGAGGAAGGCACCGCTTTACAAAGCATACGTAGCCTATTTCATTTGCATGAGCACTAAATGTGTTCATATCGAACTCGTCACAGGATTAAGCGCAGAAGCCTATATTCTTACTCTGAAAAGGTTTATTGCCAGAAGATCCACGCCCAGTATTATTTGGAGCGACAATGCCACAAATTTCCATGGGGCAAAAAATGAAATGCGCGAATTCTATGATTTTTTCTTAAATCAAAATAATTCGGAACAGATTAAGGAATTCTGTACTCAAAACTCCATAACTTTCAAGATGGGTGTTCCCCGCAACCCCCATCAATTCGGCCTCCATGAGGTAGGAATAAAGAGTGTGAAGTATCACCTCTATCGAATTATAGGAAATTCCCACTTCACCTTTGAAGTGTTTAACACAGTATTATGCCAAATCGAGGCTATTCTAAATTCGAGACCCATCACTAGGATGTCGTCTGACGCCAATGACTTCGCTTTCCTATCTCCAGCTCACTTCTTAGTTCAAAGAAGTTTAACCGCGCCCCCTGAACCAAGTGTTTCAGAGATACCTGAAAATAGGTTGAATCTTTTTCAGCGTATTAGTAAAATTCAACAGCAATTTTGGAAATTGTGGAAAAAAGACTATCTTTGCCTCCTGCAGCAAAGAAATAAATGGACCGACCCTACTGACCCTGTCAAGATCGGGGATTTGGTTCTGTTGAAGGAGGATGGTACTCCTCCACTCTTATGGCCAACTGCCAGGGTAATAGATGTATTGCCTGGTAAGGATGGTCTAGTTCGTACTGTCAAGATTCACACTACTCACGGTGATTTTCTTCGTGGTATTACGAAAATCGCTGTGATTCCCCTGGAAGATTAAAATCTATCCCTAGGGGGAAAACTTATCGTTTTCCTCCATTTTATCGTTGTTACCCCTTGTGTATATAAACTCTAATTTCTTCAAACATTTCTTATCGTTGTGCACATCTTTGCCAATCCCCTCTCTTCGAGGTGATATAGGCCATCTCTCTCGCCTGTCGCCCCCGGCAATATGTACAATAAATATATTATACACGGCTCACTAAAATAATTAGTTACGCCCCTGTACTACTGATTACTTAAAATTCAAGTAGTATTTATGTAACCTTTCTGGAAACTCCAGGTTATTGTTGAGACTCGCATTTGAACCCCTCGCCGGGGCAGATCGTCAAAAGCTTCCTAACGAGAATCATCTCTAATCTATCGACGCTCCCGCTATTCGTAAAAAGGCCGCATTTTACCGGCTTTTTTTGCTATCGTTTTATACCGCTCAGATAATTCAATCTGCTCAGTATTATCGACGATGATTTATTTAGCGTATTAGTGAGTGCCTTACAAATGAACCAAATGGATTATGGAATTCAATCAGAGCTCTGATGTGACACGTCATCAAGGAATAAAACTGTAAGTACTCTACATGTATGTGAACATAACTTATTAGTCGTGATACTGTATGCATTTTGAACCATATACCTCTCGTAGCAAATATTCTTTGTGCCATTTATGCAGATAATACTTTAAATTACATATGAAAAATCGTTATCTACTCTTAACCAGCTTACCTATGGGAATATACTCTATAACCGTACAATAAGTATAGGTTACTATTGTTAAGGATACTTTACGTATTGCCTAAACAGGTGTGTTATTGTAACCTTACGAATTTTTGAAAGCCAAGAACAAAACTTAAGTAAAGTTGCATTCCTCTTTTGGCCACCTGTTGCGTCTGATAATAGAACTATATTTTTTACATCAGGATACTTAACAAAAATTTTGTTTAAACAGTGGAACAAAAATGACACAACAGAATTGGCATTCTTGTTTACCTGTGTTTCCATAAAACAATAGAAATAGGATGAATCATCTTTGTGATTGTGAATATAAAAGCATATAGCCACAACATTCTTTTGTAAAACTGGCTGTTTACGTTGAGTTTGGGGATAGGATAGTTTTGATCGTAGTCAATTCTAAGACTACCAGAGTAGGATCTGTTTTTGACTGTTCAATGTAATGTTTCTTCCAGTACTGCCGCCTCTTTATTTTTCTTTTGTGTAGTTCGAACTGGACTCTACACTCGTCTAAGGGGTTTCGCTTCAGTCTCTCCACACTTTCAGAACAGAAATCACAAACATCTGTCTTAGGGGCCCTAAACCCATAGTTGAAATGAGATTTAAAAGTTCTAAAATAATGCACATAGGACATTTGACTTGAGAAATAGTTTCCGCTCGGTCTTGTCTTGATAATATTCTTGAAAACTTCTATAAAGGTCTTTCACGCCCTATTCTGGGTTTTCAAAATACAAAATGGATGTTTTCTCTGCACAATAATGGCTTTTGTCATGTGGAGTAGATGATAAATGAGATCCCATAAAGATAAATGAGATCACCTCAGCACACTTTGAAAGTTTACAACGAGAGATTTATTGCTTGAGAAAAAGTTTACTTTTTATTATGAATGGAATATTGAATAAAAAAGAAATAAGAAAAGAATTAGATTAAACACGAAATGGTATATTCACACCTTCGTCTATTTCGTAATTCCGTGCCACTTGTTTCGCCATTTATAGCTTTCCAGACGGACTTTGCTTGAGAGACGAAAGAGAGTATATCCTTTCCGTACAACGATGGTTACAGTTATATTAAGTGATGACATGAATGGATTACAATGCGAGTTTTAAATGCCATTGACACAGTGGGAAAAGTGGCCTAAACATAAACTGTTCAAAAACGAAATACATGGTGCTTAGCCGTTCGGCACATCAAGATTCACGGTTAGATGTTGATGGTCATATAATTCAAAGAGTATCCAGTTTTAAATATATTGGTTTTCATATTACTGAACAACTAGATCCAGATAAAGAGATAAGATGTAGGATTGGGATAATCCGCACATTTTTAAAAATTAGGTCATTCTTCTGTAATGATAACTTGCAACTTCAACTTCGAAAGCGCATGCTACATTTGGTCAGTTCTCGTATACGTTGTCGAAGCATGGAAAATAAAAATATACACCATTAATCGTTTGGAGGCCTTTGAAATGTGGCTGCACAGACGTAGGTACACTAAAAATACCATGGACCACTATGCTGATAAATGTGGCTGTCCTTAAGAGACTGAATCCTAAAATGTCCTTAAGCTGTCCTTAAATGAAGAAAACTGGCTTATTTTGGACACGCAGTAGGGGGAGACCGATATAATATTCTTCAACTTATCATGATGGGTAAATTCAAATGGGAGAGTGATATTTAACCCTAAAGCCACATGGCTGCTGTATCAAAATATTATTCGTTCAGGGATGTACTTAAAATATCTTCAAATGATGCATTTACAAAATAAAATCAATTTGATTAATATTTACCTTGAAAAATGATTTTATTAACGTTTCGACTTTCAGTTCGGACGACGTTGTCAAAATACAAAATATTAATAAATTAAACAAACATGTTGCTGCTTACTAAAACAATTCTTCTAATAATGTGATTTAATCTGACTCATTCATATCGGCAATTCAGACACATATTATACATTTTAAAGTAGAAGACTTTAAAATGATATTGCAAATATTTATGAGTTGCGTTCCTGGGACGACTTTATTGAAAGATAGTTCATTCTATTACATGAAATCATTTTAACTCAAGAATATCCGCCAAAAAAAAATGATAGCATGTGATGTCTTTAAAAAGACAACCAAATGCAATGGTGATAGTAAAATTCTCATGTTCGTGATTCCATAGTAAATCACGCGGAAAACTAGGAACAAAACCTCATGATACTATCCCGACATGATATGTAGTTGGTCTTACATTCAGTTTACTCTCCAAACTAGCACCGAATTCCGATTTGATAATATTATGTAGGTAAGTTATTTTAACCTTTAACTACCCGCGCATCAAGTTATACCATAACTACACGCGTGGCGTACTTTGTACGCCACAAGAAAATACATTTAATAACAGCGGATTTGTTTAATTTTTTTTTGAAAAAATACACTTGGCTGTTTGTTATAAACCTTATTCGGCATCAGTGAATACTTGGAGTTCCTTTTCAGTAAGCCAATTGGGATTTATAACTGGAATCATGGAATAACTGGATTCCATGATAAATAAAATTACTAATAAAAATTTTTTTTAAATGTGATTGTTTACAGGAGAAAAAGTATTGTTTACAAAGGAAAATATATTTTTTGCCATAATGACCAAAAAACAATTAAAATATGTACTTATATTACGACTTATATTAATATAATCCTGGGGTATATTGTCCACCACCAGAAACAACAAATAATAAAATGTAAATTACGATCTTTCCAGAACGCCCATTATAACGAAACTAAAACCAACTTGTAAAGCACATTCCAGTGATAGGTTAGAAAACTAAGCAAGGTCAAAAATTAAATTTTTAAATATATTTCCAGTAGAATTCTTATATCTGGCGTACAAAGTACGCCAGCGCGTGTAGTTAAAGGTTAAATTATAAATAATAATATTAATAATACATAGATATATTCTGTACCTCAGAGTCAGACGAACGTAAGTCCAAAAATTATGATTTTCGGGTTTTTGATGTTTTGTGTGTAAAATTTAATTCTCTATCGAGTCATAATAACGTAACTTCTTTAAAAATTATACTTTCCAAATTAGCCAAAGTTATAAGAGCGAAAGTCCTTACCCATATCAGAGAAAGGCAAACGTAACTCCACTTACTACATTATGGCTGTGAGGTTTTGCTTGAAACCTGTAAGACGTTAGTCCAGGCTGGATCTACGCCACTGTGGCTCTACCGTTAATAATAATGTATCTGACCCAAGTCCACCATTTTGCCGCTGGCCGCTGTTTTTTTTATAGGACCAGTTGGTGCTGACCTTCCCATTGCAGCACCGGTACCTCCCACTGACTTTCAAAATGATTGTGAAGATGGAGAGTTGTCTAGTTCTGAAATTGAGATGTTTGCAGATAATGACATAGATGATCCTTCTTACTCTCCTTGAGCAGTTTCAGAAAAGGAATCTACATCAAGCAGTGATTCTACTGCAGCCGTGGTAAGTAGGCCTAGGCTTTTGAACAGCCCTGTGGTGAATGCAGCACAACTGGTCCCTTATAGTGACTCCGATACAGAAGGCAATACAAACGTAGGGAGTCAAGAAAAAGGCAAAAAGGGAGTAAGACATGAAAAAAAATGGAAAAAAATATAAGGAAGAAGAATAGATTTGCTGGGAAGAAATATGTTAACAGAAAAAATATGGTTGTTAAAAAAATATCAATAAAAACCCCCTTGTTATGATAAGTGTCACCTAAAATGTAACCAGAGATTTACAGAAGAAGAGAGATTAAAAATACACTCTGAATATTGAGATGCTGAAAGAAACTGGGACTTAAAACGGCAGTTTGTATTGTCTTGTATAAGAACTAAGCCAGTTAATAGGTAACGTCAGAGAGACGGGACAAGAAAGAACAAATCTGAAAGTCATTCGTTTTTTTTAAATTAGATAAAAAAGAGGAAGTAATTTGCAAAATGTTCTTCTTAAATACACTTTCAATTTCAGAAACTTTCATGAGAGTAGCCATAAAAAAGGCCAGTGCATCTGGATTGGTAACTACAGACCTTAGGGGAAAACATATGCCAGGTAATAAAATACCTATAGATAGAAAACCACGAATCAAAAATCATATTTCAAAGTTACCTGTATATGAAAGCCACTACAGCAGGGAAAGGTATCAACGAAAATATTTGGGAGATCACTTGAACATTTCTACAATGTACGCATTGTACGAGGAAGAGTGTAAAAAAGAACAAGTTAAACGAGAAAAAAAGTGGATTTATTCTAAAATTTTTATTGAAGATTTCAACTTGCCTTTTTATTCATCAGACAACGATATATGTGATGTTTGTGATAGACTAGATTGTGAAATGAAAAATGAAAAAAAAAATGGTGAACTACTCAATGAACTGAAATTAAAAAAAAAATAAATACCTCGAAGATGCCTCATTAAGATATGAGTTAAAGAAAAAAAGACAAACTTAAAAGAAGTGCTAACATAGGATCAAGAGTGATTATGTCAGATCTCCAAAAGTGCTTTCCAACACCAGACTTAAAAAACACCAAAAATTTTTACTGAAGAAAACTCTGGACGTTAAATAGTACTATTTATGATGCAACAACTGATAAAACTTAGTGCATGATCTGGAATGAAGTTACAGCAGGTCGAGAAGGAAATGAAATAGCGTATTGCTTATTTACATGGACAAGTGAATAAATTACTAATAATCAGCCTACTGATGTACTGACTATTTGGACAGATAATTGCAGTGTACAAAACAGAAATATGACTATGGTTTTTTTGTATTTGTGGCTCTTGGAAAAAGTTCCTGTAAAGACAGTCAAACACAAGTTCTTATTGGCCGGACACACCCACATGGAGGTTGATGGAAAACACATCATAATAGAGAGAGCTAAAAAACAAATAAAAACTAACGCCATTTTCAGTACAAATGATTGGGCAAACTTTATTGCTACATGCTCAAAATAATACATTTGTTGTCAGACAGATGTGCATTAAAGACTTCTTTGATTTTCTCTTCTTGAGGAGCAAAGACGCTTCATTTATATCAATGAAGAAGAACACAAACAACGAATCATTTCTAATATCCAATGCAGTGTGGTTACAGCTTCGAAAAGGAGATAGTAAGCTATACTAAATAACCAGTTTTGAAGAAGATTGATTCAAAAATGTTTAACTGAAAAGAAATCGGAGGCAAGAAAGTATTAATATGCCATTGGCAATTCCACAAAAACGGGCACACAAAAAGAAAATACGCAATGAAAAGTACAACGACCTCATGAACCTGATGCAATGGATCCCTGAAGAATACAAATCTTTCTTTGAAAATCTTCCACATGGTGAACACGAAGGCAACTTCCCTGAGGATGACTCGACTGGTCTTGAATAATTTTTTTTCTCCTCACCTCTTTGACAATAATGTTAAAAAATAAATTGATAAACGTTGACTAAATGCTAGTTTTTCATCTATGTTTGTTTATAATAATAACATGTTTTTAATAGTAGCACATGAAGTTTATTTCTAAACACTTTTCCCTAGATAAGTAAGTCCTATGAGGGATTTTTGTAGAGCCAAAATAACGCAAGTCCAGGAGTAACTCCTAGAGTGGGGTTTTGTGTAGCCACAATAACATAAGTCCACTTTTTACAAAATGGAATATAATTTAGTAAAAATAATCAAACAATAAATAAAGGATATTTATTTGTTAATAATACCAACAATAGTTTGAAGGTGAATTGAAGTGACAGCTTTGTAATTATTAAACAATTAGGTACCTTTTTAGTTTTTGCTCTCTCCTGAAAAGTTGGCTAAACGTAACTTACGTTTGTCTGGTTCTGAGGTACAGTTATATAAATAATACTAAATTATAAATTATGTACTATCCTCGATATGTTATTGCCTTACTAGTGGCCTTTTCTTTCTAATCACTTTTTCGTTTAGTATAATTAGAGCCGCTTCTTTGATTTTTCTATTTTTAGTATAACAATACTTATCCCCAGTTTTGATAGAGCTAAACGAGATGCTCGAAATATTTTGGGTATCATACAAGAAAAAACAATTGTCGGTTTATACATAGAGTTCGTACGGAACACGGAAAAATAAACACACTTTTTTCAAGAAATTAAAATAAGAGAATGCAAAGAGATTTTTTTTTAATTTCGAAGATGTTCCAGATGTTAAACTGTCTCTAAGAGAAATTAGTACAAACTAAATTTGGAGGACAAGGCTTTATAAAATGCTACTGCAATAATGCTCACAACATGTGAGAATAAACACTACTTTTTTATTTTAGTTACGACAATATAAAAATAATAAAAATTAAAATTAAAAAATGACGTTTTATTATACCTAATCCTAATAAATTACGACATTTTAATAGCTGATCGGGGTTTGACTAGTCAAACCCCGATTTCATAAAATTAAATTTCGACCTTTGCCTGACCAATTTAGTCTTTCGTAGGTTTGACTAGTGAAAGGCCGAAACTGTAATTTATTTCGGGCTTTGACTAAGACCGTCAGTCAGACCTGAGGATTGCCTAGTCAAACCTAGGAGTGCCTGAAATTCGGGCTTTCACTATAACATATACATAATATTCAGAATGCTGTGCTTTATTTCATGAGGCAAATTTTATCGGACGTACACATGTTGCTCTAGAATCTTATAGGGCAGCACTGATTTCGGCCTTCCTCTTTTAACATGTGTCATTATGGCCAACGAGTTTTTATCGAATCAGATATTAGTTATTTATAGTTTATCAAAATGTTAAATTGTTGCAAAATTATTAATTACGGTTGTTACTTACAGTTACATTGTCGTATGCCTTTTTCAGATCAATATATACGAAACCAATTTCTTGGTTAACCGCTGTTTTCTTTTCCATGACTTGTGTAATTGCTAAAACTAACTAAAACGAACAAACCTTAAAAAAATTTAACTTTTATGCAATAACTTCCATCCACTAGTTCGAATATTTTTGGACTTCACTCGTATAACTATATGCGCCTATTCAAATGATTGGAATTAAATTATTAACTATTGGAAAATTATCTTATTTTAAAAACATATACAAAGGACCTAGACATAGAATTCAGATTAAAATAAAATTTAGTTAAGGACACGTTGGAATTACGCAATTGATTAAAAAAATAACATATAATATGTATTTATTTAATTGTAGTTCATTGCCACTATTTGTTTATCATGTCATTAGTAATTTCAACAACTATTAAATGGGTTCATTAATAATTAAGCCAGGGGAGATTTTATTATATACAGGGTGATTGATTAGTGGGGTAAAACTCAATAGATCCGCTATAGTAATAGATAGCAATAAAAGTTAATAAAAAAAATTTTAGCCAACTTTGAGCTTCACATTACAAAATTAGTTAGAATGTTACAGGATGTTCGATAACATAGTGGCAGACCAAACTTATGTTTTTTTGAAGTTATACTTCTTTACGGGCGTAATGACGGTGAAATTTTATATGGGAAAACCTAGCGACCGGGCGCATGCGCATTATAACTTTGTTCTGATTGGATGTTCAAATGACATGACAAAAATTATCCAATATGGCAGCTGTGGCACAGCTGTGGGACTGCGTTTGGTTATAATGTATGCTTGTTGCGTTTTAAAATTTGTAGGAAGAGAAACAACAAACAAAAAGTTAGTTAATGGTTATACTGCCTTTTTAAATAGTTTTCATATTATATTTTTGGACTTATTTACATAGAAGAGATGATTGTTTCATGCCAATGTGAAAGCTCATCAAACTGTGCCTAGTATGAGTGCCGCAGATCTCGCTTATTCAAAGCTAAAGAATCTTTCACTGGTAAGTGTTTTATAAATAGTTGATCAAATTTTGTTATGATATTTGAACATAGCCACTTTGCACGACGCAAGTGATTGCGAAATTTATTAGTCGTTATACGGGCTCCGATACCTACCTTGAACCTACCAAAATACATAAGTAGTATGTAATACTTTTATTTACATAATTTATATTTATATTTACATAATATATTGTCTTCTTACTCTATGTTTTGTTGTATTTTTTCAATTCTAAATCATTTCAATTCAAAATCAAAATAATTTAATTTACATAAGTTAAAAATGTCAAAAGGTTAATCTGTTTAGTTAGACGATCTTCGCACATAATGACAAGCTGTCTCTGTGGCGCAGTTTTAATGCGAGAGAATCCCAATACAACGCAAATACCAGCCGCGTGGTAAGTTGGTTCGAATCCCAATAGAAACTTTTATTTTTTTATTTTTTTTTATACATTTTATGATTGTAAGTATATTTATTATATAATTTTATTTTCAGAACATACGTATTTAGTTAAAAATTTTTCCGACAATTAATGTTCAGAAATCATTTGTGGCATTTTTAGTGTGTTTGTGTGTGTTTTATTTTTTTAATATTTTAATTTTTGGCACTGTTTTAATAAAAATGTTTGAGAAGTAGTAAGTATAAATTAATTTAATATTTAAATAAAATATAAATAAAAAGTATATTAATTTCGTTTATAATCATATTATAATCATATAATAGAAGTATAACTTCTTACGTGCGTACAAAGTACACACACATTCTTTTTTTTTTTAATGGAACACCTTATAATTTTTTTATATTCGAAATGCTGTTAACTATTCCATCACAAAAATGTAAAGTTTTGTTATGTTATACACATACAGGGTAATTACCAATTTTGTATGAAAATCGTAACAAGTTCAACTCCCTGTATAAATAAAAACAAGCACAAAAGCAATGGTTTATTAATGCCATATTTTTTTATTTATTGTCAAAATTTTCAAGAATTATTGACATTGCTAATTTTCTTTATATCAAATATAGGGTGAGTCAAAACGCAAGTACAATATTTTCTCAGTAATGTTAAATATGGAACACCCTGTATTTTATATCATTATTGAAAAGTAAAATTACCGTACTTTAATTTTTATATATCATTCTCTTTGTCCAAATTTATTATTTTTCGAGATATTTTCATTTTTCAGAGCAAATTATTTTAGTTGTCTAAATTTATCTAAATTTAGACACCTAAAATAATTAGGTGTCCAAATTAGAAGCTATTTTTAATAAAATGTTTTTAATATTTAATTACATAAGGTGTTCACAATTACCTCCTAAAATATTTTTGCTCGGCTAAAAACCATCATTGAATGAGCTACTTACTCTAAGAAGCATTTGTAAATTAACACATCGAAATACACTTTCTATTCTATTTTTCCTCTCATCCCTTGTTGGAGGTATTTTATAAACTTCATTATTAACGTAACCCCAAAAAAAATTAATCCAGTTTATTAAATTCCGGTGATGTGAGTGGACAGTTACTGGTCCATTGAAAAATTAAAATATCTCGAAAACTAATAAATTTAGACATTGGGAATGTTATCTAAAAATTAAAGTGCGGTAATGATATTTTTCAATAGCGATATAAAATACAGGGTGTTCCATTTAAAATTATTTGATATAAACCTCGTATGACCACCCCGTATTTGATATAAAGAAAATTAACAATATCAATCATTCTTGAAAATTTTGACAATACGCAAAAAAAATATGGAATTAATAAACGATTGCTGTTTTGCTTATTTATATTTATACAGGGTGTTAAGCTTGTTAGGATTTTCATATAAAATTAGTTATAACTTTGTAAATACCCTGTATAACATAACAAACCTTTATATTTTTGTGATGGAGAAGTTAACGTATTTTCGAATTATTTAAAATAAAATAAAGGGTATACCATTTAAAAAATATAAGTTTGGTCTGCCACTACGTTATCGAACACCCTACCCTGTAGTATTCTAACTAATTTTGTAAGGTGAAGCTCAAATGTGGCAAAAATTTTTGAAGTTATACTTATTTAGGCGCGATAGGGAGTGAATTTTTATTATTCTGCGCTCATGCGCACAGAGACAGTATGTTGTTCGTTGCTAAATTTTTTAAGTTATATGTTATATGTATCAGTCCAAAAAAGGTGTGGAAAAAATATATTAGTGTTTTTAGCAAATATATTTATTATAATTTTTGTGCCTTTTATTTGCCTTTCTTGAGAGTAAGATAATACGTATTATTAAAACATTTTTACTTAATACTTCACTTCCTCAATTTGCTACCGTGGTTTGTCATAATGTCAGTGAAGCCGCCAAAACAATGCCTTCGTAGCCTCGTTGGTACAGCATTCGACTACGAATCGAGAGGTCCCGGGATAAAATGCGGACAATTGCTGTCTTTTTTTTTTAATTTTTGGATTTTTAGAAAGTGGTAAGTAACTATTAAACTCAGTTGAATATTTAATAAAATAACAATAAACTGTTAAAAATGTTTTATTTCGCTGAAATCATATAATAGAAGTATAACTCCTTACGTGCCTACAAGGTACACACACATTCTTTTTTTGTTAATTACTTTAATTCCTATCTACTACTATAGCGGATCTATTGAGCTTTAGCCCATTAATCAATCACCCTGTATAATGCAAAAGACACATAATGCATTTTTTTTAAAGGAATTGTTCTATTGGAAATTTTATTAGTATCTTAAGTACTGGGTACAATAATAGTTTTCTTTTAAATACCTCTTATGTATTTTGAGTATTCTTATGAGTACCTATTTGCAACAGTTTTTATTTTATGTATATACTATACTATACTATATTACACCTATATTCTTCATCTTTTCATTTAAATATTGGGGTCTTTTTGTTTTATTTTTATATACGGAGCTTGAGTTTTTACCAACCATATATGCATATTATACCGGGTGTCCACTTATATTTTCCCCCATTTTAACTGCCCATAACTTCTAAATGGCTCAAGATAAAAATATTCGGTTTTCACTGAAATGTTTTATTTTAGTAAAAGTTTTTTCTGAATGGATTGAATTTTTTATATCGCTTTCAAATACGAAACAAATATGGCGGATTTTTGAAAAAAACGTTGTTGACTTTTTTTTAATGGAACACCCATTATATTCTTTTGTAAATTGAAAGAAAGGTCATTCACCTATCTAGCAATATAAAGTTTTTCAAAATCGGTTGTCAAATCACTGAGTAATTAATTTTTAAATTGAGAGGTGCAACGTGGATATCACATACCTAAATAACATAATTAACCAAGTTATGTGATTTCCACATTGCATCTCTCATTTTAAAAATTAATTGCTCAGTCATTTGACAACCGATTTTAAAAATTTTTATATCGCTGGATATATAAATGACAGTTTTTTCAAGTTTTTAGGTAAGTGACCATTTTTTATACCGCTTTTAAATAAAAAAATGGCGGATTTTTGAAAAAAAAGACGTTGTTGACTTTTTTTATTAAAACACCCAGTATATTTTTTGGCATCTTGAAAAAACGGTCATTTACCTATCCAGCGATATAAAAATTTTTAAAATGGGTTGCCAAATGACTAAACAATTAATTTTTAAAATGAGAGATGCAATGTGGAAATCACATAACATAATATCATTTTGCTCAGTTATGTTATTTAGGTATGTGATATCCACGTTGCACCCCTCATTTTAAAAATTAACTACTCAGTGATTTGACAACCGATTTTGAAAAACTTTATATTGCTGGATAGGTGAATGACCTTTCTTTCAATTTACAAAAAATATAGTGGGTGTTCCATTAAAAAAAAGTCAACAACGTTTTTTTAAAAAATCCGCCATTTTTTTCGTATTTGAAAGCGATATAAAAAATTCAATCCATTCAGACAAAACTTTTACTAAAATAAAACATGTCAGCGAAAACCGCATATTTCTATCTTGAGCCGTTTAGAAGTTATAGGCAGTTAAAATGGGGGAAAATATAAGTGGACACCCGGTATTAAGCATTTTTCATTATTTGGTGTTTTTCCAGGAAATACACATTTGTTAAATATATGATGTTCTATTCTTCTATTAAGGACGAAGAGACGTGTTTCAGCAGTTCTGCAAGTATGTCCCCAGGACCCGTTGCTCTATTATTTTCCATACTTTTTTTTATTTAGTGCCATACAAATTAGTCATTCAGCCAGTTACAAAAACAATAATAATACAATAAACAATACAATACAATATTTTTCATACTTTATACCGAATTTTTATCTGGTTTTTAGGTAAATCTGTTTTCCCAATAACCTCTCTATATCTTAAATTTTTTCCAAACATTCGTTTTCTCTTCTCTTTATTTGTTTCATAAGTCTGCCTTATTTTGGTAAGCTTAGTGTGACCAACTCCAATTCAGTCGAATCCGGGACAATGCTGAAAAAATACCTAAAATCCGGGACTTTTCAATGAAAATCGGGCCATTGTTTTTTTCAGAAGACGATAATTATAATACTTCTTCTTCTCGTTGTCCTTATGCCCAATAAGAGCGTCATATTTTGCTAGCACCAGTATCACCTCTCTATCTTTTACTCATTTCTTCCACGCCTTCCGGCCTCCTACTGTTTCTTTCATCTGTTGCACTGTTTTCCCTCTCTTGGTCCCGATTTCCTCGATTTGTTCCATCCCACCCCTTTCTAGGTCTGCACCTTCATTTATTCCCCCGTCTTTTCGCATCTGTCGCCTTCTTTACTAGTCTGTTCTCGTTCATTCTAGTTATATGTCCAAATCAATTCAGTTTTCTTTTTTCATTTTTTTTTCTCTATTGGTTCCTTCCTTAGCACGTTTTTTATGTTTTCGTTCCTTTCCCTGTCCAGCTTCATCTTTCCAGCTATTTTTCTCAGCTGCTTCATTTCTGCTGCATTTATGGCACTTTCATGTCTTTTATTTGTAACCCATGTCTCGCTTGCATATAGAAGAGTAGGTACTGTGATTGTATTATAATACCTACATGTATTTTGGTTTCCTGGCTGATTTCCCTTTTTCCCAGTATCGTATTATTAATCTCATAATATATTCTCGTAACTTTCTTTGTCCTATTTGCAATGTCTAAGTGTAGCTTTCCGTCGTTCGAGAAAAATTAAAATTAAATTAAAATGCAGAAACGAAAAAAAGTCCACCGTTTTAGTTTTCGTAGAACTATAATAATACCACGATATAAAATGCATGCGGTTTTGGATGTAGTGTTAGTCTAGAAATTGTCGACTTTTTTCGTCCCACCAATTCAATTTGCTGTGAATTATTTGAAGAATAACGTATTCAAAATTTCAAAATAGAATTTTATCAAAACGTTGAAAATTCGGATGGCCCGGAAGACTTGTCCGGGACGCCGGGACACGACTTTTTATTTCGGGCCATGTCCCGGATTTTTCGGACTAGTTGGTCACACTAGGTAAGCTATTCTCTTTAAAATATTATTGATCGCTCCTAAATTCAACTTCTTTCTTTTTAAATCGAACAGATAAGTGGGAAATAAGCCACAATTTTACTTAAAAATGATTTTATTAACGTTTCGACGCCCAAATCGGGTGTCGTTGTCAAAATACAAAATAATACTAAATAAACAAAAATGTTGTTGCTAAGCAAAAAAATTCTTCCAATAATTTATTTAATCTGACTCATTTATATCGGCAATTCAGACACGTATTATACATTTTAAAGTAGACGACTTTAAAATGATATTGCCAATATAATAATAATAATAATAATAAGACGTTTATTGTTCAAAAAAAAAAATATATAAATTTACAAAAAAAAACATAGATTTGAAATGTGGTAGGAACAATGCGTTTTGATATCAGCATCTGTACTTTACCAGAAAATACAGGGCTGTTGAACGCCAACTAAGGTAAGTGCACCAAATATTGCCATGCTCCTAATATTGCCACTCCCCATAAATTTATTAATTTGTCCCTTGAGTCACAGATGGCAATGTAAGCTCAAATATCGAATTAAAACAACCACTCTAAAAACGTTATAGGTGGAACCAGTCACTATTGTTGTTCACGGCAAAGCAGTTTGTATTTCGTACGATTTGTTTATAAAAACGTGGGAAAACTGTAGTGATTGTTATAAGCTTGCTAATATCGATTATAGAAGGGTGAGAACGTTATCATGTAGGCGAATTCAAGTACTTTATTAATCCATATCGTGTTTAATCAATATTATACAGAATAAAACATAAATCGCCATTTTTGTTCCACAGTAGTAATGATCCTAATATTGCCACATGAGATAGTTCCTAATATTGCCATGGCAATATTTGGAACCTAACATGAAAATTTACTTATTATTAATAAAAACTTTCTTTTCAGCAGAATGCCGAATAGAAAGAGAGCCATGTGGTCTGAGGCGAATCTCGTTGCAGCGTTAGAAGCAATAAGAGCTGGAAGCAGTATAAGCCAAGCTTCATTACGATATGAAATACCTCGAACAACACTTGGACTACATTATCGCAACCAAAATTCGGTTAAACGACTTGGAAGGAAAATTGTTTTAAATTTTGAACAAGAAAGAGATCTAGTTCGCAGAATTCATAAACTAGCTGAGGTGGGCATGCCAATAACCAGTAAAATAGTAAGAAGAAGTGTATTTTCGTATGCGATGATAACGAACATTCCTAATCCCTTTTCTGATACATCTAAATTAGCAGGAAGGAAATGGCTGAAATTATTATTTGCAATGCAAGACATCCCGATGTGGCTAGAAGGAAGGCTCAGCAAATGAATCCAGCAAGAGCACAGAAAATGAATCTATTTATTGTGAAGGATTATTTTAAGAAATTGGAGGAAGTATTCAATAAATTGGAATTGTTTGATAAACCTAGAAACGTTTACAATATAGACGAGAAAGGTTGCCGTCTAACGATCCATAAACAGCAAACCGTATTGGCCAAGAAAGGTGCTAAACGTATCCACTTGACAGCGCCTGAACACGGTGAAAATGTTAGTATTGTAGGTTGTGGAAATGTCCTGGGGCAAGCCATCCCACCGTTTATTCTTTTCAAAGGGAAAAGATTGAAGCCTGAATGGAATGATCATCTACCACCAGGATCAACTGTAATGATGACACAGAAAGGGAGCATGACAAATGAGGCGTTTATTTCATGGTTAGCACATTTTGCAAAGTATAAGGATACAGGACCCACACTCCTGATATTCGATGGTGCAAAATCGCATCTGGACATAAGTATTGTTGAAGCTGCAGAAAATTATGGTGTTACTTTATTTTGTCTTCCAAGTAACACCACGCATGAACTGCAGCCTATGGATAAAGGAGTCTTCAAAAGTTATGAGGCTTTTTGGGATCAGGAGGTTTTAAATTTTTTGATAACTCAACCTGGGAAAAATTTAACCAAAATGCGATTTGGTGAAATATTTAGTAAAGTTTGGTTAAAAGCGATGACACCAGCTAACATCATCTCTGGGTTCAAATCAACTGGAATATTTCCTTTTAACCCAGACATCATACCTGAATCAGCATTTGCACCCAGTCTTATAACGCATATTGAAGAAAATTTGTTAGACCCACTAGACGTCGACGATAACAACGTAAATAATCCATCAACTTCTACAGCTGATTGAAACGCTCCCTCCACAAGTGGAATAAGTAATAAAAAAAATCAACAAAACGTCTTCGTTTATATAGCGAGTCGTCTCATTCTGAATCAGATTTCAGTGTTCATGATAGTACATCCGATGATATAAACAGCGGAGATGAAAATATGGTACCATTCACTCCCGAAAAAGTTCCAGAACCAGACACTTCTTTTAAAGGTATGGGCTTACTAATTTCGCCCCTAATCAAGATAACTGCTACAAAGCGAAAACCAGCAATTAATAGCAAAGCTCAAGAAATTACGAAGGATTTATTTTCCACAGCGATAGAAAAACCACCCAAAGGTAAAAGTAACGAAGAACCTTCCAAACAACAAGAAAAATCAAAAGACAAAAACAAAGAGCAGGAAGAAAAGAAAATAAACACAGATCAAAAAGAACAAGACAATCTGAACAAAGAAAATAAAGAAAAGAAAATAAACAAGAATTTAAAAAGTAGTGAATCATGGTTCTGTCATGTATGTAATGAAGACCGCCAGGTTGATATGAGATTATGTCTTGCATGTGGTCAATACGTGCATGAAGAGTGTGTGGGTCTTACTAAACATGATAAGGATAAATTCATATGCCCCAATTGTTCTCAAGAATAGTCTTTATATATGTCTCAAGAATAGTTTTTTAAATGTTAAGGTTCAATATTATTACTTATTTTTATTAACAAAATACCTGTTCCTTTTATTGACAGTACTGTGGCAATATTAAGAGTATAGGTTCCAAATATTGCCAGTTGGCAATCGTTTAAAAAAAGAAGAATATATATTTTTTTGATTGGTTTATTTTTATAATTGTTTAGAAATTAGACTATAAACATGTTTGTTACTTGTTTAATAAATTTACAGGTTATTTCAAATAAATTTGTATTTAATAAAAAATAATAAGTCTTAGCATGGCAATATTTAGCTCACTTACCTTATCTAAATAAAAAAAATTGTTACTTTATAATAATAATTAACCTAATAACCTAACCTAAACAAAAAGAAAAAAATCTAATTCTAAATTCACATAGAAGGAAGAAGAAGAAAAAAAGGAAAGGAAAAGTACAAGAAATAAACGAGAAGAAGAAAGAAAAGAGCTGTTTACACATTTTTTACTGATAATTTAATAGTAGAGCTTTCATTTTCTTTTTGAAAGTAATAGGAGATAAATTATAATTAAAAATTTTATATTTATTAATAAGTGATGGAGCGATATAAGAAAATATTTTCTTAAAGATTTGCTTATTATGCTGGGGAGTTCTAGGTAAGGTTGTAGGTCTCAAGTTTCTTCGGTGCATTTCATTAGTGAAGTTTAATTTATTGTGCAGATACTTGGGTGTTTTTGTTTTAATGATCTTGTATGTAAAGTTTAGCGAGTGCAAAGTTCGCCTGTTGAACATGTTTAACCAGCCAAGATCAAGAAGTTTGTGAGAAACCCTCTGACGTCTGCGTATTCCAAAAATATATCTAAGACAAGAATTGTGTACTTTTTGTACCCTTTTTTTATTAACAACACTTAAAAATGGTCCATATATATATGATCATAGTGATTAAAATGAGAAAGAATCAACGATTCACAAAGCATTGCCTTTGTTTTAATATTAAGAAAATGCCTGTGGGGGTATAAAGCCTTTAACATGGAGTAAGCCTTTTTTAAACACAAATTAATGTGATTGTTAAAATTTAATTTAGTGTCCATAGTAAGTCCTAAATTTTTGGCAGATGCTTGAAAAATAATAGTGTTGTTATCTATACAAGGTACAATATTCGTTGACAGATGCTCACGTTGATTTTCAGAACAGAACAAGATGGCTACCGATTTAGAGGGATTTATTTTAAGTAGATGTTTGTTAGAGCTAGTTAAAATTTCCTGAAGATCAGAATTAATTCTTGCATTGGCTAACTGCGCCTCATGAGGAGCAAAGGAATATTTTAGTTGTGTATCATCGCAGTATTGATGATAGTCACAATGTTTTAAGGACTTTATAATATTAAAAGTATAAATTTTAAATAACAAAGGTCCTAAGATACTTCCCTGAGGAACCCCTGACAGAATATTACATATATTTGATCGCTTTTCGTCAATTACCACAGTTTGAGTACGAAGAGTTAAATACGATGTTACTAAATTCAATGAAGCTTCATCGAAGCCTATATGTTTTAAAATTGATATTAAAATTTCATGATTGATCATATAAAAGGCTTTCGAATAGTCCAAGAGAATTAAAACTGTTGCATACTTTCTATCATCCGCGGATACTATATTGTCAATTATATCGGAAATCGCTGTCTCACAACTATAACCTGTCCTAAATCCTGATTGCTTAGCAGGAATAATATTATTTTTTCCAAAAAATTGCTCATTTGCTTTTCCATAATTTTTTCGATTATTTTCGAGAACGTGGGTAGGATAGATATACATCGCAGGTGATTAAATTCAGTTGGATTCTTTACTTTAGGTAAAGGAATAATTTTTGCTCTTTTATTTATTTATTTATTTATTTATTTATTTATTGAAATATACATCCACCAGGTATAAACCCATAAAGTGTACATAAGAAAACTACATACATTGACTGAACACTTGATGACAAAATATAAAATAAAATAAAGAATAACCAAAAATGTTTCTGTTGTGAATACACATACACAATAATAAACAAAGACCTTAATAAAGAAAAATAACATGGCATCAATTCGATAAGCTATTGCGTATTTCGCGTTTAAAGATGTTAAAACTAAGAAAAAAAATGTCCACAGATCTTAAGTTATTGACACTTCTGCACATACTTTTTATCGGACAATAGAAATTATGTTGCGAATTAGGCACCGAAATATGAAAAGTTACACCTGAACGTGACACAGCTCGTGGTACATTAAAGTCTACAAGACTAAGCAAAACATCGCTATTAATTAGGCAATTGACAATTTTGAAAATGAATATTAGGCCGTTTATTTCACGCTGCTTACGCAGTGAATGGAATCCAAACTCAGAAAGGAGTAAATTATAGCTATAGCCTCTAACCGGATATCTGTTATATTTTTTGAGGTAACAATATCTTAAGAATCTTTTTTGAACAGATTCAAGATTAGAGACAAGTTCTGCATGATTAGGATTCCATACCACGCTGCAGTAATTAAGTTTACTACTAACTAGTCCAAAATATAAACTACGCAAAGCTTCCACAGACGTTACATCTCTGCAGCTTCTAATAATATATCCTAAAGATTTGGTTGCTTTAGAGACCACGGTATTAATATGAGTTGAGAATGTTAATTTACTGTCAAATATAACACCAAGATCTTTAAACTCTGAGGTAGAAGACAGTAAAATGTTGTTGACCTTATAATCGAAATGTATGTTATTGATCTTTCGGGTATAGGACATTACTTTACATTTCTTTATATTTAAGGATAGTTGATTATCGAAACACCATTCAGTAATGGCAGAGATATCCTGTTGAAGTTTAACGCAGTCGGAAATATGGTTAATTTTGCGAAATATTTTCATATCGTCCGCGTACAACAGTGTTTCAGAGTCTACGATGGAGCAGATATCATTAACAAAAAGGAGAAATAATAAGGGACCCAGATTTGACCCCTGAGGTACTCCAGACGTGGCAACAAAACGAAAAGATCGAAAGCCTTGATATTCTACGAACAAACTCCTATCAGTTAAATATGATTTCAGTAATATTTGAAAGTTATTGGAAATTCCAAACTGATCTAATTTTGTTAGCAATTTATTGTGTGAGGGACTTGTTTGTGAGACCTGTTTGTAAACACACGTTTTATAATTTACGGTCGATTTAAACAAATTATCGCTAAATAAAAGCCTTTTAATAGTTAAGTTTTACTAGTGCAGTGACATAAAATACCAAGAACAGCAACTGTGAGTAAATTTTTAATATTAACTGCATCCAGACGATTTTTGTTAGGCTAATTGAAGTTACATATCAGATACACAAGACTGAAAAGTAATTAGCTAGTAAAAACTCGCCTAGCGAAATAAAGAATTTTTAACAACAAAAGGCAGGGTCGGCCTGGGAAAAATGTTTTGGACAATAATTATATTTAACAAAATAACTTAGCAAATTTGAATATTTTAAATAAAATGTCACAACCAACATTTACAAATCAATCTTCATCCACCAACACTCACCCAGATAATAATTTAAATAATATGAATACCTCCAACACATCTTATGCAAGCACTGTCTCAAAAAATATCTACAAGTATCCTAACAAAGACCAGGCACTTATCTTCGGCTCCATTCAGGGAGCAAAACTTCAAGATTATCTTCTCCAATTGGGACCTCTGGTAAAACCAATAAACATAATTTTCTGTAGCAGAATTTCACACAACAGAATATGTGTTTATCTAACCAATAAATCACTGGTTGATGAGTTTTTAACTAATCATGGTCAAATTGTTGTCAATAATGAAGTCATCAAAGCAAGACGTCTAATTTCACCAGCAGACAGACTAGTATTATCGAATGTAAGCCCAACGATCCCACACGAAACTCTTGTAACCTTACTGGAAAATATTGGATTAAAATTAGTTTCTCCAATAAACTTTCTTAGAATAGGTGCATCAAATCCAGAATACCAACACATACTCAGCTTCAGAAGACAGGTGTATATCGCTCCTTCCCCAGATATTACCATCCCCGAATTCTTAGAAATAACACATGATAATCTATCATATCATATCTTTTTAGCCCTAGACAGTCAACGCTGCTTCACCTGCAAATTATCGGGTCATGTTGCATCCCAATGCCCTTCGGGCAATATTAACCCACATTCCCAACAATCATCACAACTCACACATAATGTTCCAATCTCGTCAATATCTCAACCGGATGAAACATCTCCTAATGACTTAAATTCCCACTCAATAAATAATATTCTACCCGAAAGTTCCTCAGTAGTAGAAAATTGTGCAAACGTCGCCAATACTGCTTTGATCACATCCAATCTGGTAACAAATCCAGATCACACTGCTCAATCTGAAAATATCCCAACCTCGGACAAAACTACTAAGTCAACAACTTCATCCGCAACAAAACGAACAGCTGAAGATATGACCCCAGCCACTCCAGAAGAACAAATGCCACCCAATACTTCTACCTTCTCTCTTCCCCAAACAGTCGTTCAGAAAAACAAAAAACCCAAATCTAATACATCAGATCCAGAAATAGAACTTACTGAATCTATTATAAACTATATCGACTCTCATTCTCCTCACTTCATAATCAACAGCCATCAGCTTAAACAGCTCCTAGAAAATACATACGGATCGAGGGATGTTCTTAGCATTGCGGAAGACTTCACAGAAGATATTCCAAAACTAATAGATATGTTAGAAGAACTACATCCTCATGCAAACACTAAGAAGCTAAAAACTCGTGTCACAAGGCTAAAAAAGAAATTACTAAAGCAATCCCAAGATTTAAGTGATACCCAATCTGATATCTCAAATACATCTCAAGATACCCAATAAATACATTCGAGTCATTACTCCAGTGGAACTTAAATGGGTACTATACCCGTTTAAATATGCTACAGCATATCATAGCCCTCCATTCTCTGGACATATTGTGTCTACAAGAAACTCACTTCCGAGACGAAAATGTCCACAAAATGAGGGGATACAATGAATTCGTTAAAAACCGAAATGTACAAGTTGCGAGTGGCGGCGTAGCCATTTACGTCTCAAAGAATCTACAAGCAACACAAATCAGAATAAATACAAACCTAGAAGCGATAGCCGTAAAAATTAAAGCACAACTAAATTACACCATCTGCAACATATACATTCCTCCTGACCATTATTTAATTGAGGATGAACTGGAGTCTCTAGTTAATCAACTTCCAACTCCTTTCATTCTTCTAGGAGATTTTAATGCCCACAATTACTCCTGGGGTTCTCAAAAAACAGACAGAAGGGGACGAATTCTATCAAACATATTCAACACCATGAACATAAGTTTACTGAATGATGGCAGCAATACTAGATTCAATATAGCTACTGGCAATTCTTCTTGCATCGATCTTTCATTATGTAGCCCAACTATTAGTCCTTACCTTGAATGGAGAGTTATGGATGACTTACTAGGCAGTGACCACTTTCCTATAAAATTAACGAATTCAATTATAAAAGACAAAATATCAAACGGAGATAGTATCCATCAGAAATGGAAAATAAAGAAAGCCGACTGGAGCTCTTTCTCAAAAACCATTGAGAATAACATATACAAAATTAATGAGTGGAAGGACGCAAATACAGCAGTAACTCAACTTAACGAAATAATCATAAAAGCCGCTGAATTTTCAATAGGAAAAACAAAACATATCAAGAAATTTAAACCTGTGCCTTGGTGGAATGACGAATGTGCCGCAGCAATACAAAACAGCAAATCTGCTCTAAATAGATGTAGGAGGGAGAAAACCGCAACAAGTATAATTGAATACAAAAAACATAGGGCAAAAGCAAGATATATTACCAACAAAAGTAAAAAAGAGTCATGGAAGAAGTTCGTAGGAAGCATAAACAGAAACACTACAATATCATCGGCATGGAGGAAGATACAAGGTATTTATGGAAACAAAACTTACCATGTCATTAAAGCATTAGATTATGACGGCAAACGAATAAACCAAACAAAAGAAATAGGTGAAGCATTCGCAGACTATTATCATAAGCTTTCCATAAACAGAAATATAACTAATGATAACATTGCCCTCCCTACGGAATTCAAAGAGCTGGCAAACCTTAATTCTCTAAACAAGCCACTGACAAAAGAAGAAATGGAGGAATCTCTCTCATCACTAAAAGACAGTTCTTCTGGTCCCGATGACATCCCTCCAGTTTTTCTAAAAAATCTCCCAGAAACGGCGAAACAAATCCTGCTTAATATCTTTAATCACATGTGGAATAATAGTGACTTCCCCTTAATCTGGAAGAAAGCAACAATCATCCCCATACTTAAATCTAACAAATCTTCACTCTTGCCTGAATCTTACAGGCCAATCTCCCTAACCTGCTCCATGAGTAAATTGCTAGAAAAAATAATCAACAAGAGACTAATATGGTTTTTGGAAACTCACAAATTATTAATTCCCGAACAATCCGGATTTCGACCATCTAGAAGCACACTTGATAACATTATTGACCTAGAAAGTCATATTCACGAAGCATTTGCTACTAAAGATAAATGTCTAGCAATTTATTTTGACATTAATAAAGCCTTTGATTCTACATGCCATAAAATCATCCTAAATAAACTACATCACTGGGGATTGAAAGGCAATATAATAAATTTCATACGCAATTTTTTATCTCAAAGAGAATTCCAAGTCCGAATTTCTGGAACAATATCATCAACCAAGAAACAATTAAACGGCACACCACAAGGATCAATTCTCAGCCCAACTTTATTTTTAATTGCTATGAATGATGTCTTAAAAGATTTAAAGAAACCAGTTGTAGCCAGACTTTACGCAGATGACATGATCGTGTTTATCAAGGGAAGATGTCTTAGCACCATGGCTCAAAGCCTTCAGCAATGCATAACATCCTTCGAACGTTGGTCTATAATGTCTGGGTACAATTTCTCCCCAAACAAAACAAATTGCATATTATTCTCAAAAAGAAACATACCAGAGCAGCATCGACCATCAATATTCCTATACAACCAGAAACTAAGCTATACTCCACACATAAATTTTCTGGGCATGATATTCGACGAACGTCTGTCGTGGAAAAATCATATTAAAACACTAACTCTTTCTTGTCAAAAGGGCTTAAATTTATTAAGATGCTTAGCAAACAAGTCTTGGGGATCTGATGGTCTAATGCTGCTAAAAATATACAGAAGCCTTATTCGATCGAAAATTGATTATGGATGTATTGCATACACAACTGCTCGTCCTTCAATATTAAAATGCTTAGATACTATACACAACACCGCAATAAGAATAATTCTAGGGGCTTACAGGACAACGCCTGTAGAAAGCCTATACTGCGAACTGGGCGAACCAGCTCTATCTTTCAGACGCCAAATTCTTAGTTTATCCTATGCCTCCAGAATAGCATCAATACCATCAATTCCTGCTCGCAAAAACACGTTCTGTAATCGTTTCAAATCAACTTTTCAACATAGCACCTCTCCACCACCCTTTTATATCAGAATTCACCGGTATATATCAACGTTAAATCTCCAAAATTTCCCCAGAACGTGGTTAATGAATGAACACAGCATTCCTCCATGGATTATCAGAACCCCACATGTAAACACCCAATTGACGAAATATAATAAATACGATACCAATCCACGTCTTATATATCAAAATTATAAACAAATAGTCGCAAAATATAAAAATTATACCCACTTATTCACTGATTCGTCCAAGTCTTCCCAAGGTGTAGGAGCAGCAGTATACATAAACAATGAAACCAAATATTTATTTAAGCTTCCCAGCTCCTACAGCATCTTAAATGGTGAACTTTATGCCATATTACAAGCGTTGAAGCACATTTCCAATGCACAAACCAAACACTCCTTAATAATATCTGACTCACTCAATTCATTGAGACTCATACAACAAACCTTTACGAAAAATCCAATAGTCATATTAATCAAAGAAATATTACACAGTCTGCATCAAACAGACTCAAAAATAGTTTTTCTATGGGTTCCCTCTCATTCTGGAATCGAGGGAAATGAAAACGCTGATCGTTGGGCTTACACAGCTGCGCAATTACCAACATTGGCAGAACAATCAATTCCAGCCGCAGATACAAAACAATTACTAAAATCAATGACTCTCAATTTATGGAGTGAAAAATGGAAAACATCCACGAGCAAGTTAAGAGACGTTAAAGAAGATACTGGTCCATGGAATCCACATACAACCAACAGATCGAACCAAGTCATCTTATCTCGTCTTCGGTTAGGACACTGTAAACTTACTCATGAGCATCTCATTACACATACCGAAGCACCAAAATGCAGAAGATGTAATATACCAGTATCAGTAAAACATGTGCTAACAGAATGTGATGAATTCGCCGCTTACAAACAATCTATATCTGGTTATTCAAATAATATGAAAGACATTCTTAACCTGCAAACCGACTGTAAACCTCTTTTCCAATTCCTTAATAAATGTAACCTAGTAAGTAAGATTTAATTGTACACAATTTCATACTTTTGTAAACTCATTAATTGTATTCTCGTTACCCCGCTGATGACCTTCGTGGTTAATGCGGTTATTTCTAAATAAAAAAAAAAAAAAATTATTGTGTGAGACTCGGTCAAATGCTTTACTAAAATCAGTGTATATGACGTCCACCTGTTGTCTTGAATCTAAAGCTGACGAAACATATTCTGTAAATATACAAAGATTTGTTGCCGTACTCCGAGCCTTCACAAAACCATGTTGACTGCTGGTAATCAAACAACGCACATGAGCATACAAGTAATCTGTCAAGATAATTTCGAACAATTTAGAGAATGCTGATATAAGAGCGATAGGTCGATAGTTAGATATATCAGAGTTTGAACCTGATTTAAAAATAGGACAAACTCTTGTATTTTTCCACGCAGCTGGAAATGTTGTTGTCTTAAGAATGAGGTTAAAAATTACAACAAGTGGTTCTATGAATGACTCGACGTGACATTTAAGTATCGAAACAGGAAAATTATCAGGACCGCAGGAAAATTTATTTTTTAATTTCTTTGCACCTTCTATAATATCGTTACTGGTAATTTTACCGATATTAAAGTAAGAACTTGGATTATAATTAAAATAAGATGTAACAGAAGGAGAGCTATTACTATCAGAAATATAAACACTCTTAAAGAAGTTTGCAAATGCGTTTACTATATCTTGACTCGTGGTAAACTTATCACTACCGTATTTCATCAGACCAGGTATCCGTGATTTATTATTTTTGGCATTAACAAAGTTCCAAAATTGTCTCGCATCTGACTTAAAAGAATTTTGGGATCTTTCAATAAATTTTTTATATTCTAGTTGTATTTCTAATTTAATAGTTCTCCTGAGATCTTTAGCTCGTTGGAGGTAAAAACAATATTTACTTCGTCTATACATTCTCAGATAATGATGTTTACGTTTAACTTTGGCGATTATTTCAGATGTAAACCATGCTGGATATTTTTGAGATCTAGTTGAACTAAGTGGAACACATTTATCTATAATTTCTTGGAGAGACAAACTAAACGAATCTACAGCAGAATCTACATCTGAAAAATGTTTTAAATGACTCCAGTCCATTTCGGTTAAAAGTTTATTAAATTTATTTACGTTATATTTTCTAAAATTAAGACGTTTCTGATTCGGAACAAAATATTCATCTTCTTTGACTTCATACGGAAAATAACAAGTTAAAGCAGGATGATGATAATCAATAGGAACTAAGGCATTGACTTCAGGTGTAACTTCGCAACTAAAAACTGACGGTGTTACAATCAAATCTAATATCTTTCCATGTATATTTTTTATTTTGTTACATTGTACAGAATCTGTATAGTTTAATAGTTGAACAAATCTATTAATTAAAGGAGTTATTTGACTATTATTAACATAATATGCCGCAAGATCTGTTAAATTAAAATCTCCAATCAAAACGACCTCATGAGTTCCATGGAAAGTTTCAATATAGTCAAAAAAATCAGAATACTCACTAAATGTCACGTTAGGTGGGATATAAACTGTTATAAAGAAGATTGGTTTGATATTGGTTTTGAAAACTTTAACACATAAAACATCAATTTTTTCTATAGGAAACACTACACTATGTTGTTCTGAATGACACACGTTATTATTTACAGCAAAAATCACTCCTCCTCCAAACTTGCCAAAACTTCGATCTTTACGATAAACTGTGTAGGTGTCTTCAGGAAATAGTTCACTACTGCGTACTCCATCCCGAAGCCAAGATTCTGTGATTGCAATAATGTGATATTGTGATATTAGGTGATATGTGATATTGTGATCCAAGATGCGGGAAAGTAAAACTCAATGATACAGCTATTAACAATATGCGTAATAAAAGGCACGATAAAGTGGCAACAAAGTTGAATTAGAGTTATATTAAGATCATCCTGTCCAAAGGCTTTTGATTTTACACTCAAGATAATATCGGCAACGTCCTCAATAGACACTGTATTAAAACGAAATGGCTCTTGAACTGGCATAGAATGATTTCTGTAAAAACTTAGAAGTTCATTACTGGGTTGTTGATTAATTGAACAAGCCGCTGTAAAATGTTGATTAAGTTTATTAACGTCTTTAAGATTATCTGGAATATGATTTTGTTTTCTGTTAAGTACATTAATCTTCCTAAGCTCATTCCACTTTTCTTTTACGTTGCAGTTTTGAAGTTTATTGTTTAAATAAATCTTTTTTTCACGTCTAATAGTAGAAGTAGTTAAGTTCCTAATCTGTCTGTAGTAATTCCAGTGTTCCGGATTCCTACTACGACGATATCTATTTAGAGCTTGGTTTCGCATTTTTTGCATAAGTCGTATATTGTCTGTAATCCAGGGGCAATATGGTTTTTGCTTATTTGTACAAGTTCTTAAGGGGGCATGCTTATCAAAAATACCGAGTAATGTATTTGTAAGAAATGTCACTTTTTCATCAATATCATTAATTAAATATAGGTTGTGCAAGGATGCACCCTCAAGATCCCGTTGAAACTCTTCTAAATTAATGCGACATAATGCTCTGTATGTAAATGAAACATTATTTGGCGGAGGCTTATCAAACTTAATTTTACAGCATGTGAGAAAGTGGTCGGAGATATTGATATCTAAGTTCTCCACATCAAAAACACCATCAAAACTTGAACATATTAAATCAATTAAAGTAGATGTTCTGTCAGTCACACGAGTTGGTTCATTAACTAACTGTTTTATGTCAAAAGACTCAAATATATTATTAAGTTGGGAAGTGTAAGAAAAGTTAACGTCTAATTGGTCTATATTAAAATCACCCAAGAACACAATTTTACCCGACTGAGCGTAAAACTGTGGTAAAAGATCCTCGAAATAATCCAAGAATTCTCTATGACTTGAGCCTGGCGGCCTGTAAATAATTCCCATTATTAATACATTATGATTTTGGGTGATTTTTATCCAAATATGCTCAATGAAGGGCTTACATTCTTGTAAGATTACGGAGAAATGTAAGCCATTTTTTATATAAATACCAACTCTTCCAGCATTCAGCAAACGATCTTGTCTAATAAATGTATAATTATTGATTTCAGAAACTTCATCACTTATATCACCGTTTAACCAAGTTTCAGTAACACCTAAGATATCATAGTTTTTGTTTTGTAAGTGATCTTTTAGCAAATCAAAATTATTATGTAACGATCTTACATTAATTTGTGCAACGCTCAACATATTTTAGAAAGAAGGGAGAAAAGAAACTATTAGAGAAAGCAAATACAGAGAGATAGAAATTAATGAGAGAAACAATATTAATGAGTTGCGTTCCTGGGACGACTTTACTAAAAGATAGTTCATTCGATTACATGAAATCAATCCCAACTCAAGAATATCCGCCACAAAAAATCATAGCATGTGATCTGTCTTTAAAAAGACAACAAAATTTTGACAACGACACCCGACTTGGGCGTCGAAACGTTAATGAAATCATTTTTAAGTAAAATTGTGGCTTATTTCCGATTTGAATATACTTCATTATAAAAATTCCACAAGAAAATAGCTTCAGAACAACATTACGAACAGATAAGGTATTGTTTCTTAATCTTATATTCCAAAGTTATACCTCAAAGTTCTATTTAAATGATAACTAATAAAATTTTATAAAGTATATTTTAACAATAATTAAATATATTAAACAAATAAAAAGTTTTTGGCAATACAAAGTTACATATTACATGATTATAATTTAATATTACCTAAAAAATTTCAATTTTTATTTTTAATAAGAATAATAAATTAGGGAGAAAAGTATTCACATATTGGATAATTTTTACTTATACTTGGTGTGTCAAAAGAAGTGGGACAGTCGAAATTTCGTAAAATTTAATCGGATAAAAAAAGTGAAAGACCCATTTTCAATATTTTTCAAAATTCTATCGAATAACACCAGAATTACCTTCCACCTTTACCAGCCCAATTACCTCTTTTGAATTGTTGATAGATGGCGCTATAATTGAAAAAAAATTATCCTGATACACTAGGAAACTTATGGAAACGTTCCTGAAACGGGCGTTTGTTGTCTTTCGATAAATTTTTTTAAAGTATTGAACACTGCTTTTCAGTGTTTTCATCCAATATTAATTTTGACAAATATTTGACTTTTTGTCGCTTTTTTTTTGGTACACCCAGTATGCATAAATATGTTTGGCACAATAACATTTTATATCATTTTTAAGCTTTAACCAAAGTTTCCGCCAGTTAATGAAGCAATTGCCGCTGAAGATATTCGGTTTCCAAATTGGAACCCAATTCTTCCAAAACGAACCGTTGATCTAAATTTTGTATTATTCAAACTATATTCAACGAAAACGAATTCCTTGGCAGTGGGATTTCTATAGGAGTAATCTCCCGAAAATCGAACACTTTTGTCGTCTTTGCTGATTGCCAGTTTCTCATTTCTTTCAACATCATTGCTCAATTCGTACCTGAAAATATATATTTGTCATCAGTAAAACAATAATCAGTTTTGTGAATTTAAACAAAAAATAAAGAGATATGTATAGTTATAAAATGTGAACCAGAAAATAGCGAATGTTAGAGGGACTACCTTTTTTAAAGTGCCAAACAGAGGGCGACTACGAACTCCCCCACACTACCTAGATTTTAATGGGTTCAGTTTTATTGTAGGATTAAATGCGACTACGAACTGCCCCACGCTACCTAGGTACTTAGATAATATTTGTGTGAACATATGTAGTTTTTTAGTTTACTTTATTGGATTCAAAAAGGCACCCAATTCCCAAAACATGAGCGAAAATTTTAAATGATTAAATAATGAAACTATAACAATATAATCGAATAAAGTTTATTTATAAATCTACATTAACTTATATACAATAACAAAAACTACAGTTAAACAATAACAATGCTTAATTCTAATGTCTGATTAACGATTAAAATAAGTAAGAGTGAACACTATATTTTAGATTTTAAAAGTTAGCTGCATAATAATTGCAAACTGATTGAAGTCTAATTTAGTAATATTTTGATTAAGGTAATATTAATTTAGCATATTTTCAATAAAATCAACTTTTCTTTTTGCCGTCTTATCAAGTTTTTTTTTTCGAATCTATGTGCAGTTCTAATTTTCACATATACTTCTGCTTGAAAATTTAACAAAATGTCTGTAAATTTAAATATGTCAGGATGTGATTTATAAAAACATTCGTTAAATTGCGAGTGAAATGATTCACATGCGTTTGTAGTAAATATAAGAGATGATGAATTTGAAGCCCACATGTAAGGTGGAAATAATGAATCTTCCGTTAAATAATTATCAACTAGGTAATCACAAAATTACAAAACTCTGTCATCTTCTGGCATAATATTAAAAAGTTCATCAGAAAAAAGTCACCAACATCATTTGGATCTAAATAAGGAATGCCGAAAAACAATTTTAAATATTTTCCAATAACAGTTTGATTTCCGGTCAATAAGACTTAATCTCCAACTTTCTCGGCGATGGAGCAACAGGTACTTGGGACTAATGGGCCCAGGTAGTTCGTGGGACAGTTAGATAACGCTGCAAACAGAAGATTACACATAAAAGTCACCAGCGAATAAACAAGAAAGAAATATAAGAAACCAAACAGACTATGTATTAGTAAGACAAAGATACAGGAACACAATATCAGGAAAAATATATCCTGAATTATCCGTTCTGTTTCGTTGGTCTTCGTTTTATCTTATTTTTTATTGTTACTTCTATCATTGAACGCTCTATCCTCCTTTGTGCTAATCTTAATTTTGAAGCTTTCTTTTTTATTAGGGGCAGCGTCTCCGCAACGTATTCCGTTTTTTACCTTTCATATTGAAGACCTTCAGTTTCAGACACCTGTTCTATCCTAATTTCGTGTCCAAGTTTTCTTTATTCATCAACAAGTTCTACTTCCTCTTCCAGAATTTTTAAATTGTTTTGAGGCACGGGGTTCGTCATGTATTATGTATTGTGTATTGAGGATATTTATTAGTTAACCAATTTCTATGCAGACTCTATAAAGTTCTTTAACATGGTGTTGATTTCTCCTAGAAAATCTACTATTGAAACTGGTTATCATGTCATCAGCGTAACTCCGGTGGTGCAGTCTTTCCTCATCGACATTTACACCTTTATGATAACAATTAAATGTTTTAAACTTACGTTCAAGGGAAAGATATTTCATGATGGTATTCTTCTTCTTTCTCATTATAAGCGCTTCTGCTTGTTCGATGGCGGAGTGATAGCTCTACGAAAGGTTGTCACTCCATTTTTTGCGCGGTCGTCCGACATTCCTTCTACCGATTAGTGATTAATCTCTTGCTACTATGACCACACGGGTCACTCTAATTCTGTTTATGTGTTTATTCCATCCCTATTTTTAATTAGTGTCCATTCGTTTACATAGTGCAAGTAAAATTTTTTTAATGTCTTCACGTATCTTTCGATCTCTCGTCGTATTTCCTGTAATTCTTGTCAGTACTCTCTTCTCTGCCTTTTCCATTAGTCTTTGTGTTGTGGCTTTGTCGGGTCTTGTTTCTGTTGCATCTGTCATTATTGTTCTTACACTGGCGTTATAAATTCTCGACTTCATCTCAGCGGAAATATGTCAGTTTCGTCAAATTGTGTTGTTAGGGCTTTCTGTCAGTCTACCTATTTGCTTTTTTAACTTGAACTCTCACTTCTTTTTCCAGGTGTCCGTAGCTGGACAATGTAATTACAATGCATTTTATTTTCATTATTTGTTCAAATAATTTCTGAGTTTTTAAATTAATAATAGATTTATTAATATAGATATATTACATTTTTTCCTCATAATATGTTAAATCTGTGGACTAATATTTTTGGACTATTTTCATCTTAAGTTTATTTTTACTTCCTTCTGTGTGTTCTTCAAGCCAATCAGACACAGACATTCTGGTCTATTATAGGTACCTACTCTAGCCAGTTCTCATTAATTCGCTCTGTGATGAATATATCTGTACACGATCTTCCAGTAGGAAATCCCCACTGTTGATCTGCTAATCTTATCCTTTGATTCATTAGTTTTTGTAAAATTTAAATTTATACCTCCGCAGTTTTCTGGCTGTGTTTTATCTCCTTTTTTGGATAGTAAAATTAGTTGGCTTGTTCTCATTTATCCCGGTCTTTTATTGTTTTATACACGATTTCCACAATATTTTTGTAATTCATTTAGTATTACGCCTTTATCTACAGATTTTCTGTTCTTCGGCTTTTTAGTGTATTTAACTTCCTGGGTATCTATATTAACTTCATCATTTGTGGTAATTTCTGGTGTTTCCGGTTAGAGCGTCATTTGTTTTTCCGTTGCATACAGCTTCTTTAGATAGTTAATTCATTATCTCTTTTATGCGTTTTGGTTATGGTGTTTCTTTGACCTCTTATAAAGCGATATATTTCCTTTTGCTGACCGTAAAAAAAATTGAGCGAAAAAGCTTAGGAGCTAAGGAGCTCAGAATAGAAAGAGGAATAATACAGTTTTTATTTTTAAAATAATAGGTTGGGGAGAAAAATATACACAGACAAGTTTGACTGGCTTGTCTAAAATTTTACTATGTACATAAATTAGAATTTTCATCGTCTTAACCAAAGTTTCCGCCAGTTAATGAAGCAATTGCAGCTGAAGCTATTTTTTTCCCACTATTGAACCCAATTCGTCCAAAATGAAATATTGATCTATATTGTGTATTATTCATATTATATTGAACGAAAACGAATTCTTTGGCAGCTGTATTTCTGTAAGAGTAATCTCCTTCAAATTGAACGCTATTGTCCTCTTTGTTGACTTTTAGTTTCTCATTTCTCTCAATATCATTGCTTAATTCATACCTAAAAATGTATATTTTCTATCAGTAAGACAATAATAAGTTTTTACACAAAACATGAAGCAAAATGTAAAAGTGCATAGTTATTGAATAAATGTGAAGCTCAAGATGATATTAGGAAGATAAATGTCGGAAAACTACAATTAATAACAATACAAAAAAGGCAGAGAATAATTTTGTTATAATATGATTGGAAATATATGTATAATTCAATTATCAATGAAGAGATATGATCAAATTTAAGATTATGATTGAGAGACAGAGAGAGAGAGAGAGAGAGATAGAGAGAGAGAGAGTTAAACGTAAAATACTTCTTCTTCTTCTTCTTGATGTGCCTATCCGTGACGAATGTTGGCGATCATCATGCCAATCTTTATTTTATCTCCAGCAACGCGGAAAAGCTGCACAGATGTTATGTTAAACCAAGTTCTGAGGATATTTAATCAGGATATTCTTCTTCTTCCTGGACCTCGCTTTCCAAATATTTTTCCTTGCAGGAGGGCATATCTGGAGGTTTTTCCCCATTCTTCTAAGGACCTTCGTCATTTGTGACCAGGTCTGTCCACGGAATTTTAAAAACCCCATAAAAAAGGACAGAGAAGACGTAGCATCGCAGCATTCTTTTCTTACTTATATACCAAGAGGAAGGTTGTGGCTCTTAACCTTCCGATGACCAACCTTTTTTTGTTACACGGATGACCAAGGGGGGAAATAACCCCAGGTCAAAAATGTCAAAAATGACATTTAACAAAAAAATGAAGTTTTTTTATGGCATGGATTTTATGTCATTCAGCCAGTCACAACATGAGTATTATTAGTGTCATGTGTAGTGTGTATGTTGAGTAAGTGTCTTGTTACTTTGCAAAGTCGACGTCATTAGCGTAAAACTACTTGGAATTACACATACTAGTCGGTATTTTACTAAACATCAACTTCAGAATATATTTTTTATTCGTAAAATATAGGGAATTTTTTTTATTTCAAAATATGAGGATATCTAGAATGATATTAAAGTCAAAAAAAAATATTGAGTTAAAAATTGAAAATACTTTTGATTTTATCAAAGAAAAACATACGTTGGGGTCACAATTTCCCCCGCTTGGTCATCCGAAGGTTAAAAAATGCCCCCATGCGGTTGGAGGTGGATCTAGATCCACCTTCAACCGTAAAATACTTACTTATTATAATGGGAGATTTCAATGTCAAAGTAGACCAAGGTAAATCCGAAGAATTGAGAATTGATTGGAGAACATGGACTTAGCGATCGCAATGAAAGATGAAAAATGTTGGTCGGATTGTTAAAAAGAAAGGGTAGTAAAGCACGTTATACAAGACTTCACCAAGAAGATTATATACCATGAAGTCACAAGTCACCTCTGGATGCAGTGAGTAAAATTGTCAAAAACCAGATGGACTATATTTATTATGATATCAAAAAGCTACAGGAGTTCTGTCAAAGTCACAAAGACGTATCCAGGTGCTGACGTATGTAACTTCTGACTACAACCCAGTTGTTTCTGACTCCACGTTAAATCTAAAGCAATTAAAAAACTTCTTCTTCTTCTTCCTCATGTGCCTTGTCCGTTGCGGACGTTGCCTATCATCATAGCAATTTTAATTTTGTTTGCGGCGTTTCTGAATAACTCGATCGATGTTAGTCCAAACCATTGCCGCAAGTTTTGAAGTCATGAATGTCTTCTTCTTCCGGGTCCGCGTTTCCTTTCTATTTTACCCTGTATTATCAGTTGGAGTATACGATATTTATCATGTCTCATAATATGACCGAGGTATTCAAGTTTCCATTTCTTGATTGTGAAAGAGATTTCTTTTTGTTTTCCCATTCGGTGCAATACATTTACGTTGGTGGTGTGAGTCGTCCAGGATATTTTGAGGATACGTCGATACACCCACATTTCGAATGCCTCCAGCTTCCTCATTAATGTTTCCGTTAGTGTCCATGCCTCTGAACCATACAGGACGACTGGAAATACATAGCATTTTAGCAGCCGTATTTTTAGTGGGAGAGATATGTCGGAATGGGTGAATATATTGCTCATGTTGTTAAATTTTGCTCTGCCCTTTTCAATTCCAGATCGTATTTTGGTTGTTTGATCCAATTTCGAGTTGACGACTGCTCCACGGTCTAAATAGGAGTCAACGTGTTCAATTAATTTGTTTTTTATCTTCAATTGTCTGGCAGGTTTTTTAGTTTTGCTGACCAGCATCTATTTTGTTTTATTTATGTTGAGGTTAAGTCCTCTTTCTTCACTCACACTTTGTACCCTGTCCATAAGGAACTGAAATTCATCGATGCTACTGGCAAGTACGATTGTATCGTCCGCATATCGGATGTTATTTGTCAATTCTCCATTGATTTTTATGCCTTCGTTTGCTTCATTCAGTGCTTTTTTAAAAATTTGTTCGGAGTAAATATTAAAAAGGAGAGGGAAGAGAACACATCCCTGTCGCACACCTTTTCTGATATCAATGGTCTCTGTGGACGCATTGTTGACTTTACACTGGCTGGCTGGCTAAAAAAACTACAATAGACATAAAATTTATGTCGATATAGAAAAGAAAAATTAAAGCAACAAAAGAAAATTAATTGAGTGAGAAATGCTGTGAAATATAATATCCATAAGATTTACACGACTCATTGAACAAACATAAGAAGATTAGACAAATCACCTGAAGCTACTGATGCAGGCACGGAAATAAACTAATTGATAGCAACGGGCAGATTAGTTCAGAGAAATAAGGAAAAAAAAATATCCTGTTGGTGACACAACCCCCTCCAGGCCTAAACCAAATTTTTTGAGTAGTATGGACATCTATAATAATAACCTATATGTTTCCTGCTGCCGATTTTGATGATATACATAGTTATAAACGAATGAAGATCAAAAACGGTAAATTTTCGCTTTTTTCGTCTATTACCAAAAAGTTAAGCATTTTAAACAAATTTAAGAGTAAGAAACTCATTAATCCTATAAAAAACCTTATTGGTTGCTTAGAAAATTGCAAAATAAATCATAAATTTTGATGAGTCTTTATAAATATTCATAACTTATGTAAAAATTATCTTAGAATCTTCTCATTACACGGAATGCTGAGACTTCTGGTGCTTAAATCATACCCTAAATTTAAAAGCAAGTCTTAAAATAGTTTAAAAGTTATTTAACTTGTTTATCCCAAATTCATTTTTTTTGCAACACTATAAGTTAGAAAATGATGAAGTTACATTAATACTTTGGATAGTTTATGAAAGAAGAAGATTTACACTATTAACTTAATTAAAGAATTAAAAAATAACAAAAAATAATTCTAAATATTGCAAAAATTATTTTGCAAGAACATGTGAATTAAAAAAGGAGGGCTAACTTCGTCCCTAATTGTCCTAGGACAATTGTTTTTCTTTCTAAACGTGTATACCTATTCTAAAAGGACCGCTACCGATTTGCTTGAAGAAAAAAGTTTACAACCAATGCATACTGCCGGTGATAACATAATAATATGTTCTGAAACCATAACTTTGACTAAACATTCTGCAAATAGATTGAGAATAACCCAAAGAAAAATGGAAAGAACAATGTTGGGTATAACAAATAGACATATGGTATCGAATAGGATAGTAAGAGAGAGAACTAAAGGGGTAGATGTCAAAGAAAAAATTGCACAAGCCAAATGGAGATTGGCTGGACATTTAGCACGTTTAAATGATAATAGGTGGACCAAAAGATTCATAGAAAGAAGAAATAGAGAAGACAGAAGACACCGAGGTAGACCACCAAAAAGAGAGATGAACGAATTGAGAAAAACAGAGGGAAATTGGATACAGAAGGAACAAGAGAGGGAACAATGGAAGAATATGGAGGAGACATATATCCAAGAGTGGATACAAGAGGTGGAGGAATGATGATGGTGATGATGATGAAGTAATGGAAATGACACTCTTGTTTTTTTAATTCATATATTACTTTTTTTTACAAAATTTACACTCTAACTTCAATAATCTTTAATTTCTTGCTGTACCGAAGGATACTTTTGGCCTGTAACCTTGTTCATCAGCTACGAAAACAGTTTGGAATGAGACTCCTTCTGGGAAATTAAATGCAAAGTCACCGTTTACTTGGAGGTTGCTTTCTTCTTGGGAAACTTGTTGGATTTTTCCGGCTTCGTTACGTTTGATTGGGTCGTTAGTTTCGAATCTAAAACAATACACTTTGTTTAAAAGTTACCATATGGTTGGTTGGCTGGATAAAATGAATGGAAAGTATTTTTTTTAAGATCAAAGAAAAAGAAAAATAACTAGAGGTGGTTTAATTTAGTTTCTCTTAAGATCCCATTCAGCATGATCTCATTTTAACACTTGCCATTATTATTTGCAGAAAGGAAAATAGGAAACTAAAGAAGGAAAAATTGGAAGTTGATTGGTCATTTATTAATACTCAAGAGGAAGGGAAATTTCCTGATTGTTAATTGTTGTTATTGAATTGTTGGATTATTGGATTGTTGTTATGGTTTGTGAAGGTAGTATAAAGGTTAATTTTTTAATGGGAGGTTATTATATAGGATGAAAAGAGACTTAATTGTTAAGAACAATGAACTCTATTCAAAATTCACGATTTATCAAGGTACCCAAACCTCTATCTTCAGATGCTATTTATTTTCTACGATATTTTACGGAGTAGAGGTCTGGAAACTTTCCTAAGCTTCTTTAATAAAAGTTGAGGCCTTCGAGATGTGGTGTTACAGAAACGTTTTAACGATTTAATAGGTAAGAATTTAAGAATGTAATGTTGAGTTCCTGCGTAGAATAAGCAAGGAAAGCGAGATTATTAATACCATCAAAGAGCTCAAACTAGAATATCTTAGCCATGTTATGAGAAATAAACAGAGATATGAGTTGTTGCAGTTCATTCTTCAGGGCAAGGTATTTGGAAAGAGCCGACCAGGGAAAAGAAGAATAGCTTGGCTTCAAAATCCGAGAAAGCGGTTTACTACATCGACAACCGGATTATTCAGAATAGCAGCAAGTAAAGTTAGGATAGCCATGCTAATCGCCAACATACGGAACGGATAGGCACAGTAAGAAGGAGATGAGAAATTAACAGAAATATGGCTTATGCAACTCATTCTTCAGGACAAGGTATGTTGGCTTCAAAACCTGTGAAAGTGATTCACTGCGTCTACAACCAGACTATTCTCAATAGCTGCAAGCAAAATTAGGATGACAGTGGATTAACTCTGATCCATATTTTGAAAAGAGTTCCTTAAAGATTAGCCTTTTGAACACTAAAAAGTGTGAATTAGAAATTTTTATATCACATAAAAATGTCATTTCCATTTGAATTTTAATTTTAATGTACAAATAAAATTATTGAAATATTATGATGGCCGCCTCAAATAGAAACGAGATGAATTAAGCAAAATATGAAGATGGTCGGCACAAGGAGAATATATGGACATTGGACATACAAGAATGAATGCATTGGATCAACAAATATAAAAGAATAGTGAATGTACAAAATGAAAAACAAAATAACGAAAAAATAAGACGTGATCAAAAATATCGCAATATCAGAAAAAAAAAGAGAAAATATCAGAAGTAAAATAATAATAGTTCAAGGTTTCGAACTAACACGGAAGTATTGCGAGAAATGGACAAACAATACGAAATTATAAACAACATAAAAATAAGACAATTAGAATATCTAGGACACGCAATGAGGGGACAACGATATAAACTACTAAGATTGATCATACAGGGAAAGATAAGAGGAGGAAGGAGGGTGTCATGGTTGAAGAATTTAAGGGACTGGTTTAAGTGCAGTTCAATAGAACTCTTCAGAGCAGCGGTAGATAGGGTAAAGATAGCGATGATAATATACAACCAGGAGACGGCACTTAAAAGAAGAAGAAGTTCAAGGTTTCTCAGAAGGTAAAAATAATTTATCTTCTTTATGAGTTTTATCCTCCTTTTTTAAACATAACTTATTTTTAACTCACATCACATCATATTGGTTGTTAATTTGTATTCGAAATCTTAGAATAGATCTCGTTAAAATTTATAAGTATGAAGATAAGGAGTAAATATTGAAAAGTCATGGTAAAAAGGAAAGAAGGAAGAAGACGGACAATTTTTTAGGGCTAAGAGAAGGAAGCTATAAGTTTACGAAGGAGTATCGTGAGGTAGTATATTAGGATCAGTCCTATACCTACTAAAACTGAAAACCTATGTTGACAAAATCACCAACTTAAGTTACTGCCGTTGCGTATAAATAATATGTAATAGGTTACCATTAGGCTTAGGTATAAAATATACAATGCTCATTGTGAAGTGCTAAAATGGACCTGCAGCATCAAGCTCTATCGTAATGTCAACAAGAACATTTCATTGTCATTAACATGACCCATTAACCCTTGTCATTAACAATAACAGGGACTTTCATAGTGATCTGAAAATAAATACTCTTAATAGTATAGAAAGTACAAGCCTCACAATGAATAACCAATTTCAGCAGCAATAAATGTTGAGAATATCCAGATTTTTAACAACGAAAGTTTTATTCAGGGAAAAGAAATTGTTTGATTTATTTAGGTGGTAAATAACAAATCGGTAGTTGACGGTCGTCATAAAACAATGAAGAATTGCGAGTAATATGTATATTTAGGAACAACAATCAACAAGAGTGGATGCACCGAAAAAATGATAGAGCAAAGGACTGAAGGAAGGAGGAGACGCACTACAGAAAACAATACATGAATTGATAACAAAGATATGGTCAAATAAACAGCTACCAGCGGAGTGGAATAGTGGTATTATTGTACCATTACTTAAAAAAGGGAATCAGTTAGAATGTGGAAACTACCGTGGAATCACGCTGCTGAATGCAGCATACAAAATAATGTCCAACGTCATTTATGAAAGACTTAGACCACACGCTGAAAAAATAGTTGGCAGGTACCAAAGTGGCTTCTGTAGACAGAAGTCAACAATAGACCAGATATTTATCTCACAATAAAACACTGAAAAACGTTTGTTTTTCTATACTTCCACAAAATTTATTACAACTATGTTATTACTGCAGCTGTTTCGGCAAAGTGCCTTTCTCAAATGATGAGACGTTTTTCAGTGTTTTATTGTGAGATAAAATGAACTTCCATCAAGTAACGGTCGAATCCATCAATTACCAGATATTTGTTCTGCAACAGATCCTCGAAAAAACAAGTGAACATAACATCGACACACATCATCTCTTCATAGACTTCGAAAGCGCATCTGACAATATAAACCGAGAATTCCTAATAAAAGCAATGAAAGAATTTAATATACCAACACAACTAATAGAACTGATAAAAGAGTCTACGCCAGGAAGACGCTCTATCATGCATCTTGTTCAACATCGTACTCGAGAAAATAATGAGGGACACAACAGTCAATACTCGAGGAACAATCATTAATAAAAGCCTGCAAATACTAGCATTTGCAGATGATGTTGACATAATCGCAAGATCAAGAAGAGAAATGATAGAGGCATATTCAATCAAATAGAACGAGCTGCACAAAATAGTGGCCTCAAAATCAACCAGAACAAAACAAAATATATGAAGGTAAGTAAAAACACAGAAATAAGGCAGCCACAAAATATAACAATAGGAGAACACAACATTGAGGGGGTAAAAGACTTTACATACTTGGGATCCCTAGTCACATCTGATAATAACGTAGCAGAGGAAGTGAAGAGGCGAATATTTATTGCCAATAAAAGTTACCATGGCTTAATTCGGCAACTAAAATCAGACAACGTCGCAAGGAAAACAAAATGCTAAATATAAAAAACCTTAATAAGACCGGTACTCACATACGGCTCAGAAATCTGGACACTCACTAAAAGAGAGGAAACATTGCTAGCCACCTTTGAAAGAAAAATCTTGCGTCACATATATAAGGGCACAAAAGAAAATGGAATTTGGCGAAGAAGGTACAACTTTGAACTATACGAAATATACCAGGATCCAGATATCATAACATTCATTAAAATAGGATGGCTGCGTTGAATGGGACATGTAGAAAGACTGGAAGAAGGCGGAATACCAAACAAAATATTCAAACAGATGCCAGTAGGAAAAAGGACAAGAGGAAGACCGAAGCTGAGATATTTAGAACAAATAGAAAATGATATAAAAACCTTAAAAATAAAAAACTGGAGAAAAAAAGCACGAAACAGATCAGAGTGGAGAAGAATCCTGGAACAGGCCAAGACCCAGAAAGGGTTGTCGAGCCAATGATATATATTTAGGAACAACAATCAACAAGAGTGGATGCACCGAAAAAGTGATAGAGCAAAGGAACGTGAAAGGAAAAGAGAGATTGGATGCCTAAACCCGATGCTATGACTAAAAGAATTATCAAATCAAAGAAAACATCTCATCTTTAGCTACAAGTACAGTGCTCTGTGGATGCGACACAAGGCAACTTACTAATTACCTGGAACGACACCTACTTCTACTAAGAAGATCGGCTAGAAAATCAAGCCTTGAAAGAATACAAAGTGACCAAATCAGAAACACAATGGGAGTCAAGTCAACCATCATAGACGAAATTCCAAGGAGGCAACTGATCTTGTATGGTCATGTAGAAGGAATGGACGACAACAGGCTGTCAAAACAAATTTTAAAATGGACTCCAAGGGAAAGAACGAAGAGAGAAAGGCAGAAAAAATCCTGGCTAGGCGGCATTCAGAAGGCAATGTCGGAAAGGAATCTTCACCCTGGCGAATGGAACGACCGACGAAGCAGGAAACAGGGAACCAAAAGGCGAAGAACGCTATAAATAACCGGGATAATAATAATAATAAATGACTGTATTAATAAAAAATAGGAGTCATCAACTTAATACAGGGTGTCCAGAAATTCTCCCGACAAACGAAGACCGGAGATTCTTCAGATAATTTTAAGACAGTTAACCCAATTCACCTAGTCCGAAAATGCTTCCTAAGGGAGCTAGAGCTTTTTGAAGATGGTGTCTTGGAATTAGTTTTTCTCAAATATCTCCAGAACGCTTCTATTTAAAAAAACAAAAAAGGTACGCTCATTTATCTTCCAGAGATAAATCGATTACATCAATTATCAATTTCTAGTACCGGTCATGAACTCCCGTTTTGGGTAGGGCAACGGATATTTTATCGCATAACTTTTTTGTATTTAACATTTAAGCATTTTTGATGCTAGAACAGCGTTTCTCAACGTTTTACCATTTGCGCCCCAATTTTCCATAATTATTTTCACCGCGCCTCCCCTCCCTCGTTCAATAACAATATATCTATGTAATAATATTATACCTTGAGCAGCATGAAACCGAATAAACTAAAAAGACATTGGGAAACGCTTCATAGTGAGTACAGAGAATTCTTCGAGTTAAAATTAAAATGGCGTGAAAAGTAAAAATTAGTTTTAATAAAAACTTTGACTGTGAATGAAATAGCTTTAGGGGAGATATGCCTGAGATGGCATACTTTTTTTAAATGTTTTGTAATCGATAATCGATAGAGTTAGACATGTACTCACTGCTCACAGCTCTCTACTGCAGAAGAAGAAACCTTCATAGACTTCACAGCAAATGCCGAAATCAAGAAACAGTTTAATATTAGATCCCTCTTTTACTTTTCGGCAGGGGTACATGATGAGTTTTCTGCACTGAAAACCACAGCGTTCCGTATACTATTACCGTTTTCACCATCCTACCTTTGCGAAGGATTTTCCGCGATGGCTGCTTTAAAGACCAAATATAGATCGCAGCTAAATATAGAGAAAGAACTGACAGCGTCTATTTCTAATATCACACCCTGTTTCGATAAGCTTTGCTCTGCAAAACACGCCCAAGGAAGTCACTAATTTACATTAAACTTGTTGATTTAGTATTCAGTGTTTATAACTATGTATAGCTCCTTGTTCATGCGTATTTTATTTTTTGTTTGTCAGAATTTTGTTTTGCTTTGATTTTAGTAAATTAGTCAATGTTTTAGGAGTTTATTTTTTTGATATTTTCACGCCCCCTCGTTGCTAAAAGCGCGCCCCCCTAGGGGGGCGCGCTCCACAGGTTGAGAATCACTGTGCTAGAATATTAAATTGCGAGGTATTCTAGTACTAAAAGGTAATCTTACTTTCGGTTACCTTACCTCACCCAAGTAGGTATTTTCAAATGCACCGTGTTCTTTTGAAAATTGTTTGTCAGTTGAATTTGAAAAATTTTTTTTCAAAAAAAACTATTTAGAAAAACGAAGACTGGTACGTTTATTTATCTTCCAGAGATAAATCGATTTCCTCAAATGCGAAATTCTAGTACGGGTCATATGCGTTTTGGGTAGGTCAACGGTTATTTATCGCATAAGTTTTGTCTTTAATTTTTAAACATTTTTGACACCTAATGATTAAATTATGAGGTATTCTGCTACTAAAAGTAACTCTTGCTTTAAGTCGGTAAAATACACTGCCTTTTTTTGGAAAAAATTTAAAAATTTTTTTTCTAATTCAACAAACGAAAAATTTTCAAATCGATTTTTCTAGAAAACGGTGCATCCTACCAACTTAAAAAAGAGTACCGTTTAGTACTAGATAACCTCACAATTTATTAATCTAGTGTCAAAAATGTTTAGAAAATAAAGACAAAACAGTTATGCGATGAAATACCCGTTGCCCTACCCAAAACGGGCGCCTATGACATGTACTTGAAATTTTTAATTGATGTAATCGATTTATTTCTGGAAGATAAATACACGTACCAGTTTTCGTTTTTCTAAACAGAATAATTCTGAGACACTTAAGAAAAACTAATTCCCAGACGCCATTTTCAAAGAGCTCTAGCTCCCTTAGTAAGCATTTTCGGACTAGGTGAATTCGGTTAAATTGTCTTAAAATTATCTGAGGAATCTCCGGTTTTCGTTTGTCCGGGGAGTTTCTGGACACCCTGTATAAATAATAATATAATAAAGTTTTGACGTTCGCGAGCAGGATAGAAATAAATTTTATCCCATGGGACAAAATATGACGTTTTAACAACCTAAAATAGTTGTCAATTAATGACATTTATTTGACATATTTATTTCATGTCAGTTATAGAACAAAAAACGATTTTTTTTCATTAAGTAGAAAGTATCATAGAAACATCCTAGGTCTGGATCCCGCGTATGAAAAAAAGTTGATTAATAGCAAGCTGAAAATTTGTTAATAGCTTAAGGGTGTCTAGTCGGATAAACTTTGATATATGGGAACACTGGAACAGGGGCAGTTTTAATTGTGGAACAGGTTAAAAATTTGAAACGGTCACACCACGAGAACGGTACATTTATTTTGTCCGACAGAGCAGACTTAAACTCTCCGAGCAGAGATTAAACTCTCATGTAAAAATCAGACTGCTATTTATCACCTGCCATAATTCCTGCCATTTGACATATTCTACATGTTCCACTCATTAAAACGCCCATTTGGTGGTAAATAGCAGTCTGATTTTTGCATGAGAGTTTAATCTCTGTTCGAAGAGTTTAAGTCTGTTCTGTCGGACAAAATACATGTGCCGTTTTCGTGGTCTGACCGTTGCAAATTTTTAACCTCTTCCACAATTAAAACTTTCCCTGTTCCAGTGTTCCCATATATCAAAGTTTGTCCGACTAGACACCCTTAAGCTATTAACAAATTTTCAGCTTGCTATTAATCAACTTTTTTTCATACGCGGGATCCAGACCTATACATAAATATGACCAAAAATCGTCGGTGATGTGACAATACCTCCTATCTGACACTACTGTGAGTTTTTTAGGAGAGACGAAAAAGTTTTTTAGAGCCACCTCCTGTTTTTATAAGATATTTATTGATTTGTTTTGTAGTAAATTATACTATGTATTTACTATATAATAAGTCAAAACTTACATATTATGAAAACAGTAGGTAACCCTAAAAAAGGTTTTTCGTCTCTCCTAAAAAACTCACGGTATTGTCAGATAGGAGGTATTGTCACATCACCGACGAAATACAGATTGAAAATTTAGTATTTCAATAAAAATTGTAACTGTGCTTATGTATGTCATTTACTTACGCGAAATCATATCCATCTTCCCTAACGTCACTGTCGTATCTTAAAATTTTTGATTCACGGTCTCCTGATGGTGGTGGTGCCGCAACACATACAGCTATTAATCCAGCCAATAAAACAATCTGTACCTTCATCTTTAGTTTGTGTTTATTTGATGACGAGCAACGAATATCAGATATAACCTTAATTTTCTATTTAAATGAATAAATTTTGGGTGATTATTCACATTATTGGTGGGGATAAGATGATGCACAATAAAGATGTAAGGCAATAGATCTTCAAATGATTGTTGAATTTTAATTAATGAAGTGCAGGTCAGTATCCTAAAATTTTATTGCTCAAGATTTATGTGTAGAGATGAATCGTCGTATTAGTGGTATTCTTTTTCTCATGATCATCTTTCAGTGCGTCACAGTTTTTCCATTTTTTCTTTCTAACGCATTAAATTGTATGTGACAGAAAAAAAGGCACGTCGGTGATTACATTTCGTCGGTGACATTTATAACATTTATTCTAGTTATTCTAGTTGTCGATAGATGGCGCCATAATAAAAAAATAATTTTTTTTAATGGCGATCAAAGGGTTGATAAGGAGTCCTAGGGGGTGGTTAAGGTTGCCGAAGCCTTGGCCACACAAAAAGCCTTGGGAGATGCTCACAGTATCAGGAGAAAAATCAACAAATCCTACTTCCACGTCCTTGTCGTGATTGCTGGGCAATGCATAGCGTACAATGGGTGTGCGTTATGTAGCAGACGGAAGAGGGTGAAAGGCGAATTTCCAGCGCCTGAAAAAATGGAATATCTCGGCTAAGGGAAAAAACCCTAACAGAAAATTCTAGCCCTCCAGGTTGGGGGTTGGGCGATGGGCTAACAACTCATTCCCGTAAAATACTAAAGTTGTTACAAATCCACGCGCTATGCCTCGGATCCAGGATGGAACTTACGGAAAACGAAACAGGCTACGGAAACGGACGATGATTTTCGGAACATGGAATATTCAAGGAATCTCTACAAAACATAATATTTTTGAAGAACTAAAAATGAATCGCATAGATATCTGCGCTCTAACAGAAACAAAAAAGAAAGGAACTGGAATGGAACAAAAGGAAAACTACATTCATATCTACAGCGGAGTGAAGAACGAGAACAGAGCAAAGTCAGGAGTATCATTTGCAATACGCAAGAAATATAAGAGAAGTATAAAAGATTGGAAATACGTAAATGAACGAATTTTAAGAGTAGGTCTAAAACTCTATAACAGAGAATTAGAAATATTTGTTGTATATGCTCCTACCGATGATTCAAACCAGGATGTAAAAGATAAATTTGAGGAAAGCCTAGCGGACACCATCTCAAAAATCAGCAACCGAAAAGAGATTATCATGATGGGCGACTTCAATGCCAGAACTGGGTCAAAGATCAATGACGACATTGTGGGAAGATTTGGCGAAGAAACTGTTAACAACAATGGAACAAGACTTGTGGGACTATGTGAAGCGTATTCCTTACGGATAACGAATGGATTTTTTCAACACAGATCCATCCATAAATACACATGGACGCAGCCAACCCGACAATTGAAATCGATTATAGATTACGTCATCATGAAGCAGAAATCATCAATTGTGACGAAAGATGTACGAGTCTATAGAGGTGCAGAATGTGGAACTGACCACTTTTTACTCAGAGCAGATCTATACTTTCCATATATCTTGAACAACAAAATTGAAGAGACCCAGGAAGAGATTACAGAAGAACACCCGCCTCAGTACAAATACAACATCGACGCACTGAAAGATAATTCAATCTCCTTTCTTTTTAAATTAAGACTGAGCCAAAAGATAACCAATACACAGTTTAATACAAGAACAGCAGATGAAAAATATGATCGGCTAAAAAAGTGCTTACATGAAGCTGCATTCGAAGCGTTAGGGGAAAAATCCTCAAATAACACTAATCACCCTTGGTTTACAGATTCTTTAAAAGAAAAGACGAGGGAAAAAAAAGAAGCATATCAAAAATGGCTCAGTACCAATTGCTCAGAAGACCGAAAAACCTACGCAAGAATAAGAATGGAAACAAAAAAAGAAGTGATTAAAACCAAAGAAAATATGTGGCTGAAGAAATGTGAAGAAATAGACACTCTTATGGGAGGAACAAAAAGCAGAGAAGCTTGGAGAACAATATCAAATACAAGACAAAACGTACAAGAAAGATGCCAGATATCCCTTATAAGTGTAAACGAGTGGGAAACATACTTTAGAAACCTATTGCAAGAGAATAGACAGGAATATGTAAGGCAAACCATCATCGCCCCAAACAACCTGGAACAACTAGAAGATATAACTATTCGAGAACTAGAACAAACGTTAAGAGAAATGAAAAACAATAAAGCTCCTGGTCCCGGAGGTATTCCAATTGAACTCATTAAGCACAGCACGACACAGGCAAAAGAAATTTTAGTTGAAATATTCAACGGATGCCTTTCAGGCAATAGTGGCGTGCCCTCTGAGTGGAAAAACTCCATAACTACCCCTATATACAAAAAGGGTGGTAGAAAAAATTGTAATAATTACAGAGGCATTAGTGTGACCAGCTCAGTTGGAAGACTGTACGGACGAATAATAAAGAAACGGATAGAAAAGGAGTGGCAAGATTCCGAAGAACAAAGTGGATTTAGGGCAGGTAGATCATGCACAGATAACATTTTCTGCATAAGGCAATTACTAGAAAAACGTTCTGCTAGAAATCTAGTAACTCACATGGTATTTGTAGACTTAAAAAAAGCATACGATACCGTTCCCAGAGAAAAAATGTTTGAGGTATTACAACAAACCACTTTAAATAGAAAATACATCCAAACAATAAAAGATCTCTATGCTAATGCAACAACAGCAATTAAAATTGGAACGAAACTTTCAAATACCTTTGAAACTTCGAAAGGCCTTTTGCAGGGATGCTGTCTGTCGCCCACTTTATTTAAAATTTACCTTACACATGTGTTAAAATATTGGACTAGGAAATGCCAAACAATGGGGATACCAGTAGGAGATTCTTATTTGTATACGTTGCTATTTGCTGACGACCAAGTTGTGATTGCTGCTGATAAAGATGACGCCAGTTACATGATTAGAAAATTGAAAGAGGAGTACCAAAAATGGGGTTTGGAAATGAGCATGGAGAAAACTGAATACCTTGTAGTCGGAGGTGATACTGAAGACTTAGAATTAGAAGGGGAATACATAAAAGGATGTGATGAATTTAAATATCTAGGTTCAATTTTTGACAAAAACTCCACATGCGATCAAGATATAGAATATCGAATAAGCCAAGGAAGAAAAGCTATAAAACAGCTAAATGGCATTTGGTGGAGTACAGGACTGCAGAATCAGACAAAGAAAAAAATCTACCAAACTATCGTGGAAGGAATTGTCCTGTACAACTCGGAAGTGTGGGAAGTAAAAGACCGACAAAATAAAAGACTTCAAGCTTTAGAAATGGACGCGCTTAGAAGAAGCTGCAGAATATCTAAACTGCAGCATATCCCAAACGAAGAAATAAAAGAAAGAATGGAAGTAGAAAAGGATATTATAGACGGAATAGAACAAAAAAGATTAATATGGTACGGGCATGTCCAGAGAATGGGACCAACAAGATGGCCCAAGAAAATGATCCAGTATGTACCACCCGAGAGAAGAAAAAGAGGCAGACCGAAGAGAACATGGATACAAGATGTAGAGAAAGCAATGAACAGTAGACAACTCAACGAGGAAGATATTCGTGACCGAAAAGCATGGCGAATAGGATGCGGGAAACGGCGAATGCTGTAGAACACCCGATATATATATATATATATATATATATATATATATATATATATATATATTTTTTAATTAGATAATAATATTGCAAATATAATCTGTATAATTTTTAAGACTATACAAATCAAAGAAAATACCATTTTATAAATGCAAGAAACACATTTGATTTGTTTTTATTCCAAATTGAAAATAAAATGTGACAACTGTCAGATTTAACTAAAATGTCATATTAGAATAAATGTCATAAATGTGTATTATCACGGACTTACCCTTTTTCCTATCATTTGTTACGCACTGAAAAATGCTCATGAAAAGGACAATAGTCTAGTCGCAACATAGGGGATCCCGTGGACACTTTTAGTTCGCCGCAATTTGATGATGGTATTATAGGTTTTTTGGGTCGCTGAATCCAATGGAAGAAGTCTGGAAACCCAAATGTGGTGCGTTTCATTGTTATTAACAAATTATGGTAAAATTAGGTGTTTCTCAGGAATTATTAGAAGCCCTGTAAATAAATCGATAGTGTTAAGGTCTTCTCTGGTGTATCTTTGGTCGCTGAATCGAATGGACTAGTCGCAATTACTCAAACTATGCTCTTATTTTGTTAATAACAATGTAATAGTTTATTCGCCGGAAAGTTCGAAATGCGCTATCTACAGTAAATTTGTAGTCTTTTTCGTAGTATTTTTATACGCTGTAACGAGTTACAGCGATGGACTACCCCAGCCAATTGAAACAATATTCGAAAATATTACCTCAATCAACCAAGATAGCCATCGTTACACCCTTAGCTTAGCTCAGTCACTCAGGCGTGTGTTCGTCTTGTCCTAACCTTAGATATGAACTATGAAAATTGGAATGGAAGCAAACAAAACAACAATATTTTTAACTAATCATGTTTATTGTTCATAAAGATATAATAAAAATATGACTTAGTAAATTGCATTAACAAATGTATTCAAATTCTTGCCAAAAACTAACAATTCTGGATTATACTTATGGCTTTTGGTGTTCGGCGCCATGGTAACTTCTTGATGTTGTATGGTACTGCTGTCGACTTGTAGACCTGGGCAGGTGTTATGGCCCTAGGTCGCTGCAGCTACGGTCTTGTGGTGTCTGAGATGTTGGGTGCTGTTGTCTGTCTAGAGATGCATCATTGTTTAGGTTGTCAGCCATCTGGTGCATCGCCGGCGATGGGCTTCATGCTCCCGAAAGGAGAAAGTGGATTTTATTCCCAAAAACTATAAAATAGAGACACATATCAATCATCAAGAAGAAAACCAAATTGTACCTTTGCCAAATAGTATTCAGAAATAGTAAATGGCAAGGTTAAATTACATGGAATTTGGATGAGAATAGTTAAAATTCTGATTAATAAACGTGCATACATATAAATTAAAAAGATATTTGAAACTAAAATATCAGAACACATGGTCTGACATTGGAAGTTAGGTTAGATATAAAAAAAAAAACAGAAAAACTGTTAGACGGAGAAATATAATTAAAATATAATATTATTCTTACCCCAAGAGGAATGATTTGATGGATCAAAATGATTTATTTTTGAAGCTGCTCTGCCTTTTAACCCGGGAGTAGTCGCGCTCACTTCTGTAACGTCGATAGTCGCGTGTGAGATTCTATCTCAAAATACGAATTTAAAACAAATTTTTATTTTGTACTATTTTTATCTACTTTTTATATTGAAAATATACATTTCTAACAATTTTATTAAAAAAACCTGTGTTAACGGCCACCTGCCAACATCGGCCACCTGTCCTAACGGCCAGTTTAAAAATTTCCCAAACCAATTATATGTAGACTACAAAAACTGGCAATACCGTCCACCTTTCTATATCGGCCAATAGTTCTTTCATTTTTGGTGGCCGTTACTGACAAATTTTACTGTACAGTAAAACCTGTGTTAACGGCCACCTGGCAACATCGGCCACCTGTCCTAACGGCCAGTTTATTTATTTCCCAAACCAATTATATGTAGACTACAAAAACTGGCAATAGGGGCCACCTTTCTATATCGGCCAATAGTTCTTTCATTTTTAGTGGCCGTTACTGACAGGTTTTACTGTATTACGAAAAAGGATGAAATGTGAGATTCTATCTAACGGTGCGACTACTCGCGGGTTAAAGCTAATTGGCTCTCCCCAAAGCCATAAATTCAACAAAAAGAAGAAGAAAAAAGAAATCCCTACGCATTACTACACCGTTCCTCGAGGCACTTACGAAATTTTTCATAATTGCAAAATTTTTCATCAAGTTATCGCGAAAAAGGATAAAAATTGAGATTCTATCTCACCGCGCGACTACTCGCGGGTTAAAACATTTCCACCTCCATTTTGAGAATGAGATACGGGGGTTGTCACTGTCATTAAAATGACATGACAACGAACCTTGGACCGAAATTTGAAATAATGAACATGGAACACAAGAGATGATACAATGTAAATAGGGTTGCCTATTATAGAACGGGCGCCAACCGATTTTTAAAGGGGAAATGGATAAACCAAATAGAACAAGATAATTATTAATTAAATATTAAAGGAAATAAGGTAAAATAATTATTTAAAAATAAAATATCAAAGATGTGACGTTTGTACCGTTACAACGCTTAATCGATTGCCGCTAGTCGTGATAGCTTAAACCACGTTCCGACGTTGTTATTAATAAATTATGGCAAAAATAACGGTTTATAGTGCGTTCACTTACGGTTTTTGCTCAAAATAAAAAAAAACCACTTGGATTGACATGAAATTTGCCATACACGTAGCTAACATATCAATCAAAACAAGTGATATTGTGCCGATGTCTGCTTTTACCCTGGGGGCGAGTTTCACTCCTTTTCGGGGGTGAAAAAATAAACCTTTAATAAGTTCATAGGTGGATAAACTGATTAATAATTCAAAGCAACTTTTGTTCTATACAGTTTTTTCAATAAGTCAATACTTTTCGAGTTATTTGGTTTTGTGGTTAAAAACGAACATATTTACTCGCAAAAAACTCGAAAAATATTGACTTAGTGAAAAAACTGTATAAAATAAACGTTGCTTAGAATTAGTCAGTTTATCCAATTCCGGACTTATTTTAAAGGTTTCTTTTTTCATCCCCGAAACGGGGTGAAACCCACAGGGTAAAAGCACATCGGCACAATATCACTTGTTTTGTTTGACATTTAAGCTACGTGCATGCCAAATTTCATGTCATTCCAGGTGGTTTTTTAAAATTTAGTGCAAAAACCGTGAGTAAACGTACTATAAACCGTTATTTTTGCAATATTTTTTTAATAACATAGTCGGAACCTAGTTTAAGCTATCACGACTAGTGACAATGGATTTAGCGTAAAAAAATACTATGAAAAAGACTACAAACTTGCTGTAGATAACACATTTCGAGCTTTCCGGCGAATAAACAATTATTTTTTTTATTAACAAAATAATAACACATTTTGGGTAATCGCGACTAGTCGCATTCGATTCAGTGACCAAAAATACACCAGAGAAGATCTAAACACTATCAATTTATTTACGGGACTTCTAATAATTCCTGAAATCACCTAATTTTACCATAATTTGTTTATAACAATTAAACGCACCATATCTGGGCTTCCAGATCACTTCAATTGGATTCAGCGACCCAAAAAACCTATAACACCATCAAATCGCGCCGAACTAAAAGTGTCTACGGGACCTCCGATGTTGCGACTAGACTATGGTAAAATTCACTAATAGGCGAGTAAATAAAGCATTACACACCTCTAACTTTTTTAAAGGAAGGCGGGTCGTTATGAAACCTTTTGCATTCGATACAAGTGAGCTACATGAAAATTGTTGACCACTTGGCATAAGGAACAAATTAAAATTGCATTGTTTTAGGCGGAAAATGCATTTTCCAAAGTGCATCTCAAAGTTTTCAAAAAATAAAAATTCAAAACTCGGAAAGTAATCATGAAAATTTTTTTTTATTTGCAACTTGCAAATTTACACTCTACTCTACAAAGGAGTATTAAGTAAAACTGATAAATTATGTAATGTTTTGTAAGTGTTGCCGGCCAGTGCCGGTTCACCTTATTCACTAACACAAGTGTCACTCACACAAGTCTTCTGGCCACTGTCTTTTGAGTCTCCGAACTGATAATTGACGATTGGTAAGCGTGGAAATCAGCTCGTTGTTGTGATTGATACTTCTTTTTCTATGTTTGGTCGCATGCAGTTCAATTACGTCCTTTATAAATGGTATTTTTAAGTCCTCATGTAATGTTTGGTTTGAAATATACCAGGGTGCATTTGCAATTATTCTTAAAGTTTTTGATTGGTATGTCTGCAGAATTTTGGTGTTTGATAGTTTCATACATCCCCATAGTTCAACCCCGTAGGTCAATAGTATTATTTTGTATATTGCCAGTTTGTTTTCAATGGATAATTGTGATCTTCTACCAAGAAGCCAATTCATTTGTCTGGTTTTGAATTGAAGTTGTTGTTTTTTAGCTTTAATGTGCGCTTTCCATGTCAGTTTCTGATCAAGAAAATATAATAATAGTCTCCCGTTTTATACCGCTCACGTGGCTTTGGAAGCATAGTGTTATATCTAGGGCCTACGGTATACAAGGAAGGTAACAGGGCCAGTGCTACGCTTCAACCGCCTATTATTACTCCTGGTTTTACCCAAGGTACTCATTTTATTCAGGCTGAGTCGACCTGGGCCTATAAACATTTTAAAAATGTCTAGTTGTTCTTGCCGGCGGCGGTAGGATTTGAACTCCGGATTACCGGCACGCGAGCCAACCGTCGTCTGATCAAGATGAATACCTAAATATTTGACTTCGGTCTTCATTGGAATAACTTGTTGGTTTATTGTAACATGTGGACAATTTACATGTATGTCCGTAAATGTTATGTGAGCCGATTTTTCGTAGTTTACTTTATTTTCCATTTCTCGAGCCAGTTTTGTAATCGATCTAAATGTGTTTGTAGCTTGTTGGAGGCTACTACTGGATCATGGTCAAGCGCAATTATGGCTGTATCATCGGCAAATGTGGCGATAGTTGTTTCGTTAGTAGTTGGTATATCAGCAGTGTATAATAAGTACAAAAATGGTCCCAAAACACTGCCTTGGGGTACTCTTGCTTGGAGTACCATGAGGAGTACTTTGAGAATCATGAAAATGAGTTCAATTTTGATACTAGGAAGTTTTTGATGTCGATGAACAGAAATGTCGGGTCGACGAAGCTCAAAGATGTACCTGGTGCCCGGTATAATGGTACGTATTTCGTTTCCTGGAGTTGTATGAAAATTCATTATGAAAATCGTTGACACTTATTATGCTGATGTTTTTGAGGTCCCTGAATACGAATATCCCTTCGGCGATGCTCTACGAGGCACCTGGTAAAAGGTGTCTACGTCATCTCCTGGAGTTTTATAAAAACTCGTTATGAAAATATTTGAAATTTATTACATCGTTATTCTTGAGGTCGCTGAACATGAATATTGCATCGAAGATGCTCTACGAGGTACCTGGTACCTGGTGTCTACGGCACTTCCTGCACTTTTATAAAATGCCGTACTTGGAGAATCCAAATATAAAATTATAAAAGGTGGTAGCAAAAAAAAAATTAAGGGATGATACGGGGGGTGAGAGGGTGAGTTTTCTGGCAAGCTTAAATATGGCAAAATGTCTCCCCCTTTAAGTGTTAATTGACGTGTTTTATGCGTTTTTTCTAAAAATCAGTGGTTCAACAGTTATTTAAGGTGAATATTATTGTAACCTTTTAGATAAGCTTAAGTAAAAAATTCGTGAAAAAAGAACCGGTGTGTAGAAGAAAAATCATGGATTTAAGTCCGGAGCAGTCACGAATTTTTGAAGCTTCTTCTTCTTCTTCTTCTTAGCCTTCTATCGTCCACGTTTGGACATAGGCCTCTCCCAACTCCTTCCATCGGTCTCTATCCTGAGCAACATATTTCCAATTCGTTCCGGCTACTCTTTTAATATCATCAACCCATCTCATCTGTGGTCTTCCTCTCGGTCGTTTACTTTGGTAAGGTCTCCAATGTTGTATCGTGGCATTCCAACGTTGGTCTTTTTGTCTAACAGTGTGGCCTGCAAAGCTCCATTTAAGTTTGGCAACTTTTGTTGTTATGTCCTCGACTTTTGTTTTTGATCTTACCCAGTCGCTCCTCTTTTTATCTGACAGTCGTATACCTAACATTGCTCTTTCCATAGCTCTTTCTGTTGTAGCTAGTTTATTCATATTTGCCTTGGTTAGGGTCCAGGTTTGACACCCATATGTCATGATAGGAAGGATGCACTGGTTGAACACTTTGGTCCTCAAATATTGAGGTATTTTGCGGTTCTTAAGTATCCAACCAAGTTTTCCAAATCCTGCCCATGCTAGTCTTGCTCTCCTATTAATTTCCGCACTTTGGTTTTCTTTGTCAAGTTTCAGGATTTGGCCTAGGTAGATATATTCCTGGACTTTCTCTATCTCACTGCCATTTATAGTTATGCGTCTGGGGTCATCTGTGTTTGTCATTATTTTTGTTTTCTTCATGTTCATTTTTAGGCCGACGTATTGGGAGCTGCCTGCGAGTTCCTCTATCATAATTTGCAGTTCCTCGAATGAGCTCGCTATAATCACAATGTCGTCAGCGAATCTGAGGTGATTTAGCTTCTTGCCATTAACGTTAATGCCATAGGTTGACCAATTTGTCGTTTTGAAGACGTCTTCTAGTGCTAGGTTGAAAAGCTTTGGCGATATTACGTCTCCTTGTCTCACGCCTCTCTTAATAGGGATGGGATTTGTATTTTCGTCTAGTTGTACTATCATAGTTGCATTTTCATATATATTATGTATTAGTTGTCTATATCTCGAATCTATTCTACAATTATTAATAGCTTGTTCTATGGCCCACATCTCGATACTATCAAACGCCTTTTCATAGTCTACGAAGGCAAGAAATACGGGTAGTTGGTATTCATTTGCCTTCTCTATCAATGTTCTCATTGTCAGCAGATGGTCTGATGTACTATATCCTTTGCGGAAGCCAGCCTGTTCCACTGGTTGGTAATTGTCCATTGTGTAGGTCAACCGGTTGTTAATAATTCTCATGAATAGTTTGTATACTTGACTGAGCAACGATATCGGTCTATAATTCTGTAGGTCACATTTGTCCCCTTTTTTGTGTAAAAGTATTACTAGACTTTCGTTCCAGTCTTTAGAGATCTTGCTATTATGGAGACATTTATTAAATAGCTCTGTTAGTATAGGGATTGTTACTGTCTTGCTTGTTTTCAAGAGCTCGGCAATTATACCGTCCTGTCCTGGAGCTTTATTATTTTTTAGTTCTTTTAAAGCTCTTTCTATTTCAAATCCCTTTATATTTGGTAGTACTTCTGATCCCACGTTTTTTATTTTTCTTTTGACGTTCTCCTTTGTTGATTCATTAGGCTGGCTTTGCGAGCTGTACAAGCTTTTGTAGAAGTCTTCGACTATTTTTGTTATTTTATATTTGACCTTCTCTTCCTTACTATTGGCGTCTTTAATTTTAATGATTTTTTGAACACTTTTGAACACAATTTTTGAAGCATCCACCTTATTTACCAGACTTGGCCCTTAGCGACTTTCATCTGCTTCAATATCTAAAAAAAATCATGCCTGTAAAGTGTTTTTCTCATTAACGAACATGAAACATATAGTGCTGGAGAGCACTGTATGTTTCATGTTCGTTAATCCTGACGCTTAGTGGTCTTGCAGTTTCTCCCAAGTAGAAATTGTTGCAATCATAGGGTATTTTGTAGGTGGTGGTGTTGGTTGTTTAAATGTTGTTGTTATATTATAAGTACCTACAGTCGGAAAAATCAAAGTATACCCATGAAAGATCACATCAGTCACTTATTTTGTATTTGCTGTCTTTTTCTATAACAAACGTTTGTTATTTATAGAAAAAGACAGCAAATACAAAATAAGTGATTGATGTGATCGTTCATGGGTATTCTTTAATTTTTCCGACTGTAGTTCAGTGTCCATTTTAATTTTTATGAAAGTAATACATAAATCTACATAATATGGTATTGTTGTCATCGTTGAGTCCCTTTTTTTGGATTCAAGCACTCACAAAAACACAAGCAGTCCAGCTACACACCAAATGCGACTTGCTACATATTTTTTTGTTTGGAATTGAATGAATTTTCGTTATCCAGAATTAGTATTTGGGAAACTATTTAAATTTCGATTAATACTCGAGTATTTCGATATATATTATACAAATTTTGAGTATATTCTTATTGTAACAGTATAAGATGTAGAATCGAGATAGCCCGTACAACATTTTTAAAAATGAGGTCATTTCTCTGTAATGATAAATTGCATCTTCAACTTCGAAAGCGCATGATTAAATGTTGCATTTTTTGGTCAGTCCTTTTATACGGTGTTGAAGCATGGACATCAGAAATATCCACCATTATTCGTTTGGAGGCCTTTGAAATGTGACTGCACAGACGTACACTAAAAATACCATGGATGGCTGTACTGACAAATCTGGCTGTCCTTAAGAGACCAAAAAGGCTGCTCGCGAGCTGCTTGATAATATCAAAATTTGATCTTTCTACATTTAGTTTAGAAAGATGGCGTATTTTGGACACGTAGTAAGGGGAGACCGAAACTTATTATGATGGATAAAATCGAAGAACGCAGAGAAATTGGTAGAAAACAGGCCTCTTGGTTGAAGAATATCAGAGAGTGGACGGGAGTAAAGAAAGGCGAACAACTGTTTAGAATAGATCGAGACAGAGACAGTTTCGCCATGTTAATCACCAACGTCAAGGGGACTTAATTAGGCACGTTAAGAAGAAGAAGAATAGTATATTACTTTTTAAATTTTAAAATATTTTAAAATCTTTCTTTTTCTTCTTCCTTTATCCAGTTGTTCCATCAGTTCCATACAACCTCTTGTTCTATCTATGATATTTTTGATATTTTATTTATGCCTGGTCGTTTCTAGTATAAAATTTTATATTGATATAGATACTGTCCTGTATTCATAGTTGTTCCAAAAACTGTAAAACACTAGACTCTTGTGCTACTAATCATTTGACCAATTGATAAATAATATATTTTTATCACGGTATTATATAACACCTAATATATGATCACAAATAAAATAGAAAGTATGTTTTGATATTAATAGATTATATTGTTGAAGGTTTCAATTCATCTTTGGTGTTCAGATTATTGAAGATCAATTGGCCAATGTCCTTGACCAAAATTACAAAAAACTGTTTTAAATTAATCAAATTTCATCAAGATTTTACAAATTTAAAATGTTTGTTTTATTTAAAACTTAATGAAAAATCCTTTGTAAAAGAAATACAAATTTATTAAAATCCCTTTAAGGGCTACATCACAGAACGTCTTCTATATTTAAAAATATCATGATCAGTATTTAGAACTGTTGATCATAAGCTGAGCCACCAAAGAAATACCAGGGTATCAACATTTTAAATGGTATAAAAATTTGTTAGAGGTATTAGCATAGAGAGATGGAGTATAGGGAACAAGAAGAAGAAGAACAGGCTGGCTTCCGCGCTGAAAGGACTTGCACAGACAATGTTTTCTGCCTAAAATAATTAATTGAAAAAAAATCAGCAACCAATCAAGAGACCCATCTCATGTTTGTTGATCTCCGTAAAGCATACGACAACGTTCCTGTGACTAAATTGTGGAAATCACTACAAAAAACTAACATCAGCTACACTCTAATCAAAGTCTTAAAAATCTATATGAAAATTCTACATCAAAAGTAAAAATTGGCAACACACTATCTAAAAAGTTCATCGTTAACAAGGGTCTGCACCAGGGCTGCGGCTGCTGTATTTCACCAACTTTGTTCAAGATATATGTTGCAAAACCACTAAACCAGTGGAAACGTAAATGCCACGGTATGGGTATAGAGCTCGGAGAGGTTTGTTTATATACCTTACAATTTGCTGATGACCAAGTCATCATAGCTAATGATAAAGACGATCTACAGTATATGGCAAGAAAACTAAAGGAGGAATATGAACAGTGGGTCTTGGAAATTAATGTGGAAAAAACTAAATACCGACCCATAGGAGCTGAGTTATCCAACATCGAACTAGAGGATACTGAAGAAATCACATCCTGTAGTGAATAAATATACCTGGGAGTAATCTTCGATAGAACGGGAAAAGACGATGAGGAAATAAACAAAGGGTAACACAAGCTAGAAGAACAATTGGCTGCCTAAATGGAATACTTTGGAGCTCCGAAATAGGAATACAGCGAAAATACAATATCTATGAAACACTTATTAAAAGCAGCCTACTTTACGGAGCAGAAACTTGGAGAATAACCGAAAACAACAGGAAAAAGTTAGAAGCTGTAGAAATGGACGTGTTTAGAAGATCGTTAGGTATATCCTGTAGGGAAAGAGTTCGAAATAAGGATGTTAGACAAAGAATTGGAATAGATGGTTACTTAACAACAGACATTGAGAGGAAACAATTAATTTGGTATGGACATATTCAAAGAACGGAAGACACAAGATTGCCCAAAAATATTATGCAGTGGGTACCACCAAACCGCAAAAAACGAGGAAGACCCATAAAGACATGGAAAGAAGGGGTATCCAAAGCAATGAGTACAAGGGATCTTAGAGATGGCCAATGGGATGATAAAAGGACGTGGAAGTTAGGCATCGGACAACGTCGAAAGATGTTCTAAAACCGATACATACATACATTAGCATATTTGCTTAAAATTTCATAAAATTCCATAAGATGGATAACATTTATAAAGAATTAGCCCTTGGGCACAGCATGGGTTGCTACGCAGGTAGATATCTATCATCTCGTGATGGGGGAGTCACGCTTGCCCAAGGGCTAATTCTTTATAAATGTTATCAATCCTATGGAATTTTAAGCAGTATTAAATTAAACTACTGATGTGAATGTTTCAGAACCTAGACACTGACATGCGGTATGTCATACCATTGCCTATTCTCGTTTGTTTTCAATATGAATTCTTACAAATTCCTTTAGATTTGAATTACAAAAAAAAACTAGCATTGGTAACTAAAAAATAGTCAAATAATGTTGAAGGCACTTGAAAGTAAAACAACTGGATGAACTTGTTGCTATACTAATGCGATTCGTGATACCGCAAGAAAATTTCACTTTAACGTAGTTAAAAGACTAAACCATACGAAAACTGAAGAAGTTGTGAACAGGTACAATTTCACATCACATGAAGGTACACAGAGGGTTTTTCTAGGAATCTTTTATAAAACAAGTTTTACAACAAAATCTATTTTCACAACAAATTGAAAACTCTCAGATGCAGAATTCACCATTATAATAATAGTCCGTTCTTTAACGGTAAAATATTGCAAAATTTCTAAATTTTAAAGAACCGCTTGGATTGACATGAAATTTGGCATACACATAGCTAACAAGTCAAAGAAAAAAAGTGATATTGTGCCGATATGTGCTTTTGCCCTGGGGGTGGTTTTCACCCCCTCTTGTGGGTGAAAAAATATTCGTCCAAAGAAAGTCAGGAAATGGATAAACTGGCTAATTTTAAGTAACTTTTGTTCTATAGAGTTTTTTCACTAAGTCAATACTTTTCGAGTTACTTGGCAGTGAATATGTTCATATTTTCAACAAAATAACCACGCTTTTAGACGGTTTTTTCGCAAATAACTCAAATAGTAAGTATTTTGTCAAAAAAACATTCTTAGCAAAAATATAGCCTGTAAAATTCTTTAAAACTCATTTCAACTTATTTAAAGTGTTTAAAAAAAGCTTCATTTTTGTTTTATACAAAAAATTTCTAGCATCAAAATTGAACAAGTTACGCTCAAAATAAAGTTAGTCCCTTTTGGTTTTGGTAAAAAAATCGAGAAAATCACCCCCTAATTAATATCTTAAATGAACTTAATCGTTACGACTTCACCAATTTCTTGACTCGTGTATATATTGTTTATACGATCTGTAAGTTTCATCGGTTCAAAGTCCTTATTATTGAAAGGGCTGTAGTTAAAAGTGGTTGAGCGAGTCACTGACCACGAATGTATGCAAATTTAGAAACATCAAATCTTAATCAATTTTTGTCTAACAGAAAAACAGAAAAGCAAATCTGACTTTTTTTGTTTTTCGAGATTTTTGGTGTCTCTAACAATTTTTAAGTTATTTTGCAAAAAAGCATATTTTTCCAAATTTAAATTTTTAAAAACTTTATTTGGAACCAAATTGTTTCAAAAATAAGCACTTTGAATCGATGAAACTTACAGATCATATAAACACAACATAAGTAAAATAATTTGTGGAGCGGTACCGATTAATTTCATTTAAGTTGCTAATTAGGGGGTGGTCTTCCCGATTTTTTTTTTTGCAAAAACAAAAGGGACCAACTTTATTTTGAGCGTAACTTGCTTAACTTTAATGCTAGAAACTTTTTGTAAAAACAGAAATACCGATTTTTTAAACACTTCAAAAAAGTTATAATGGGTTTTCCCCAAAAAGTGCTTAATTTTTTGGATATTTCACGTCGAAATATTCTGTTTGAAATTTGGTGAATATGAATCTATTTTTCATTAACTATAACTCTGGTTTCATTTTTTTTAAATTTTTATAAGCTATATTTTTGCTAAGAACATCTTTTTCGACAAAATACTTACTTTTTGAGTTATTTGCGAAAAACCGTCTAAAAATGTGGTTATGTTGTTGAAAAATGAACGTATTCACTCGCATATAACTCGAAAAGTGTTGACTTGGCGAAAAAGCTCTATAGTACAAAAGTTACTTAAAATTAGTCAGTTTACCCATTTCCGGACTTATATTGGACATATATTTTTTCACACCCACGAGGGGGTGAAAGTCACCCCCAGGGCAAAAGCACACATCGGCACAATATCACTTTTTTTCTTTGACATGTAAGCTATACGTATGCCAAATTTCATGTCAATCCAAGCGGTTCTTTAAAATTTAAAGCAAAAACCGTGAAATAATGGACTATAAATAGTTATTTAAATCTGAAACTTTTCTTGTTGAATGTTCTTTCTAGTACATCCTTAATCTGCGACTTTTACAATTTATAAGACCGCAGGCGACGAACATAGAAAACAAAAAGGACTCTACTATATGCAGTCACATTCCGTTTTCATTCGTCTAGGAATAGGACAGAAAGAAACTTCCTAGTACTCAAATCTGAGTAAACATAGAAAAGTTAAAGATGGGTTTGCTTGTTTTAGATTCAGAGGGATGCACAATCGCTGGACAGATGTTTCCACCATTGCAGGCTTCCTCAACAGCGCTAGCGGAAACTTTGAATTTCCCCTTAAATAGATGGTCGAATTGTTTTTCGAATTAGAGGTGTGCACGCTAGCGCTGTTGAGGAAGCCTGCAATGGTGGAAACATCTGTCCAGCGATTGTGCATCCCTCTGAATCTAAAACAAGCAAACCCATCTTTAACTTTTCTATCTTTACTCAGATTTGAGTACTAGGAATTTTCTTTCTGTTCTTTTTCTAGACGAATGAAAACGGAATGTGATTGCATATAGTGGAGTCCTTTTTGTTTTCTATATTCGTCGTCTGCGGTCTTATAAATTGTAAAAGTCGCAGATTAAGGATGTACCAGAAAGGACTTTCAACAAGAAAAGTTTCAGATTTAAATAACTATTTACCATTTTAATTTTTATTATAATGGTGAATTCTGCATCCGAGACTTTTCAATTTGTTTAAGAGATGTCGCTGGATTGCGTCTCAACGGGAATTTCAATGATCTTTGAAATTCCCCTTAAATAGATTAGGCTATTGATTATGTACTATAGAAAGGATCTACAACGTTAACAGGGTTTTATTATTTTATATAGTCAATGAATCTCTATATATGAAAAAACCGCGGAGTGCTATCATTTAAAGGGGCGCGTTTTTGAGAAATGGGTGAATTAGTCCCTGGGCACAGGTTACATTAGGATGAGTTCTATGCACTTTTAGCACAAACACGTCTACATAAAAGTTATTCCTGGTTAAATTTCCTATCTAAATATAATAGGTCTGGATCCCGCGTATGAAAAAAGTTGATTAATAGCAAGCTGAAAATTTGTTAATAGCTTAAAGGTGTCTAGTCGGAGAAACTTTGATATATGGGAACACTGGAACAGGGGCAGTTTTAATATTGTGGAACAGGTTAAAAATTTGGAACGGTCACACCACGAAAACGGCACATGTATTTTGTCCGACAGAACAGACTTAAACTCTTTGAACAGAGATTAAACTCTCATGCAAAAATCAGACTGCTATTTAACACCAAATGGGCGTTTTAATGAGTGGAACATGTAGAATATGTCAAATGACAGGAATTGTGACAGGTGATAAATAGCAGACTGATTTTTGTATGAGAGTTTAATCTCTGTTCGGAGAGTTTAAGTCTGCTCTGTCGGACAAAATAAATGTGCCGCTTTCGTGGTGTGACCGTTTCAAATTTTTAACCTATTCCACAATTAAAACTGCCCCTGTTCCAGTGTTCCCATATATCAAACTTTGTCCGACTAGACACCCTTAAGCTATTAACAAATTTTCAGCTTGCTATTAATCAACTTTTTTTTTATACGCGGGATCCAGACCTATAAGTTCTAAAGTCAAAGATACTTTTTTTACAAAAATATATTCAAAAGAAAAAGCACAAAGAACCCAAAAGAAAGAAATTTTGTTTTTTGTCCCATAGCTTTTGTCCACGGGGATATAGGTATAGACATTGCTTCACAGATAAAAATCTTACATATTTTTTCTTTAAAATAATGTTTGGTAGAGGTCATTAGGATTTACAGTTTTCGAAAGATAATTTTTCAAAGTTCGCCACTCACAGCAATTTTGGGCAATTTTCCTTGTTATTTCGCAAATATTGTTCTGTAACTTTTTTCTACGTAACTTTAGGCATATGCAATGGTACATGTAAGAGGAATAGTAATCAATTACCTTTAAAATATTCTACTGTATAACGTTGTATGACTTCTTTTAAAGAGGTTATATTTTTCAAGATTTTATAAATCGTTAAATTTTAACGAGTTTTTATATTTTTTTAGGATTATTTTTTAAATTTCCCATTATATCTTATTTTTTCTACATTTAGGTACATATTATATAATAAAAAATAAAACTTATTCTGTTTACTTTAAAATGGTGTATAATAAAAAAATCTAGGATTATTTTTGAATAAGATATGCTTTTTCAATAATAAGTACTAGCAACAATTTTTGATTTTAGGATTATTTTTTAAATTTCTCATTACAGTGGAACCTCGATTATCCGTCTCTCCATTAACCGTCACCTCTCTTAACCGTCAGGGTACATACAGAAGTTGTATTGACTACATAAGCAAAAATTGTAAATGTAAAAAAATTTAAAAAAATAATTTAATTTGTGATGAGGTCACACACGGCTATCCATTGCTGACAGATAAAGAAATCGTTGAAATGGCAACAAAGGCGGACCAAACAGTTTCAGAAGCTGACACAGACTTGGAATTTGACTATAGCTATGTTGTTGGACCTTCTGTAACTGACATAGATTTGCGTAAATAATCTAGAGTCTAGAGAAGCTGCATCGCATATGCAATAATTGATCGAGTGGTATTCTCAACAAGAAGAAGCCAATAAAGTAGATTGCATGATCTTATACCGATTAAGAAATTCAGCCGCAAAATGTGAAGCAAGATTAAAACAAACACGGATTTCAGAATATTTTAAATTGATTCGATTGTACGAACACAAATCCCTCTTATATTGTCAAACAAACCATACAAATGAAATTTGAGAGTTGTACTATGAATTTTTAATTTTTTTTAATGTTCTGTTAACCGTCTTTTCGATTATCCGTTATACCCTTGGTCCGGTGCCCTGACGGATAATCGAGTATTCTACTGTATAACTTTTTTATGTGATTGTGTGTTGAGTTATGATTGAATCTAATTTTTTATAGGTAATACTTTCGATCCAGTTGACTCGGCCGCGCAAACTTCAAAATATGGATTAATTCAAATATTTACTGTCATAGCTCCTGCACCACAAGCTTTGCTTGAAAAAATAGCATGTAAAATTTACAGTGCAATTTACAGTGAGCACATGCTTAGAGTTCCCACAATTAGTACCCATGCACATGCACCCTTTGCAACAACTAATTCCTATCTTCCTAAACCGCAGTTTTTTGTACATCCTTTGGTACATTTACAATGTTACAATGTTAATGTACCAAAGGATGTACAAAAAAACCGCAGTTTTTTGCGTGCATGTGCATGGGTACTAATTGTGGGAACTCTAAGCATGTGCTCACTACGGAGACCAAAGGATGGTATCCTAGCGTAGAGCATAGTATCATAATCTTCATATTCGTGAATACTGGCATTCAAAATAAAGCATTTATTTTACATAGCGATCGATAATATGGTTTCGATCGCCAGGTAAAATAAATACATTATTTTAAATGCGAGAATTCACGAATATGAAGAGTACGATACCACGCTCTAGGCTAGGATACCATCCTTTGGTCTCCGCAGTGAGCAAAACCTAAGATAACTTAGGTGTCAGAGGAAGATATTGAAGCTTATGCTAACGAAGAGATGGACTTTGATTTTGAAAATTTCTTAAATGTCAACGTTTAATTAATTTTAACTAAAGTGATGTTTTCTAAGACTAAAGTTTATGTAATTTTTGTAAAGGGAATAATTTTAAATAATACAGGTAAAAAAATATCAAAGAATCACTCGGTTTCCATTATTTAAGTATATAGATGAAACACCATTTTAAAGAACAGAAAGTAAGCCCTCTTTATTGAGCAACATATTAGGTATGTATATTCATGTAGGTACAAGAAAACAAAAGTTATAATGAGAAATTTAAAAAATAATCCTAGAATTTTTTGTAATACACCATTTTAAAGTAAACAAAATAAGCTTTTATTTATTATATAATATAATATAAAATATATAATATAATATATTATATAATAATATATATTTTATATTATATAATATAATATAATATAAAATATATAATATAATATATTATATAATAATATTATTTTATTTTTATAAAATACAGTAGAACCCCGCAAATCCGAACTAATTGGGGGGACAGCCTGTTCGGATTCCGAAAAGTTCGGATTATCCGAAAGTTAGCCTAAGAAGCTAACGAAGATGATTTTTAAAAGATTTGGACTGCCACCGATCCCTTTATGAAACCCTATCCGCACGTTTATGCCTCCAATATTCTAAAGCTGAAAAATATTTAGATCACTGAAATATTAAATCGCTAACGCCAGTAGTTTTGTTTCGTCAGGGGACATGGAAATTCGGCCATGTAAATGATTCATTTAATTTGTAATCTGGATATTGATTACACTATGTTTCTCATGTTTCTTATCTTTTTCAATGTTTTCGTTCATAGTATACCATGGAAAATGTGTATTATGCACATTCCTTTATTGATTGTGTTTAGTCTAACTCGACGCTTTTATTCACCCATTAGTGTTCCAGTGTTTAATACCGTAGCTAGAGCATCTTACGCAATTATTTTCTCACATAATAAACATGTTTTTAAATTTTTATTTTGAATTTTTAAAATTTTTTTTCACTTTCCGTTGGTTTGGATTTGCCGAAAGTTCGGATTTGCGGGGTTCGGATTTGCGGGGTTCTACTGTATTATAAAAAATTGTTAAAAGTATAAAATCTTGAAAAACCATCTCTTTAAAAAATTCGTACAACGTTATACAGTAGACCATTTTAAAGGTAATTGATTTCTATTCCAATTACGTGTACCATTACATACAGTAGAGCGTCGATAATCGGAACCCTGGTAATCCGAACGTTCGCTAATCCGAACGCAAAAAAAATATAAAATTAAAAAATATGATCGCGGACCGAATTTTTGGATTTAATATGACAATATGGGCAAAATATGACAGCGGATTTTTGTTTTGTTTATGCAGAAATACATACAATATATTTGTTTATTATGTAGGTGTTTTATTCCTTGTAACTAAAATGTATGTACATAATATGTACTATGTTTATGAGCTTTGTATGTATTTTGAACATATGTTCGATAATCCGAACAATTTGATAATCCGAACTACCCCTGTACCAATTAGTTCGGATTATCGACGCTCTACTGTATAACTAAAGTTACATAGAAAAAAGTTACAGAACAATATTTGCGAAATAACAAGGAAAATTACCCAAAATTGCTGTGAGTGGCGAAATTTGAAAAATCATATTTCGAAAACTATAAATCCTAATTAGCTTTACTAAACAACATTTTAAAGAAAAAATATGTAGGTTTTTTTTTCTATACAGCAATATCTATAGGTACCTATATCCTCGTGGACAAAAGTTATGGGACAAAAAACAATTTTTTTTTCTTTTGGGTTTCTTTGTGCTTTTCTTTTGAATATGTTTTTGTAATAAAAACCCTACACCATTGTATGGTAGAAGTGATATGATTATTATATATATATATATATATATATATATATATATATATATATATATATATATATATATATATATATATATATATATATATATATATATACAGTGTGTCAATTTTAAAACTTACAATGGCTATATCTCACGAACAAAAGCTGATATCGAAAAATGCTTGAAACCGTTTCTAGGATAGTAAGGGGGAACTAAAATGACATGAAAGAGAACTCACCCCCATCAACCCCCTAGGCCCCACCCATCACAACCAAAAAAGTTTAAATTGCAAACCCCTACTTGTGATACATCATTGAAAAGGCTATAAAAAATGCTATTCAATGGTACAAATATTAATTATACAGGGTGAAGCAATAATTGTGAAACTTTGACTTAAATGAAAAATTTAATAAGGTTTTGTTGAATTACAAATTTATTAAAAATGTCAATTAAGTGAATATTTAATGTGAATTCCGTTGTTTGGTAAACAATAATACAGCCTATTTTCAAATTTTGCACGAAATTTAGCAAATGTTCTAGTAATAGGGCGACATGCTTGAGTAATCCTTTCACGCAATTCTCCAAGTGAAGCAAGTTGAGTTTTATAAACAACTGATTTAGGTTAACCCCATAGAAAAAAGTAATATACTATCCTAGTATAAAAAGTACTATCCAATGGTATAAATAATAATTATACAGGGTGTTAATATCAGCTGGCTTACTATGACATTTGTATTTGTAATGCTATCTCCCGGACTATTATTATAAATGGTAAGTGTCCGCTCGTACTTTTTTTTGTTAATTAAAACTTAATTTGCCATTTTTGCCTTAAATCAGTTGTTTATAAAACTTAACTTGCGTCACTTGGGAAATTACGAGAAATAATTACTCAAGCATGTCGCCCTATTACTAGAAAAACATTTGTCAAACTTCGTGCAGAATTTGAAAATAGACTGTATTATTGTTTACAAAACAACGGAAGCCACTTTGAACATTTACTTAATTGACATTTTTATCAAATTTGTAGTTCAACAAAACCTCATTAAATTTTTCATTTAAGCCAAAGTTTCACAATTATTGCTTCACCCTGTATAATTATTATTTATACGATGGGATAGCATTTTTTATAGCCTTTTCAATGATGTATCACAAGTAGGGGTTTGCAATTTAAACTTTTTTGGTTGTGGTGGGTGGGGCCTAGGGGGTTGATGGGGGTGAGTTCTCTTTCATGTCATTTTAGTTCCCCCTTACTATCCTAGAAACGGTTTCAAGCATTTTTCGTTTTCAGCTTTTGTTCGTGAGATATAGCCATTGAAAGTTTTAAAATTGACACACTGTATATAAAAAAAGTATCATTGACTTTAAAAAGTGATATTTAGATAGGAAATTTAACCACGAACAATTTTTATGTAGATATGTTTGTACCAAAAGTGCATAGAACTCACCCTAATGTAACGTGTGCCCAGGGACTAATTCACCCATTTCTCAAAAATGCACCCTTTTAGATGGTAGCACTCCGCGGTTTTTTCATATATAGATGTCCATTGACCATATAAAATAATAAAACCCCGTTAACGTTGTAGTTCCTTTTAGCTATCTTATTTTGAATATAATCAATAGCCTAGATGGTCGAGCTGTTTTTCGATTTAGAGGTGTGCACGCTAGCGCTATTGAGGAAGCCTGCAATGGTGGAAACAGCTGTCCAGCGATTGTGCATCAAACAAGCAAAACCATATTTTACTATAAAATCTATTTTGTTGTAAATGAGAGGAATATGGGAAGATGAAGAATATATCCCGGTTTAAGAACTTCAGGTAATGGTTTGAATGCAGTAATGCAGAATTATTTAGAGCGTCGGTCAACACAATCCGCATAGCCTTGATGATTTTCAACATTCTATAGAAGGTAGAATTTGAAGGGAAAGAAGAAGATTCTTAAATTTTTCCAGTTTAGTTAGATTATGAAAAACAGCTTTATCTTTTTTGTCCCTATTTTTTAATTTATCAAATTTGGGGTTAATGAGTTACCATTTCATTTTAAATAAGTTAAATATTTTTACGAATTTTTAATAGCCAAAAAGCGTGATATAGGTACATATACATAAGTAAAGAAGGTTCATAATACAGGAAATACAAAGAAAATAGTTCTAATACAAGATCGCTTTAACATTTGACATTTGTTTTTTTATTTAACCTAAAGAAATACATATTTCTTTAAATTGTTTATAAATAATAAAACACTTATACCGCTTGAATACCGGTTATTTGATTAAAAAACTGAAAGGTAACATTAAGATCGATAACTAATTTAAGAATCTCAGGAGACTTGAGAATTTTGAATAAAAAACCGATTAATAATTTTATACCCGATAAAATACCGGATGGCATTTTTCAAAATGCTGCTTATATCCTGTTAGAGTAGCAGTGTTGTTTTTCTAGACATTTTTCAAATTGTGTTGATATCATCATAAAACCGATGAAGGTTAATGTATTAAAAATATTTTAATAAAAAACGATTATATTAATATGTTATATAACATTTATTAAAGATTCTGAAAAACAAACCATTATGGAATTTATATAAAAATAATCTTGAAAATTGCATTGTTAATTTTTTTTTAGAAAATTACGATTAATGAGAATTGCATCGTATACTATCACGAAGAAAATTAACAACAAAAGCGATAACAAACTTTAATGAAATTATAACATTAGCAGAATAACAACAAGGTTTTAGGTCGGGAAGGTCATGCACTGACTGTATATTTATAATGAGGCAAGTTCAAGAGAAATCGTTGGAATACAACAAACCGGCATATTTATGTTTCGTGGACCTTAAGAAAGCGTTTTACAGGGCCACATTAAAGGACGTTATCCACTTGTTATACTCGAGAGAGGTACCTCTGGGAATAATTAAAACGATAGAAAACATACCAGAACAACACAATAAAAGTAAAAGTGGAAGATGAACTAACTGACCCAATTGAAGCCAGCAATGGGATAAGACAGGGGGATTCCTTGAGTCCTTTATTGTTCAATCTGATCTTGGACGAAATAATAAAAAAATTAAGAACAAAAAGCGGATACCAAATGGGAGAAAAACAACTTAAAATAATCTGCTATGCGGACGATGCAATACTAATCTCTCAAAGTGAAGATGATTTACAACGTATGCTGCACCAATTCAACATAATCGCCAGAAAATTTAACATGTTAATTTCCTCAAAAAAGACAAAATGCATGGTTATAACAGCAGATTCAATAAGATGTAAATTGGAGCTGGAAGGTCAAATAATAAAACAAGTGATGGAGTTTAAATACCTAGGCATCACACTATCTAGCTACGGAAGACTCGAAACAGAAGTGGAAGATCAAGTGGATAGAGCAAACAGAGCCACAGGTTACCTGAATGACACAATATGGAGAAATAAAAATATCGGAAAAGAAATGAAAGGCAGAATTTACAAAACAGTCATCAGACCAATAATGACATACGCGGCAGAAACACGACCCGACACAGCGTCGGTCGAGTGTTATAATGTTCTACTAGCACTTTTGGTGAAAATCGAGATATGTACAGAATTTGCTTAAGGGATATTATATTGTTCTATTAAAATCGACTCCTGCATAAATATTTGATCGTATCTTTAGATTTAGATAATATTAAATTGTTCGAAGTGACAAATTAAAAAATTGCTTAATATTATAATGTTCTATCAGTTGAGACCAATAGCAATCCGGTATTTCTGCTGTTAGAACATTATAATTTTGAGATTCGAATGAGGAATATTTTGAAATTTCGTTGAATGTGCAAAAGTTGTATGATTTGTATCAAGAATTTTGTACTGAAAGAAATCTAGTAAAGCAGTTGAGATATTATTCTTCCCGAATACATTATCTTGAGCTGAAATACCAGAATGATGGACACTTCACTGAAGTTTCAATTCTATGCAAGCCTCCGTTACAAAAAACAAACGGATCTTGTCTCACCCCCACTTCAATATCTTTACCATCGATAAAATCTTGTGATGAACACAGGGGATGCTGAATGCTTATTACTACAAATGTTGAATGGCTTATTACTACCTTTAGATAAACTAGTGCATTTAAAAAACCTTTTCAAGTTTTTGCCGCCTGTGGACTCCCAGTTCATATCAACTTATTTTAACCCATTAACCGCCAAGCACAGAAATACTGCAATAATATGTAATATATTTAATTAACTAGAGTAAAATAAATTTAAACAATCGTAAAAAAATTGTTTTACACTTTGATAATGGCAGGTGTCACAACAACAAAATGGTTCGTTTTCGAACCTTTGGCGGAATTGAGCTATAAAAATTGAAATACACAATTTTATTTTTTGTGAAAAGTCTCAAAACCTTTAGAGTGTAAATGGGCCTGGACTACCAAAGCGGAGCGTGCACTGTTGCACGATCCGGGAGCGCCACTATTTTCATAAAAACCTTGCGCTCCGCGCTCCCTGCAGCTCCTCCAATCGATACGGTATGCGCTCCTCTACATATAAACCAACACCAATTGGAACGCCGAGGCAGAGCGCGCACTGTTGCACGGTCCAGGAGCGCCAACCATTCACTATGTTTACAAACATAGTGAAAGGTTGCGCTCCGCGCTCCCTGCTACTGGTCCCATGGATACGGCATGCGATCCTCTACATATAAACCGCCACCTATTGGACCGCCTGGGCGGAGCGGGCACTGTTGTACGGTCCGGGAGCGCCAACCATCCACTATGTTCACAAACCTCTTGCGTTCCGCGCTCCCTACAACTGCTCCCATCGAGACGGCATCCGCTCCTCTACATATAAACAGCCACCTATTGGACGGTTGAGGCGGAGCGCACACTGTTGCACGGTCCGAGAGCGCCAACCATCGACTATTTTTACGAACCTCTTGCGTTCCGCGCTCCCTGCAACTGCTCCAATCGATAGGGTATGCACCCCCTTACATATAAACCGCCACAGATTGGAACGCCGAGGCAGAGTGCGCACAATTGCACAGTCCGGGAGCGGCAAACGTATCCACTATGTGGAGCAGTTGCAGGAGCTCAAAGCGCAAGCATACACATTTTTTATACACACAATTTTACACATTTTACACATAAAAATATCCCAACAAATTACTGCCTGTACGTCACCTTGAAATTCCTGATCAGACAGGATTATAAGTCGACTTCCGCCAACGGTTCGTTATCGAACCATTATTTTCAAACGCGAGATTTGATGACTCAGAGAATTTTTTTTTATTATTTTTATAACAATTGATGTACAAACAGGTTAAAAAAATAATGTTTTAATTTATTTGACCACAAAAGTACCATGCCAATAAAATTACTACGGAAAAAATAAAGTTGTGTCGAAGGATTGAAAATGTCCGACATTTAGAAAATATTTTTGTGATGAAAACATGAGTTTGGAAATTAAACAAAATTAAATTTAGTTACACTTATATCTTCTGGTTGCTTAAAAAATACAAAGATTTAAAAAAAATTAACGAATTGTCAAAAAAAAATTCTACAAAAAAATGGTGCGTTTTCGAACCGTTGGCGCTAAATGGGTTAAACAATATCAATGATGCGAAAATTTTTGCAGCGCAATTATCCAAACAAAAGAAAGGTCGTTTAATTAATTTAGACAATGAACTGCCCTCCACATCAAAATGCAATTTTTCCAACATTCCAAAGCAGTAGTAAATTTAGCCAAATTATTGTAAAAAAATATTTAGAAACTTGTTTCTTTTGTTTATTTTACATGTTTTCCTTAATTTATAAGTTCATTAGAATATTACACGACACGATGTTGTTAGTTAGAACAATTTCGTTACATTTTTGTAAAAGGTGGTGTTTCAATAAAATCATAATGTTCTATCAACATTTTATAATTTTTTTCAAAATCCTTTTTGTTTGTTAAATAAAAAATAAATAAATAAAATGTTATACATAACTCTTTATTACTTCATTATACATATAAAAATTAAAAATTTCTATAATCAAAGTGTCTCAAAATAAAAATAGAGTGACCATTTTTTTAAATTGTTTTTCCTGCCAAACTGTAAAATATGCTAATACAACATTATAACACTCGACCGACGACAGAGAGGACAAAAATATTGCTCGAAACAGCGGAGATGAAAACCCTTCGAAAAATCGATGGTAAGACTCTATGGGACAGAGCTAGAAATACAGATATACGACGGAGATGCAAGGTGGATAACATTAACTTGGTAAGAAACAGAAGAATAGAATGGAGTGACCACATAAGCCGAATGACAACAAATAGGACAGCGAGAGACGGTTCCCCAATAGGAAGACGATCAGTGGAAAGATCACGAAAACCATGGAACGACAACTTCCTAGAGACACATTGAAAAAACAGACAGAGTCTATACAAAAAGAAGAAAAAGACTATCACGAAGGAATTTAAGACAATAATACTGCCTGGGGTAATTGCGGGGTGTCTCAAGTAGCTCTGCAGTTACCACAGCCTGTCCTAAGCCCTCATAAAATGTGGAGGGTAATTGGCAATGTTAGCAGTATGCCAAGTAATCATTAATCAACAACATCGTCAAAAATTTGCAATCTTTAATACCCTCCCACCCCTTTGTCGCAAAAGCATCATTTGTAGTCCTGTCTCCCCCTAATGTTGATGTCGCAATTGCAACTCGTCATGTTCCTCTTTTCAGTGATTTTTTTAAATTCAATTTTATTTCTGGATTCTTTTATAGCATAAAGCTGATGCTAATGGATGCCTTCTAGGAACATGAAGAATCCCTACACTAGCACAATCAGAACAACCATATTGGTCTATTTTCGTCCATTTGGCAGATCTTGCGCCTCAGAGCGCGGTATTAATATATGTACCTCCGAACATTTTCCTAAGCTTAAAGTGTTCCTTTGTGTGTTGTATCATTACTCTTAATTCAAGTGTGTATAAATGTGTATTGTCCAAAGCTTAAAACCCTCATAAAAAGTTAATGAACAAATGTTTTAAGAAAATTATAATTTTAAATCGGTATATTACGATCGAAAAATCTTTGAAATATTTATTTTCCTAATTAGTGCGGAAAGTGATACTTTCACGCACGAGACTGCCGTTGACCCGAACGATGCGATAGCGGAGTTTCGGCAAGCAGTCTGAGATTTACTGACATATTTATTCCCAAGTATTCCGTTTCCATCACTTGTTCTATTATTTTGTTATTTACGACCAATTTACATCGTCTCGGTTCCGCTGATAACACTATCGATTTAGTTTTAACTCTGCCTGCATTACCTAATAGGTGGATCGAGCAGCTTGGTGGGTGATGTTGCCGGTCACAAGCCCAAATAAAGGAGAGGGTTTGTAGGGTTAGGTTAGCACCCTGTTATACCGGGTCTCCACTTATATTTTGCCCCATTTTAACTGCCTATAACTTCTAAACGGTTCAACATAGAAATATGCGGTTTTCGCTGAACTGTTTTATTATAGTAAAAGTTTTTTCTGAATTGATTGAATTTTTTATATCGCTTTCAAATACGAAAAAAAAATGGCGGATTTTTGAAAAAAACTTTGTTGACTTTTTTTTTAATGGAACACCCAGTATATTTTTTTGTAAATTGAACGAAAGGTCATTCGCTTATCCAGTATTTAAAGTTTTTCAAAATCGGTTGTCAAATCACTGAGTACTTAATTTTTAAAATGAGAGGTGCAACGTGGATATCACATACCAAAATAAGATTATAAGCAAAATTGATGTTATGTTATGTGATTTCCACATTGCATCTCTCATTTTAAAAATGAATTACTCAACCATTTGATAACCGATTTTAAAAAAATTTATATCGCTGGATAGGTAAATGTCCATTTTTTCAAGATACTAAAAAATATACTGGGTGTTTTAATAAAAAAGTCAACAACGTTTTTTTTTCAAAATTCCTCCATTCTGTATTTAAAAGCGATATAAAAAATTGGCATTTACCTAAAACCTTGAAAAAACGTTCATTTACCTATCCAGCGATATAAAAATTTTTAAAATCGGTCGTCAAATGACTGAGCAATTCATTTTTAAAATGAGATATGCAATGTGGAAATCACATAGCATAATATCAATTTGCTTAGTTATGTTATTTAGGTATGTGATATCCATGTTGCACCTCTCATTTTAAAAATTAATTACTTAGTGATTGGACAACAGATTTTGAAAAACTTTATATCGCTGGATAGGTGAATGACTTTTCTTCTAATTTACAAAAAAATATACTGGGTGTTCCTTTAAAAAAGAGTAAACAACGTTTTTTTTTAAATCCGACATTTTGTTTTACGTATTTGAAAGCGATATAAAAATGCAATCAATACAGACAAAACTTTTACTAAAATAAAACATTTCAGCGAAAACCGCATATTTCTATCTTGAGCCGTTTAGAAGTTATAGGCAGTTAAAATGGGGGAAAATATAAGTGGACACCCGGTATATAAAAAATATAAAACTCAAAGAACTGGTGAAAAACTAAAAATTATTTCAATATGTTTTGGTTAATTCCTTAAATAATTAGGTTTTTATTATGTTAAAAAGATATTTTACATGTTTCTTAATTTGAGGATAAAATCATTGACTAACCATAAAATCAGGTTTAAATTGAATGTTTTACAGAAAGGGTTATAATAATTGAGCTGTATAATAAATGCGTAAAATGCGTAAAATGCGTTTGTTTCCATTTGACTATCTTGTTACACTTTATGAAAGTGCAATAAATAGTCTGGCAATAGTGACAGCATGCGCGCGTGGAAATGCGTGACTTAGATGTCATTGTTTGTCAGTGCTGCCCAGCCTAGCTTGCAACTCGTGTGCAGATTATTTTGTATTCTTGGTGTTTAGAGATACATATAAAAAACTTTGAGAGTTTCCACTGCTCTTTAGTGATATTCTGACAGGCCTATACTATTTTTTGTGAATTTAATAAATTCCACATTCGTTACACTAGTGGTACCAGAACATCATGGGAAAAGGCAAAGACATCTCAGCAAGGAAAATAGCAGACATAAAAACTTTATTATTCAACACTAGTTACTACAACAGCAACATACCATTCATTTCTAAAGTTTCAAAGGCAACTGTTGACCGTATAAAGAAAAAATTTACATACCATTATTAAACAAAAAGTAAAATGTTCTGAGGTGGCTCTAATAATTTGATCACCCACTGTAATACAGTTACAAACAAAGTTGAACGTATGATGTCAAAAATATAAAAATAAAACCAACTTGTTTATTGCAAGCTTTATTGGGTATAAAAACAATATTTCTGTAGCAACAACTGGTATTTTTGAACTGCTGGAAATGTGTTATGTTTACAAAATATAATATTTACATCATCTAAGAGGTAATCTTTACCATTTTGTTGATTAATGGGAATGGTATTGAAAATAAATTACAATAATTATGGTAATTTCAGATTAAAATTTTTTTTTTTGCTTTAAACTTTAATATTGCAAAATATGCTTGATAAAATATTAAAGATATACCTCTGTGATAAACTACATAATTTTTTTATCGTTTTCCGGCTTTTGGAGATCCAATGACAACAGTAGGTCTGTATCCATCTTCCGTGGCTACAAATTTAACACTGACAGGGGTACCGTCCAAAAGAGTATAAGAAAATTCACCATCTACGTTTAAAGTTTGATCATTGTCTTTTCCAGTTCCAGGTTTAAGTACTCCAGCTTCTGTTCTTTTGATTCCGTTGGACGTCTCGAAACTAAAACAATAAAAATTTAATGAGATTTCTGTGAAAGAAATATCATGAAACCATACAGAAGTAAAAACTTCTTTTGTATATTGGTATAAAAAGTTTTATTAAAAAACATAAAAGTCCTCCAAAAGGATTTGCAGAACGTTTTCAATCTGAATCAGATCATCCTCAGTGCGTTCTGCTTCGTAAAAGAAACTAGCAACTTTTTGAAAAAGGTTACATCGATATTAATGGTTTACATAATAATTAAGTGATATTTGTAGCGACTCCAAGTCGATGTTACAAGATGAAATGTGCTAGGAGTGCTCAAAGGGCAACATGGTTTCCTGCTCGTTAAGAACTTGTGGTTCTTGCCAGTTCAATGGACACAGACCAACCATGTGGTCGAAACGTTAATAAAATTATTTTTTTCATTTTAATTGTGGCTTATTTCCCATATAAATAATTAATCATAAAAATGCCGCAAGGATATAGCTTCAGAACAACATTAAAAATCGGTTATGCTATGGCTGTTCAAAGTTTGCATACACTCGTGATTAGTGATTCGTTCAAGCCATTTTAACTACAGCCTTTTCAAGAATAAGCACTTTGAACCGCTGAGACTTACAGATCGTATAAAAAATAAATAAGTGAAGTAACTTGTGAAGCGGTAACGATTAATTTTATTTGATATGCTAATTAGGGGGTGCTTTTCGCGATCCTTTTTACCAAAAAATTAAAGTTACCAACAATATTTTGAGCATAACTCACTTACTTTTAAGGTTAGAAGTTTTTTAAAAAACAAAAATAAACCTTTTTTTAAACACTTTAAAAAATTTGAAATTAGTGTTCCCCGAAAAGTGTTCCGTTTTTTTTTGGTTATTTCTCGATGAAATATTCGATTTGGAATTTGACGAATAAGAACCTACCTTTCATTAGCTATAACTTTGCTTGTCTGGGTCTACAGACTTGTGCACCATTTTTTTCATTTTTTTATAAGCTATATTTTTATTAAGAATATTTTTTTTTGACAAAATACTTACTTTTTGAGTTATTTGCTAAAAACCGTCTGAAAACGTGGTTATTTTGTTTAAAAATGAACAAATTCACTCGCAAATAACTCGAAAAGTATTGACTTGGTGAAAAAACTCTATAGAACAAAAGTTGCTTAGAATTAGTCAGTTTATCGAATTCCGAATTTATTTTGAAGACATACTTTTTCACCCCCGATAAGGGGTGAAAGTCACCCCCACGCTAAAAGCACACATCAGCACAATTTCACTTTTTTTCTTTGGCTTATTAGCTATGTGTTTGCCAAATTCCATGTCAATCCAAGCGGTTCTTTAAAATTTAGAGGTTTTGAAATATTTTACCGTTAAAGAACGTACTAATACGCCATTCAATGGGAGCAAGAATAGGATATAACCTCCGAATTATATCCTACTGCATGGATTTTAATGAAATTTTGGGTCTAGCCTCTACATATCTCCTAATTGAAAGTCTACCCTATGCCGATGTGTGCTTTCATCTTGGGGGTGGTTCCCACCCCTTCTCAGGGATGGAAAAATTTTTGGTTAAAATTATCACGGAATTCGCTAGAGAACCTAATTCTAAGCAAAAACTGTTCTATAATATTTTTTTGAAAACTCAATACTTTTTGCGTTACTCGTAGTTGAAAATTGGCCATTTTCATTCAAAAATAATACATTTTTGAAAGGTCTTTTGCGAATACCTTAAAAACTATGCATCTAACTAAAAAAAACTAGATTCGACATTTTTGTAAGTTATAAAATAGCAAAGACACACTTGCCTCCATAACTCTTCTAGTTATAATATAACAAGAGATATGGTAGGTGAAAATAGTTTCTTTTTTGGTACATTCTCCAATTGGTATATTCAACTTGAAATAACAGAGAAACGGTCGATGTTAGGTGTATAATGCTACCAATAACTTTTGTAGTGCTTGAAAAGACCTTTAAAACGAGCTATATTAAGGGTCCATTACATTAAAACTAAGCGAGATATGGTGCAAACAAAATTGATAACTAATGTGTTTTAAGAAAAATTAGAAGTAATTTTAAACCCCATCCACCAAAATTTAAATGTATCGTTTTCCTTCTACAATACCTTTTATATGGTGTTATTTCTATGTTTAGAAATTTGGACGGGTTTACAATGAATGGTTATTGAAAAAAAAAAAGATCAAATTATAGAGAGCATTCTTAAATTTTCTTAAAAACCTTCTTTTTTCTTCATGTAACTTGAAGAGATACAGTAATTAAAAATACAAAACGAATTTTTATCTGAAAAAACCCTACATTTTTATATGGTATCTTTTTTCATATCTCTTATAATTTTCGAGTTACATGGAGAAAAAGAAAGATTTTTAAGAAAATTTAAAAATGCGCTCTATAATTTGATTTTATTTTTTTCAAAAACCATTCATTTTAAACCAGTCCAACTTTTTGAACATTTAAATATCATTATAGTAAAAGGTATTGTAAAAGAAAAACGATGTATTTAAATTCTAATGGATGAGGGGTTAAATACACTTCTCATTTCTCCTTAAAATACATTAGTCATCAAATTTTTGCAAAATATCTCGCTTAGTTTGAATGTAATCGACATTTAATACTGCTCATTTTAAAGGTCTTTTCAAGCACTATAAAAGTTGTAAGTATGATTATACACCTAAAATTGACCGTTTCTCTGGTATTTCAAGTTGAATACACCGATTAGAGCATGCAACAAAAAAAAAACAAACCCTTTTTATCTACTATAATACCTCTCTTTATATTTTAACCAGAAGATCTATGAAGGAACGAATCTCTTTGTTTTTTTATAGCCTACAGAAATGTTATATAGAGTGTTTTTGTTAGATGCATAGTTTTTACGGTATTCACAAAAATCCGTCCGAAAAAGTGTCATTTTTCAATGAAAATGGCAAATTTTTAACCACGAATAACTCAAAAATTATTGAGTTGTTAAAAAAATAATTAACAGTTTTTGCTTAAAATTAGGTTCTCTAACCTCTTCCGTGGCAACCAAAACATTTTTCACTCCCGAGAAGGGGTGGGAACCATCCCCACGAAAAAAAGTGCACATCGGCATAGTGTAGACTTTGTTTCAGGACCTCTTCCCTACTTACTTTAAAATATCAAATAAATCGATGTAGTAGGATGGAATTCGGAGCTAAATACCCTCATTGTCTGCCCTAATAGTATTTAGGATTATTTTAGTATGGAGAGATATTTTGGGGCATCTGGTTCAAATAATTTATTACTTTTTATTGGTTTTTTAAGGACCCTAAATAAGTAAAAAATAAAATACATGTTAGTTGAAAAAAACCCTCAAAATTTTTAAGAGATATGTAATAGAATTTAACCACTATAACTTTGATCGCGTCAAGGAATTAATAGGGGAGTGCATTTAGATTTTCACTTCGGAAAAAATCAAACAAGATAAAACTTTTTGTAATTTCATTAAGAAATGTTTAATAAACAACATATCAAAAAGTTCTACTCGAGAAGTGGGTGCTTCATTTTTTATTAAACAAATGAACAGCGAAGTTAGATGTTTTTTTAAATAACGTCGAAAATATAATTTTTAGAAAAAAACTGACTTGACCATTGAAAAATTCAGAAAATTTTACAAAAAAAACCTTATATAAAGATTTTTCTAAAATTAAATCTCTAGCTTCTGTAATTTTTTATTTATAACGCTAAAGTCACCCTTCTCACACACATTGGCGCACTGTAAACTAGCGTTGGATGAAGTGCACGGTTGAGTTTTTTAAATGTAATTCTTTAACTACTAGATCAAAAGAAATTTTACAAATTGGACATGAAAGAAGATGAAATAAGCTATCTTATGGTTGTAACAAAAAGAAATAAAATGTATGGACATAAGTACGGTGTGGGCGGAAAATGAGCCTTACATGAATTTTGTTTAAAATGATTTAAAAATGTGTAACTAATACAATTTTACTTATAAAACTCTCAAATTTGCACAACTTACCTCTCAATCAACTTACTAAACGATGTTTCATTTAAAAAAAATCTCAAAAATTTAATTCAAATAATACGATGTCTCAACAAATGTAATTTTTGAAAACTTCGTAGTTTTACAGAATTCCCACCATTTTAAGACGGTATTACTCAAGTTTGAATAAATCTAATACAATTTTTTTGCTATTTTTTTTAAAGCTTGGGATGAAATTTTTAAAAAACACTGAATTATTTTAGTTTAAAAATGAAATAAACAATTTCTTTTTGAGAAAACTTAGACAGATAACAAAAATGTAATACAAAAACCGAAAATTACCAGCTGAAAAAATGTATATACAGAGTGATCAAAACTTTTTTCTGTAAAACTTACCTAAAATACATTTATTAATAAGCTTTAACAATAATAAATGTTCAATAAAAAAATTTTTTTTTAGCTCTTATACAGTATGTCTGCGAAACTTGGAACGTATTGATAACTTTTTTAATATCAGTTTTACGAAAAAAGTTATTCTTTATAAAATACTCTGAATCGTATATAACATAAGATGCAACTATCAAATATCAAATTTTGTTAATTTTGTACGAGGTATGTCAAAAAATATGAATTTCACTCAAGAGTAAAATAACTTTATATTTCACAGTATCGAAAATCTTTATAAAAAAAAGTTGTTTGGAATTAAAAACTATGTTCCAATATGTAATTATATCCTTCTAATCGAAAATTTGTAATATAATTGTGAAAATTATTTGTTTATCTTTTTTTTTAAGAATGAAATTCCATATTTGTTTGATTGGATTCTACTTGTTTTTCATTTAAATATCCGCCATTTTGGATCCGCCATTTTGAAATTTAAATTTTTAATCTTTTATTCAGATTCAACAACCTGTTAAAAATAAAGACAATAAATGTTTTAGAAAAATGTTCTTTTTTATGTTCTTTTTAGAAAATCCACATTTTGGATCCGCCATTTTATAGTTTATAATGTTAACATTTAAGTTAGGTTTATCAAAGCTCTCAAAAATAAATATAATATGTAGAAATAAATAGATTTTGTAAAGAAATTATGATTTTACAACTATTTTTTAAGTTATTCGCCATTTTGGATCTGCCATTTTATACTTTAAATTATCAAAATTTGATTCAGGTTTAGCAACCTCTCAAAAATATCCACATATATGTAAACAAACACGTTTTATAAAAAAAATTCGGATTTTACAACTACTTTTTAAGGATTTTTAGGAAAAATCCGCCATTTTGAATCCGCCATTTTGAATTTGCAAATTGTAATGTCAGATTCGGGTTCAGCATAATCAAAACTAAAATAAAAACATTTTTTATCAAAATAAGATGTTGAATTCACCCATATTCTTAACATTATTTATACAAAACAATTGTTATTGTTTAAACAATTAATAAACAATTAGCGGCGAAATTTGTGAGTAGAACTTTTTACTTTAATATATTTATAAACTAACAAAAAAAGTTTTAGAAAAATATAACCTTGTTTGATTTTTTCCGAAACATTGTATCTTTTCGTTCTAATTGCACTCCCCTATAACATATATTTTAGATCGCTTAGTTTGAATGAGCTATTAAATATATCAAACACGACAAGCGACGAACAATAGCAACCAGAACTTTCCGTGGTCTTATAAAATATTTGGAAAATAAGAACCTAAGACTTTTAGTAAAGCTTAACATTTCGAAGAACTCATTAAGACTGGTTTTGATAAATAAGGCTAAAATATGGATTTTATCTTAAAACGACGAGAGACTGCTTGGTATCTGTGAAAGAAAAATACTTCCAAGGATTTTTGCTGACTTAAATATAGATGGTCTATTGCGTCGAATATATAACTTTGAATTATACCATAAATGAAGAGATCCATAGATTGTAAAATTGGTTGATATGCAGAGATTAGGATGGGCTGGACACATTATTAGGATGTCATATAAGGAGTTGGAAACGTTCCGGGGAGAAGATCAAGAGGACTATCACCAACTAGATGGTCTGACCAAATAAAGTATTCAGCTGGAAACTCATTCTGCGAAGCTCTTAGAGCAGCTGAAGATAGAGACCAATGGAGAAACATTGTTAGGAATATTGGAAGAAATCACGATCCTCAGTAATGGGGAAAGGACAGGAGAGAGATATAAGGAATATCTATGTACCTACACAAAAAGATTGACATTATCAAACCCAGAGGAGAGAAGAAGTAGAGTAAGACCGCGCATAAGATGGGTTTATGATCATAAGAAGATTAAGATTAGGATTTTAAAGATCAGGAGATGGAAAAAAATAGCACGAAACAACGGGAAAAAAGACTTCTTGCGAGAAGACTAAGATCCATAAAGGATTGTCGAGAAAATTATGATGATAATGTGCTTTGAGTGACCCAGAATGTCAGACAAAGAAGTGTGTTGTTTGCTTTTCACCTTAAAAAGCTGTTGTATATACTGAGGGCAGCAAAAACATTATTAATATTATTTTTCTTATAAACCAGTAGGAACACTATTTTCCTTTAAATGACAGAATTTTAAAATTACTGGTGACCACTAAAAAATGAATGAGATAGGATCCCAATAAGTGATTAAGTTAGCTGAAATATTTAAAAACAAATATTTTTTTTTTATTAAGAAAAAGTCGCATCCACCTAATGGTTATTAGCGACGGAACAATACATAGGTTAAACAAAAATGTGGTACAATATAAGTATAGTACAATGGTAAGGTTACATGCATTATCTACAAAAACTTGTTATATTTTATTGAATACACCAACTGTTTTTAAAAAGTCAATTAAATTTTTGGTTCTTTATTATTGGCACCCAGAACAGACATATTTGATACGATATTAAAATCAATACGTTCTTGTGTATATTTTTGGCATTCAATGTTTGACAGTTACATGTGTGTTACACGATTCAGAAATAGGTGGTTCAGATCTTGAGAACAAATATGAGTAAGTAAGCCTGGTATGGCTTAGTCGTAGGCGGTTGAAAACTGCTTGCTCATAACAACTTTTATAAACTGTTTTGACTCTTTTTACTGTGTCTTTAATTGGTCTAAGTTTTAAATTTGAGTTTTGCCATTCATCGAGCCAGTCATTTAACACATATTGTTTTAACAACACTTTCAAGTCTTTAGGGGCATATTGTAATACCGTTTCTGAATCCGCACCAGTCACTGCACTACGCGCACTTGAGTCTGCATCTTCATTTCCAAGGAGTCCAAATGAAGTTGACTATTCTACCATTTTGTTGAGATAAGTGAAACTCCAACGACTGCGGGAAAGTCGAAATAAGTGGTACTAAAATTGCAACTCCCTCACTTGCGCGAGCTGTGTTAGTTCGGTCTTTACGAAAGCATGTAAAATGTATTTGCGAATATGGGTTAGAAGATACAGGATTAGTTTCCTGTAGACATATAATTTCGGGACAGTGTTCTGATTGAATGATATTGAGCATTGGTAAGCGATGGAAAAGCCCATCAACATTCCACTGTAAAATTGAGTTGAATGTTATGTTTCAGTTGAAGAGAGTTCACTCTCAGTAGTAGCTTCTTCACCGAGAAAACGTAGCAGTAGGGTTTTTAGCCTTGTAAAACGATATTTTGTGGCTCTGTCTGGAATATATTGATAAGAGACGGTAAGCAAATTTACAAGACCAAGGAAATCAGATGTGAATTCTTTAACAATTTCAATAGGAGATTGGCTGCCTTGAATATTTTCAATAAGCATCATTAATTGGTCATAGCTTAAAATGGACGGTGTTGATTGTTTACTTAGATATGATTCAAGTGAATCGGGGATAGGTAATGAGCGTTTAGGTTTTTTATTCTTTTGAGTTTTTGTTTTATGAGGCTGAGCAGGAAGAAGAAATGTTTGATTATCAACGACATTTTCAACAGGTGGAGATAATGTTTCCTCTATGGTTCGTTTGGTGGAGGGACAGGGTGATTCTTTCGTGATCGCTAGTGAAGTCTGTGAAATTATCTCTATATTTTCGGCTGTAGCAGAAGATTCCAGTGGAGTATTTTCGTTAGTTTTTAAATCTTGGGTTGCTTCAGAAACGGGCTGTATAATTTCCACTGATGTAGAGTTAGAGGTGTTTGGTATGGATACTTGTGGAAATATTTCGGTATTTTTATTTTGATCATTATTAGAAGTTTGGTCTACTTGATTACCAGCATTGGTAGGAGAGTCAGAAGATTGAACAGTAGGGGGGTTAAGGGTCCTGAAGGCTGTGAAGAAGAATTTTTATTGCTTGGACAGTTACTACCAATGTGATTTATTTGTTTACATATATAGCATGTCATACTATCCTGCGAAATGAATATTCTATAATTAGTATTATCATAATTCAGAAGAATTGAATCTGGGATCGTCGTGTTATGCGGACTAATAAACACTTGCCTTCTAAAACTTTTTATATGGCTATATTCTGGAAGAGAGGCACTGATCTTTAGGAAAGTGATTGGAGAAACTAAGTTTAGGCCGAGATGTTTTAATTCTTGGATGATTACTTCGTGTGGGATACTTGGACAAACATTTGATAGCACTATTCTTTCTGCAGGCGTTATGAGCCTTCTGGCCCTGACTGTTTCTCCATTTACCTGTATAGAACCATAGTTTGTCATAAAATCCTCAACAGCTTGCTTGCTACTTAAATACATGCATATTCGATTATTAGATAGGCGAGACGAGAATAAGATATTTTTGGGATTTATTAAATTACCTAAAGAAATAAGATAATCTTGCAGTGGTGTATTATTAATAGCGCTAAAAAGTATTGCGTTTTCTTTTCCTGGGAAGAAATTTTGCTGTGAAGCTGCGGTAGAATAAGATTTATTCGCTGGGACATCCTGTATAGTAACATCTGATGACATATTGATAATTTATTTACGGTACTACCGAAACTAATTACTTTCGTTTCCCGCAAAAAACAAAACTGGTAAATTGTTTATAATCCATAAACCTGTGTCTGTTTACAATAACTGGTGTAGTATACAGGAATATAAACTAACAAAACTGGTTTAAATACGCAAATATACGATTAAATAATGTATGTAGTATAAAACTTACAGTTTAAAGTTAGTTTGATCACTTTAACTATAATTAAAAACTGGTAGTTTCACTGGTAATAGACAAAATATCAAGCGCCGAGACACTACGTGTTTACAGCTCATTAACTTTTTCGGTACTCTAAAAACAAATATTGTTAATGTGTGTTCCTCTAAGAATTCCTAATTCACCACAGTGTGCTTTTATGAAGATATTCTGTATGATAAAATTTGTAATACGACCTTCTCTGAACAGTAGGAATTAAAATTAAGATGCTTTGTGTTAATTTTCATTATTTATTTATTTTAATCCTTATGGGAAGTAAGAGTCGACAAATAAGTGTACGTAATTAGTAGATGCAGGTTAAAAATAAAATTGTATTATTTTATAAGAAAAATTAAGTTTCAGGATAAAACAATTGCACTATATTACGATAGATCTAAAATGTTCAAGAAATATAAAAATTTATACAGTAGACACGGTAGTAATTAGATAACCTGTTGGTAATATAAATCCATTAATGTCTCACGATATATTTCAAAAATTGCAATAATGGCAAAATTAAGGATTTGCATAATCCAGCTTGAGCTACTTTTGTTAAAATAAATATACTTTGGAGCCGCGATCGTAGTATTGACCTTTGCGTTCGAATGAAATATTTCTATATCTTTCCAGTGCTGCTTCATGTGGAAGCGTGGACTCTAAAGAAGCCATTGACATGTAGGTGTAAAAAGGACTAGTACGAATAAGCTTGGTCGACAGAGTTAGAAATGAAGAGGTGCTTATACGGCTGAACCAAACATCATTATTTAGTCTAACAATAAAACACTGAAAACGTTTGTTTTCTATACTTCCACAAAATTTATTACAACTATGTGACTACAGCTGTTTCGACAGAGTGCCTTTAGATTACTATGAGTTTGTCTTTTTAAAGTCTTTAACTGAAGAGGTTGAGGAGTGGGGAGCTGTTTGTCTCGAGTTTGTCATTCAGAATTATATCTGTATTTTTCAATTTATTAATTTCCATAGATTCTAATAAAGATAGCTTAAGGCCTTTATTCTGAATATGCAGAATTTGAAACTGTTCATTAAAAGAATGATTATGATCTAGAATTCAGAATCAGATTTTCATAATCACACAAATAATAAAAAAAGCTCTTAAAACAGAAAAAGAAATACATGCATGTTTCATAGATATGGAAAAAGCTTTCGACAAAATTAAAAGAGAAAATATTTGGAAAATACTAGAGTAGAGAAAAATTGAACAAGGTCTAATAGGATGCATCCAGAGTTTATATGAAAAAACGAAAAGCTATGTAAGGACAAGAAATGAAAAATTAAAAGTATTCGACAGCAACATTGGATTAAAACGGTTGTGTCCTGAGCCCACTACTCTTTAACCTAGTACTAGATGACGTAATAAAAAACTGCAAACACAAATGGAGAAAATTGTAGGATATTGGAAGTTGAGAATGATACAAATGACACAACTATGCTACGCAGACGACCTGGTAATCATTGGGGAGTCAGAAAAACAATTACAAGGAAATATAAACATATTGTATGAACAGCTAAAAATCAGAGACATGAAAATAAACAAAGAAAAATCAAAAACAATGATAATTGAAAGACAAAACGGAAAACACAAAATAGAAGTAGATGGCAAGCAACTTGAACAGGTAGACAGATATAAGTATTTGGGGGCAATCATAAGCCGGAATGGAAAATTAGAAGATGAGGTAAATGAAAGAATTGGAAAGACTGGTAAGCTGTACAATAGTATTAAGAGTTAGTTTTTGAAAAAGAAACAAATACCTAAGAATATAAAGACCGAAATAGTAAAAAAGATTGTGAAGCCCACTCTAACCTATGCCTGTGAATCTTGGGCATTAACAAAAAGGCAAAAGAATAGACTAATAAGCACAGAAATGAGATTTTTGAGAACAATAGAGGGAAAAACAAGGAAAGATAAAATTAGAAATCAAACCTTTAGAGAAAATCTGAAAATACACCCAGTCACAAAAACAATCGAACAAGGACATCTTAGATGGCTCAGACATGTACTGAGAAGAAAAAATAGTAAGACAGATATATGAAGCGAGAGATATGGGAAGAAAGAAGAGAGGAAGGCCAAGAAAGACGTGGACAGAAGAAGTGAGGGAAGCGGCCGACAAAAGAGGAACACAATGGGAGGAAACAAAAGCATTGGCCATGGATAGAAGGAAATGGAAGAAAATGTGGAAGAAAATGACGGAGAACCTAACTCCGTATTAACTCACACCGAAAGGTAGACGAGTTCTGGATTAAGTAAGTAAGTATGATCTAGAAGGTAAAGTGCGTATGTAGAAGTGTCTTTTTTTCTATTGTTGAAAGCCATTTTGTGTTTTGCTATCCGTTTGTCAAAGGTTCTGCCAGTTTGACCGATGTAAGTTTTCGGACAGTCACCACAAATTAGTTTGTAAACACCACTCTCTAGTTGTTTACTTTTTCGGCTCTTATTGTTCTTAATATATTTGCTTAAGTAGTTGTTAGTTCTGAAAGCTGGTGTTATTCCTTCCTTTTTATGTGTCTGTCTATTTTTGTTGTTATCTTGCCAGTATATGTGATAGAGCAGACGGTAGTGGGTTCTTTCTGTGGTGGTGGATAGACTAATTTCAGGGCTTTCTTATGGAGTTTTTGGTTTAAAATTTTGTTAATTGTTTGTTCGTTATAGCCATTGTTTACTGCTATTTGTTTAATGATCTTCAGTTCTATCTCGAAATTATTTTTGACATGGGAATTTCTGTCAGTCTATGTATCATGCTATGGTAGGCTGCTAATTTGTATTGTGTAGGATGGGATGATTAATTGTGTATAGATGTGTCAGTATGGGTAGGTTTATGATATACGGAGAATTCATGTTTGTTGTGTAGTCTGGTAATTTTTACATCTAGAAAGTTTATGGACTTATTCTGTTCGGTTTCTATTGTAAACTCAATATTATTATGAAGTGAATTAATATATGATAGAAATTGGTCAAGTTGCCTGTTAGTTCCTGTAAAGCATACTAGTAGGTCTATCATCCACGTATCTCCACCAATATAAGAACTTTTTAAATACGGGATGAATAGAAATTGTTGTTCCAAGCTATATTGGTGGAGATACGTGGATGATATACTAGTATGCTTCACAGGAACTAACAGGCAACTTGACCAATCTCTATCATACATTAATTCACTTCATAGTAATATTGAGTTTACAATAGAAACCGAACAGAATAAGTGCATAAACTTTCTAGATGTAACAATTACCATACTACACAAAAAACATGAGTTCTCCGTATATCATAAACCTACCCATACTGACACAACTATACACAATTCATCATCCCATCCTACACAGCACAAATTAGCAGCCTACCATAGCATGATACATAGACTGACAGAAATTACCATGTCAAAAAATAACTCCGAGATAGAACTGAACATCATTAAATAAATAGCAGTAATCGATGGCTATAACGAACAAACAATTAACAAAATTTTAAACCAAAAACTCCATAAGAAAGTCCTGAAATTAGTCTATCCACCACCACAAAATGAACCCAGTACCTTCTGCTCTATCACATATACTGGCAAGATAACAACAAAAATAGCCAGATACATAAAAAAGGAAGGAATAACACCAACTTTCAGAACTAACAACAACTTAAGCAAATATATTAAGAACAATAAGAGCCGAAAGAGAAAACAACTACAGAGTGGTGTTTACAAACTAACTTGTGGTGACTGTCCGAAAACTAATATCGGTCACTGGCAGAACCTTTGACAAACGGATAGCAGAACACAAAAGGGCTTTGAACACTAGAAAAACAGACACTTTTACATACGCACTTCACCTTCTAGATCATAGTCATTCTTTTAATGAACAGTTTCAAATTCTGAATATTCAGAATAAATGCCTTAAGCTATCTTTATTAGAATCTATGGAAATTAATAAATTGAAAAATACAGATATAATTCTGAATGAACATCTCGAGACAAACAGCTGCCCACTCCTCAACCTCTTCAGTTAGAGACTTTGAAACGGCAAACCCATAGTAATCTAAATCACTTGAGAAAGGCACTCTGCCGAAACAGTTGTAGTCACATAGTTGTAATAGATTTTGTGGAAGTATAGATAATAGACAACAAATATCTTCAGTGTTTTATTGTTAGATAAAATGAACTTCCATCAATCATTATTTAGATAGAGCTGCTGCCGATAACTGTCATCGAGATAGAAAAATAAGAAGTATTTTCCACGCTATTATACGGGGCACAGACTAGGATATTTCCTGAAGTTTCTTTAGCCGTTAGATTAATGTATAGTTTAAATTAATTGTTGGATCTTGTAAACAATGCTGCGGTATTACTAAGAGTAAGTAGAGAATTCGAGTTTATTTATATCATCTTCTTCTTGTTGTAATTCCTTTTCCTATCGGAAGTTGGCTATTATCAGAGGTATCCGTACCTTATTGGCGGCTGCTCTGAAAAGCTCTACCGAGCTGCAAATATACCACTCTCTTAGATTTTTTAGCCAGAAAATTATTTTCCTCTTCGTTTGGATTTTAATTCTTAATACTCTGGGCTAATTAGCAAAATACAAGAAAAAGTTACTTACCAGCAATTTTATTGCTGGAATCGAATCTTATGATTGTATGTATATATTAGTCATATAGTTATACAAAGTCCGCAGATAGTGTGCTAGTTTTCGTGTTTTTTTTTTCAATTTTTGCTCTCCAAAATTTTAACTTTACACCAAAAACACCCAAATAAAAATTCACCGTAATTAAATTCTGCATAAAGACCTGTTTTTCCCAATTTACTTCGACGAAAATTTTCCCCGCAAAATGCGGGTTTTTCAACAAAATCTTTAATTTTCAACTAAAATTTTAGATATGTAATTGTTTATCAATAATTAAATAACTTGGTAAAATTTGGTAAAAACGAAAAGCTCTTTTCGTATAGATAATAATTCCAGAAGACCATGGAAAGTGAATGAACAGTTTAACAACAATTAAATTGTTAATTAAAAATTTACGGTCACTATAATAACCACAATAATTACGATACATAAGACTAACTATGATTTTTGTATAAAAAGGCACTGTGCCTATCTAATGTACTTTACAGAATTGAAATTGGACTATTTAAGCGGCCTCATGAATATTTTAAAATTATAAACATTTTTTTGGCTTATAAACAATAAGAATATCTCGGGAAATATTTAATTAAATTAAATCATGAAAACGCTGTTGAAAAAAAAGTTGCAGGACGCTTCTTTTAAAAGAAAAAATGGTTAATTTTGATAAGTGGTTTCTCAGATACAACTGGTCAAATTTGACTGGCATTTACGGCAAAGATATAAAAAATAGGATCATAATTTTCGAACCATCACCTTTTTAGTTTTGTTCTCTTTCTCCACACCAATTTTCACATCTTTAAAATACTCATAACATATATTATTATAATAAAAACTATCGATATTAGAGTGAAAATTGCCAAAAATAGCAAAATTTCAATCAAAAATTAGGTTGGAGAAAATGTAATCTCAAAGTTAAAAATCGGTATACGTTAAAAAAATGCATTTTCTCGGCACTTCCCATGGAGCAATTTTCTTCATTCTTTTTTTGTTCCCAAGTAACTCGAGTAGAGCCATCTAACTAACGCATTATTAAATGTCAAACTTGCTTTTGTCTTAAGACTTTCAAATTGCATGAAAAGTTGAGTAAAACAGTCCACATAATGCACAAAAAATTTTAGGACGACTCGTCAGTTAGTTTAAATTTTATTGAATTTGTTTATCCCAAAGAGCTTTTTTTTTTAAATGTCATTGTTCAGAAAATTATAACGATATAGCAATTCTGTGGAAACCACATGAACGAAAAATAATTATGTTTTCAACTTATTAAAAAAATCATTAAAAAGTCATTTTAATCATACCGAAAATATTTTACTAAAGAAGACTCATTTTTGGCTTATAAACAATTTGAATAACTTTTTTACTGTAGACTAAAACTGCTTTGAGATTTGAAAAGCTGGTATATTTACACGAATTTTCAAAAGAAAACTTTTTGCCTAGGTTAATTACAGTCAAAGTTATCCACTTTTTTTATTTAATTCACAGCTACTTTGTTTATAACAATTAAGCAACCTATCTAACGCCATTTTGAAGTTAAAGGTATATAGTTTATGTGTACAAGTTTAAGTAAACTTTAATCTTCAATAGAGTGGTTAATAAAGCTTTAAAAATGACGTCCTAACGAAATCGGTTCGTGGTCGGTGGAGGGGAAATATTAAAATCCGTGCACTCAAAAAATGACATTGATTATTCAAACATATGCTGCGATTAATATCTCGGGAGGTTGTTGATGGATTTTGATCATAATTTTTTAAATTTGCATGTACTCGTCGACTTTTAGAAAACTTTATGTATACATACCCCTACCAAATACTACAAAATGAAAGGGGGAACCCCCCTTATCACTCAGGGATATGAAAAACCAATTACGACCGATTCTAAGACCTACCGAATATACATATATACTTTCATAAAAATCGGTCAAGCAGTCTCGGAGGAGTATGGCAACTAACACTGCGACAGGAGAATTTTATAGATGTAAATATACAGATGGCTATTAAAAAATAGTGGTTGGGGATAAAAGAGTGAAAATTAAGGGTTGTATGTATTTTTTAATGCTACATAATAAAAAATTAAGATAGAAAATTTTGTCCAAAAAAAATAAAAAAATAATCTCAGTGGAGCAACCCCCTTTACAACTTATGGGTATGAAAAATAGGTTAAAACTTATTCTTAGTCCTACAGGATACATGTGTAAAATTTCATAAAATCGGTCAAGCCGTTTCGGAGGAGTATGATAACTAGCACTGTTACAGGAGAATTTTATGTACACAGAAGTTACTGTGGATTAAATAATTAAAATGGCTAACTTTGACTGTAATTAACCTACGCAAAAAGTATTTTTTTTGAAAATTCGTGTAAAAACACTAGCTTTTGAATTCCCAAAATAGATTTACTCTACAGTCAACATTAACAAAGCTATTCAAATTGTTTAGAAGACAAAAATGATTCTACTTTGGTAAAATGTTTTCGGAATGATAAAAATAACTTTATATTGATTTTTTTAAACATTTTGAAAATATAAATATTCTTCTTTCAAGAGATTTCCACAGAATTGCTGTATCATTATTTTCTGAACACTAACATTGAAAAAAAAAGCTTTGGTATAAACAAATTGAATAAAATTTAAACTAATCGCATAATAATCTTGAAATTTTTAGGGCATTGTATATACCGGTTGACTCAACTTTTAGTGCAATATAAAGTTCATTTGTCTTAAGTGTCTTAAGTTCATGTGTTTTATTTCAAGTGCCTTAAGTTCATTTTCGCAAAAGTTATAGCAAATTTTTTATTTTCAAAATTTTAGTCTTTTCTTGCAATTAGCGAAGCAACAAATGATCGGACCAAAATTTAAAAACGGCCATTTTACACCTTTGCTCATCTACTAAAAGATGAATACTCTAAATAAGATATTTAATTACCATATTTTTACCTGTAGCGATTTAAACGAAAAAACTGCCATTTTTGACCCTTTTGTTAATAACTAAAATTCGCGTCCGAACTGTGACGGGCATTTTTGTATTTATAAGGTATTAGGTATATAGTACCCAAAAACCCATTTGCAACCTGCCTGCTCAAGTGTCCCGACAAAAACCTTATTTCTCTGGACTAAATAGGAAGTATCTAAATTGAGTCAGACTATTGAAGTAAATATGATATACAAACAGAAAAAATGAAAGAGATGTGAAAGGACAAAAATATTATAGTCACAAGAAATATAAGAGAAAATCTTTTGGCGCCTAAAAAGAAAAAAATATGTATATGGATATATTATTTACATGAACAGGGTACTCTGAAATCCGTAAATCTAGTTGTGAATTTCTTCCGTACAGCTAGTAATGAAGCAATAGTACTATATAGTTGATAGTCATTTAGACATAGTAGTAGTTTGTTTAAATATTTTTTGAATTTTTGAATTTAAACTGTCATTGTTTGTTGTTTATAAAATAATATTTTTACAATCTTCTCATTAAGCTTAACCAATTTGTTCTTACTCATAAAATATTCTTTTACATAATGCCGATGTGCGTATTTACACATAAATTTCAATCTAGACATCTTTTATTGTACCTAATAACACATTATATAATTTTTAGCACCAATAATAAAAAGGTTATGTGTATTGACACTTAAAATCGATTTCGCAACTGATTGGGGAGTGACCGTAGTTAATGCATTATTGCATTGAAGGCAATTGGCAATAAGTTGTGACTCTTGAGACGATCTGCGTGGGTGCAGCGAAAAGTTGGCGATTTGCATCTTTTACCTCATGTAGGTAAATGAAACAAAGGTTATAAAATAAGTTTGACCTTTTTAGAAATTTCCTATCGTTCTAAAAGAATCATAAAAATAATATAAATTTTTTATTACTGGTTATTTTAAATCACATAAAGCTACGAATTATACGAAAATAAATAATAGGTATAGTTAAATAATTAGATTTAATTTTAGAAAATTGCGCTTTTGTTCAAGTCAGAAAACTTTTTCAGACACAGATAGGACTTTGACAAGGAGATAGCCCATGGTGCCTTCTAGTTAATATCTTCTTCTTCTTTTTTTTTTCTTCTTCTTCTTCGTCTAGCCATTCACGTCCACATATGAACATAAGCCTCTTCAAGTCTTCCTTTCCATTGTTTTTTGTTGTACGCTACTTGTAGCCAATTTTTCCCTGCAGTTCGTTTCAGATCATCTGTCCATCTCATAGGAGGTCTGCCTCTGGGTCTTTTGTGTTCGTATGGTCTCCAGGTTAGAATTGTTCTGTGCCATTTGCTTCGATCGCTCCTATCTACCTGTCCAGCGTATTTCCATTTCAATTTCAATGATTTTTGTACCACATCGGTGACTTTGCTTTTCTGTCTTATCCATGTGTTTGTTTTCCTGTCCTTAAGTGATATGCCAAGCATCGCTCTTTTCATCGCGTGTTGAGTGACTCTGAGTATGTTCATATTCTTTTTTGTGATTGTCCATGTTTGTGCCCCATATGTTAATATCTGAATAATGCATGATTCAAAAACTTTAAATCTAAGATGTAGTTGAATTTGCTGATTTCTAAGTATAGTTCAGTTTGCCGAATGCTGCTCATGCTAACTTTCTTCTTCTTTTTATTTCTTCCGTTTGACTTTCCCTATTTAGTATTATTTTTTTCCTAAGTGTATATATTATTCAACTTTTTCTATAACATTGTCGTTTATTATTGTCACGGTTTCTTCGGAGTGCATGACAGTGGCGTGCTGGAACTTTTCGAGCGGCCCGGTGATTTTATAGAAAAGCGGCCTCCCATCCTCATTTTACCTTCTATTATCAGGATGTTTTATTCGTTATTTAAAAAAAAAAACAAAAATATAAATTATTTTTGAATCAAACATAAAACTTCGAATTCAATGACGTTTTTAATTTGCTATATTTTTTCATTTAAGAATAATAATCTTACAAATAATAAATGACATGTATGACAATATTGTATGCAGTAACGCAGAAACCATAATTTCCTGAATAAATATAATATAAATTTGATGTAATTAAGATAAAAGTAAAATAAAATTTTGAGAATTTTTCAATTATGTATTAAGCTCAATTTTAGTAAATTAATTATACAAGAGAGTTCAAGTGCAAGTAGAGTGCAAATACTTTAATTTAAAAATATTTAAAATGTTAATACAAAGCAATAATCTAAATATTATTTTGCGATTATTTTATAAAATAATTACTTAACTCTTGATCAATAATTTCCGCATTAAAGTAGATTTTTGAGCAAATACGTCGATTATTCCATCATTTTTAAACTCATACAAAGCTTCTTTTTCTATAGCTATTAGCATAAAAGTGATCTTGTGTTAAAGTACTTCTTAACCGATTTTTTATGTATTTCAATGTTGAAAAGCTTTTTTTGCAAGATACTGGTGTCACTGAAAGAGTTAATAAATGCTTTAAGTATATTATACTATTTAAACTTGGATAAGCACACAGCACACTGATATAAGTTGTACTTATGCAAAACAGCGTAACAGCAAGCTATTCAATCTTGAAACTTTTTAGTACCACACGGAGGTGAAGTTTTCACGATATCAACATTGTCATTTGTTACTTCATGTTCATTATCACTTAAATTAATAATATCATATTATCATCCTTCATATTTTTTGTAGACTTAACATATTCATCATGAACTCGATCTTCGATAATCTCAGTATATATTTTGCAAAATCCTATTTTTAATACAATCCATTTATCAGAAAAATCCACGAGTTCTTCTCCAATTGCAGTCGCAGATATGGTAAGATAAAAATTTCTTAATTTTTCAGTATACCATTTTTTATTGTATCAAAATTTCTAGGATGTAGAGTGCTTAGATCATAATAAAACGATTTGATTTGTCTTGATCAAATCGTTTTTCGATACTTCCAATAATTCAGTCAAAAATGTGGAAGACGTTTTTCCATTTTTTAATTCTGCAGAGTACATACCTACATGTTTGAAGGGAATTGGAAAACCATTAAATATACTTGTAGGTATGTATGAAAATAAATAATATTATATGTAGCAATCTATTTATGTATATAGACTGTAGAGTCTTATTCATTTACTTAAGCTGTATTTCACAATTAAAAAAAAATATTTTTATTTTTTTTTAATGTTTTATTAATATTATTAACAAAATTGACATCCGATTAGAAATTAAACAAATATTTTTTTTATTACATCTAAAAATTTTTGTGAAAACCTATTTGACCGGCCTCAAGAAGCCGCGGCCTCTCGGTGATTGCACCGATTCATTTATATGGCCAGCACGCCACTGGTGCATGACTTTTGTTTTGTTTAAATTCATTTTCAGTCCTATTTTAGAAGATTATGTGTGTAGTTCTGAAAGCATGGTGTGTAGTTCCTGTAGGTCAGTAGCTATCAGGATTCCAATTTAGATTTTTAAAAACGTCCTCCAAAACTAAGGTGAACAGTTGACTGTTTGACTCCCCTGTTTAATGGTACGGTTCGTGTATTCATTTTCATTTAGGTAGTATGTAGCTGTAGCTTGGTTCATAGTTTCTATTATTAAGTTATTATATCTACTATATATTCTACAATTTTGCATTGCGCATATTAGGGCCGTGTTCTAATAGTGTCGAAAGCTTTTTCGTAGTCTACAAATGCTATAAAAACTGGAAATTTGTATTCGTTATATTTTTGTATTAATATTATTGTGGTTAACAGGTGATCGGAAGTTGAATAGCCTTTTCTAAAACCCACCTGTTCATATGGTTGGTATTCATCTAATTTCCTTGTTATTCGGGTAGTTATGACTTTGGTGAGTATTTTGGATAAGGACTTAAGCACGATTTAAGGACCAGGTGTAAGAGACGTAAGTTTACGAAGTTAAAAAAACCAAAGAAGGAAGGAAAGCTGATTCTAGCACAGACCAAGACCCACATGAGTTGTAGAACCAATGATGGTGATTATGATTATGATGTAACTCTTGAGATGATCAGCGTGGGTACAGCAAAAAGTTGTCGATTTGCATCTTTTACCTCATGTAGGTAAATGAAACAAAGTTTATAAAATCGACTTCTTTTATAAGTATGACCTTTTTAGAAATTGCTGATCATTCTAAAAGAATCATAAATATATTATAAAAATTTTATTACCGGTAATTTAAACCACACAAAGTTACGAAATAACAGAATAAAAATGAAAAAAACTAAAAAGGGAATATTACTTTTTTATTTATAGAACTGCATCTTTTTCGAACATTTGTTATAATATCTTATTTATGCTAAATGCATACAATCAGTAAAGACTACGTCTCACCTTACAAAATATTTTGATTTATTTGTATTTTTCTCTTAGTTTCTAAATATAATATTCTGTTGTTTTAGTGCAACTGGTAATCTGCGAATTATAATTTGGCTATTCAAACCGGCATTTGTAGTGCCAATTTCTTATCAGGTCATCTTCTATCACAAAGCAACTGGCATTGAAGCCACCCTGCAGAATTGCTATAACAAGCCCCTTCGGCTTTCAGACAAGAATTAAAAACGTAAAACAAATATCTAACAAATGCTAATTTTATGAAAAAAATTCGAAGGAATAGAAATAGGCTCCTTAAGTTTCACTGTACCTAGTATTTCAAAATAAAAGTTGATCTCAAACAAAGAGGAAAGTTCTGACTGGACGAGAATTAAATATATATTAAAGACCTAGCATTGTGTTGATATGAGTTTATGCCACAGTTGTTGGTGTAATGAATATTACATTTTGTTAATTAACTACTGGACGTTCGATTTCCACTCCCGAAATCGTTTTCAGCATTAAAAAAATTAGTTTGAAAATTCTGGGAAGTTCCATAACTTGATCTTTTTATTTTATGTGTATCTACTTGTACTTTTACAATAAGCATTAATTAATTAAGCATTTGGAATAATTTCTGAAAAAAATAATAAGAGGACAAGAACACAGACATGGCGAAATAATGGACCGAAACCACACTGTGCCAAATTCACAAAAAGAGCGACAAAATTTATGCCATAATTACAAATATGGGACATCTACAGTGGCCTTATTCGGCTATTTTAAATAAGCTTTTGACAAAATAAATCGAAAAAAAAGCATAAAAGCACTACGTGAAGTAGGAATTTGTGAAAAATTAGAAAGAGTCGATAAAGGGACAATCAGGAAAGCAGAGTATAGTGTTAAAATAAATGGAAAAGACACAGATAAGTTTAAAGTTAGTGAGGGGGTGCAACAATGGAGAAAGAAAGAATGAAAACAAAGGTTTATATAATATAAACGAATAAAAGCCCAAATATTGGGAATGAAGAGAACGAGGATACATACTGGGACAATACACGGCAATAATTACAGAAGGAATAAGATATACATTGGACGACGAAAGAACATTCCAGTATTTAGGAGTGACCTTCGCAAGGAGATAAAATACGAAGAAAGAAATCTACGTACGAATTATGGCTATTAATCGTTATATATTTGCTCTAAACAAGTTATTATGAAGTACGAACATACGTATCATGAAGGGCTAAGATAGGAATGCGATGAAGGCGATGATAAGACCCCTAGCATTATATGCCAGTGAAACGTGGACAATAAGCAAATCCGAAGTTATGCTCCAAGTGCTCCAAGTGTCCAAAAAAGAAACAAAAGACACTAAAAAAAAACAAGAACACAATATCACCAAATATTTACTTATATTCTTTTACACTAAGTATAAACAAACTACTGAAAAAATTAGGAAAAATAATTAAAATAAAAATCAAAAAATTTAAGAGACGCAGAATCTTGATCCAATGCTATTAAATGCATTTGAAATCAAAAATCACAGTAAATTTTTTCTTTTCTTTTTCACCCCTGCAACTTATTCAAATAAACAAAATTGAACTTTTTAGGGACATTCTGCCTTCGGTAATAAAGTGATCTGTCATTCTGCGTTTAAGTTTTTAAAAATTATTTATTAGTTTTTTCAAGATTAAAAAAAGTGAATGCATTTAAATAGCATTGGAGCAAGATTTTTCTCCTACCCCTGTAAGATTCAATTGCTAATTTTCAACTTAAAAATACCCTTTAATAACTTAAATGTGTCGAGTTACGGCAAAAAAAAATTGTACAGAATTATTAACTATTTTAAAAGTTCTGACAAGTTCTTTAAAAATGAACTGACAGATATTTTTAACTTGTTTTAATAATCTTAGGAGCCGTTTTATTAGGTTTAATAAAAAAATTAAAAACTCACTCAAAGTTGTACCCATCTAGCCTTAAATCATTGTTGGACTTGACTATTTGCGCTTGAGCATCTCCGCTTTGAGGCCTGGCTTCTATGCAGGAAACAAGAAGAGCACCGAAAATGACAAAGTTTCTGGTCAGCAACATTTTCTTTGGAATCACAGACGCAAAGTACACATTGCACCTAGGTGCATTTCTATAAAATAGCTGAAATGTGAGTAATTGTGGGGTTGCGCAATGCAATTGTTATTGTGATGCATCTTTAATCCAAGTTAGTCGAATGGAATTAGATGGGTCGTCTGAATTATAAATTAAAATTAATTTATAAATTGTTAAAATTTATGAAGAGTTTATATATCTAGGGGTGACCACAAATAAAAACGTTAAATAGGAAAAAAATTAAAGCAATAATGGCAAAAGTATGAAGCATTAACAACCTGTTTTCTCTTCTTTAGATAGAATATCTTCTTTAGATATTCTACCATCTCTAATAGAGTTTGGCGATGTCTTGTGCAAATTCGTCTCTATCCTGTGCTTTTCTTATGAGTTTAGAGGTCTTTTTTTCTTCTTTTTCTTTTGGAATCAAAATCCTGGATGGGTCTTTGCCTGTCAGGCTATATCCTTCCATTCAGAATTCTCTTGTTGCCTTCTCCTTCATTGTATTTCATTCATAGTTTTGAGGTCGTCTTCCACGTCATCCATCCATCTCGTTCTATGCCTTCCTTTTTTCGTGTTCCTCCCGGCTTCGCTTGTAACGTATTTTTGGTGTTTTTGTGTCTTCTTGACTTTGAACATATTCTTTTTCGAGATAACCTTTTTTTGTTTTCTTTGTATTAATTATAATCATCATTATCATGCAACCTCTTCTGTCTACTGTTCGCGACTCTCCACGGTTCTTGTTGTCATTTCATGGATATTCGTTGAGTGTCGTCTATCCAGCGTGTTGCTGGTTGTCCTCTGCTACGTTTGTCTTCTCTTCGGCACCAGTCAATTACTTTGCTGGTCCATCTTGAGTTTTAGTCTCGCTACGTGACCTGCCCAATTCCATTTCAGCTTGGTTATACGTTCGACGACATCAGTGATACCTGTTCTTTTCCTTAAGTCTTGGTTCCTTATTTTTTTTTTGTCACGCCGAGACTCGATCTTTCGATGCGCCTTTGTGCCACTCTCATTTTTAATGCTGTTAATTTGTGAGCGTGAGAGTTTCTGCTCCTTATGTCATAATAAGAAGAACGCATTGGTGAAATGTCTTCCGTTTGCTCTTAAAAATGGTGTCTCTTAGTGAACCATACTCCGCGCAAGCAAATTTTATTCGTCGTTGAAATTCATAGGTCTAATTATCCTTGCTTATTCTGATTTCGGAATTGATTTTTCCGAATAGAGACAATAGCTCGTTATTGTATCTGCGCCTCCATTCGCTTGTCACGCTGTCTCTGCAAGGGCCATATATCATTCATTCAATTTATTTACTTCTGTTTTTGTTAGCGTCCATGTTTCACTTCCACACGCGACTGCTGGTCGTATTATGGTCTTATATATCTGGATTTTTGCACCTCGTGAAATAAGTTTTGACTTCATTAGATGTTGCATTGCAAAGAAAGATCTCTTTCCTGCCATTATTCGCGTTTCAACTTCTCGCTCTAATTTGTTGTCATTTGTGATTGTTTCTCCTACACCGAGAGAAAAAAATTCTTGACATAAAGAAACTTTATTAATATTTAAGGAAGATCGACTTGGCATATTGCCTAAGAAATATATCTTTGTATGTAAGATATAATTTTCTAAAATATTTCAAATAAATTTTACTATAGCCAAAGAAATATATCTTAAACATGATTGAACTATCACTTTCTGGCAAACTTCAAACCCATTTATCAGAAAGAAATTACACTTGATGTTAATTAATTTTATTAGTCATAAAAATATATTTTCTACACATTAGAAAACTATTCTTTCTGAGCAATAATATTTCTTAGTAAGGAATATTATTATTTTACTATAAATAATTAATTTATATAATGTTAAGGAATATATATCGCAGAGATAAACGTATATTTAGAGTTAAGTTAATATTTCTTGAAAATAAAGTGATATTACATACGGCGAAATAAATCATTGTGTTAAGGTAAAATCATTATTTATTAATAAAACAAGATATAAAACGTTATTATTACATACAAATATTTTCTTCACTCTTAAACCACTGACTTCTACACAACAATAAAAGGATGGAGAGGCAAATCCAACTTCCTCAAATTTTCCTTCTTTTGTTAATAGCACTTTGTATATCAGCAATTCACTAAAACAAAATCGTTATGTAGAAAGAGTAAACTTACTTTAATAAATTTTTTTTATAAAGATATAGATATTTATTTTGACAAATTTAGGAAATACAAAAAAAACAAATACACGGCCCCACATAGGAACTATTAATACTAATAATAATCAATCATATTTAGTTCAAACATGGCATTATTTAACCTACACATCTTTGTTTATTTTTTTCTTTTTGTTAATGAAATATTAATTATTTATCTGTATAATATTAAGTCACACAATAAACATTGTTTAGCTAAAACAAGAGGGAAAATACAACCAATGTAAAACATTGAAGCAGACAAAATAATATGTAATTTTCTTAATTTTTATAATCTAAAAGAGACAGCATACCTAATCATTAAAAAATTTTATCACGGGAAAGTATTATTAGTTTAAATCTAAGTCACTTAATATATATTAACTAATTCACGGTTTTCGGCAATAACATTTCTTAACCATAAACATATATTTCTTTTAGACTAACTGATTTCTTTATCTCAAATAAATTAAAAGAAAAAATCCTCAGCGTTGCACCCGCCATATTTGATATAGCGTTGTATATTGTATTGTATATTTTTATAGAAGACGATACATTCAAGAAACCTATTATAGTTGATACATAGGTATACACATTTTTAAAAAGGTACTTACATGTATGAGTTTCTACCATTTCTGGAAGGCCCCGCAGTTGGTTAATAACTCCTTCTTAATATTGTTCTGAAGCTATATATTATATCATTCTGTCCCAGCTTTAAATTGTGGCATATTTCCCAGTTAGAATAATAAGCTCCTTTATTTCAGAGTCGTCCATCATTATACCTAAAAAGCATATAAGATACTATTATGTTTCCTTTTTAACCATTCGGATACGCAACAATATTATAATTACATCTTAAATTACTCAATTTACTTATATTTAATACCTATATATGTACGTACCTTCAAAATATCCGTTAATTTTTAAAGTACACGAAAAAATCCAACATCCATCTATATGAACGTGAACATATCACGCCATCTTGACAAACACTGACGACTAAATCATAAATAGTTAATCTGCGCAATTCTTTTGTGGAAGAAAATCTCTTTGCAAGTAACATTTCGGCATTAATGACAAAGTTTTTATTTTATAACCACAGTTACTACAGAGAGTATTTCTGAAGAATTATTTCTTGTGGTTTATAATATTTATTTGATTGCAAGAAAATTTCTTGTTCACAAATATAAATATGCATTAACCTAACATTATATTTCTTATACTGCAAAATATTTGTAGTTTTCAATTTAAGAAATAAAAACTTTAGGATAAGAAAATTAAATTTCACCATTAATGCATTTCTTAGTATTGAAGAAATTATCTGTAAGAAATTATTGAGTTGTGTTTAAAAAACTCGTTTCTTTATATGTGAACCGATATGTTTAAGATAATAGGATATGTTAACTTTTAAGAAATATTGCTCAAAGAAATCGGTGTTTTAGGAGAAAAGGAATTGTTCTCTCGGTGTAGATATATAAATTCTTTAACCACTTCGAAGTTATGATCGTTTATAGTAATATTTTGCCTCATTCGCCGTCGTTCTTGTTTTGAGACGACGATGTATTTTGTTTTGTCTTCATTTATTTTTTGACCGATGTTTAATGCAGCTTTTTCAAAGCTCGAGAAAAATATCCTTAATTTCTAATGTTGATTGTACTACTGCATTCTCATTAGTCTTGAATATTTTTTTATTTTATGTAATATGCTCTCGAGGCCTTGTATGCCTAGATCTTTACAATTTCACATAATCAATCTGATAGTATATGCTAATATCTTCGATATTTTTTTTAATATCTATGTAAACATTGCTGCTCTATGGTTCTCCACTGTATCCTATTATTCGCCTACTCTTTCCAGTCTGTAATTTCCATCGATCCTATATCTTCCTGAAACTTTTCGTGCCATCTATTTCTTGGTCTACCACATCTTCTTGTCCCAACTGGTCTTCTTAACCGTACCTTCTTTGACATTCTTGCCCTATACATTTTCTCGACATGACTTTCCCACCTGATTCTTTGTGCCTCTGTGTGTTTGTTATACTTGGTTCCTTGTAAAGCATCCTCAATTCTTGATTGGTTCATCTTTGCCAACCATCTTCGGCATTTTCCCCCAAAAATAACCCTCAGTACCTTCTGTTCCCATCTCTATATCTTTGTTTCTTGTGTTTTGTTTAGCACCCATGTTGCACATCCGTAGGTGACTGTTGCTCTTATTACGGTTTTGGTTATTTCTCGATACGTACTTTGACTTTAATATTTTTAATATTTATTTCTTGGGACCATAAACGTGTTTTGACACAAAAAATTACGTTAATTAAAGATCAAAATCCACGACGAAGAATTTCCTGTAGCTGGCTGTGTTTTATACCATTAATTACAAAAATTAAAGAAAAATCTTCTGCGAAAAAGGTATATTTATTCTGGAGAGATTCAAGTATAGTCCTGAAAGAAACAGATAGTAAAAAGAGAAAAATCAAAGAAGCGGCTCTAATTATGCTAAACGAAACCAATTGTGTCGCAAATTCTTCGGTGGAATGCAGTAGGATGTGGATACCCATACTGAAAGAGGAAGTCAATAGAAAGAAAATACCCCAATTAGTAAGTCAATAGTCGAGTTAGTACATATTTTATATTTTAGTATTACTTATATATCCATATATTATTGATATTATTTATAATTTAAACAAAATTATAGTAAAGTCAGAATTTGGTATTAATTTTGAGAGTAATTTAAATGTAAGACCAAATACTTACGATGTCGCGATAGTATCACGAGGTTTTTCCTGGTTTTCCCTCGTGATTTACTATGAGATCTCTAACACTAGAATTTTAATGTCACCGTTGGATATGGTTGTCTTTTTAAAGACAGATCACATGCTATGATTTTTTTGTGACGGATATTCTTGAGTTGGGGTTGATTTCATGTAATCGAATGAACTATCTTTCAGTAAAGTCGTCCCAGAAACGCAACTCATAAATATTGGCAATATCATTTTAAAGTCTTCTACTTTAAAATGTATCATATGTATCTGAATTGCCGATATAAATGAGTCAAATTAAATAAATTATTAGAAGAATTTTTTTTTACTAAGCAACAACATTTTTGTTTCCATTAGTAGTATTTTGTATTTTGACAACGGCACCAGATTTGGGCGTCGAAACGTTAATAAAATTATTTTTTTCATTTTAATTGTGGCTTATTTCCCATATAAATAATTAAGTATATTTATTCATTCACGACTATATCCCATTCACCATTATATAAATATATCTTTTAGGCAGAAGATTTTTCTTCAATTTTTTTTTTTAATTAAATATCAATCTTCGAATTCGAATTCGGAATTTGAATAAGTCTGTTCTTATAATATAAAATCTAGGTTTTCTTATTTAAAAACGAGCAATTATGAGTATTAGCTCGTTTAAAAAAAAATTAACTTCGTAATATTAGTTCGTTGAAAAATATACGACATTAGATTACTGTATAAAGTATATTTTGATATTTTGGTATATTGTGTTAAGCTAATTGTGACAACAGTGTCTAAATTGATTGTTAAAAATTTAACTATATTTAATTATACTCATGGCAGAATGCCAAATTCCTGCAGTAGGCCAAATTCCTATATCCTACAACAATGATAATCCAACTTGCCTTTATTTTGAACCATCGTATAATTTTACCCGTCTACACAACATATTCAAAATACCAAACGGTTGACGGTTACTGCACATCTTCATTTAATTTTTGCAACTTGCAAGGATTTAGTGGTAATCGGTATTTTTACAGCAACTATGAATGCAATTATGAAAATGTTACTTGCCTTTTTGAAAAGGTCACAAATAAACGACTTTACCAGGAACTATCATTATATATTAAATGTTTTTAATTTTAAAAGAGGCCTGTATGTACAATTATTATTAACCAAATTCAATTATTTATTTATCTAGAAGACAGCTGAAGATGATTAAGGTAATGGATTCTGGCGCCGGCGTTTTGGTGAAGTTTAGTTAATGATTTGTTGGAGTAATATTCTATGAATTCTAATCAGAAGTATCGCAGAACAAAATAGACAAAATTGCTTCAAATATCAATATATCGTCGCTGTGAAATTAAATCGGCATAAATGCAAAAAATAGATTTTTGAGATATTAATATCAAAATATTTCTCTTATTTTTGTCTATGTTTATTAGGATGGATCGAAAAAAACTTTTTTTCGAATTTGATAATGGCCCTTGTGGCAAAAGTTGCCATTCATAAAAGTAAGTTTTTTGCCAAAAAAAATTTTTTTTACATCAACCCCTTCAGGTGCCCCAACCTCCTAAAAAAAATTTTTTTTTGGAAAAATTTTTCGATACGGCCCTATATGTAAACTCTTCTTGAATGTTTAAAAAGTCTGTGTTCAAAATTTGGAGGCTCTCGGAACATTTTTGGAGGTGCCCCAAAGACCTAACGGAAAATAAAAAAAAGAATGTGTGTGTACTTTGTACGCACGTAAGAAGTTATACTTCTATTATATGATTATATGATTATAAACGAAATTAATATACTTTTTATTTATATTTTATTTAAATATTAAATTAATTTATACTTACTACTTCTCAAACATTTTTATTAAAACAGTGCCAAAAAACACATTAACAAATGATTTCTGAACATTAATTGTCGGAAAGATTTTTAACTAAATACGTATTTTCTGAAAATAAAATTATATAATAAATATACTTACAATCATAAAATGTATAAAAAAAAATAAAAAAATAAAAGTTTCTATTGGGATTCGAACCAACTTACCACGCGGCTGGTATTTGCGTTGTATTGGGATTCACCCGCATTAAAACTTAGCCACAGAGACAGCTTGTCATTATGTGCGAAGATCGTCTAACTAAACAGATTAACCTTTTGACATTTTTAACTTATGTAAATCAAATTATTTTGATTTTGAATTGAAATGATTTAGAATTGAAAAAATACAACAAAACATAGAGTACGAAGACAATATATTAGGTGAATATTGATATAAATTTTGATGGTAATCAAATTATGTAAATGAAAGTATTACATACTACTTATGTATTTTGATAGGTTCAAGGTAGGTATCGGAGCCCGTATAACGACTAATAAATTTCGCAATCACTTGCGTCGTGCAAAGTGGCTATGTTCAAATATCATAACAAAATTTGATCAACTATTTATAAAACACTTACCAGTGAAAGATTCTTTAGCTTTGAATAAGCGAGATCTGCGGCACTCATACTAGGCACAGTTTGATGAGCTTTCACATTGGCATGCAACAATCATCTCTTCTATGTAAATAAGTCCAAAAATATAATATGAAAACTATTTAAAAAGGCAGTATAACCATTAAGTAACTTTTTGTTTGTTATTTCTCTTCCTACAAATTTTAAAACTCAACAAGCATACATTATAACCAAACCATGCACAGTCCCACAGCTGTGCCACAGCTGCCGTATTAGATAATTTTTGTCATGTCATTTGAACATCCAATCAGAACAAAGTTATAATGCGCATGCGCCCGGTCGCTAGGTTTTCCCATATAAAATTTCACCGTCATTACGCCCGTAAAGAAGTATAACTTCAAAAATCCTATTTCATGTAGATAATACAATTTTAGCTGAAATCTAAACAAATTAACGAAATAATACATTTATTGACGGTAATATGACTCGTTACATTTCTATAAGGTAATATTAAATATTAAAAGTGAGTGTAGGAACAATAATGTAGGTAAGAAAAATAAAACTAACAATTCAACAAAACACTTAAGCTGCCAAAACGTATTTACCTTAAAAGGAACGTGTACCGATTTACAAAAAATATGTTATTATTAACAAATATTTAACTTATAACGTATATTATTATTAAAAGGAACAAAAGGTTATTTAAACTTAAATTCTGACTTAGAATTAAATGATTTCATTAGCTTCCTGGACTCGATTCGAGATTTTATGAAACCATCTCGTTTTTCCTCTCCACAAACTTTAGATGATGCCTCTGTAACTAAATGTACACATCTTTCAGTGGCCTGAGTGTGGCAGGGGAACTTGGACAAATCTAGAAAGGGTGCTGCAGTTTCTTGACCAGATACAAACCTTTCCAGGTCCTCGTCGGAGACGTGCTTTATTATTGGTGGTTCTGACCTATCTGTTTCATACCAGTAAATTATATCTGTATAATCCTCTGCCTGCATGTTTAAAGGAGGTACGCGAAATTGTCTGACATATGTTGAATTTTTGTTCTCTTTTCTAGAAGCAATTATTCTGCGGCAGGCTAACTTGCGGATGTGCTCTCTGGTATCTGCCAACATCGCTAGAAGCAGGTTCTCTGAGTGGCCAAAATAGCCATTCCTTTGTATTACCCCATCTACTATCTTCCTTAAATCAGTCGGCATATATCTTGAATATGCAATCAATCTCCACAAATGTCGTGGACCTTCAGTACACAATGGCTTACATTTGATACTGAACCATAATGGACCATATACTTTCATGATAAATTTAGCTAAGTGTACCAGATTTTCGGAGGGATGCTCCGATGCGACATATAACCGAAGGATTCTACTCGCCGTTGTCACCCATCTTGAATGTACGACTGGTCCTGGTTTAATCCTCGCAAGGTCTTCGCTGCATTCTCCAGATGATACTGCATGCAACATATCATACAAATATTGCTGATCAGTACTCAAAATCTTTCTATCTAAATCAGGAATAGTGTTACTCACAATTTTAGAGAATCTGACTAAAGGGAGGGTTTCACAAGCTTGTATTGATTTTCCAATGGCACCAGAGAAAGCTTTCGGACCTTGAGTAACACCATCAAGTTGGATTAAAAGGTGGCGTAACGGAAGTTCGTTTAGATGTAACATGCAAATAAACCACTGAAGAGGGCGATTTAGGGCAATTTCTAGTAGTCTTATTATTCCTGCGTTTGTCCCTGTGTTAACATTGGTGCCATCACATCCAACTGCTATTAACGATTCAGTCGATACTTCTTTTCTATTAAAGAAATCCAATATTGCATCTTTGATGACGACAGCTGATCCAGACGATACGGCTAAATAGCCGAGGTAAATGGAACCTGGCTCTTTTACCAAGGATATATGTTCCTCTGTGATGATACTATAGTAATACTTATCGCCCTTCTTAGTTTGTGTCAGGGATTTATCCTTCCGTCCATCAAAATATAATGCTTCTACTACCTCCATGTTCTCATTTTGCAATTATTTCCTGTGCTTTTCCCTTTCTTGACGAACTTTATTTCGATCTATTATTTTGGAAGTGTCCTGTTCATTAATGATGCCCAAATCTTGTAACAGAGCGGAAGAAAGTGATGCAGCGCTTCTGTCTGAAACACCGTAACGATCGCACTCCCTAGCAAAAGCTGTGAGATTTACCCTCATTTGCAAATTTGTAACGTTTTCAGATGGGGAAGAACAACAGGGCTGGGGATCAGAGTCAGACAACTTTCCAGGATCAGTCCTAGTCTCATTCTCAGAGTCTCCTGGCTCAGGTGCAGTATCTCTAGACTTTAATTTTGGGCGTTTTTCAAATTCTGTGGCTATTTGCCAAAAGTTGATATGTCAAAAATCATGGTTTTCAGCTTTGCGAACCATGATATGTGTTTAAAGTTATATTTTTATTTGCCAAAACTTGATATGTCTAAGGACAATATTATTAAAGATATAAGTTAAAGACTAAACATGATGTATTAAATTACCTCATTTTAATATTTGCCAAAAGTTGATAAGTCGACATATCAAGTTTTGTCACCATCAGATTTAAAATGTGGACGGATGTTTTATAGACATATGAAGTTTTGGTTACCAGCTGACGATAACATAACCTAATTTTATTGTTGTGCATTTTACTAAATTAAGGTGGTTATTTGGTTGTCTTAAGAAAACTATTAGTAAAAGTATGTCGCGTGGAAAGCTGTTAGTTGATATGGTTATTAGCCAACATGAAGATTCGGCGGTTTTAGTAAATATCGAAGAAACAGTATTACACACTGAAAGTGAGGACTTTAAAAAATCAGTGGGAAGTGATATAAAAGGATTGAAAAGGTGTTAAGTTGATGCCGAAATTAAAGAAATAAGTTCAACTTCTGGATCCACTGGCCATTCTGAAGAATTAGTGTCATATTTGAATAGTGATAATTCAGATGTAGATGAAGATTATATTCCTTCGGACACTTCATCTGACACAAGTGACAATGAGAGGCCAGGTAAATATCAAGCAATGCCATCTGAAAAGTGTGAAACAACAGCTACTTCCAGTAATAATATGGATGACATAGTAAGTAATGATACTTTTACAAATAAAAGTGACGAAGGCAAAGACCAAATAAATAACTCTAATGTTCAACCTAAAAAACCGAAATATAAAAGAGTAGAAATGAAAGAAAAGAAGATGTTAGGAGAAGAACATACTACAAGAAAAGGTATACAAAAACCTGCAAAAGTATTTCAAGCGCTTACTAGTTGCTGTCGCAATAAATGTCACGAGAAACTCTCCATAGAGGAACAAAAAAAAATTTTTTTATGATTTTCTTAAAAAAGTGCAAGACAAAGACCAAGTAATTTCTGAAAGAGTGAAGATTGAGTCAAAGAAGACAGAAAGAAAAGATAAAGGAGAACGAGGAAATAATAAAAACAGACAAATTGTGGTATCCTATAATATCACATATAACGACAAAACGTTAAAAGTTTGCAAATACATGTTCCAGAATATACATGGTATCACAAGAGGAAAAATTGATATTTTGATAAAAAAAAACAAATATCACGCACGGGTTTTATAGAACCTAATGGATTTGGAAAACGCCAACCACATAACGCTCGACCAGACGAAAAAGCTGAAGCTATAAAACACATAGCGTCTTTTCCAAAATATGAGAGCCACTACTCTCGAAGACACACAAGTCGACTCTATTTAGCTTCCAATCTAAATATTAAACTTATGTATGATCTTTATGTATCAAACAGAACAATGCCTGTATCATATTCATTTTATGCTAAGATTTTTAAAGAACTTGGATATAAATTTAAAAATCCTAGTATCGATACATGTAAGACTTGTGATTATCTAGAAAACAAGAAAAAATCCTCTAATAGTGAAGAAATACGTGCAGCCGTGGATGAAGAGAAAAATAAACACCTTCAGCTAGCAGAGATTGCCTATGGTGAAAAAAAGCAGATATAGAGTTCTCCAGAAACAGTAGCGGTACAATGGTTGTTTTAGTATTTGACTTACAACAGAACCTACCAACACCCAATTTAAGCACAAATGTAGTCTACTATAAAATATTGCTCTGGACATATAACCTCACCATGAGAAATTGCACTGAAAATACCACTTCATGTTTTATGTGGCATAAGGGGTTGTCAGACCGTGGATCAGATCAAGTTGCTTCTTGTCTTTTAAAATACCTTGACAGCTTAGTTGATACAGTTGTTCTATATTCGGATTCTTGTCCCGGACAAAACAAAAATAACATTGTTGCATGAGCACTGTCTTTATTTGTTTATAGATCAACAACCATAAATGAAATACAACACAAGTTCCTGGAAGTGGGTCATACTAGAATGGAATGTGATGACGACCATGCAAGAATTGAGCGTGCCAAAAAATCGTCACAAATTGAAATAAGGATACCTCATGACTGGTACCAGTTTGTTAGAACTGTCCCCGGTAAGAAGAAATTCCAGGTTATCGAAATGCAGAGGAAAGATTTTCTAGCGTATTCAAAACTTTTCCAGAATATCTATGTAAAGCGTGACAAAGGTGTGGATAATGAAAATGTGAAATGGCATGATATAAAAGTTCTACGTTTTGGTAAAGAGTTGGGTGTTATAGACATTAAATATGCACATAAAGGTCTTGACGTTTCTACACTTAATATTAAACGCAGAGGGCAGCAGATGGATCCTACATTAGAACCTGTTTATAGTGGACCTAAACCCATAAAACATAAAAAAAAGGAAAACTTGCTTTTCCTGCTGCAATACCTTGATCCAGTGTACCATCCATTTTACCACGCACTCAAGACTAGTGAGAATGTAAATGATGGAATTTAATGTTTTATTTTTAAATGATAAACATTGCTTTTTTATGTAGATTGATAACAGTGAACAATAAAAATAATTTTGCTAATTGTTATTACTCATTTCAAAGACATTTATACTGAAGTTTAAATTTAGATATTCAATAAATTGGTGAATTTTACATTATTTTATAAATTGATTAAAAGTAACCATCTTTATTAAATATCAAGTTTTAATTTCAGTATAAATTTCTTCAGTTTTTATTTTGTAATTATGATATTCACGTATTTTACATACTTCACTTTGACATGATATGTCTATATATGGCATCTAAGATATTTGCCAAAACATGATATGTTAGTAAAATCATTTTTCACAATAGAATTTCCAAAATTAATGTACACTATTAGTTTAAGCAGCATTTTATTTATTTATATACGAAATTTCATAAAAATCTAATAAAATTTGAGCGAGTAAAAAATAAAAACAAATTGTCATGAGGTTATATATTTTTAATTTCGCTCTACTGAAAACTTGTTCTATTTGACATATCAAGTTTTGGCAAATAGCCACAGAATTGTTCTTCATGTTCTTGAGATCGTTCCATCATTCTTTGGTTTCTTTTTGCTAATTTCCTGGATGATGCTACATCAATTGATCCTATGACTAGGTATCTGGTAGTTCGCTGATCTATTACAAATTCCCTTTCTTGTGCTGGAATCTTCTTCTCTTTGGAGCAATGGCAATGGTTGAGGTCTTTACATTTACAACTAGCAATATCAAAGAGAGTTTCCTCCCAGCTAAGTTTTAAATCTGTAAGCTTCTTTGTGTAGCTTTCAGATTGCTGCCTGCCCTTATATGGTTTGAGTAGAGTCCTATAGTCAGTATTCAATTTTTTTACTTTCTCAGTAACTTTTTTAAATGTAATTGTTGGAACCGATGACTTCTTCCAGATGTTCACTAGAGTGTTTGCAGTTTCTGTTGCTATTATTGAAGCTGGTGGATCTTTGCCTGCCATGATGCCTTTTTTCTCATTCCTGACAAACAAGTAGTGTCGAATTATATCCGCATTCGTGGGAAGTCTTAGCTGGGACATCTCGGCAAGGGTTGCAAAGATAGGACAAAGGGTGGTTTTCCTGGTAGGTGTTCTTGCGCTCATTTTACTTTGTTTGGTATCTGAAACAAAAGCAACTATTATAATATTTTTAACTATAGAAATTTAATTAACTTGAATAAAACGAAATAATGTGAAAAGTAACCAAAATATATTTGAAAGTCAAAATAAATAAAAACACATATTTCGTTACGTAACTGGGGCACCTCCAAAAATGTTCCGAGTGCCTCCAATTTTTGAACACACACTTTTTAAACATTCAAGAAGAGTTTACACGTAGGGCCGTATCGAAAAATTTTTCCAAAAAAAAAACTTTTTTTTAGGGGGTTGGGGCACCTGAAGGGGTTGATTTAAAAAAAAAATTTTTTGGCAAGAAACTTACTTTTATGAATGGCAACTTTTGCCACCCGGGCCATTATCAAATTCGAAAAAACGTTTTTTTCGATCCTACCTAATATTTATGTCAACCCGCCATAAAATTATGTCAAAAGAAAGTCTGTCAAATTTCGTTAGGTCGGTTGCATAACGCTTTAATCACTACTTTGCTAAACAGAAGACAGGTCTGCTAAACAGAAGAATGCGAACGGGCCATTGCCATACACCAGACCATTTGTTTAAAATCAATTGTAGTGAAACTCCTTTTTATGAATGTCGACAAATAGGAAGTATAACTCATATGTTACTTCAATGCGCAATTAGCAAAACAAATCAATTTGACCTGTATCAGGAACTTGTTAATATAGGAAGTCCAACCCCCATTTCAATACAAAATCCCCTACATAATATTAATGACCAAACCTTAAGAAAGATCCATCAATTGTTAACAATATTTTATATTAAAATATAAAATAGTTATTTGAAAATCATTATACAATGAATTTAAAGAAGGGAATATGGAAAAATCCAGACCCTTTGAAAAGAGGATTCCTCTCCAATTACAGTCTAAATACGAGGACTGACCAAGTACCTAAGAGGTGGAGGCCATGAAACTAAAAGAAGAAGAAGAACAGAAGACAGCTCCATTCCCCAATATATCAGTCGCTTCCTAAACTATTCGCGGTGTGCAAGTACTTGGAAGGGGAAACGAGAAACGACCCTGCGCGAGTCGCGGAGAAATATTGCAACTATCTTAAATAATTCATATTGTCAATTGAAATTGTCAAATTGACGTATATTTCATACCTTCTGTCAATGAAGCAGAAAAATTATATATTGCTCCACAATATTGATATGATATGCAATTATTATATAAAGGTAAATTTAATTAATTTTATTTTGCTTGCAGTACTGCATTTTAATAACTAATTTTATTTACTACATACAATTGTTGACGTTTTCATAACATAACCTGAATCCTATTTTTTCTTCTTATTATTTTTTTGGACTATGGCCTTGACAATTATCCAGTAACCAGGACTAATATAATTGGCCAATATAATTAAAAGTGCGAATTTTAGTATAGAGCGTAGAAATAGGGGTCGCTTTGCCGAACTTGCACGGTCCCAATACGGTCTGAAATTCGCTGGTGTCGCTCCTAGCGGTTACTAATTCAACTTTCACCGGTAATTTTTAAATTTATTAATTAATTGTTATCGCTCAATATTTACAACGCAAAAAAGTAATTAAATTTTAATCGATTTTTTTAAGACTTTGCTAATCATTTTGACGTTCTATTGATAAAATATGAATTTCTTAGTTTTGATACTTTCACAATTATCGTGTAGATGGCGCTAAGATTAATTTATAATTACATATTACGGAACATTAAAAAAACTTAAATTCAGTATTTAAAACGTAAGTATATTTAAGGTAAAAATATATACCACAACTTTGACCAACTAATATTTTTTATAATTAATGTTTTTAATTTTAATTTTAAATTAATCACTTTGACATATATGTCAAAATTTCCGGTAAACGTTTACAGACTTGTCACTACTGGCGCTCGCGACTTTGTAAATATCCCCTCTACGTACGAGCTCACAGCGTATAAGATGAAAGCTTACGTGTCCTGTAAATAAAACTGAATTATCTCACATCCGAGATCTAAATTATTGACATTAGTTGTCATTGCGGCTTAACTGCAAACAGTAATCACATTTTAAAGTCATAGTGGCATATTTACATATTTCTCTGGATTTAATCAATAACCTGTACTACCAATCGACAGAAATATCTATGAAAGACAAATGCTGAACATTAAACTATCAGACAGGAAAAGAAACGAACGCATCCGTAACAAAACAAAAGTGAAAGATGTCTCAACCCAAGTAGCAAAGCTTAAATGGAAGTTATGGAAGTTAATTTACCGACTTCTCCCCACTCTCCCCCCCCCCCAAACCCGACGATCAAAAAGGTGTGACTTTTTTCTGAACATTATATGGACCATATAGAACAATTTGGTGTTGGAGGATAACTTTCACTTTGGATGTCTGGGTTATGTCATTTTTTGAATCAATTCTATCATGTTAAAAATAGATGCGAACTGCACAAGATAGAGAGGCATTAACTATTTTTAATGGGAAATAAGCCACAATGTTACTAAAAAAATATTTTATTAACGTAATACATGTTTGAGTTAATTATATCAAATAAGTACAAAATTATATTTAATTACAAATATAGTTAATTAAAATATAATTAATTACAAAATAAGTACTATTTTGTATTTTGACAACGACACCCGATTTGGGAGTCGAAACGTTAATAAAATCATCATTTTAGTAAAATTGTGACTTATTTCCCATCAAAAATAGTTAATTATAAAACTACCACAAGGAAATAGCTTCAGAACAACATAGAAAGGCATGGAAGCAGGAAGAGGAGGCCTGTATCCAAGGCTGGATGTTTAGGGCTGATTAGATAGATAGACAAATCGTACGATAAGTTGCGCGATCAATCGTAAAGAAAGATCGTAGAACCTTTTGCCAACAGACGTAAAAAAGTTTTAAGCTCTCGGTTGCACAAGTAGTTCAGTATCCAATTGTTCATCATGGCACCAACCGTTACAAAAAAGGTATAAGCAGATGATATAGTATTTCAACATGTAGGTACCTATGAATAGACTAGGATTAATTCAAACATTTATTAGAGTTAGTAAGGCCAGCAATTGCGAAATTAAATACATTCTAAGAGATGTAATTGGTGCGGAAGAAAGATTATGTGCTATGTTAAAATATTTGGTAACTGCAAAAATTAAAAATTTAAATTTTTGGTTGTAATGGGATTTTTTATTAAAAGCAATAAATGACTCGAATAAGCTCTACTTGTTCACCATGGCACCAACCGATTGGAAAAAATTATAGTGGTTATCCTATATACCCCTCCGATGATCCCTAATGAGGATATACGTACGGCGTTTATGGTTCTCTTGGAATGAATTAAAATTTAAGATGACTCTCCTTAGTCCATTCTTTCACGGTTTTTGCTCTACATTTTAAAGAACAGCTTGGATTGAGATGGAATTTGACATACGCATAGCTTACATGTCAAAGAAAAAAAGTGATACTGCGCCGATGTCTGCTTTTGCCCTGGGGCTGACTTTCACTCCCTCTTGGGAGTGAAAAAAAAATGTCCAAAATAAGTCCGGAAATGGGTAAACTGACTAATTTTAAATAACTTTTGTTTTATAGAGCTGTTTGCCAAGTCAACACTTTTCGAGTTATTTGCGAGTGAAAATGTTTATTTTTCAACAAAATAGTCACATTTTTAGACGGTTTTTCGCAAATAACTCAAAAGGTAAGTATTTTGTCGAAAAAAACGTTCTTAGTAAAAATATAGCCTGTAAAAAAGTAAAAAAAATGGTGTACGCGTTAAGTCTCTGGACCTCGTAGAACCAGAGTTATAGCCAATGAAAAATAGATTTATATTCACCAAATTTCAAATAGAATATTTTGACGTGAAATATTCAAAAAATTAAGCACTTTTTGGGGAAAACTCATAATAACTTTTTTAAAGTGTTTAAAAAAATCTTTATTTTTGTTTTTATAAAAAGTTTCTAGCATTAAATTTAAGCAAGTTACGCTCAAAATAAAGTTGGTCCCTTTTGTTTTGACAAAAAAAATCGGGAAGACCACCCGCTAATTAGCAACTTAAATGAAATTAATCGTTGCGGCTCCACAAATTATTTTACTTATGTTGTGTTTATATGATCTGTAAGTTTCATCGATTCAAAGTGCTTATTTTTGAAAAAATTTCGTTTTAAAGTAAAATTTTTAAAAATTTAAATTTTGAAAAATATGCATTTTTCAAAATAACTTAAAAATTGTTAGAGATACCAAAAATCTCGAAAAACAAAAAAAAGTCAGCATTGCTTTTCTAAATATCATATATTTTTTTATTTTTCTGTTAGACAAAAATTGATAAAGATTTGGTGTTTCTAAATTTGCATACATTCGTGATCAGTGACTCGTTCAACCCCTTTTAATTACAGCCCTTTCAAAAATAAGGACTTTAAACCAATGAAACTTACAGATCGTATAAACAATACATACACGAGTCAAGAAACTTGTGAAGTCGTAACGATTAAGTTCATTTGAGATACTAATTAGGGGGTGATTTTCCCGATTTTTTTACAAAAAAGGGACTAACATTATTTTGAGCGTAACTTGTTTACTTTTGATGCTAGAAACTTTTTTTATAAAACCAAAATTAAGCATTTTTAAACACTTTAAATAAGTTGTAATGAGTTTTCCCCGAAATGTGCTTCATTTTTGATTATTTCACGTTAAAGTATTCCATTTTGAATTTGACTAATATAAACCTATTTTCATTATCTATAACTCTGCTTCTGCTAGGTATAGAGACGTGATATATAAACCATTTTTTTAAAAATTTTACAGTCAATATTTTTGCTAAGAATGTGTTTTCGACAAAATACTTACTATTTGAGTTATTTGCGAAAAACCATCTAAAAGCGTGGTTATTTTGTTGAAAAAATTAACATATTCACTGGCAAATAACTCGAAAATATTGACTTAGTGAAAAAACTCTATGGAGCAAAAATTACCTAAAATTAGTCAGTTTATCCATTTCCGGACTTACTTTGGACGAATATTTTTTCACCCCCAATATGGCGTAAAAACCACCCCCAGGGTAAAAGCACACATTGGCACAATATCACTTTTTTGACTTGTTAGCTATGTTTATGCCAAATTTCATGTCAATCCAAGCGGTTCTTTAAAATTTAGAGGTTTTGCAATATTTTACCGTTAAAGAACGTACTACATTTTCATTTTATATCAGTACACTCCTATCTGAGTACAGGGACCAAGAATTCGTTGGAATCTTTACTTGATGAATAGTCAGGTACTGAAGTAACAATATTTGACCCCCGAGTCTTCTTTCATTCATCGTTGGTTTGGCTTGCTAATAATATACTGGGTAGTAGCATATAATTTAAAAAAGGCACAAAAAGAGACAATAGGCAAAATGCACAATGTTCAAAAAACAGCTAGAATAGCTAGAATGGGCAAAATACGCAAAAAGAATTCTGCGCAAATGGTGACAAATTCAAATTATTTGTAAATTTTAGGACATCTTTTATAATGAACAAAATTCCTCTTGATTTGCTTATTTAAATTTCAAAATATGTGTCATCAAAACACTTGTCAATACCGTTCGACAAATGTTACATCGTTTTCAACACACGCAAAGAAGAATTTTTATAAGCATCATTACGTAAGTGATTTTAAAGTAAAGATGTTTATCACCACATTATTCATAGTTTGTTGCTAATAGATATGTAGATATATAATTTTTTATGCAATTTTAGTAGGTGATGGTAAGAACCAGCCAGAATTAGTATATAAATAATAAAAGATAGTTTACCACCAGTTGTATCTTATACGTATTGCTACGAGGATTGTTCAATCGAAATACATCTCTTGCCATAAAATTGGTACATAATTATTGGTAAATTATCATAATCATCATTGCATCTATCCACCCAGCGGAGTGATTGCCATCCTCTTTGGCTCTTGTCGTGGGGAATCAGTCCGCATTAATATTTTGGTTTAACACTTATTGATTGTGTGACTTGGCATCTTCTACGATATTTCTCCATTCGTTCCTGTTTTTACTTATGGTTACCCATTCCCTGACTCACATCTTCTTGAGCTCCCTAATTATCTAGTTCTTCCATATGGTTTTGGGTCTTCCTTGTGATCTGCCTAGTACTGTTGTCCATTTGGTGATTTTCTTGAAAATTGCTTCTGGTGATCTCCTTTCTATTTCTTTCTATATTATGTCCCATCCATCTCTGGTGTCATTTTGAGTTTCTGTGCCTCAATAAATCTCTACATTTAAAAGTTCTCTTACTTCGTAGTTGGTCAGTTTTCTAAATTAATTATTACCTAAGTTTAGTGGGCCTGCTCTTTTCCGATTTTTTTTCTCTCTAGGATCTTCAATCTTTCTTCATCTTCTTGTATCAGACACATTACTTCAGCACTAATTACTGGTCTAATTGCTGCTCTGTAAATTTTCAGTTTAGCATTCTGACTAAGATTCTTATCTTTATTATTGATAAATATATCTACAAATAATAACCACTACAATTAAAGCACATATTATACCATTGTTTCACCACCCGATGTATATCCTTCTTAAAGAATCCTTGTTGCTGTTGCTCGAATAATCCTGTTATGGCATTTTGTACTTTTTCGTCTGACTGAAAACGATTGGTTTTATCGTCTTTTTCAGTAACCTAAAAATGTGAAAATCGCTAGGAGATAAATCAGGACTAAAAGATGGATACTGTAATATCGTCCATTCCTTTCGTTTTATATTTTATTTTACTTCTTGAGGCTGAGCAGTGTCATGCAGAAGAATGACACAATGTGAGATCTTATTTGGATTATTGGATATGGATATTTAGGTATACGAGTTACTAAATAAAAAAGACAACTTAATATGTACCTACCATTGAATATATCTCAAACTGCCTAGACAAGACTACTAGGGAACAATGTTTGCAAAAAATAGGGAAAATGGTCCAATGTGGTGTGAGTGGCGAACTTTGAAAAATCGTATCTTGATCGTATCTTAAAAAAACAGAATACAATTTTTTTTTATGAAGCAATGTATATTTATACCTCCGTAGAAATGAGTTATAGCTCAAAAAATGTCATTTTTACGTATTTTTGCTTCGTTTTTGAATATATTTTGCCAAAAAATGATTTTTTTAATTTATAAGGTGACATTTTGATAAGAAATTTAATTTTTAATAACTTTTCTCTAACAAATAGGTAATGAAACTTTAAGAAAAGTGATTGTAAATACGCCAAACAAAATTTGGTCAGCAAATTTGAAGCTTAGTAAATAGTAACTTATATATTACATGTTTTAAGTTCTTAACATCAATAGGTGTTGACATTAGTTGACAGTCAGTTGCCTATCTTGTAGTAATGGTTTTATTTATGTTAGTATTATAGTATTGGCGATTAATACAAAATGATGCAGAATATAAACTAATAACTGAGTGTTTTTAAATAAGTTTATAATGTATGTTTTTACGGACGAACTGATAAATGACTTGCTAGCTATGATACGTGGTGCTATCGAAAAACGTAGAAAATAACATGGACACAACACTTAACAAACACGGAAATATTAAGAAAAATGAAAAATGAAAAAGAAATACTCAACACCATAAAGGAAAAAAAAATGAGATGCATTGGTCATATAGTAAAGAATTAATAATATAAGTTTATGTGATTGGTTACCTACCAATACAAGGAAAAGTGGAAGGAAAAAGAGGACTGGTGGGACGACGCACGTCCTGGTAGAAAAATGTAAATCAGTGAAGTGCAAAAACAACAATTCTTCTTCTTTAAGTTCCATCTTCTATCGAAGGTTGGAAATCATCGTAGCAATCCGGACCCTGTTGACTGCCGCTCTGCACTATTGCATTCGAGCAATTCCCGTAAGTTCTTAAGTCAGAATGTTCTTCGTCTTCCCACATTTCTCTTTCCTCGGATTTTGCCTTGCATAATAAGTTGCAATAATAAGTATTTTTGCCCTCTCATCACATGTCCCAAGTACTCAAGTTTCGTCTTTTGATAGTTAGTATTATTTCCGGTTGATTTCCTATCTTTCTAGTTACTTCCACGTTCGAAATTCTTTGAATCCACGATATTCGTAGGATTCTTCTGTATCACCAAAATTCAAAGGCGGCCAACTTATTCAAATGGACTTGTTTCAACGGCCACGCTTCCAAGCCATATAGAAGAGTAGAGAACACGTAACATCGAAGCATCCTTAGGCGTATTTCTAACCCTATATCCCGACAACAAAGAAACTTTTTAAGTTTAATGAATGATGCACGTGCTAATTCAATACGTGTCTTAATTTCTTTGGTTTGATCTACATTTGATGTTATCCATGGTCCTAAGTATTTGTAGTTATCCACACTCTCAATCACAGTATCTTCAATAGTTAACTGGATGTTTACGTGTGCTGATTTAGTTATGATCATGCTTTTAGTAAGGCGTTGCATTACGTTCTGTAAATCATTGTTGTTATCTGTTATTATTACTGTATCGTCTGCAAAACGTAAGTTGTTCAAAACTTCTCCATTGATAGATATACCTTCTATTGAATCTGAGAGCGCTTCTTGAAATACCACTTCACTGTAGACATTGAAAATTAGTGGAGACAGCACGCAACCCTGACGGACTCCTCTCTGTATTTTGATATCTTGGGTGTCCTGGTTGTCAACTCTTACCTTGGCAGTTTGATTCCAATATATATTAGATATAATTTTCATGACACCACTGTCAATATTTTTGCTTTGTAATATATCTACAAGCTTTTTATATTGAACTTTATCAAATGCCTTTTCAAAGTCTACAAAATATAAGTACATATCCTGATTCATGTCCATGCATCTCTGGGCCAGCACATTCAAGCCGAACAAAGCATTTCGTGTGCTCATACCATTTCTAAAGCCAAATTGTGTGTCACTGATTTCATATTCGTGAGTTTTAACAATTCTACTGTGTATTATTTTCAAAAATGTTTTAAGTGTGTGACTCATTAAAGATATTGTTCTGTGATCTGAGCAGGTTGTTACACTTGACTTTTTGGAAATTGCTACAAAGGTCGATTACAGCCATTATCTGGGGATTATGGCAGTCTGATATATATTAGAAAAAAGAGTTCAACCATTACATCAATACCATCTTCATCAATAACTTTTAATAATTCGATGGGCACACCATCTGGTCCAGTAGCTTTACCCTCTTTTGTGTTTTTGATGGCATAGATGACTTCGTCTCTTAATATTGGTGGTCTGGTATTCTCTGTGATTTCCAATGACAGTTCTCCTCTTTCATCATTAAATAGTTGTTGGATGGAATTGGTCCATTGACACAATCTCTCCTTCACGTCAGTAATAATATCCCCTTTATCATTTTTAAGGGTATTCGTGCTTGTGCTTTTTCTAGAACCTGTCATTTCTTTAATTCTTTTTGTGTAAATTAAAGCTGTCATACTTTTTATCCAGGTCTTCTATTTCTTTGCATCTGTCGGAGAGCCACCTCTCTTTTGCCTCTCGAATTTTCTTTCTGATGATTCTCTGAATTTCTTTGTATTTATTCGGGTCTTTTGTTTTATGTTTTCTTCGTTCTTTCATAAGTTCAAGAATTTCTACTATCATCCAAGATTTTGTTTTTTCTCCAAGTGGTTTGAAGGTTTCTTTTCAAACTGATACTAAGGCGTGTTGAATTTTTCCCAAGTTTTGGTCAACAGTCAGAGTTTCCGCACTATCTTCTTTGACTTTCCTTAAGTTGTCGTTTATTTTAAATTTCGTTTCAGCATAGGTCTTGTCTTGTTTGAGCCGCCTTGTATCCATGATTTTATTGGAGCTAGGGCTCTTTACCTTCTTTAGTTTCACTCTCATAGACAAAACAACAGGGTTGTGATCGGAGGATATGTCCGCTCCTGGATAAGTTTTAGATGACATTATAGAATTTCTATATCTTCTGTTTACGATAATATCTATTTGATTTCTGACTATTTTGTTGTTATAGCTGGTGAGTTCCATGTATATAGTCTACCTTCAGGAAGTTTGAACAAGGTATTTGCAATTATGAGTTCCTCATTGATACAGAAATCAACAAGCCTATCGCCACGTTCATTTCTTTCCCCGAGTCCATATCGCCCCACACAATTCTCCACTTCTCCTTGACCGAATTTTAAGCGTTCAAATCGCCCATTATAATATTTATGTCATGTCTTTTAGTTAGCTTTAAGACATTGCCAATTTGTTCATAAAAGGCCTCTATGGTGTCTTCATCCTTGTCTGCAGTGGGTATATATACTTGGATTATATTTATTTTACGATTTAAATGAGAGTTGAGAGTAGGGAACAAAGTTACAAACGGATTTCCGAGAATTATTATCAACTAATTCCAACTCCCTGTTTGTGATTGGGGTCGTTGTTTCCGCAATAATACAGTGTTCCATTTCTGGTGTTACATTTTCCTAATCCAGGCCATTGTATATCGCACATTTCCGACACAGCGTTATCGACTTTGCCTGATTGGTATAAACTTCTTACGTTTTATATTCCAAAAATAACAATATAACCCTTCAAAACCGCTGCAGACAGAACAAAATGGGTCGTGATATACGCCGAAGAAGAAGATGGCTCCGTTTGTATTTCGCAACTATATTTTGCAAGTATATTTAAAATAAGCGTTAAAAATGGTAATGGACTATGATGATACAAGAGTTGATCTATTTAGTAAAGAAATATATGGATATAATAAGAGTACATACCTACATGGATGATACACTTATTGATCATAATACTTAATATTGAATAATAACGACGTTGACAATAATAAAAAAATAATAATAATTTTTTTTAAACACAGCATTATTTTTTACGGACAGTCGAAATCAGCAACACAATTTGTTTTTTCAGTTATATAGCTTTTTTTATTAAAAAATCAGTAACATCTGTTAATCTTTCGGTAAACATTTTACGTTTTTAGATTTTCGTCGTAGAAATTAACAAACAAATTATTTATGTTGAAAGGGTAAATCAGTAGCGGCCATCATAGCGACTATCTGGTTGATATCTTGGATCCGGATTTGCCCTAATCCAGTCTAATGCCCTTTGGATAGCAACAGGTATTGGTGGAGGTGTTGGCAGATGTGGTCCGTAAGCTTGGAATCCATTCTCATCTGCAGTGTATGTCAATGAGATCACGGTATTGTCTGGAGCTGTGTAACTAAAGCCTCCTCTTGCTTCCATTGCTTCTTGCTGGCTTCCTCGGCCTTTAAGACGGCCTTCTTCTTCTGCTGTAATTCCATTGTCAGTTGCGTAACTAAAAATAGGTAAATAAAGTATTTTGTGAGTTCGGATGTAATAAAAATTATTTATAGTAGATACGCTGGTTCTGATCGAGCTAGGCCAAACCCGATTGAGAAAGAAAGAAGGGAAAATGGCTCGTATATTTATAGATAGGTGTTTGAAATCAAAGAATGTACTTTAAGTAAAAAGTTTACCCAACTACAAAACTTATGGGACTATCGGCAAATGTTACCCAACCAGGACCCTGGTTGGACTATGGTAGACATGAATATACAGCAGTGTTTCGATTACAAGCTGTTTTTTAATATAAGGTAGGGGGCGTATAAAAAAGTTTTTCCCGATCTTCATATACCGGGTGATGAATCGTCAAACGGGCCATAGGGAACCCAATGGAAAATTCTAAATTAATGGATTCCTGCTTCTCTATTGTTATTTTACATAAAAAGTTAAACAAAAACTTTTGTAGAGAATTCAACAATACTAAAAACGAATATTAGATTTGTTCTACCAACTAAACACTTTTCAAAATTTTACAAAAATATAATACATTTGCCAGAGTATTATTAGTCCAATAGTGAGAGATTTGACCTTAAAAAATCATACGAACAAGCTGAATTTTGTTGAAAATGTCACTTGTGGGTCCCCAAAAGATGTAAAAAAAAGTTTGGCACCTACACACGGGCTTCCCCCTAAAATCCCCATAAGAATCGTAAAAAATGTCAAAAATCGCGCAATTTTTATGTCTTTAACAGCTGTAAAGAAACTGACTTCATTTTCGACAAAAAAAAAAAAAACAAAAACTGGATACGAAAACTGTCCTTTTAATCTTTAAAACGCATTTTCATTTTTGGCGATAGGACACTATAATCAAAAGATATCGATATTTTACTAACGATTTGATACAAATTTTATATAAAAAATTGATTTCGGGTGCATAAATGTGTATCAACTTAACGGTAAAAATTCAATATCTTTTGATTGGAGTGTACTATCGACAAAAAGCAAAATGATCTTTAAAAGTGAAGCTTTCATCTGCAATTTTTGCATTTTGCCTCAAATGAAGTCAGGTTCTATACCAGTGGTGGGCAAACTTTTAAATGGAGTCGCTTAACAAGCGACTCAATTTTCAAACAAATAAATATTTAAAATAAAATCTTTGGATTTCTTAATTCGGAAACAGATTCTCTCTTATATCTATTTCCCATCCTTCTATACTATACTTTGATGCAGTAACACACACCAGACGCTCTTAAGATTTTCGATTAAGCGACTTTCTGGCGACATATCCTGGAACCCAGCCACCGCCAATCGGTTTTATGACTTCGACGGCATATCATAAATGCGTGTATCGTGCTGCAACACAGACGTTTGAGCTGTTTTCTAGCGAATTCTGTAGTGAGTGTTGTCAGATCGTGTTTTTGTGATGGGAAATACAGATGTAGAGAAATTAATTAATGAAATTCAAATGAGACCAGCTATTTGGGATATGCATATTGATGAATATTCAAACAGAATAATGAAAAACAGGCCTTATTTATTATTTTATTTATTATGCTCTACAGGCCTTGTATTTACAATTTTAGATAATACAGTTTATGCTAATAATTTATATATACAGTCGAACCCGCTTATTGGAATAGCCTTTGCGCCAAGCAAAAGTATTCCTATAACCGGGTTATTTTAATAACCGATCATTGGTTGCTAGTAGAAACGTTTCGGGACCTCAAATTTCTATTCCTTAAACCGGGATATTCCTATAACAGGTATTCTAATAAGCGGGTTCGACTGTAATTGTATGTGATGTATATGTAAAAATTGTTGAAGTATGGTTCTCCACTATATCCTATTTTTCACCTCCTCTTTCCAGTGTGTAATTTCCATCGATACTATACTTTCCTGAAACTTTCTTACCGTCTTTTTCTTGGTCTACCTCGTCTCCTGGTCCCAACTGGTCTTCTGTGCAGTACCATCTTTGGCATTCTTTTCTTATCCATCCCCTCGACATGACTTGCCCACCTGATTCTTTATGACTTTGTGTATCTTGTTACACTTGGTTCCTTGTAAAGCATCCTTAATTCTTGATTGGTGCTTCTATGCCAGCCGTCTTCTGTATCTGTATTCTTTCCCCTGAAAATAGCTCTTAGTACGTTCCGTTCTCAACTCTATATCATTTTTTCTTCTGTTTTATTTAGCACCCATGTCTCACATCCGTAGGTGACTGTTGCTCTTATTACGGTTTTGTATATTCTAGTTTTCGTCATTCTCGATACGTACTTTGGCTTTAATTTGAATAATTTTTTTGTTAATATTCATTTGTGAAACATCACTATTTCCCAATAGATGGGGTATAATAGAGGGGCATCAATTTAACACCTGTATTTGCTCAGTGGCGTACCATAGAGTGGACAGCCTCTTAGCGTTATAAATAGTTTTTCTTGGGTAATATGCTTTCCCTCATAACGGTGTTATTTCTTGAACACGGCTCTTTAGTAATTACTAATAACTCCTGAAAAGATTTTTTAGACATTCTTGTAAAATTAAAAAACATCTCTGGTCCTTTATTATATTAATTTCGTTAATATAATGTGTAAACAATCCCTTATAATTTCGTTCCTTTATGGTGGGATGTATCCAATATCTGCGTTTCTTTTTTTCTTTAATCTAAGATAAAATAAACTTGTATTTATTACAAAAGACAAATCGTCATAACTTTCAGACATCGTATCGTACAGCAGCTAACACGCGACTAAATTTGGCAACAACGAAATACAAATACTTTAAATCGTAGCATAGCTGCCGCTGTTATACCGCGCCATGTGTTTTACGCTGCCTCGACGTTGATTCGACGCGCGCCGCCTGGTGTGTCCTTGCTCTAAATGTTAATTATTTCCTTGTAATTGGCATACTTGGCAATATATCTAATTTCGGTTCAGAGCATCATTACAAGCTTTCCTGAGGAGAACAAAAGTTCGAAATGGTCCATAGAGAGATGGTAATGATCTCTGAATCGAAATTAAATATTAAATTCCTTTAACTAATATACTAATCTTCGTGATCTCCCTTACATTAAAATAACATTTCTTGTTTAAAAGTACAATATTTCAAGGAAATAAATTTCTATATTGACCTTAAATTTCTGACCATATTTTTTAATTTAAATATAAAAATAATATAGCTTCATTCGTATTGAAATGACAGTACCTCCCAGAAGCGTTAAAGGGTATAAATATATTAACAATTATATCTTGAAAAGATAGGCACGACTATGATAAATTAGTAGTAGCAAATTAATGTGAACTCAGTTATTGTGAACACACCCGACCATAATTTTTTTCTGCAGTTTCAAAAATCCTTCTATATTACTATTTTTCCTTAGATTACTGTATAAACATGCGATTGGTTATACAGGAGAAAGTAGAAAGGAAAATATGACCGGTGAGACGACGCACATGCTGGTTGAAAAATTTAAAACAATGAAGTAGAAAAACAACAATAGAACTTTCAAAACCACTGAGGACAGAGCAAACTGGGCCGTGATGACAGCAAATGTCCTTAAAGGATCAAGCACGTAAATAAGTAGATTATTGATTGTTTTTAGGAGTTCCTACTAAATTACTTTTCTTATTAGTAAACCCAAAAATATATACTTGTTTCGATACACCTTCAAAAAAATGTCTAAAATACTGCTAATGTTTCGTTATAGCTGTGTATAATAAAATATCCACTTTTTATACAAACCAATCTTGTGGTGCTTTTCTTGTGCAACCTCAACGCCGAAGTCAATGTAGAAAACTTGTCCAATGACACAATATTTTTTGGAGTTTGCTGTTCATGTTTAGACGATATCTTGCTCAGTAGTGAGTACAATAACAAGAAAAAGTTTATTTATTCATAAGGGTGACATCAGCATATCCTTAATTGTTTATTAACGTACCATTCACATGTAGATCATGTTCTGTTTTAGTGAGTACTTACATATTTTACAGATCTGTCAGATTAGAAGTATAACACAAATTAACAAATCGTCTGCTTCAATTACCTATACTTGTTTCGATACACCTTTACAAAAATGTCTAAAATACTGCTAATGTTTCGTTATACCTGTGTATCATAAAATATCCACTTTTTATACAAACCAATCTTGTGGTGCTTTTCTTGTGCAACCTCAACGCCGAAGTCAATGTAGAAAACTTGTCCAATGACACAATATTTTTTGGAGTTTGCTGTTCATGTTTAGACGATATCTTGCTCAGTAGTGAGTACAATAGCAAGAAAAAGTTTATTTATTCATAAGTGTGACATCAGCATATCCTTAATTGTTTATTAACGTACCATTCACATGTAGATCATGTTCTGTTTTAGTGAGTACTTACATATTTTACAGATCTGTCAGATTAGAAGTATAACACAAATTAACAAATCGTCTGCTTCAATTACCTATACTTGTTTCGATACACCTTTACAAAAATGTCTAAAATACTGCTAATGTTTCGTTATACCTGTGTATAATAAAATATCCACTTTTTATACAAACCAATCTTGTGGTGATTTTCTTGTGCAACCTCAACGCCGAAGTCAATGTAGAAAACTTGTCCAATGACACAACATTTTTTGGATTTTGCTGTTCATGTTTAGACGATATCTTGCTCAGTAGTGAGTACAGTAGCAAGAAAAAGTTTATTTATTCATAAGGGTGACATCAGCATATCCTTAATTGTTTATTAACGTACCATTCACATGTAGATCATGTTCTGTTTTAGTGAGTACTTACATATTTTACAGATCTGTCAGATTAGAATTATAACAAAGATTAACACATCGTCTGCTTCAATTACCTATACTTGTTTCGATACACCTTCACAAAAATGTCTAAAATACTGCTAATGTTTCGCTATACCTGTGTATAATAAAATATCCACTTTTTATACAAACCAATCTTGTGGTGCTTTTCTTGTGCAACCTCAACGCCGAAGTCAATGTAGAAATCTTGTCCAATGACACAACATTTTTTGGATTTTGCTGTTCATGTTTAGACGATATCTTGCTCAGTAGTGAGTACAGTAGCAAGAAAAAGTTTATTTATTCATAAGGGTGACATCAGCATATCCTTAATTATTTATGAACGTACCATTCACATGTAGATCATGTTCTGTTTTAGTGAGTACTTACATATTTTACAGATCTGTCAGATTAGAAGTATAACAAAAATTAACACATCGTCTGCTTCAATTACCTATACTTGTTTCGATACACCTTCACAAAAATGTCTAAAATACTGCTAATGTTTCGTTATACCTGTGTATCATAAAATATCCACTTTTTATACAAACCAATCTTGAGGTGCTTTTCTTGTGCAACCTTAACACCAAAAAGTCAATGTAGAAAACTTGTCCAATGACACAATATTTTTTGGATTTTGCTGTTCATGTTTAGACGATATCTTGCTCAGTAGTGAGTACAATAGCAAGAAAAAGTTTATTTATTCATAAGGGTGACATCAGCATATCCTTAATTGTTTATTAACGTACCATTCACATGTAGATCATGTTCTGTTTTAGTGAGTACTTACATATTTTACAGATCTGTCAGATTAGAAGTATAACAATAATTAACACATCGTCTGCTTCAATATCTTAAAAAATTTTGTATACTTTTAATACTTTTGTTCTTATTTATCTTTTGATTTTGTTTGTACTTATGCATAGTTCTGTCTCTGATTTCAATATTTTTTATTTTGGTCAAATATTATTTTTGTATCTGGACATTTTAATATCCCAGTTGTTTGTGTCCTGCTGTTTGTCAAAAAATGAACAACAGGCATACGGAGATTACAAGGAAATAAGAAACGAAACACATAAGATACGTAAGAAAATTCAAAACGAGTACTAAAAACGCTCCTCAAAAGAACTGGAGCAATATTTTTATGTCTTCTAAAATCTTTGGCTGCTTGATTTTTATTGTTAACAAAAAGAAATATGGCGCTTTATAAGAGGTCAAAGACTGGAGCAGAAGAAATTAATAGACTCGAAACACTTCGAAAAGGAAGTGTGTATTGACTATGAAAAGAATTTATATACAGAGGAAAAACAAATGATATTGAAACTACAAAGATCAGAAATTATAAACAGCAATAATTATCCTAAACAATGAATTAACAAGATTATAAGACGCAGTAAAGTATCTAAAGAATGGAGGTAAGCGAGCTAATATCCTATTATTAAAAAAAGGCGATATAAAGCAACCAGAAATCTACAAAGGTATTCATTTTCTCAACATTACTCTGAAACCTACAACTACATTTTTGCAAAAAATCGGATAAATCAGTTCAAAAACTTAGCAGATGACTAACAAGGCGTCCGTACGGGGAGGTCGTGTACAGATGCAATATTCGTCGTAAAACAGACTACACAGACAGAGTTACGTTACCATACAATAGACTCTTATTCCTATGTTTGATAGATTTGACGAAGGCATTAAACAGAGTAAAACAAAACACAAAGAATGTTGAAAACTACAGAAATGAGAATATTCAGAAAAATTACAGGAACCACGCTGAGAGACCAACTATGGCGGAGAACGAAATTGGAGCAAAACGAGTGACAATATTTTATTGAGGCAACAACACGACAATGTACAAGCAAAATTGTTTATACAGGGTGTCCGGAAACTCTACCGACAAACGAAGACATGAGATTCCTCAGATAATTTTAAGACAATTTATTCCAATTCATCTGGTCCGAAAATGCTTCCTAAAAGAGCTACAGCTATTTGAAGATGGAGTCTGGTAATTAGTTTTTCATAAATATCTCTAGAACGCTTCTATTTAGAAAAACCAAAATTGGTAAATATATTTATCTTCTAGAGATAAATCGATTCCATCCACTGCAAATTTCTAATACCGGTCAGTGCCTATACGATAGGATACACCGTTTGCTAGAAAAATCAATTTGAAAATTTTTCGTTTTTTGAACATAAAAAAAATTCAAAAAAAATTTAGAAAAACGAAAACTGGTACGTTTATTAATATTCCAGAGATGAATCGATTTCATTAATTGCAAATTTCAGGTACCGGTCACATACGTCCGTTTTGGGTAGGTCAACGGTTATTTTATCGCATAACTTTTTTGTCTATAATTTTTAAAAAATTTTGACACTAGAATATTAAATTATGAGATATTCTAGTACTAAAAGTTACTCTTGATTTAAGTTGGTAAAATACACCGTTTTTTTTTTAATTTTTTCAATTTTTTATTCAAATTGTGGAACCGAAAAATTTTCAAATCGATTTTTCTAGAAAACGGTGTGTCCTACTGACTTAAAGCAAGAGTAGCTTTTAGTGTTAGAATACCTCACAATTTAATAATCCAGTATCAAAAATGCTTAAAAGTTAAAGACAAAAAAGTTATGCGATAAAATATCCGTTGCCCCACCCAAAACGGACGCCTATGACTGATACTAGAAATTCACAATAGATAGAATCGATTTATCTTTGGAAGATAAATATGTGTACCAATTTTTCTTTTTCTAACTAGAAGCGTTCTGGAGGTATTTAAGAAAAACTAATTATAAGACGCCATTTTCAAAGAGCTCTAGTTCCCTTAGGAAGCATTTTCGAGCTAGTTGAATTTGGGTAAATTGTCCTAAAATTATCTGAGAAATCTCCTGTCTTCGTTTGTCGGTAGAGTTTCTGGACACCATGTACAGAGGAAGAAGAAAAATTTGTTAATAAATAGTGTATATTCTGTTTTGCTTTTTTTATTTTTGAATTCCCCAATATTGATGTTATTTCATATATTTATTCAAAGCATTGGATTTTTTCTTAGGGCGCCTTAGGAGCCCTTATTTTGTTTTGTGGATATTTTTATATTTACGTCATACCAGCACTTTTAGATTTCAAAAATATCGTATTTGGAGACCGATTTACGGTCGAAAAGTTTACGAAACTCGAAATGTCAAAATAAACTTATTTTTTCTACAACCGTGTTAAAAATGCAATTTTTAGCACTCCATACGAGCGTTAAAAATGCTACTGCAGTTTGTATTAACCGTATAGACAATTTTGATCTAATGTCAAAAAAAATATAAAAATGGAATGTCAGTCAAGTTCAAGTAAAAATTTTTGTAGATATTGTCCTGTAATTACGTTTGTAGAAAAAATATTGTACGATATGCGTGTTAAAAAGTACATTTTTAAGGCACTCATGTGAATTGCAGAACCCGCTATCGCTCATTCTGCAAACTTTCACATGCGTGCCTTAAACGTGTACTTTTAACACTTATATCATAAATAACTATTAAAGTAAAATTGAGGCTTCTCCCCTATAAAAATAGTATATTGTATTGAGATGCTACAAAAAATTCCTTGAGGACAATATTCAAAATAGTATTGGTAAAGATATAAATTTTTAATAATAAATAATTCTTACCTCCATTTATATGATCCATCTGTATTGGGTCCTTGTTGGGTTTGGCTTATAATTCTGGCATTAGGATTCCGGCCATAATTTTCTGGTCTGTAGTATTGCGCAGAAGCTAGGGCCAGAGACAACAATATAAATACCTACCAATAAAAAGTTTGTTACTTTTGTATTTAAAAAGGAGCATTTTGATTAGAAAGGTGTGGTTAAAAAATCATATTCATAGGTCAACTAAATAGTGGATCATACTGATTGAAAAGGCATTCAGGCATCAAATGTTCGGAAATCTTTTCAGTTCAAGATAATAAAAGACCTTCTTCAGTGTAACAAAACGTATACCAAAATGGTGGTATATTCTAAAGAGAAATGTTCAAGAGTCTTCAAATGGATTTCTGGATTTCAGAAGGAACACTTATATAGACATTAGAAATATCAGGATAGGATCCTGCAATGTCGTGAATCTAGATGCGCATAAAGGGGGAAGGAACTAGATGAACAACATAGCTGCCTATATTTTGATATGTAGGGAAAATTAGCATTTGAGCTGAAGTAAAATTGCTAATAAAGAAATATAAGACAACGTAGTGGAAGTTATAAGAATGAGTGATGTAATTATTACAGTGAAATTTGTACTATACTTGATATAGGTATAATTCTCTAATGTTGTTTTTGTGTATGCTCCCCTAATTGATATTTCATCAGAGAAGAGAGTCACAACGATTGATGATTTTATGGTTCATGTAGGTTATTCCAAAAGAAATAAAAACCATACATGGAGGATTAAGCTTTAGAACCAGAGGTGAAACTGACTATAATGTGTTAGAATTAAGAATCACCAAAACCCATAGGCGTAACCAGGATGATCTTAAGGGGGGGGTTACAACTACTGGGAAGGTCTCTAAGGGCTATGGTGTTAAAAGTATAGTGCTCAAAGTACATCCCAATGGGGGGTTATAACCCGCAAAATCTCCCCCCCCCCGGTTACGCCTATGCCAAAACCATTAGATATGGGGACTGGTATTACATTTTTAAAAGAGAAAAATTTAACCTGTCACATAGAAAAGAGATCAAAACATTCCCAAATAGCGTATTTCATGATAACAAAAGAAGACATACAAAATTGAAAAAAAAAAGATCTAATATATGAAATAATCCACAAGAAAAAAAGTTTTCCTGTACCTGGCTGTATAGGTACATTCCTATGTGAATTTTTCAATTTTGGTGGCTTAGCACGTGAACATCCTGTTCAGCACTGATGATGATTTGTATTAAGATCGAAATCGTTTTGCATATGTGATTTAGCCCTTTAAGTGCATTTTAATAAATTATATACCTTTTACAAAGAATTTTAAATATTTTTTTGTAATAAATTAAATAGCCAAATAAACAGCAAAGAAAACAAAAGATTTTAATAGGATTAAATGTGTCCAGTACTTCTTGACAGTAGACAATGAGAAGAGTAACTGCGATAGTCACCAATGAGAGAACTGTTACATCCCTTTAAAAAATAAAGAAAGGTATAGCAATTCGATCAGGTTGTATTGCTGTGAATAGTTTAGAAGAGATAAGAAATATAGTGACATCATTAAAATATGGAAGAGAATAATTTATAGAGGGATACACGAAGAATCCGTAATATTCAATAATCAGCTGAAAAAACCAAACGATCATATTATTATTCATTGATCTTGAAACAGCATTTGATAGACAACATGAAACATGGACAAACTGAAAAACATTTCGTAAATACGAAAGCTGACAATACCATAAAATAGCACATAATAGAAAAAAAAAACCAAGTAGAAAATTAGTAAGAAGTAAGCATAAAAAAGGTGTAAAATAAAATTATATTTAGAAAATTATACTTGTGTTGTTGACACGGGTATCACTAAATAAATCAAGAGGGGACAATTTGTAAATAGACGAGAGTGGAGACAAAGACAAATCAGAAATCATAAATTTGATCAAAATAGAGCAATCAAGAATAGCCTTTTTATAGATGAGGAAATTTCTGAGTAACCATAAACTCAATCTGCAAATCCGATATCGGATGGTTCTTTATGGTGTCAAAGCCTGGAATATTAATGTTGACCCAATGAGAAAGCTGGTAGCTTTGAGATGTGGCCTTTAGGATAATTTTTAAAATACCATGGACCGATCATATTACAAATATTAAGAACATAAACAGAAGCACAGGAAACAGAGTTAAAAACACAAACAAAAATGCTAGATCTGGAAATTAACACAGAAGAAACAAAAATAATGACTCAGACGAGAAGAAATAATATAGTTCCAAAAAACATTATACATGAAGATGACATTAAAACGGTTGGAAAATTTACATACCTGGGAGTAGAAATTTATGCCGACGGATCAGAAGATGGAGAAATACGAAAGAGAATAATGCAGGCAAACAGAGCTTATCTTGCCCTCTCCCATATATTTTGGTCTAAAAGTGTCCACCGAAATACAAAGATGAGAATCTATAAAACTTTAATCCTACCAATAACATGCTACGGCAGTGAATCCTGGGTCCTAAAAGAAACATCCAAAAGATGAGAAGAATACCAGGACCTGTGAGGGAAAACGGAATTTACAGAAGTCGATACAACAGCGAGCTTTATCAACTCTATAAGGAAACACCCCTGTCAGATTTCATTAGAATACAAAGATTGCAATGGGCTGGACATGTGATAAGAATGGGAAATGATAGGCTACCAAAAAGAGCACTGAATGCTAGAATGCAGGGAAAAAGACGGGTTGGAAAGCTAAGAAATCGCTGGGAAGACACAGTAAACAGCGACGCACAAGCTCTTTTAGGAATCCGTGTATGGAAAAGAGCAGCCACAGACAAGCAAGGCAAAAAATAAAGGAGGCCCAGGCTCAATCTGGGCTGTAGTGCCATGGAAAAAGAAGATCATATTACAAAAAGACACCTAATTTTGGGCACATACTTAGAAATGATGAGTACGAGTTATTGCAGCTAATTACGAAGGGTAAAATCAAAGTAAAAGGTGTCCTGGTAGACGACAAATATCCTGGCTGAAAACATTCCCGACCAGACGCTTTTAAGAAAAGAAGAAGATAGAAACGAATTTGTAATGGTTATAGCCAACCTGCATTAGTGGAGACGGTACTTAAAGAAGAAGGAGACTGAGGAAAGCAAAAGAAAAAACCTAATATTAACATTAAATAATTATTAAACAAACAAAAGGAATGGGTAGAAGAGAAGGGTTAAAAAGGACATAATTCGGTACCCATGAAAGGGCTAAGGAATTTTAAACAAAAAACATGGACGTGGATATAAATACAATGCACATATTAAAATAAAAACTTTTGATGTATTAAAAATCGAAAAGTTCAAGCCATGTTAATTTTTGTAGCTGCTGTATATATCTATAATCTATATTAGATATGTACTATAACCACTATAACTTACACTTACCAGAAATTTCATATTAGAAAACCGTAAACTGACCACTATTACTTTACATTAAATCATAAGATCTACTAGACTAGTTTGCATTATTTCAAATCTAGTTTATGTAGTAAGAAGTCGCAACGAAATATAATTACAGACCCCCTAAAAGTTTTGTTTTCGAGACCATTTTTTACGCAAAAAAGGTCATCAGGAATAGGCGTGTCTTCATATTTTGTTATAAATAAATAAAATTGACTCTAAAATGGAACAATCACAGAATGGATTCAAAAAAGGCAGAAGCTTCCAAGACAACATTTTTACTATCATAAAGTTACTACAGAACGTAGGGGACTCAAGCAATGAATTATACCAAGCCTTTATTAATTTAGAAACAGCAATTGATAATACTTATACAGTCATACAAGGAACAGGGTCACAGCCGGTAATACGGAATCCGAACAGTTCATGGTAAATTAGGGTTTACGTCAAGGGGAGTCGTAAGTCCCATATTATTTAACATCGACTTGGAAAACAAATAATCAAATACATTAGGGTAGAAACACTAAAATTTTATGCCGGACATAAAAATCCAGAAGCAGTGTGGATCTCTGAGTGCGCGTACGTAGACTGTAGACGATCTCGTAATATTTGGAATAAATAAAGAAACAGCCAACCGAAATTTTCAAATATGGAACCCTGAACTGATGAAACGAAATTTGAGAATTAATGAAGATGAGGCGAAAGTAATGGTAACTGGAAAAATAGAAAATAAACGAACATAAAATATACACTCGAAAAGGTCGAAACTTGGGACAAATACTTAAGAGTGCAAACAGGGAACAGAAGAACTAAAAAAGCTGAAATAAGTTCGAGAATAGCTACTCGGATATACCTTGCAATCAAAAGTACGTTTTTGCCCAAAAAAGTCAAAGTGACCATCTATAAGAAGATGTCTATGCGGATTTTAAATTTTGGTAGTGAAAGAAGCTTGCTGATAAATTAAGATCGAAAATACAGTGCATAGAGATGAAGTTTCTTAGAAGAAGAATGGGCATAACCAAATTGGACTTTATTAGAAATCAGCAAGTGAGGGAACATCTAAGGTTCAATTAAGAAAATTGAAGAGGCCCAACAGAGATGGTGTGGACATATAATGTTTCAAGAAGGACCAGTTAACAAGTAACGGGAAGCTAGAAGACAAATTAAAATACGAAGGGGCAGATCAACGAGGACATGAGATGATAATGTATCCTCAATCGTAGAGACAAAGCAAACAGCAAAGAACAAGCAAGAAACCAATCAGAGAATACGAAGCAATGGAGAAAAAATGTGCATGGAACTCACTAAGGACTTTTCATCCGACACCTTAGGGTAAAAGGATTTAGGATATTAAGGGAATGAAATAAACTTAGAAGGATATTTGGCGGGAAAGTGATGAAGCATCTTTGGACATGAAGAACAAACAAAGCAAAGAGTTACAAGAAATATATAAAAAGTCTAATATAATAATTGTAGTATGGGCACAAAGTACAAAGACTTAAATTGTTAGAAAATGTCTAAATAATGTCTCAAGTTAGAATGTCAAAAATCCTGTTAAAATTAAGGTGATAACAACAGAAAAGGAAGGAATGGGATCAAATAAAGTTAAAGACTACCTGAGGTGTCTAAATGTAAGCAGTTGGAAAGAAAAAGCAAAGAACAAACAAAAATGGAGGAAGATTCTAAACCAAACCATGAACCTGCTTGACTAGAAGTGCTAATATATTATTATTAAACTTTTGCACCCCTAAAAGGCGTAAGAAATTTCAAACAAAAACCGGGGATAAAGATATTCTGATTTACTTATACAGGGTGATTGATTAGTAGGGTAAAGCTCAATAGCTCCGCTATAGTAATAGATAGCAATAAAAGGTAATAACAAAAATTTTAGCCACCTTTGAGCTTCACATTACAAAATTAGTTAGAATGTTACAGGGTGTTCGATAACACACTGGCAGACCAAACTTATGTGTTTATAAATAGAACACCCTATATTTTATTTTAAATTCGAAATTTTGTTAACTTCTTCATCACAAACATATAAAGGTTTGTTATGTTATACAGGGTATTTACAAAGTTATAACCAATTTTATATGAAAATCGTAAGAATTTCTACTCCCTGTATAAATAAAAATAAGCAAAACAACAATGGTTTATTAATGCCATATTTTTTAAAGTATTGTCAAAATTTTCAGGAATGGTCGATATTGCTAATTTTCTTAATATCAAATACAGGGTGACTGAAAACGCAAGTACATTATTTTCTCAGTAATTTTAAATGGAACACCCTGTATTTTATATCACTATTGAAGAGTACCAATACCGTACTTTAATTTTTAGATAACATTCCCTATATGTCTAAATTATTAGTTTTCGAGATATTTTCATTTTTCAATGGACCAGTAGCGTGGCCACCCAAATCACCAGAATTTAATAAACTGGACTGATTTTTTTGGGGTTACGTTAATAATGAAGTTTATAAAATACCTCCAACAACAAGGGATGAGATGAAAAATAGAATACAAAGTGTATTTCGTTGTGTTAATTTACAAATGCTCCGTAGAGTAAGTAGCTCATTCAATGATCGTTTTTAGGCGTACATAAATGTGTTAGGAGATAATTTTGAACACCTTATGTAATTAAATATTAAAAATATTTTATTACAAGTAGCTTCTAATTTTTTCAAACATGTTTTTTGCAAAATGTATTACTGATAAATTATGTTTCGTTCTTTATTTGTTACATTGTTACATTTACATAAAAAAAGTAGTGTTTAATTGTCTTCACAAAATATTGTATTTTGTGTTTGTGTGTTTTTTGTCAAATTTATTACTAATTTTCTTTGTTTATTTGTTGCATATACATAAAAAGATAGTTTTTAATTGTTTCAAAAATGTTGCATGTATTGGTTGTGTTTTTGTTTGTAAAATGTATTACTAATAAATTATTTTTATTTCTTTATTTGTTACAGTGTTACATTGATTACCGAATTGATAATCGGTAATCTTCAATTGTTAATTCAGTCATGGTTTACTTAAAATTTAGATAAATTTAAACACCTAAAAGAATTTGCATTGAAAAATGAAAATATCTCGAACACTACTAAATTTGGGCATAGGGAATATTATAGAAAAATTAAAGTACGTTAATGTTATTTTTCAATAATGATATAAAATACAGGGTGTTCTATTTAACATTACTGAGAAAAACTTGCGTTTTGACTCACCTGTATTTGATATAAAGAAAATTAGCAATATCAATAATTCTAAAAATTTTGACAATAAATAAAAAAATATGGCAGTAATAAACCATTGCTGTTTTGCTTGTTTTTATTTATACAGGGAGTTGAACCTGTTACGATTTTCATGCAAAATTGGTTATAACTTTGTAAATACCCTATATAACATTACAAATCTTTATATTTTGTGATGGAGAAGTTAACAGGGTTTCGAATATAAAATAAAATATAGGGTGTTCCGTTTAAAAAAAAAAGTTTGGTCTGCCACTGTATTATCGAACACCCTGTAACATTCTAGCTAATTTTCTAATGTGAAGCTCAACGGTGGCTAAAATGTTTGTTATAAACTTTTATTGCTATCTATTACTTTAGCGGAGCTATTGAGCTTTACCATACTAATCAATCACCCTGTATAGATAAATAATTTTTTTGGTGGATTAGAAATAAAAAAAATTAAGTCTTGTTATTTTTTGTATACGCTGTATACATATATCTAACTATATAGTACTATTACATACTTACCAGAATTTTCATATTTGAAAACCGTAAACTGACCACTATTACTTTGGACTAATTCATAAGATCTACTAGACTAGTTTGCAACATTTCACAGAATCTAGTTTATATAGTAGGGAGTCGCAAAGAAATATAATTACAGACCCCCTCAACGTTTTGTTTTTCGAGAGCATTTTTTGCCCACAAAAGGTCATCAAGGATAGGCGCGTCTTCATATTTGTTATAAATTCATCGTTTCCATGTTTATAACTTTAATAATTAGTATTTAATATTAATGGAATTAATGTTATGCTGTCTTAGGTTATCTGTTTAGAGGATAAGAGACTTATGAGTCAAACGATGCAAATTTGTAGTAATTAGCATTTGCTGGGCGTTGGTGAGGCAATAAAGGCTCAATATCCGTTTTCCGCACAGCATTGGTTCAAGGTATAGAATTATATAGCAAATTATTTATTAACAGCAAATTTTGCGTACATTAATTTTTGGATGTAAAATTACAGCCGGATTTTAAAATATTTTTGTCTGTTTCAAATTTGTTTCCTACTTTTTAAACTATTAACTAAACAGTTTTCACTATGGCACGTTCAAATATTATTGGCTAAAGATTGGAAAAATAACTGAAAAATGTCTTCATTTCTGAAAAAAAACTAAATTTTAAGTATGATGCGCTAGCTGGGGGTTCAATATACAACTTTATTTTACTTTGCATTTTACTGATATACCCCAAAGGCAAGTTTTCCGCGGTATAGGGATTAAAAAATGAAACATTATTGTTTTTCGACCCATCCTACTATAAATACCCGTAATATAACAAATCTGAAAGTGGTACACTCAAAAAAATTTAGTCCGTAATATTTATTAACAGTGATTATTGAATAGTATTTAGTTGTAACAACAATTTAATTTTTTGTTTCAACGAACTTTTAGACATCGATCAATATATTTGGTAATTGTCACAATGATTGAATAATAATTGTGAAAATAACTAGAGCACATTAATAAATAACACTTAATTTATTCAGACAATAAGCTAGTTTCGTATATTTTATAAATAATGGTAATTCTGGTAGCAAAGCACTTTCTTAATTTCATAGTTTATAAGTAGAGCTCGGGAAATATGCACTTCAAAAACCCTAAAATATGCATGCAAATATGCTCAAAAAACAGTTGAAATATGCACTTAAATATGCTTTTATGCATTTAATGCATATAAATAAACAACACGGTAATTCTTGTTTTGAAGGTATTTAATTATTTATTTGATGCCAATGGACTGTCGAGGCATTTAAGCTAAATAAAAAAAAATATTTATTTTATGCTAAGTCATAAAAAATATTTATTGAAATTTCTATAACCTACATCATTATATTCATTTATTCTTTATATTTATCATCATTCTTTATTGTTTATTATTACAATTATTATTAAAACTGTACGTTATTAAACGTTTTCTAAATTTTCTACAGAAAAACAGCCGTAGGTATATCTGATTGTAATTGTTTAAGCATACACGGAAAAAATTCTTTCTACTTCAAATGAAGTTAAAGAAGCTTACTTAAAATATTGTTTAATTGAGGGTTCTACCTATAAAATTAAATTTTCTTCACATTTCCCCATCATAATAATATTTTTTTAATTATTTTGTGATATTCCTCATTTTTCTTTAACGCCGTGCAGAATTTTTGATACATCTTGTTGGTTTCACCAAGGTGTTTAATTATTTCATTTAATTAATTGATAATTTCAATACTTTGGTCTAAAGAAATGTTTCGCTTTTCTAATTTAGTAATTGGCAAAGCAATATTTACAAAATTGGTTTGGATTGGATAGGTATGTGTCAAATTACTTTTTAATAACGGTTTTTTTTTAAACATCCACACATTTTTCATAGCACCTGAGTTACATCTACATTGAAACTACAAATTGACGTCTCTAATTCCTTCAAAATATCGGTTATGAAATTTACAGAATTTAACCATGTTCGCCATCTAGTTATCACAGGTTCAGGTGGTAAAAGCACATTAGGTAAACGATCTTTATACACCTATACTCGCAGAAGGGCTTTCAAAATTATGTTTTTATTTTTGATAGAAGGGGATTAATCATTGGAAATTCCATCCTTACAGTTTGTAGCCTCCTGCTACTCTATTTGTAGCAGAAACGTGCTCTAGACAAGTAATAAATTTGAAAAAAATATTTTTAAATGTTGTCCACTTTTGGTTATATGGCGCAGCATCACCTAACAATAACAAAATGTTTTCACTAACAAAATGTGACTGCATTGCATATTGTAGAGTCTGCTTAGTCTCCTTTATTCGTCGCCTTAAAAATTGTAAAAGGCAGAGAAAGGATGTTACCAGAAAGTGGTTCCACGAGAATTTTCAGATTTATTGTTTAGATCTGGGACTTCTCATTTCTCTTTAAAATGCATCTATGCAAAAAATGCAAAAAAGTCTAAAAAATGCAATTTTAATAAATGCATATGCACCTACAAAATTTATCCAAAATATGCAAATATGCACTTAATATGCATTTTGCATATTTCCCGAGCTCTATTTATAAGCAATTACCTTGGTTTATCGTGACAACGTACAGATTTCACTAAAAAAATATATAAAAATGTTGTTAATGTAGAGTAATATTTGATTAATCCATAGATGTAAACTGATTGTTGTGACAACGAATGCATTAGTCAATCTACTTCTGCCTTTAATAACTGCAATCAATGCGTTCATGGTAACAATAAACGAAGTTGTTGAAACAATAAATGTTTTGCTTGACCATTTGAAATGTAACGGCTTTTCCTTATCGTTCTTTGTTAAACAATGCTGTTACCTCTGCCGAAGTGCCGAATAATTTCATTTCGTTTCCAAGTGTAGTCCGTACTGAAAGGAAGTTTTCGTGTGTCTATTATCGTATTAATTTTTTTCGAATCCTGACAGAACTATTTAGTATTTTTGAAAGATTTAAACGCAGAATAAAATATTATAGTATTTTCGAAGGTCTAAAGCCCCTGAGAACTTCTATAATTATTATTTTAATAAGTCACAGGGATGAAAAAGAAAAATTCAGTATGATTTTTAATTTCAAATATAAGTTTAAATATAAATTATAACTATAAATTTTATAATTTCAGTTTATTAGGGACCTTCAGTCCTCAGTAATAATGTAATATTTTATTCTGCGTTTAAATTTTTCAAAAACACTTATTAGTTTTCTCAGCATTCCAAACAAATGAACGCGATTAAAAAGAATTCGATCGAAATTTTGCACCTGCCCTCTCCAAAAAAATTAAAGTGTTATACATTTTTGGAATCACTATCTCAAACGATTTTAAATAAGCTGTCACATGATGTACTTTTCCATTTAAAAAAACCAAAGTTGTGGCTGTCACCTGAGGAGGGATCGCGTAAAGTTCGAAACATTGATGTTATAATATATTTTGATTATTTTAAAAGTCGACCTGTCCGAGCATTTTTCTCATGTGCTAAAAATAAATAAGTTAATAAGGGGGCAACACTTTTTCCAGCGCACTGTATAAGTGAAATCATATGAGAAATCACACAGTGTAAAGTCCAATAGGTTTAGGACAAAAAAGGGGATTTGCAAAATTATTATTAAGCAATTAATATCATACATTGAGCTAATGCATTCAGTAATTATCAATATAAAATACGTTCATAGTAGGAATGAACGAAACTGATTGTAGGGATGGATAGAATTGCTTGTAATAATAACCGTATTTATTGTGAGAATGAACGGAATTAATTGTAAGAATAATCTGAAATAATTGTAGAAATAAACGAAATACGTTAGGAGAAATGACACTGTTATTGACACAAGGAATAGTCTTCGTCGGTCAATTAACGACGTTGTTGTTTCAATGAATAGTGTTCGTTGGCTAAGTGAACAGTGTTCGTAATAGTAATAAATGGATGTTTCTCCATTCAATAAACGTAATACATTGGATAAACTAACAAAAATAATGAATTGATAAACATCGTTTTGTTGTTCTAATAAAACCAAGAATTTGACAAATTTTAAGTATTGCTTTTGTTGTCTGAATTAACATTTTTATTAATATTACGTACCTTTTTCGTTGAGTGTAAATGTATAATTGACTAATAATTATAAATGAGGAGATAAGAGACAAGACACATTGGAAAAACTCGGTGGAGGGGGTTCAGGTGTACCTGAGTCATCAACTTTTATAACTAATTGCCAAATTAATTTAGTCCTTTCTATCCTGCCGTTCTCCATCTCTGAGTCCCTATGTCATTGAATCATCCACTATATGTCCCCATGATACTGGGTCTGTCGCTTTTTCTCTTTCTTATTGGGTTCCAATCTGAAATCTTTGACGGCCACCTAGTACAATCTGCTCTTTGGACGTGTCTGTACCAAGTTAAACGTTTTTCTTTAATATAACTTAGGTAGCATGTCTTGATTTATTACCATTCCTCTTTTATATCCTCATTTGTAATATAGTGCAGTCTTTTTACCCTACATTTACCTGTCATGCGCCCATTTTGGACCTCATTCGTTTGTTTTTATCCAATAATCTGCTCCTTAAGTCTTCTTCTTCTTTTACTTCTTGGATATCTTTCGATCTGTTTAATTCTGAAGCTGCCTCTGGTTAATTTCCTGGGAGGTAGATTGCCAACTATCCCTTCATCTTTTAGGTGGTCTTCCGGGAGGTCTTGAAGCGGGCCGGTTGTTTTTAGGGCAAGTTTTGGGAGTCTATTTTAATCCATTTGTCTTACATGGTTGTACCGCATCCTTTTGCGCTGCCTTCTTCATCTTACAATATCTTGAATTTAGCATTGCTCTCCAATGTCTGTATTTCCAAACTCTGTCTCTTCTCGTTTTCCCCACTATTGTTCTTAGGGTTTTCATTTCGGCAACTCTTAGCATCTGTTTCGTCTTGTTGGTGTCTTCGCGCACTTCTATGCCATATGTCATGATCGGTCGTATGCAAGTCTTGTAGATTCTAATTTTACTATCTGTGCGCCTATATGGATTTGACTAGACTATCTCCAGCAGACATCCTGAAAATACAGACGCTTTGTTGATCTGAGTCCTCAGGTCCTTTACTGGGTCGTGGGTGCTTGATATATTTGCCCAGATATCTGAATTGCATCACCTGTTCTATGGGGTTGTTCTCAACCACTAATTTACATCTGAGTGGATATTTTGCTATTTTCATACATTTAGTTTTGTTTGTAGAAATGTTCATATTTAGTAGGCGGCTTATTTGAAAAAACTTAAAGAACTATCTCTAAAGATTATCTCCTGATTCGGAAATAATTGCTGAATTCTCTGGGTAACACTCCATACTAATTCTTTTGTTGCCCATTCTATATCTGAGATTAATGCCCGGTTGCACCAACAGATCTTAAGCTTAAGTCGAGAATATCATAAGAATTAATATAATATAATTATAGTATATTACAATAGGAATACCATAATATAATAGTAGATATAATTGATAATAAGATAAGAAACTAAAATTATGGTGCAACGTAAGTGATACTCAAGGAGGCCCTATCTATAAGTAGAGCTTAGCTAAGCTGGAGCTTAAGATCTGTTGGTGCAAACAGGCATATGTGATGTTACTTTGGTTATAATTTTGCCCATGAGTAGGTTAAACAAGAGGGGCTTAAACTGTCGCTTCGTCTAATTCCTCCCAGCGTTGGAATATCTTCAGTGAACTGGTCTTCTGCTCTAACTTTGGTTACGTTATTGGCTCCTTAAGTGATTACACTAAAATGTTATCTTCTTTAACTTTCTGATAAGCTCTATCTATCTGATACAATTGTACCCTGTTCATTTGTTTGATATGATTTTATCTGTGTTAATCTGTTGGTTATCTCTTCCTCGGTGGTTTCATTGTTTGAAATTATAAAGCCTTTGTAGTATTTGAATTTTGTAGAGTCGGTAATCTACAAGCTAAAGGAGCTTAAACAAGAAACTGAAAAATCGGATTAAAAATGAACTTAAATAAAACAATAGTGATGATAAACTAAGTATCACAATCGACTTAGATTGAAGTGAGATCGAAAGTGTCGACGCACGATCAAACTAGGCAAACAGAATCAGACGGAAAAAATAACTAGAAAAATCCAAATGACTTGTGGAGCAGTAGAAAGACTAAGTGATGAAAAACAAAAAGATACCAATAAATCTAAAGAAAAGGGTATTCAGCAGATGTAGTCTACCAGTTATGACCTATGGAATGGAGACGATGATACTTACAGAGGCATTAGCCAAAAGATTAAGAAAGACACAGAGGGCCATAGAACGAGCTATGTTAGGAGTATTTCTGAGCTATGTACGAACCAGGACGAAAGTGGAAGGTGTAATTGGAAGAATTGCACAAATAAAAAGGAACTGGGTAGGACACGCGGCATGACAATACATCGAAAGGTGTACGAGAAACATTGTACATTGGAGACCACGCGAACACAGTTGTAGCAGAGGAAGACTACAAAAACGATTGCTAGACGACATCAAAACAAAAATGGGGAGAAACTGGCACCAAATAGCACAAAACAGAGAAGACTGGATAACTCATGGGAAGGCCTTTGTCCAGGCTAAAAAAGCAGAAGAAAACGTGTGCCGGTAATTTCCCTATCTCCGCCCATTTTTACATTTTTTAATAGTCCTTGTTTTCCTTCTAAGTATTTGATTTTTTCTAGTTATATTATCTGTCCATTTTTTGTGTATTGTTCTTCCATATTCTTATTTTCGGAGAATATAGGATAGATCTCCTTCATCTAGAGCCATTACCATCTAATCATCTGCAAAACTGACTGGTACTCCTAGCATTTTATAGTCATAAATTTGTCCTCGGATTTATCCATTCATCACCATAGTTGTTTTCTGGGAACCGTATCATGAGCCTTTTGAAATCGATGGATGCCATAAGTACCAGTGTACATTTTTATAGTGGAAGAACCTTCCTGCAGTAAATCTTGCCTAGTCATCTCCCTTTTTATTTGAAATAGATTTTTTCAGTTTTTTTTTCGATATTTTCCATTACCAAATATGTATTTTGTGTACGACTTCGTATATATTATCTGTACTTTTATGTACTTATTTAGTTTATTAGCGATTCCTCTTGTATAAGAAAAAATCAGATAAAATTAGTGGAAGAATATTTGTGTGCTTGAGTAATAATAACTGCTGAATTCTACAGTTGATTCTAGTTGGTTCAGACTTTTATCCTGATCTATCGTCAACTGATCTCTTTCGAGCAGCTGTGAAGAGAATAAAAATTCATACTTATAAGCTGCCGATCAACTTAATATCAGTATTATCCAATATTAAAGTTATGTCTTCAACTGCCTTTCTAGTCAGCCTGAAGCATATGATAGCGTTATTTATTCTCTTCCTTATATGAGGTTATGTTAGTTCCTTCCCCAACTCCAAAGGGGTCAACAATCTTCACTTGTGGCGCTATCCTGATTCATATTCTGGTTGCAGCTACATCCGTAAATTAAAGGCCAATTCCATTCACTGCCACAATGTCGATTAAATGCATAAAGAGCAGCTGGTTATATATTGGGTTGCCTGTTACAGCTGTATTCTGCAACCATCTTGTCTAGGTTATCAGCTGTCTTTAGTGGCATTGTTGTTGGACATTCAACATTCAATTGTTGGGTCAATAATCTTCACTTGTGGCGCTATCCTGATTCATATTCTGGTTTCAGCTACATCCACAAATTAAAGGCCAATTCCATTCACTGCCACAATGTCGATTAAATGCATAAAGAGCAGCTGGTTATATATTGGGTTGCCTGTTACAGCTGTATTCTGCAACCATCTTGTCTAGGTTATCAGCTGTCTTTAGTGGCATTGTTGTTGGACATTATTTTTGTGTGTTTCTTCTGAAACGATACCATCGGGATGTTCAAAAGATAGAAATCTAACTCCCCTGTTTTTGGAACACACGATACTATGGTAACTTCTGGCATATGGAATAATAGAAGAAAGCACAAAACCTTGCGAGCGGGGCAAAAATTCTTTAGGAATGAAAGCTTTATTCTTCTTTAATGTACCACACAACGTAAGATCTCGGTTGAGTAACACTTTAGCCTACTCCAAAAAAGTTGTCGATTGTGATCTCGTATTCACGACCCAAATATGATTTCAAATCCAGTACTACTCCCTTGCTTTTACTCGTTTCTGGAGCATTTCTATGCTTTCCCAACTATATTTTCAAAATTTTGTAATAGGAAGTGTCTGAATCAGAAATAATCCAAATTTTGGAGTGAGGTGAGTTCTCACCCCATCAACGCTTGACTTCTGGTTTTCAAAGTACAAAGTACGAAAAGTACAAACAACAGTGTAACGTAATACAAATAGAAAAAATCCTGGATTGAGGTCTCACCTCACCCGTAGCTAGGAAGATTAATAATTCCTCAAAACATTGTTGTAAAAAATAATAATTTTTTACAACATGAGTACTAAATATTTATGATGAATACTAAAACAAGTTATTATTATGATGAATAATTATTAGTGATGAATTAATTATTCAATAATTTGCTAGATAATCATTATAGTAAGTACCTACTTTGTTCTTGATAAAATATTGTTTTACGGTAGGCTTTTGCCCTTCCCTAACATTTATATTATTTTAAAGTAACATCAACACAATGGCTAAGAAATTTGTCTTATTCTTTAACGACCCTGCTATTTAGAGTTTCGTAATAAAGTAATTTCTTAGGATGATGTTCCATTTTAAATGCGTTCACTCACAACTAGTTTGTTACGAGGTGTGATATTCAATAACTTATTAATCTTCCCGTTGAATTAGCATGGGAATTGAAATGTCTACATTTAGCAAATCTAAAAGTACTGTAAGTTAATTATTCATGATCATTACACCTACGCTTTATGTCCATGATTGTTTATTTCTAACAACAGATTTGACGTTCCTTCTTTAGTATTATCTTAAAATTACAACATAAATAATTAAAATAAGAGATATAAATTTTGAAATACAGTCGAACCCGCTTATTGGAATAGCCTTCGTGCCAAGCAAAAATATTCCTATAACCGAGATATTCTGATAACCGATCACTAGTGACTAATAGTATAAATAACTGTACCGAATATACCTATTTTATTAAAGAACTAAATTACATTATATGTGCATGCATACACTAATACGTATGCAATGTATGTAAGATGTAGATAATATACATATTTTCTTATTTAAATACATACAACAGAATTACTTATTTTTTCTGGAAAGATAATCCGTAATATTAGACGAATTTCCTTTACATAAAATATTATTGACTTCTTGCTCTAAATTATAATGATTAAAAAATCGACATTGGATTGGCCTTAAAGAAAACTTCTTATAATATTACAAGCGGTTATGACTTCCAAATTAACTGTTTCTTAACCTATTAACAGGCAACGCAATGGGTTAGCAATAAAACATTTTACAAAAATGAAAAAGTACCTACTTTATGATCTTTGAAAATTTTTGTCGGATTGTAGAATTATTGGTGCCCATAACGAAGTAATAAAATATTACCTGACAGACTCTATAAACCAGACACCATTTAAATTTGTAGGAAATTGTACATAAAAAGTTTTTGGTTACATTTATTAAGGAGTAAATGGAAACGTTTCGGGACCTCAAATTTCTACTCCTTAAACCGGGATATTCTTATAACAGGGATTATAATAAGCGGGTTCGACTGTAATCAGATAAAATAGGTTCTAAAATTGTTTTCCTGTGGCATGTCTAAGTCAAATATATTCTATTCATACGAGATTAAACCACAATTAATTGTAATTATAATACATGGATTTTAGAATAAAATCACCTCCTGGCTAACGAGCAGAGTGGATTTCGACAAAAGTAACCTGCATCGAAACTGAATCGAAAGCATTTGACGCAGCTTGGCGTTACGATATTATGTATTATCATATTATCACTAATGTCCGTCCCACCTTGACTTTACAGTATAGGGAACATAGGCAATGCAGTTCTTATGAGAGTTTTTAGCGCGGTGATGCCGATTTTATCAAAAATAATTATTTGTAATCGAACAATAGAGATATTAAATTAAAACTGTTACAATTATAGAATTCGTATGCGTTTAAGTTTATTTGATTTAATATAGTTATTACGCATATGAATCCTAATATTGTAGATTGCCTTCCTAAAACAGTTTTAATGTAATCTCTCTAATGTTCGATTACAAATCCTTTTTGATAAAATCGGCATCACCGCGCTTAAAATTCTCGTAAGGATAGCGTTGCCTATGTTCCCTATACTGTAAAGTCAAGGTGGGACGGACAGTAGTCATTGTGGAATATTAAGGTATGTATAGATATGCGCGCGGCTCACTTCGCGCCGTGTGTACTCCGTGCGTTCTTGACGCCGACAGAAGTTGGATCGTGTGTGCAACGTTTGTTTGCCAATTGAAAACACCTACTAACGCGTACTAATCTAACGAACCCGCCACGAACGCGTACCGCACACACGGCGCGCATCTCTATACGTATCTTTAGAGGTAATAATTATTAATTCATTTCAAATTCTCTTAATCAACACAATTTTCAAATACGAATCAACCACTGCACATTTTCAATGAGACATCAAGTAAATGGCACCTCTCAAGGGTTTGTAATGACTGCAATGCTATTTTTAAGGGTCATGAATAGTATTATACCATCCAACTCTGGCATGGTTCGTGGCAAATGATCTGATGTTAGTAACTTCTGGGAAAATATCTTCTCAGTTCAATCAGAAAATCAAAGTATTTGTTATTTTCATAGAAACGTGATCCGATTAAACCGCAGCTAAAATTGTGTCATCAAATCCTGATGATATTAGGTTTTCAGAAACGATTTTCGATACGAAATTACATGGCAAAAACTGATACTACAATTTATACGCCTTTTGATTCCTAATCGTAACTCCTTTCTATTGTGACAGTCTTTTTCTTTCAAATTTCTTTCTACTCCAAGAGCATCTCCTTGGAGATACCCTTTATCCACGTGATTGCTGGTAAATATGTTAATGATGCGGGATGCGCAAACGCGTCCAACCTGCACTCTAAAATGTTTCACTCAAAGGAAACAGTTAAGATTATTTCTAAGACTTTTTTAATCATCTTCCAAAAAGAACCATGCACTGTGGACTAGAATCAATCAATCGTATGAAAACTGTCTAATAAGAACTATACAGTGAATTATAACTGTTTAATTCATATTTATAATCCTTCTGTTATATCCAAAATAGATTACGTATAAAAACGTAGTAAAAGATGTTTGTGAAATAAATTCACAAAAATATAAATACAGCATCCAAATCCCTTTTTCTTTTCTTATCGTACACCACATCGTGACATGCAGATGCAACACATTCATTAAGTCATCTCTTTGTATTGCGTAAGTAAAAAATGAACAAGGAGAGTGTACTAGTCACAAAAATTGTATAAAACTAAAGGTCTTTTCCTTATTTGTTGAACTTCGTGTATGCGTGTAAAGGGTCCATGACAGTTCTATTATACAAATTTCATTTATCTGTCAATTATACGGCTTAGAAGCATAATAGCAGTTGAAATTGGTTGAGAAACTGCAATGGTTATTCAATATTCCTGGATCCCGCGTACCAAAAAAAAGTTTATTAATAGCAAGCTGAAAATTTGTAAATAGCTTAACGGTGTCTAGTCGGACAAAGTTTGTTTTATGGGAACATTGGAACAGAGAAAGTTTTAATTGTGGAACGCGATTTTCATTTTGTAAGTTGTCATCCTGACAAGTTTATGATTCTGAAATCTAGCAGGTTGTTTTTAAGTTAATTCAATAGCAAACTTTATATAATGCATGAAAAAAATTTTTCCAACAAATATGTTGGGCTTTTTAATAATTCCGACACGTAGAACATGTGAAATGACAGGAATTATATTGGTGGTAAATAGCAGTTCTTGCATGAGAGTTTAATGAAAGGGTAACAAATCCAAATCAAGGGGAAAACTTGGAAGTTCTTCCCGACAAAATACATGGAATGTTTTCGATGTCGGCTGTTCGAAACCTGTAACCTGTTCCACAATTAAAACTTCCCCTTTTCCAGTGTTCCCGTACAGCAAAGTTTGTCCGACTGGACACAGTTGTTAAGCTATTAACAAATTTTCAGTTTGCTATTAATAAACTTTTTTTTAGTACGCGGGATCCAGGCCTATAAAATCGAATTTAATTATCTAGTTACATAAAATTGGATAGCTTTAAACTATCAAATTACTATAAACTGAGATGTTATCTTTAATAAATATTATTATAACAAAAACGTAATGACGTATTGTATGCAAAGTAATTACTGTGATACTCAATAGAAAAGTGCTATATTTCATATTAGGATTTTAACTAATTTTTAATTAAATATAAAATAAAATGTATACCATTTTTATTCAGTTGCAATGCGAAGGCAAAACAATCTTATTTTTCACTTAGAACAGGGAGCTCAGTCCAACACTCTGAATAGACGATTTTCGACTCCTATTGGAGTCATCATCGAAGAGGCGTAGGCCTGCTGCTCTCTGCTCGAAGTGACCAAACCATGAAAGTTTATCCCCACATTGTAACTGACGTGTATGTATTAGGTGACTAGCGTCATCTGGCAATTGAAGCACTTCGAAGTCACTTGGAGCAGAAAGCAGCAGGCCTACGCCTCTCCGAGGATGACTCCAACAAGAGTCGAAAATCGTCGATTCAGAGTGCTGGACTGCGCTCCCTATTTTAAGTGAAAAATAAGATTGTTTTGCCTTCGCATTGCAACTGAATAATAATGGTACACATTTTTATTTTATGTTATATTAGTATAGCGATACGCTTTAATTACTATTTTTGCTAATTTTAATTATAATATTTTTCCTCAAAAACGAAGCAACGTTAGTCATTCGAAATGCACATTTAAATACAAATGTTAAGAGACATGGCTTCACCCTGTCACATCTGTTTTTCGTCTGTGCGGTGCAACAAGCTGCACCCTCATTAATTAAGTACTTTATCAGACAATTATTGTGTCAACAACTCACTTAATGCAGTCGAAATTGTTTTTCTTAAAACTGCGAAAAAACTGATCCAGAACTGCAAACTTTTTTAAGTGAGAAAACATCACTACAAATGAAGAAAATACGCTTTTCCGAACAAAACGTGAGTTTGTACTGTGACATATCAACATCTACAGCCAGACCATTTGTACCGAAACCACTTCGAATGGCAATTTTTCGCACCATGCATAACCTAGCACATCCCGGAATCAACAGTTCTGTGAAGATGATCACACAGCGATATGTTTGGCCATCCATTAAATCAGATGTGAGGAAATGGACTCGAGCGTGTCTACAGTGCCAAAAATAGAAAATATCGCGCCACATTGTTTCACCTACTGGAATTTTTCTTCCACCTTCCAGCCGATTCGAACATGTCCACATAGACATTATAGTGATGCCGGTTTCAGAAGGAAACAGATACTGTTTAACATGCGTCGATCGTTTCACACGTTGGCCAGAAGCTTTCCCGATGCCTAATCAAGAAGCAGACACAGTAGCCAGAACATTTTTTTCTGGTTGGATAGCTCGTTTCGGCACTCCCAAGCGCATCACAACAGATCAAGGCCGACAATTCGAATCGCATTTCTTCAAGTCATTATGCAAATTAACTGGAACTTCCCATTTAAGGACAACCGCCTATCATCCGCAAGCAAATGGTATGGTAGAAAGGTTTCATCGACAGTTAAAAGCAGCAATTCGATGTCATGAAAACATCCGATGGACCGAAAGCCTACCTTCAGTGTTACTGGGCATACGAGCAGCGTGGAGAGAAGATTTAGGTACTTCCGCCGCCGAACTCGTGTACGGAGAACCATTGTGTTTGCCAGGTGAACTATTGTTTTCGTCACAAAGAAACACCGACGACAATGCTCACATTTATTTAAAAACGCTTCGAAACCATTTCGAAAACCTCCGTCCTACGCAACCGTCGCATCGTGGATCCAAAAGTACCTTCATTTTCAAAGACATGAAAACCACCTCTCACGTTTTCATCTGCCGTGATACAATCAAAAGGAGCTTAGAAAACCCATATCACGGGCCTTTTCCAGTTGTTAAGCGAGGTGACAAGACTTTTGTCGTCCGGGTAAATGGAAAACAATCAACAATTTCCATAGACAGATTGAAACCAGCGTACGAGCTTCACGACTCTACCCATCACGAAACAAAAGAAATGACAGTATCCAGCAAAAGAAACAACAGAAGAGCAAGATTTACCGGAAGCTACGAAGAAAGTGTTAGTTCACAGTGATTCTTTGGTTCACAGTAATTCACAGTGATTTTTTTTCTTTCTCCTCGTATAAACTTTGCATTATTATTTTTGTTCTTCCTATTTTCAATTTTCATTATATGTAATTTGTATATTATGTATTATCTATCGTCTTAATCTCTCAGAGGGGGGTGTATAGCGATACGCTTTAATTACTATTTTTGCTAATTTTAATTTTAATATTTTTCCTCAAAAACGAAACAACGTTAGTAATTCGAAATGCACATTTAAATACAAATGTTAAGAGACATGGCTTCACCCTGTCACATCGTCTGTGCGGTGCAACAAGCTGCACTGTTTCAACAACTCACTTAATGCAGTCGAAATTGTTTTTCTTAAAACTGCGGAAGTAGACGCCAGACCTAGTGATTTATTTACTCATCTGGTCAGGTCAGGGGAAAAGGAACACAAACATTATTATCGTTTGTGGTTTTTCTTCAGTCACTACACAACACGTGAACGGTTCACACACACACCGACTCGACCCTCTCCGAGAGACCTAACGAAACACATTTTCGTTACAACAATAAAATTACCGTTTGTTTTATTATATTCATTTTTAATTAAATTCCGGCAACTCACCTATCGGAATATTAGTATAACTCCTATAGAGTAACTAGGTCCATTTTCTGTTGGAACTTTACCAAGCTGCAGACGGGGTTTGTGAATTGCAACTTTTTAGAATTCCCTCCCTTTGTCTTCCCTACCGCATCCATCTGGTTTGCACATTTTAGGAGCTTTGGAGGTGTTACCAGGGAAATAGACCAATAAGTTTTTCAATTTAAAAATCTTTTAGTAACATTTTTGATATTTTTCAATATTATTAATGTTGCTATTAGAATTGAAAATTTTACCTATTAATTAAATCTTTTTCTTTAAGTACCGTCTCCCAATCGGAGGTTGGATATCATCATAATATCTTTACTCTATCTACCGCTGCTCTAAAGAGTTCTATAGAACTGCATTGAAACCAGTCCCTTCAAATTTTCAACCATGACACTCTTCTTCTTCCTATAGTCGTTCCGCCTCTTATCTTTCCCTGTATTATCAGTCTTAGCATTTATCTCTGTACCCACATTCCGTGTCCCAGATATAGCAACTTTCTAATTTTTAATGTTTGTTATTTCGTATTCTTTACACATTGCTCTCAATACTTCCGTGTTCGTTTTCTTCCTTGTCCATGCTATAATCCTTCTGTAACACCACATTTCAAATGACTGTAGCTTATTTATGTATTCTGGCATCAATGTCCAGCTTTCAAGTCCCTATTGCAGTATCGGAAACACGTAGCATCTCAGAGCTTCGACCCTCAGTTATAATCTAAGGCCTTTATTTTAGACATTTTTTTTTCAATTTTACAAACACACTTCTTGCTTTTGCTATTTTGGCCCTTATATTATATTATTTGATCATTATTTTTTGAAATCCAGGTGTGTATTTATCAACCTTTTCTATCTGTATTTTCCCAAATGTATGCTTATTTGTATATTTGTTTACTTATATATTTTACTATATATTATACTATATATGCTATATTTTTTCTTCTTTTTTTGGCTTTGCAACTCGGGGTAAGTCTTTGCCGCATTCACTATAGCCTAACTGCCATATCTTCTACCATCCTGCGCTTCAATTTTCCAATGTTGTAGCCCACTCCTAGATCAATCGGCCTCAACATCATCTTTCCATCTTTTCCTGGAACGGCCTAATGACCTTCTACCATCTGATCTCTCAAAAACACTGTCTTCAATAGGCTGTCTTCCTCTGATCTTACTACATGACGTGCTTATCTTATCCGGTTAGCTTTTTTATGTGTGAGGATGTTTTCAGTATCATACAGAGTCACAAATTCTTCAGCCTTGTGGCGCCTTCTCCAGTTTCCTGTCAATTCATTTCTTTGAGAACCAATTACTATTGTGATAACTTTTCTTTCCTGCTGATGTAGAGTCTTCTTAACGTGCCCTATCAAGTTCCCTTGACGTTGGCGATTAACATGACGATACTGTCTCTGTCTCGACCTATTTTAAATAGGTGTTATGCTTTATTTATTCCTGTCCATTCCCGGATATTCTTCAACCAAGAGACCTGCTTTCTACCAATTCCTCTGCGTCCTTCGATTTTACCCATCATAATAAGTTGAAGAATATTATACTGGTCTCCCCTTACTACGTGTCCAAAATAGGCCATCTTTCTATATTTGATGTTATCAAGCAGCTCGCGGGTAGCATTTGCTCCCTTAAGGACTGCCACATTTGTCAGCATAGATTGTATAACCTGCATGATGTAGAGTATCATATATTTATTATACAAGAACGTTGTGTGAGACGGTGACCGTGAATTTATTATCTGATATATCTGTTCATTGGTCACGGTTATAAAATCTAGGGGAGAACAGTAGTTATAGGTGATTCCTAAATCACGGTGACTGAATCACCGTTAGTAAAATCACGGTCCTATTACTAGAATCTATAATATGTGCCCTGATAAACAAGTATATTTGCTTTACCACGTAGTTAGTATTCACCCTGTAGAGTTTGACATATTTTACAAGCCTGCAGAACATCAATGCCTACATTTTTTCTGCACAAATGTTTTTGAATATGGAATAATGGAATGGGAGGTTAATGAAAATAACTACCAATGTCGTAATTAAAACTTACTTTAAATATCGAAAAATTCGGTTGGATACGCTAAAACATTATGACTGTGTTAGAAGTGTCAACAATTATTTATCAGATGTAAATGAAAGAATAATGAATTACGCAGCCCAAATTGGATGCATATTTTTTACCCAGCAGTCAAAGTCAAAGCACCTTTCGCTATCTTTATAATCTGCGCAAGTATTTACAAAAACAAAAATCATATATTTTAACCAAGTAAAGTATTACATTTAAGTGCAAATATGGCAGTAAAATCTATTAATCTTTCAAGAATTCGAGTATATAGGAGTATCTTGAATATGTCGGGCTTCATACATTCATAATTTGTTGTAGTATCTGTTAAGTGCATAATTATTTAAAATTTGTCAGCTTTAACGATGAGAAAATCCGTGTTTATTGAATTAATAAATATGAGTTTTTAAGTAAACTTGCAGTATATATGCTAATAGATGTAACCTGCCACAATAATTTATCCAGCATTTACAACTTACCTAATGTAAACTGAAAGGTCATCATATGAAAACAAAATTTATGATTACATTTATAATAGCTATTGCAGTTCCACATAATAAGAAAATATTTACTATTTGCTATTGATGGTTACAGAAAAAGATGACTAGAATCTGCAGAATAAAAAAGAGAGGCTTTTAAAAAGGAAAGCAGAAAATTCTATAAAAGGATAAAAGAAAGCACACAGTCATTTAGACCAAAATTGACAATATGCAGACAGGGACGGAGAACTACTAATAGAGAAACAAAAAATTATAATGAGGTGGAAAGAATACTTCTCGGAAAACCTTAATGGAGACAATAGAAATGATCAATTTTAAATGCGATTATGAAGAAATAGTTCAAATAATAAAGAAACACAGTAGAGCGCCAGGAACGGACGGAGTTTCGGAAGACTTGTTGAAATTTGGAGGATCCGAACTCTGGGGAAGAATCTTTTACCTGACAACGTTGGTATGGACCAAGGAACAAGTTCCAGAGGAATGGGCATTGGTCTTTTACAGCCAATATATAAAAAAGGAGATAAGAGGAAATGCCAGAATTACAGATCAATTATATTGCTAAATGTAATATTCAAAATCCTTTCTGGCATTATCTACAATTGATTGTCAGAATACTCCGAAAATATAATTGGTAATTATCAAAATGGATTAAGACCTAATAGAGCCATTACAGACAACATATTCATACTAAGAGCGATACAGGCAAAAGCTTATGAATACGACATATAAATATATATGTAATATGTATATACACTTTAAATAAGCTTTTGATAGTGTGAAAAGAGACAAAATGCTGAAAGACCTCCGCAATCTAGGTATACCAAAAAAATATACCAGCCTCATAAAAATGACGCTGCAGGGTCCAAAAGCCACAGTTAGAGTAGATGGAGAACTATCTCCCTTGTTTGACATCAACATGAAGGTGAGACAGAGAGACGTACTTTCAACCAAGCTGTTCAACCTAGTTCTTGAGGCAGTCATCAGGAAAACCAATGTAATCGGCCATTTAAATACCAACACAGTACAAATTACTGCATATGAAAATGTTGTCGCCATTATTAGTAGAAGCAAGACACGACTAATTGAAACGTTCAAGGAAATTTATCCTCAAGCACAAAAAAGATGGCCTAAAATAAACGAAAAAAAAAAAAAAAAAATAATAAGTACATGATCATCAAAAGAACACCTGAGAATGAAAATAATATAGCAATAAGAGTTTTTTGATGTTGAAGAGCTTAAAACGCTTTACCTGTCTCTAGTACAATCTCATCTTGTATATGGGATTTTTAGATGGGGTAGAGTAGCTGATTGCCATCTGGTGACCCTTCAAAATACACAGAAATGGTTTCTTAAACTAATATATTATGGAAAACGAAAAACATATCCCTCAGACCAACTTTTTCATGAAACTCAGGTTCTTGATGTTCGGCAATTGTACTGCTTAGAGATACTTAAAAATATTCATAAAGATAAAATTCCTCTTAAAGTAAAAGTGTCAAATTATGAAAAAATAAGAAAATTAAATGTCGAATGTCTTCACACTTTAAAAACAATCACGCAACGGTCAATTAAATATTTTGCTCCAAGAATATACAATCAATTGCCCATAAATTTTAAAAATATCAAAAATTTTTGTTTGTATAAAAAATTAGTTATTGCTTGGGTAAAAGAAAACAGGGAGTTGGGAAACAATTTAATAAATTTAAATTATACTAGATAAAAAAACATAGAAATTAGATTAGAAACTGTAAAATAAAATAATGATTTGTAAAAAAAAAACAATAAACATAAACATATCAATATTAGACAGATTAAGTCAACAAGCATGTTTATGCTTTTAAGACTTTTTTTACGTTTATTCTGGTGTAAGTAAACCGAAATTGTAAATTATTGTAATAAATATTGATTTTAATAAACGTATATTATATATTATAATAGACAACTATACTATTGAACGTGTGGATGCCTTCACATATCTGGGCACAGAAATCAATCATAAGAATTCCCTAAATAACTTTTCTTCTTTGCCTTTCTCCATCCATCTATTTTTGAATTTTGTCTGAGATTATGAGTTCATGATATTTTCTATAGTCCTACAATTTTTTTGTATTCATATAATAATATTGTTTGCATGCTTCTTTCTAACTTCTGTTTCTGTATTTTTCTAATCCTTTCAATTTTATGGACTCTGCCTCAGCTTGGTATAATTTACGAGTGTATACTTTATTCGACTTACTTTCGCTATACGTAATCTTTCTTACTATTTTGTTTCTTTATTCTCTTTCATGTCTGGTATTAATTCTGTCTTTACTAATGTATCATTTGTGCCTATTTCTGCATGTTTATCTGTCTGTATATTCTTCATTAGTCGTTCCATTTATTTTATGTAGACGATGTAGTCTATAATGCTTTTCGCATCCTTCCATTCTGCCATATAAATTATAGATAAATGATATCCGAATTACAGAAGGAAACGGTGAGACATAGATCTAATCTAGGAAAGACTGCGGATAAGATACACATTTAAAGATAAGTGTAAAAGAAGACTAGTCATTACGTGGGAACTTTTTAAAAATAAAACAAATGAGTTGTCAAAACACAGTAAATACCACTATAGGGCTTTTCATTCACAGTCATTTGTTTCGAGCTTCTATCATATCTCGTATAATCCGTGTATATTAATATTATACACAGATTATGCAACATATGACAGAAGCTCGAAACAAATGACAATCGATGAAAAGTCCTATTCGCGGTGTGCAAGTACTTGGAAGGGATTTGAGAAACGATCGTGCGCGAATAGCGGAGAAGTCTTGAAACTTTCTTAAATAATTTATATTGTCAATTGAAATTGTCAGATTGACGTCTATTTCATAGCAGAAAGGAGCAGTTCCATCCTAGGCTAGAGGACAGCAATGACAATGAAGCAGAAATTAAGAAGCAATGAATTTTTATGATATGCAGGATTAAAAGTTGTAGTTAATAGGTTTGCTCTAGCATCAGTTTCAAACGGTTTGAAACCATCAGCGAATAGTGGACCAGCGCGAGTAGAGGGGATAGCACTGGTGACTGTATTATTTTCTCTCACTGACCAATAGTTTGCTGACGGTTTCTGACTAGTTTGACTGTTTGCTAGAACAAACCTCTTATTTTTGATTTGCCTACATATAATTTATTATACTATTTATATACTCATTATTGGTTACCATTTCCAGGAATAGTATTATTTTTCTTTTGCTAAAATCAATTATACAAATTGAAATACCAGCAGTAGTATTGTAATTGTGTTTTAAACATATGTAATTAACAAAATTAAATTACTTATGGATGGTTAAACATAAACACGTTTTAAGCATTCATTTTTATGTTCTTTTACCCAACAAAGATTTCTTTGTTTAACAAATCACGAATGATAAATTTCCATGGGATCATTAATTTTAATATTCCTCAGAATCATAGCAATAAAAAAAGGAACAAAATTTAAAACATAATTAAAAATTTTATTTACATAATAAAAATAAATACCTAAATTAAGTTATTAATTCCTGATTTGAAACATCTTCTACGTTTTCTTGTGTTCTGATTTTATCTGTAACAAAAAATTCTACGTATACACAAGGTTTACATACCATTATTAATAAGTAAATATCGAGGGAAATAGAGGGCTAGGCAGGAAAAGACTATCGTGGCTAAGAAACAGCCGACAATGGAGAGGGCTAAATTTTGAACACCTTATAAGAACAGCTGAAGACAGACAATAGTCTAGTGACACATCCCCTCCAGGCTGAAACCAAATTTTTTGAGTAGTATGGACATCTATATTAATGACCTACATGTTTCCTGCAGCCGATTTTGATGATATACATAGTTATAAACAAATGAAGATTAAGAATCAGTTTATGAAAGAAGAATATTAATTAAAAAAAATGACAAAAAGTAATTTTAAACAGTGTAAAATTATTTTAGGTCAAAACGGCAAACAGGTGTATGTTTTCAAAAAACTTTTGATAGTTTGTAAAAAATATATTTTATATCAGCTAAGTACTTTCAACACATAACGTGCCATCATCAGAGCTTCTTAAAAGGACATATTTAAGATAAGATTTTTTTCATATAAAAAATGAGTGAAAAATTTACGTCCTCGTAAAATACCTTCATAGAAGAGCCATTGCTTAACAACACAACAAAAAACATAAATACTGGGCAAAAGCCACAGATATAGGGTAATAACCCTTTACAGTGAATAGAATCACATCTAAATTCTTTTATTAATTTATAAAGACAACATGGCTGAGTCAGACCATTTTGAGCCCACGTGAACAGCAGATCAGCTGAGGAAGACTGTCATTTATTAAAATGGTAAAGAAGGAACTACAATCTTATGCGACCTCTATATTCATAAATATTAATTAAAAAAATTAATTGAATCGTCGTCATGGAAACCAAGATCGTCGTCATGCTAACCAATTATGCTGAAACTTTGGTTTTGTCAACCTTGTCACAGAATTAATTTGTGTATGTATTTTCATATTACTTAAATTAATTGATTAAGATTTGGTCATTTTTTTGAAGACTCGTAGAGAAAATATTGTTCGTAACGCTTGCAGAAAGTCTCTTTTCCGCACTCGACTGCTTGCCGAACTCTCGCTTCGCGTCGTTCGGCAAACTGCAGTCGCGTGCGGAAAAGCATGACTTTCTGCACTTGTTAGGAAAATAACTATTTTCACATTTAGAAAATGAATTTTCATACACATTTAGAAAGAAAAACAATTGTCATCGGGCAATTAGGGACGAAGTTAGCCCCACCCCGTTTTTTTTCATTCACGTGTTGTTGCAAAATAATTGTGCAATATTTAGAATTATTTTTTGTCATTTTCTTTTAATTAAATTAATAGTGTAAATCTTCTTCTTTCATAAACTATTCAAAGTATTACAGTAACGTCATCACTTTCTGACTTTTACTGTTGCAAAAAAAATAATTTCGGATAAACAAATTAAATAACTTTTAAACTATTTGACCAATTGCTGTGAAATTTAGGATATGGTTTAAGCACTAGAAGTCTCAGCATTCCGTGTAATAAGAAGGTTCTAACTTAATTTTTACATAAGTTATGAATATTTATAAAAACTCACAATTTATGATTTATTTTGCAATTTTCTAAGCAACCAATAAGGATAGACATATTCAGCTAACGCCATGTCGAAGTTTCTTACTTTGTTTAAAATGCTTAACTTTTTGGTAATAAACGAAAAAAGCAAAAATTTACCGTTTTCTAATCTTCGTTTGTTTATAACTATATATATCATCAAAGTCGGCTGCAGGAAACATACAGGTTATTCATATAGATGTCCATACTACTCAAAAAATTTGGTTTCGGCCTGAAGGGGGTTGTGTCACTAACAGGATATTTCTTTTTCCTTATTTCTCTGAACTACAAGAGTTCAATAAAATTGTAGAAGCCAACCTCCACTGAGGAGAGGGCACTTGAAGTTTAATAAGTAACAATGATTTTGTTTCTCGTTGCGCCTTTTGTGTATATGCAGGTATGACCTGAAAAAATCATTTGTGTAAAGGCTATATCTTTATTGCTGGCTTTCTAGTAATCGCTTTAATAGGTATTTATTTCCTTTTCTTTAATCTACCAGCTATGTTTGCCTACTAAATATTTTTCGGTATTTGCTGAGCTTCATCAAGTTTTATGTACCTGACTACTTTTCCTTTCTGTGTTTTTATTTACATGCTCAGATGTTTCTCCCACCACATGGAGTTCCCGGTAATTTCTAGCCAGTTTTTCATTTTTTTTTTATTTTAGCCATGCAGCTCTCACTCCCTCTAAGGGGAAAACTCATCCTAGAAAATATTGAACTCTGGTGGGACTCTTTTCATATTGTCGGTCCGTAGGAGACTTGCTATGCTGAAGTATCTCCCAAAATGTTTTTACAAATCTGGACATCGAAAGTAATTCAGCTTTCTGCATGGTATTATAGAGATGGTTATTCACACCCAGCTTTTCTATGTTTTCTAAAAGGTTATTCTACTTGATTAGGTATTCTCTGGTTACCTTTCCATTCTTTCTATTACCCCCGTATTTTAAATTCCAGATCTCTGTACTTGGTGATCTTTTTCGTTTTATTTACTACACAAATAATTGTTGTTAGTACACAACAGCTTGTAATTGTCATTCTCAAGCATTCTCTCAGTAACATATTGATAATAATTGGAGATGGTCCGTTTGGACAAGTCTCAGCTTGATGAATATTTCATGAGTGGTATCTTTCCTACTGAGTCATGCCGTTCCTTGTCTTCAGTTGCGGCAAATGCCTAGCAGTCCCCGATATCCCAGGCAACCAAGTGACGTCAATAACGTCGAGGAAACGTCAGCTTTTGGTTGAATATATACACTTGTTTGAACATTACGTCGTATAAACGTCTTTTGTAGGTGATTTTAAATACGTAAGATTAATGACGTTAAAATACGTTTAAAAATACGTTTTCATTTTAGACAGCCCAAGTATGACGTCACAAAAATTGAAGGAGCTTAACGGGTTAATGCTTATAATGTTAATGTTGTATATTGACGTTGATAAGCTTAAATTGTAATAAGAAATTTTTCATTTATTGTTTACGTGCTTTGTGTGGTAAAAAAGGAATTTTCATTTAGATATTTAGTTGAAGAAACGCGTTAATTAAGAGATTTTTATTCGTTTTTTTCAAGTGAGTAGTGAGTTAGTTTAGTGCAATAGTTCTTCTTGAAAATGATTTGAGGTTATGTGTTTTGTTTTGGTGAATATTTTCTGTTAATGAACTAATTATGTGTTATCGAGTTTAATTAAATTAATTTGTTAAAAAATTATTTATTAATTTATATGTTATTTCAGTATTGACACAGTAAGTATACCTTAGCCTATAAGCTAAATTTAAAACAGTTAAATGAAAAATTGCAACACCAACAATACCCATACGAATAATAATTGTTATTGTGTATTTTTAAATCCTTCAAATGAAAAATATTCTAAAAAAAAACGAAATAAAAACTACGTTTTTTAAATCACCTATTTAAAACGTGATAAAAATGACGTCAGTTATGGTGGGACATATTCACGTGACTTGCGACGTCGAAAAAACGTGACAAACTGACGTGGTTTGGTGATAATTATGACATCTTTTCAACGTTTTGTAAATGTATTTGGTTGCCTGGGATGATGTTGGACGGTTTTTTGTACTTGACATTCATACAGGCATTTGTCGTTTTGGTCCTGACGTTTGAACCTGACCTGAATCTTATTATATCAGTACTATTACTATTATTATGATTTGATTAGCTGTAGTTTTAGAATCACAAGAAAAATAAAAATGCGTACATACTTTTTGAGACAATATTATCCCAGGACTGAACTTGACCAGATCCAAAAATTGCAAAAATAACTCCGGCTACAACATTTATGGCTGCTGCTGTGTAAAAAACAATCTTCCATTGACTAGGATCTTCCTAAAAATTAAATAAAAAGTTAAATAGGTAGTAATTATAGGACTGGCAGTTTTGTTAAGATGTATTAAAATATTTTATGAAAGAAGTTAAGGTAGGTAAATGGGTAATATACATCTTGTTGTTATCATGCATATCATACACATTGCCTCACCAAAATTTTAAGAATTATATTAGGCAAAGCAATAAAGCACTAAAATCGGCCTTACCTCCGAAAAAAAAAACGACAAGACGGATCTTAATAATCCTTTTTGTAAAAAAAACATGAAATTCTTTATAAAAGGTATATTTGTTAAAATCCCTATACAGGGCTACATCATAAAACAAACAGAACTAGTTTTCAATCGGTTGACCGATCATCATCAGTGTTTCCTAAAATGTGTATAACCTGATAAAATGATGCAAAGTATTTAAAATTTTTGACTATGATTTTAAAAAGTATTTTAAAAATAGATGGCTATTTTGTTAAGTTTTTGAATATTCTGGATAAGAGTTACTTGTATAATCGCTTAAATTATTCATTAATTTAATTAATAGGATCACTTTTTTACTATATGTGAATGCAGTGATTACAATAATTTATATACCTACTATACAATTAAAACTACTAATCGAGAAAAGAGAAAAAATGATCCCAATTTAATCCCAACAAATATTTTTCACTACTGTTATTATTTAAATATTAGCATAAACTTTATATTCTTTTGCCTGGATTAACTGCACATATTAGATTCTGTCAAGGTATGGTGTCAGTCTGGTAATGACATCCTTCCGGGGGCCATTCCGATCAGTTGTCACCTAAACTCTACCATGTAAGATTCTACCTACAATTTTCCAACCAATATGGTTGATGTCATGTGATGCCAGGGGTTAATCTGAAAATATTTGTAACATCCTTCAAAATCTGATAACATAATGTAACCCCAACTGTTTAAAATCAATTTAAGGGTTTTACCCATACATTTTGGTGGCATAAAGCATGTAAACCTGTAAGTATAACACTATCTATTCACTTTTTTACCTTTGTCAAAATTTAACCTCACGTTTGTTTTACATATATAGAGTTATACTTATTTTAGGTGATAACACTGATGATAGAATATTGATTCCAAAAACGTTTTGTGATACAGCCCCTTTTTTGGATTTTAAATACATATACCTTTTACAAAATAAGGTTTTTATTTTTAGAAAATATGAGAAAAATATTTTAATAATATACAAAATAATAAATTATTTTGAACATCTTTAACAACCAAAATCGTTGTTTACATGCCCTGCATCGCTTACTGAACTTTAGTATAATTATTTTTACAAGAAAATATAAAAATTTCAAAACCGCCGACTTCATATCTACCTACACAAGATTGAAAATATGATAATATCTGCAATATTACTTCCTATAACCAATAACATATGGTGATGATATGTTTGTACATCGTAACTTATAGTATGACTTCACGAATGTTTAATTAAAATTTAAATCTTTTAATAATAAAACGTTAGACAACAACATAATTATATCACTTATTTATTGCAGTCTTTCTATTGGTTTGTGCTGTCCAATATAGGAATCACACATCAAATTGCATAAATTTTTATTCTGTATTGGCTTAAGTGTATGCCACAATATTATGAAGTTCCGCCAATATTTATAGATTATTTATAAATATATCTTTCATGTTGTTTTCCAACAATATTTAACTTATTCAATAAACACTAATGATATGGACACATTATTAATACATGCCCTGAAATCAAAGAAGATAGACTACAATGATCTCAGGATTATATTGAATTTATACTATAATCAACGAGCAAAAGTACGTGTCAACGAACAACTGCCAGAGGAAATTGAAATAAGACTTGAGGTGAGACAGGGATGCGTGTTGTCGCCAACTCTTCCTAATGGCAACTCGAAAGAGATCTTGAAAAAAGCTCTTGAAAGTGAAACAGCTAGAAAAAAGGTAAAAGGAGTTGGCATTAACAACATTAGAGAGGCAGATGACACTGTCAGGTTAGCCGAAAATACTGGGGATCTTCAGAGGCTGTTGACCATAATAGCGGAGTTTGGACAAGAATACAGTCTAACAATGAACGCCAAGAAGACAAAATTTATGAGAATATCGAAAACTCAAAGAAATAACGGAAATCTGTTCATAAGGGGACTCAACGTCAAACTGTATGCATATCTTGGCAAAATGATCAATTCCACAAGTGACTACTTCCAGAAAATCGAAATCAGGATAGAAAAGGCTAGAGAAAATTTTGACAAAATCAGCTACGTTTTCTCCTCTTTGTTTTACGGAATGAGAGTTTGAACCTTGAGTGAGATGGAAAAAGCAGAATCATTCGAGCTATGGTGTACAGAAGAATTCTGGAAATATCGTGGACAGAACACAACAAAAAAAAAGACGTTCAGGGAAAGATGAATAAAGAAATGAAAATCTTAAATAACATCAAAACAAGAAAATTAGAATATCATGGACATATTACACGTGGAGAGAGATATAACTTGCTCCAGTTGATTATGCAGGAAAAGATTCAAGCGAAAAGAAGCATAGGTAGATGCAGAATATCGTGGCTGCGCAACCTGAGATAATGGTACAATGTACATCAAATGAACTTTTCAGAGCAACCGTCTCTAGATATCGAATAGCTATGATAATTGCCGACCTCCGTTGCTGAGACGGCACTTGAAGAAGAAGAAGAAGAACAAGAACAACAGCAACAAACACTACAGATCTACAGAGATTGTAATCATTATCGTACTGTCGATATTACTATTTACTAGTAATTTTGCCGTCAAAATTTTAGGGGCAGCAAACTTTAAAAAGAATTAAAAATTACATTTTTCTACCAGAGGGCCTGGACCGCATGATCAAAACTTAAACATAATACATTCAGTTTTAAAACTGGGGTCATCATCATCACATAGCCAAATTTGTCCACTGTCGGACATAGGCCTCCTCAAGATGTCTCCACCCTTCTCCGTCATGCGCAGCTGCCATCCAGTTTGTCGCTATTCTTTTAATGTCGTCGGTCGATCTGGTAGGTGGTCTTCCACGACTTCGCTTGTCTGCCCTTGGCCGCCACCCTAAATCTTCTTTGTCCATCTGATGTCTCTCTATCTTGTGACGTGTCCTTACCATTTCCACTTCAACTTCGTAATGCATTTTATGATGTTTTCCACTCCAGTTCTTCGCCGTAACTCATCGTTACGTATTCTGGCTCTCAAGGTTAGGCCAAGCATGGATCTTTCCATTTTTCGTTGTGCTACTTGTAATTTTCTTATTGATGCTTTAGTCAATGTCAGTGTTTCAGCCATAAGTGAGCACTGGAAGTATGCACTGGTTAGATGCTTTTCTTTTTAGCAAAACTAGGGTACCAAAGCTAAATTGTTTGAGATGTATGATAAAAAAACCCTCGAGTATAATTAATTTCTTGTTAATGACAATATTATAGAGTGATTTGTGCAAGAAACCAAACGATCATACTCTAGTGCTCCGATGAGGCTAAGGTAAAGCCGAAATACGCATAAGTATATAGTAGAGGCCCTGGTCTTTAATCAAATCTAAATCATCTTTACTTTCATTATATTTGTATTGACTTTTGTGGTTATAAAAGAACTAGTTAGCTAAAAATTGTTTTTACGGTGAACGACAATCCTGGTGCAATTATAGATCCCCTTCTTGACTGATTATCCACTCTGTTTAGCTTTGTATTTTCCATCGTAAAAAGCGCAGACGAAAACAAATCGAATTTCAGTTCCTGCTTTTTTGACTAACTATTCATAGATGGGGCTAGTTGCATCTTTGGTAATTATTTTAATAATTACACCGCAGAGATGAAAATATTGGTTTCCAAATCAGTGTGTCTACACAGATGCTCCGATGAGGCTAAGGTAACGCCGAAATAACGTATAAGCACACTCTAGAGGACCTGTTCTTTAATCAAATCTGAATCCTTTTTACTTTCATTCAATATAGCTATTCTTACTCCAAAATCTAGGATTCATATAAACATTTTTAGTAAACTTACGTAAGAAAAATTACATTTTATGTTCTTACCTCATTTGTTACTACACCCTGGACAAAGAGAGGAGCTAAAAACCCGCAGGATTGTGCGAGTCCATTACTTATTCCGACTAACACACTGGAATGATTCGGTGATAGATCAATGTGATTTATTGTATATCCACAAAAGCATGCTCCAGATGTTGCAATGGCTATTGTTAGTAAAACAATTGCTTTTACAGCATGCTCTGGACCTCCACTTTGAAGTAGCACCAGTGCCAATGCTGGTCCTAAACAACCTATAATATTAAAATAAGTGAATTAATATCTGGGTAATAAGTCACAAGAAAAGAGAAAATATACCAATAACTCAATTTCTTGCCAATAAAATGGAAGGTGAATTAGTCCAAGTAATGGGACAAAACTTCGCAATTTTTACAGAATGGACCGATTTGCTTGAAAATTTGAGAATAAGTAGTGGATAGTCCAAGAATCAAAATCTACATGATGCCGAAAGGCGCTTTTACTATGGGGGTGGTTGCCACCCCATCTGGGGGGTGGAATTTTTTTTATTATATTTTGACCACAAAAGTTGGTAAAAACATTCATTCTAAGCAAAAAACCTTCTATATATTTTTGTGATAAAATTAATAGTTTTCGATTTATTCGCTATCGAAAGTGTTAGTTTTATGATTAACTATTGAGATGGGAAATAAGCCACAATTAAATTGAAAAAATAATTTTATTAACGTTTCGAAGCCCAAATCGGGTTTCGTTGTCAAAATAAAAAATACTACTTTATCAGTAGTATTTATTATTTTGACAACGAAAGCCGATTTGGGCTTCGAAACGTTAATAAAATTATTTTTTCAATTTAATTGTGGCTCATTTCCCATCTAAATATTTAACCATAAAAATTCCACAAGGAAATAGAACAACAGGTTAGTTTTATATCGACAAAATCAATGTTTTTAATAAGTTTTCTGCTAATAACTCCAAAAGTTTTCGTTTTATCAAAACAACTTTATTTAACAAAAATGTACCTTTTAAAAAATAAACAAAACCGTTTTTTTTTTATTTTCTTTAAGACCAATAATAGTAATCGAGCTATACTTTATTATATGTTAGCTCTTTTCGTCAAATGCTAAATATTGTAGTTTCAAAGTCAGAAGACGGGGAAACTATGCATTTTTCGAGGATAACTTGTTCAAACTAATTTGAAGTATTTAAAAATATCCATCTCCAGAAATAGAAAAAAGTCTTTAGCTCAAAAATTAAGTGACTTATAATGAAAAGAATATCAGTCCCTATTTTTTTCAGCGAAAAAGTGATCGGAAGGAACCCCCCCTAATCACCACCCTAATTAAAATTAATCATTCACCTTATTTGATCTTCTTTATTTATGTATTATTAATATGTTCTAAAAGTTTGACCGACCTAGAATGATTGGTTTTTAAAAAAAAATGGAGTTAAAAGCGAATAACGAATTTTTGTAGTTTGGAAAAAATAGCTTTTTCTTCAGAATAGAAACATTAGCATCAGAGGTACGAAAAAATAATGAAGAATGAAATTGTAGCTTATTTAATTCTCAAGAGCATGGTTTGCAAAACATTTTTTACGGCAAAAATTCAGTGAACTATTGAGAATTAAAACTTGTAATAACATGCAAAAACCATGTTTACCAACCCTTTCAAAGTCACCTCTTTTGCGACTGAGAATTTTTAAAAGATTTAATAATAATATGCTTATAGATCTTGTAAAAACCTACAAAATTCTTTTTTACCAAACTTTCTAAGATAAAAAATAAAAAAGTTGCGGTTAAAAAATCAATATATTTTTTTGAAAAAAAAAAGGAGAAATCCAATTTGAAGCATAATAATGTAAGTTAGCGGTGTTTTTAGTCATTTTCCTTATTCAGTCTTCTTTATTTATGTATTACTAATAGATTATAGAAGTTTGAGTGGCTTAAAATCATTAGTTTTTAAAAACTAGAGTTAAAAGCGAATAACGAATTTTTGTAGTTTGGTAAAAAATGCAATTTTGTTCAGAATAGAAAGATTAGCGTCAGAGATACGAAAAAATGTTTAAATATAAAATTGTAGCTTTTTGTAGTTTAGAGTGTAGGTAGTGTAGGTCATTTTCCCAAGAACTTGTTGAAAAAAATTTTTCTACGGCAAAAATTGAGTGAATCGTAAATGAGTACAATTGATAAAACATTGATTTTTTCGATATAAAACACTCTCGATAGCGAATAAATCGAAAACTATTAATTTTATCAAAAAAATGTAAAGAATATTTGTTGCTTAGAATGAATATTTTTATCAACTTTTGCGGCCAAAATATAATAAAAAATTTCCACCCCCGAGATGTGGTGGCAACCACCCCCATAATAAAAGCGCCTTTCGGCATCATAGAGATTTTGATCCTTGGACTATCCACTACTTATTCTTAAATTTTCAAGCAAATCGATTCATTCTGTAAAAATTACGAGGTGAAAAGCTTCGGTTCCTGGACTAGATGCTTCTACTCACCTATAAGGTTCATAGTTTTTCGTGCAGTACCAATGGACCAGACGTTTTTACCTAGCAGATAATCCGAAATAAAACTGAACACATATCCAGCCAAAAATTGCATTAAATATGGTAAAGCTGCTATGGCACCACTCTGCAAGGTGAAATAAATAAATAAGTTATTTTTATTATTAAATATTTACTAATTAATTAGTTAGATTACGTATCTTGGAAGTGTCATAACAGAAAACGGAGACACAGAAGACGATATTTGTATGAGGATACGAAAATCTCAACAAGCATCCAGCATGCTCAACCCTGTTTGGAGGTCTGGGGAGTATTCTGCAAGGACAAAGATCCGAATATTCCAGTCAAACGTCATGTCGGTACACGACAATTAGACCGAAATCATTAGACTGAAAGCAGTAGAGCAGTAGACCGAACTCATTGGACCGAAAAGCACTTTACCGAAACCTCACTAGACCGAATAACATTAGACCGAAATGGTACATAAATTAAAAAAACATTGCAGTAAATTATGCTAAAATTCTGTGTATTTGTCTATTTGTTTGTTGTATTTTTTTTGTATTATTTTATATAGACTATGTAAATTGTTATTATGTAGAGTCTGATATGTAATAATTTTTATCCGTTAAACAAAATAGTTAAGTTAAAATTAAGTAAGGGTAGAGTGACGTTAACACCATGTAACTACTATTTCTAATAACCATCCAAACAACATTTAGTTGTAATTACATTTGTCTTATCTAAGTAAAAAGAAAAAGAAAAAAATAAACAAAAAACAAAGCAAAAAGCAACCTCTAAACTCGCTAGTACTTTGAGCTGCCAGTCCTAAGCCTGGATAAAGGGTGAAGAGAAGTTGATGTTACCATTGCTCAGATTGCAATCCAGTTTGAGCACACTGTATTATGTACCTAATGCTTTTCGGTCTCCTGCTTTTCGGTCTCATACTGTTCGGTCTAATGAGGTTTCGGTAAAGTGCTTTTCGGTCTAATGAGTTCGGCCTCTTTACAGTAAACCCGTCATGTCTGTTCTATTCTACGGATGTGAAACCTGGAAAGTGACGAAAACCCTTACCGACAAACTGCAGGTCTTTTTTAACAAACGTCTATGAAAAATTGTTCGTATTTTCTGGCCAAACACCACCAGAAACGAAGATCTACTACACCTGACCCAACAAAAGTGAGTAGAAAATGAAATAAATTCCAGAAAGTGGGGTTGGATCGGTCACACACTCCAAAATAATAGCTCCAGTATTGCAAAGACTGCCCTAGAGTGGAACCCCAAGGAAAAAGAAAAAGAGGTCGCCTAGCACAGACTTGGAGAAGATCTATTATGGACGAGATAAGAGGTCAAGGAAAGTCCTGGAATGAGGTGTAGGCCTTAGCTCAAAATAGAACCCGATGGCATGTTTTTACTAAAGCTCTATGCTCCACTTAGGAGTTCAAGAACATTATAGTGATTATTCCTGTGTACCTATTGTTATGCTCTGTATTTTCTCTCTGTTATGAGAATAATCAGCATATTATTATTTTATTAATTAAATAATTATTTTAGTTACTACTTATGGAAAATAAAACCAAAATTAAATAAAACTTTCCAATAAAATTTATTCTCAGGGCTAATTTATTTTAATGTATTAATTTGATTTGTGGCTTCTAGTATCTCTAGTTGCTTACTTCATACAGGACAAAACAGGGAAAATAAATATACTCAATGTCATATAAATTCTATAAATATTATTTATTTATCCACTATACCATAAATATAAGATATAAATGTATGCTAAACTTAATTTTTTTGCAATTATTTCTTATCTAATAAATTAATCATTAATTCTGTTATCTCTTTGTTTTATCAAAATTTTCATTTCAATAATTCGTTAGACTGTTCTTACTATTATAAAAAAAATTAACTTTTCACCTTTTTGACTAGATTACTTATTTCTTCTTTGAATTTATGAATAACTAAATTATGCTGTAGAACTGTTCAATAAAAAATAAGCAAATATGATATGTCATATAAAACAACTCCCTCCGTTTCACAAATAATCTGACTAACCTTTTTTTTCTTCTTTACTTCTTCTCATGGATTGTGTAGTCCTTTATCTCCCACACGTGCTCCTAGGATGCTGCGAACGATCCTTCTCGTCCAAACTGCTTCACAAACAAACAACAGCACTCGCTCGAAATCTCTCCTCAGTTTTCTCTCTCTGCTCGATATCTTATGCAAATTGATACCAACCGGCCACTCGTTCCAGACAGAAACAGGAATCTCTTCGGACACAAGGAGATTTAACTTCTCAACTCGCTCAACGATTTTGTTTAAACACGATTCTGCTTACACCGCCGCCAACTTCACCACTTTACACAGACTTCTTACTTTTCAAACACTGAACTGCTCTCCTCAGATCTTTATTACACAGTGAAACTCTTTTTTTCCAGATTCAATCACAAAACATATGCTCTACACATTTCATCCCGCCTGTCATTTCTTAAGAACCAATTAATTTTGTATACAACTTTTCCATTTTGTCAAATTCCAGGAGACATCAAATTACTTTTGTGTTTGTACATGCTATAAAAACCCCATATATTCTAAAACTCAACAATAATGTTTGTTTACCGTCTTTCCTTCCAAGAAGCATTTATAAATGTCCTATTGTTCACTGCAAAGCGAATACATGTACTTTCTAATCCGACCGTTTGTATAAGTCCGTTCATATAAACACTAATATTGAACGATTTTCACTTTCAACGAAACACTGCTTATGACTAACTAATACTATTTACAATTTTTCGGCCATATACAGGGCGATGAAAATCTATGATCTCGTGGTCTTTGACATAAATTAATTTTCTAAATTTTCCCCTTAAAAACTATATAACACTATATAAACATGATTGTATATAGGTTCGCACCTTTCATTGGCTAACGACCGCATGAGGCTTGCCGTTACTCTAAAATTGATATTTTAATTTAATCTCTTGTTGGAAATACTAATTTTCCCCAAGTCATTAAACTAAATAACAAAAGATAGAGTCCATTCAAAATGGCGGCGTTTCCAGCCGCATAGAATATAACTTTCTGTGGTTTTCAGAGTTTGACTTCACGTTGATTAGTTTGGATTTTTGGTTTTAAGAAAACACATTATTTTGCAAAAAGAGATCAGGAGAAGAACAAAGGTATCTGATGCCATCGAAAGAATAGCCGGATTAAAATGGAGATGAGCAGGGTACAACCAGAATGACAGATTGGAATGACAGTTGGACAAAGAGAATATTGTAATGGAGATCAAGAGAAAACAAGAGAAGCATCGGTCGACAGCCTACAAGATGGACCGACGATTTAAGAAGGATAAATATAAAATCAATGGGAAAATCCCAATAGTTGGCGGTATACCATAGTTTAAAAAACTCATACAGAAGTAAAAACTTCAAATTGTATTCTGGTATAAAATTGTTTATTAAAACTATCTAAAAAGTCATCCAAATCGATTGCAAAACGTTTTCGTTCTAATTCAGATCATCTTCAGTGCATTTTGCAGAGTAGTTTGAAACTAGCACACTACTTAAAGTGGTAACCCCATAATATATGGTTTACATTATATATTAATAGAATATGTTGACTACAAGTAGATGTTGCTAGATATAGTGTGCTAGCTTTAAACTACTCTGCATATTGCACTGAAGATATTCTGAATTAGAACGAAAATGTTTTGCAATCCATTTGGATGACTTTTTAGATAGTTTTTAATAAAAAATTGTATACCAGAATACAATTTGAAGTTTTTATTTCTCTATGAGTTTGATAAATATAAACTGGATGAGAGCGGCGCAGGATAGTCAGGGTTGGAAACAAGGGGATCAGGCCTATGTCCAGCAGTAAACTTTTGAGACTTGATGACATTATTTTGACGACGTTTCGACAAGGTCGCACTTGCTATTATCAATTCTGGGAGTAAAGCTTCTTCCTGGTGCTTGGATTAATCTTGGCTCGGTCTGCGACCGCGTGCTCGCAGTCGTTCTTAAATAGTCGATCTTGGCAGCACTTGCGTTAGGTTTGGTCCTATACGTCGACTTTTTTGCCTGAGTTATTCCTTAATTATAAGCAAAGTAAAGGCGGGTACTTAAAATCTAAATTATTGATTTATTATTATAACGTGGCCTGGGTTCGACCTCTTTTGGAGATAAAATATACCTCATCAACAACTTCGGTAGTAGAAATTTTAAAATATACTAGTATAGAGGTTCTCAATCTGTGGTACATGTACCACTGGTGGTATATATCATTATTTGCGGTGGTACACAAAACACAAAAAAAATTAAAATTGTAGTACTTATTAAGTCTTGATAGTAAAGGGTGATTCAGTAAAACGGTACGATTTGACAACGCTGCTGACGATAAAATAGAGTTGCCGCGGGCTTGCGACGTAAACGTTGTGGATCTGGAGAGTGGAAAGTTTAGTTATCATGGATTCTTGGTCTTGTGAACAACGCGTATTTGCTGTGGAAGCTTATTACAAAAACGGTGAAAGTTTTGTGCGTGTACACCAAGCATTTCATTTACACTACCAATTGCCGCCACGCGCTGCAGTTCCGTCTAACGTTAAGACTTGGTTTAGGAACTTTGAAATTAGTGGTTCAATATCACAGAAAAGAGTGGCAGTGTGAGAACTGCTCGCACACCACAGAATATTGAAGCGGTGCCAAATTCATTACACGGGAGGGCTCGAAGATCCCTGCGATGACTCGCATGTAATGAATTTGGCACCACTTCAATATTCTGTGGTGTGCGAGCAGTTCTGGCACTGCCACTCTTCTCTGTGATATTGAACCACTACTTTCAAAGTTCCTAAACCAAGTCTTAACGTTAGACGGAACTGCAGCGCGTGGCGGCAATTGGTAGTGTAAATGAAATGCTTGTTGTACACGCACAAAACTTTCACCGTTTTTGTAATAAGCTTCCACAGCAAATGCGCGTTGTTCACAAGACCAAGAATACATGATAACTAAACTAAACACTCTCTAGATTCACAACGTTTACGTCGCAAGCCCGCGGCTCCTCTATTTTAACGTCAGCAGCGTTGTCGAATCGTACCGTTTCACTGAATCACCTTGTACAATCTAAAAATATAGGTGGTACCAAAAGTAATAAAAATAACTGTAGGTGGTACATGATTCACAAAGGTTGAGAACCGCTGTACTAGTACAAGAAATAATAAATATAAAGTAATAGATATACTCACTGATTTAATATCAAATTTCATCACATATTTTAAATACATTGGCATTTGACTTTGGAGAGTCCAAAATCCCCAAACATAACCAAATGCTGCTGCTGTTAGAGCCCAAAAAGGTGGGGATGTTAATATTTCCCTGAATGGTGTGTATGTTACCTAAAAATAATTATACCGACTGTTTTGATTTTAATTAGATATACGCACTATAAATGGCAACATTGTTTCCCCGCCACCACCTAATGCACATGCAATGTGACTACATTTTCATAAGCAATGTTGCCGATTTTAGCGCTCCTTCCATTGGGGTATATCTAATCAAACATTAAACAGTTTGTATGATTTTGCTGAATAACGGCGAACATGAGTTTACTGTAACATATGGAAATCAAAAAATATCACTAAGCACATACATTTATTGGTCATTTCACCAAGAAATTGACATATTGAAATAATTGTTTTCATTAATTCTTATTTCATCTAGATAAAAAATATTATAAGCAAATATTAGAAGAAATGCACAAAAATGCATTTCTCTTAGAAGTACATACTAGTTTTAGTTTCGTCTTTTAAATTCTTCTTCTTCTTCTTAACTTCTTGCAAAGCTTGGCAACCATCAAGACTATTTGTATTTTTTGACTGCTGCTCCAATAAGAAAGTTTGATGAGCAGTTAAAGATCTTAGCATTCCCTATGATTTCCGAAAAAACTCTAAGGTTAGTTTTCCTACAATAATAACTAGTCTTCTTTTTCTTTCGGTAACGTATTAAAACGGCCTGATGTTGGTAATTAGCGAGTTGTTCACAGTCTTCAGCTAATGGGAATCGTGGTTCGGCACTACGTATTCCTGTCCAATCGCGAATGTTCTTGAGTCATGGTATATGCTTTTTTCTAATTCATCTGCCTCCTTCGATTTTACTTTTTATGATAAGATGAAGTTCTCCTTAACTTAATAATTTCTGCTTTATTAATCATCATTGTTGCGTGGCACGAGAATCAAAGGGATTCTTTATTAAATTATGCTCACTAAACAGAAAATTTAATCTGTTTATGCGAAGTCTTCTAAAAATAATGTACTACATAAATTGTTTAGTAATAGTGTTTCTACTTAATTAACAAAATAAAAGTTACTGTCATCAAAATTTCCGGTAATTAGGGAACTACCTTGGTCAATTATTACTAGATATGATGATTTGTCTTAACTATGGTATCAAAAAATATTAAATATTGGTAAATAGCATATTATCTCTCTGCTATAACCCAACATATTTAATGACATACCAACAAAAAACCCCACGTTTTCCAGAAACAATAGCCGAGAACGTCACTATAAAGAAAAGAATAAGCCATGAACTCGAAAGGGGCACGAAGAAAATGGATGTTTCCATAAAAACAGCGAAATGTAACTTACTGTGAGAGATAAATGGTATCAAAAGAAATCAGAAGAACTGTAACAAGCGATAAAGACTTAGCACTTGGCATGAGCCTCCATATAAAATAGAAAGATATAGTGATACCTGTATAGATGACATATATGACATGGATGCAGACCCCAAGGAATATTATCAAAAATGATCCAAATATGTCTAAGGATCAGCGTACCATATGCTCATCGATATCAAATAGAGAGGGTGGAGGAAGGGAGATAAATCGAAGAGTTGTAAATAAAGTGGAACCTCGATAAGTCGGCCCCCGATAACCCGGAAGTGCGGCTAAACCGCACCGATTTTCATCAGACAAACATTTCAACGATTCAAAATAAAAATTTATGTAATATAATATTTGAGAGATAATGTGTATTTTCGGAATTTGAACTATACGATATTAAAAATGACTCGTGGCACACGGCGGCATCGGCAGAGCGATGTTAATTGTCTTGAATTATAGGAAACAACAGGCACCTTTAAAAAATTCTTTTTTAAACAATGGTCTAGTTTTCACTGTTCTTAAATAACGTAACATCGTTCCGATTGTGAGTGTATTTGTATTGTTCGCTTCCGTTTGTTTAGGTTTGTGTTTATGTGTTTTCAGTAATTTAGATGACATGTGCATATGAGTGAGTCTGTAATTTGGTTTAAATTCAGTATCTCAAATATTAATTGTTTTTTTCAAAAATTCTCAGACCCGTCGATTAATGTTTCAAATTGTCATTTTTGACATACAATAATAATGAATAAAGGTTGTCCCAATTTAGAAATATGACGTCATTTTTGATTTTTTAAATGGCAAAACTATCATTGTGATAGCTATTTTGAGAGTGTGTCTAAAGTTATACATAATTACAAAATTTCAAATTTTTGTTCCCTACCATTTACAAGATAATAAAAAATAACAAAGTTATCAGAAGCAAGTAAACAAATATTAATTGAATTAAATTATGTCAATTAAGCAAATGCTCATAATGTTGAACATTGACTATTTGACAATAAATAAGGGCAACATTATGAGCATTTGCTTAATTGAAATAATTAAATTCAATTAATATTTGATTACTTGTGTTTCATAACTTTGTTATTTTTTATTGTCTTGTAAATGGTAGGGAATAAAAATTTGAAATTTTGCAGTTATGTATAACTTTACTATCAAATAGCTATCAAAATGATGGTGTTGCCATTTAAGAAAATCAACGATGACGTCTTACCTCTAAATTGGGACAACCTGTATACATTATTAGTGTATGTAAAAAATGACAATTTAGAATACTAATTGACGGCTCTGAGAATTTTTCAAGAAACCAATTAGTATTTGAATTATTGAATTTATTCCAAATTACAGACATAACTTGGTTATTTCTTATTATCTTGTAAATAATAATGGTAGAGAATAAAAATTTGATAAAAGATAATACAAAAGTAAAAATTTGATATTTTGCAGTTATGTATAACTTTACACACCCTATCAAAATAGCTATCAAAATGACAATGTTGACATTTAATAAAATCAACGATAACGTCATAATATCTCTAAATTGGGACACCCTGTATACATTATTATTGTATCTCAAAAAAGAAAATTTGAAATACTAGTCGACGTGTCTAAGTATTTTTCAAAAAAACAATTAGTATTTGGGATATTGAATTTATTCCAAATTACAGACTCACTTTGTATATTTCATGTTATTTCAATTATATCGGAGTTTATCTGTAAGTATACCGTATTTTATTAATTTTTACCATATTCTCCGGCTAACCCGGATTTTCGATAATCCGGGTCGGACGGGGTCCCGATTAATCCGAGTTATCGAGGTTCCGCTGTAGGTTGAAAAAGAGGAACGACCGAGAAAAACCGAGAACGAGGAAGGAAATGGCTATATTTTCTAATAAACATCCGATAATGGACAGAGCTAAATTTTGAACAGCTATTAGGAACAGCTGAAGACAGAGAAGAGTTTACAATTTTATTAGCCAACCTCTATTGAAAGGTGGGCACTTTAAGAAAAAAAAAAGGTTACTTACCCTTTTCTTGTTCTTATTCCCAATAGATTTTTCTATGTATATTTGTTCCCTTTTCGATAAATTGGGATGAGTTGAAGGTCTTTCATATGAAAATATAAGGAAGGACAGACACCAAACTAGGGCCATAATATTAGAGGTGTAAAATATCCAAGGCCAGCCAAAGGAACTGGCTGCTAAATAGCCAGGAATAATCATGGCTAGTACTGTTGCCATAGGTCTTGCTAAAACAAGAAATTATAGATTAATAAAGAATTCACAAATTAAAAAAAGGCTAAATTAATAGCAAAAGGTAAAATTATTTCATATCAAATTGGTGAACACCATCATTCTGGTTCAAATTGAAAAGAAACAACGAATCTAAAATAAGTTGAATTGTGCACAGAGCGAGAAATGGTATATTAGAGGAGGATACATGGAAATGTGGATTTGAAAGAGAGAGAGAAAAAACGATCGGGGAATGGCAGAAGTTGATAATGAGTTATCCGAAGAAATTGAGATTCGTCGATGTGTGAGTCAGGGTTGTGTGCTTTCTCCACTACTATTCAATATACAGGGTGTCCCGAAAAGAATGGTCATAAATTATACCACACATTCTGGGATCAAAAATAGTTCGATTGAACCTAACTTACCTTAGTACAAATGTGCTCACAAAAAAAGTTACAGCCTTTTGAAGTTACAAAATGAAAATCGATTTTTTTCAATATATCGAAAACTATTAGAGATTTTTTATTGAAAATGGACATGTATAATTATTATGTCAGGAACATCTTAAAACAAAATTATAGTGAAATTTGTCCACCCCATAAAAAATTTATGGGGATTTTGTTCCCTTAAACCCCCCCAAACTTTTGTGTACGTTCCAATTAATTCATTATTGTGGTACCAATAGTTAAACACAACGTTTTTAAAACTTTTTTGCCTCTTAGTATTTTTTCGATAAGCCAGTTTTTATTGAGATGCGGCTTCTTTTTCAATATATTTACGTAAAAATTTTATGGGGGTTTTGTTCCTTTAAACCCCCCTAATGTTTGTGTACGTTCCAATTAAACTATTATTGTGGTACCATTAGTTAAACACAGTGTTTTTAAAACTTTTGTCTCTTAGTCTTTTGTTCATAAGTCACCTTTTATCGAGATGTAGCTTCTTTTTCAAAATATACCTAAAAATGTAAATTATAAATAAATTTTCAGATTATTAACAGGTCTCTATAACCGTACTTAACCATATACTATACAAATATGTGGTGGATTCGACAAATATTCAAAATATCTCGATAAACACTGGCTTATCGAAAAAGTACTAAGAGGCAAAAAAGTTTTAAAAATAATGTGTTTAACTAATAGTGCCACAATAATAATTTAATTGGAACGTACACAAAAGTTTGGGGGGGTTTAAGGGAACAAAACCCCCATAAAATTTGTATGGGGTGCACAAATTTTACTTAATTTTTTTTTTAAGATATTGCTGTCGTAAAAATGCCACATGTCAATTTTCAATAAAAAATCTCTGAGAGTTTTCGATATATGAAAAAAAATCGATTTTCATTTTGTAACTTCAAAGGGCTGTAACTTTTTTTGTGTGCACTATTGTATATAGGTAAGTGAGGTTCAATCAACCTATTTTTGACCCCAGAATCTGTGGTATAATTTATGACCAATCTTTTCGGGACACCCTGTATATAGCGAAATATTATGTCAGCAAGTGCTCCTAGAGCAAAACATTGGTATGAACATTAACAGAGAGTTAATTAACAATATACGATACGCTGATGACTCGCTAATAATAACAGATCATCTAGCAAATTTACAGTATTTGCTGGAAAACATAAACACTTATACAGGGTGGTTCATCTTATTCGCCTCGGTCTCTGTACGGAAAACCACTTGATATTTTAAAAACATTTCTTCACAGAAATATACAGGGCCTTTAATACTACAATCTAAAAATAATATTAATTATACAGGGTGCTCCAAAAAGAGTGGTATATCAAAGTTATATTTTTTCTTATGGAATGCCCTATATCTGATGACAGTACTGAATTGACCTTAAAAAATAAGCTATACTTTCATAAGGTTTCCCTATACCTAAATACAGGGTATTTTAATTTATTTCGATTCTTATGAAAATGTAAGGTTTTAGAGAAAAATAAATATCTACGAATCTAAGAATCAGTAACAAATTCTTTCTTCGATCTTAATAATACACTATTTGGCATACTTAAAGAGATGATTACTGTAACAAAATTTCTTACAGGGTGGTCAAAATATGAGATTGTTCTATTAACAAATTCAAGCTGTAATAACTTACTTATTTTAAATAGAACACCCTGTATATTACTAGTCTATCGCGTATAAAATTTACCTAGCTTTCAATTTATATTAGGGTTTCCTATACCTATCTTTTACAGGGTGGTCAAAATATTAGATTGTTCTATTAAAAAGTTCAAGCTGTAATAACTTACTTATTTTATCTGGAACACCCTGTATCTTACCAATCTATCGCGTAGAAAATTTACTTTGCTTTCAATTCTTATTAGGGTTTCATATACCTATCTCCGTTCATTTTTTAAATATTTAAAGATTTCCTAATTTGTAAGCTTTAAAAATTAGAATTAAGTACCTATGTCGTGGTTATGTACAACACATCACCAACACCGGCAATATACTTAAATATCTTAGTCAAGATACTTTCGTTAATAAAATTCAAATTTTTATCATTTAATCACACAAAGTGTTTTTATTTTAAATGGCATAGTCGATATTCTATTCTTTATAATAAAAGATATTTAAAATCTCTTCAATTCCATGTAAACATTCTCAATACACATGTTATTCTGTAAATGTAAATTCCCATGTTATTCGGTAAATACCCATTTTTACATATTTTTGTACAATAGGCTCGTTTTCGTCATAGTAGCCATTGCATTTAATTGTTTGTAATTGCGATTCAAAGATTCAAACAAAAAGTGGTGTTCTTAAATTTACTTAATAACCGTTGGTTTAAGGTATGGAAAATACTTATACGGAATGAAATATAATTTACATATCTTCCAGAATACGGCATGTAATATAGGATATGCAGTTAAATATAAACATATTATTCAATGTCACATGTAGGCCAAAATCAACTAAAATAATACAACACTCTGTGTGATTACATGATAAAAATAAAAATTGTATTAATGACAGTATCATGTTGTTCTGAAGCTATTTACTTGTGGCATTTTTATGATTAATTATTTATATGGGAAATAAGCCACAATTAAAATGAAAAAAATAATTTTATTAATGTTTCGACGCCCAAATCGGGTGCCGTTGTCAAAATACAAAATATTACTAAATAAACAAAAATGTTGTTGCTAGGCAAAAAAATTCTTCTAATAATTTATTTAATCTGACTCATTTATATTGGCAATTTAGACATATATTATACATTTTAAAGTAGAAGACTTTAAAATGATATTGCCAATATTTATGAGTAGCGTTCCTGGGACGACTTACTGAAAGATAGTTCATTCGATTACATGAAATCAACCCCAACTCAGGAATATCCGTCACAAAAAATTATAGCATGTGATCTGTCTTTAAAAAAACAACCAAATGCAACGACAGTAAAATTCTCGCGTCAGATCTATAAATGACAGTATCATGTCTAAGTATATTGCCGGTGTTGGTGATGTGTTGTACATATGTAACCACGACATATTTACTTAATTCTAATTTTTAAAGCTTGCAAATTAATAAATCTTTAAATATTTACAAATGAAGGGAGATAGGTATAGGAATTGAACCTAATACAAATTGAAAGCTAAGTATATTTTCTACGCGATAGACTAGTAAGATATAGGGTATTCCATTTAAATTAAGTAAGTTATTACAGCTTGAATTTGTTAATAGGACAATCTCATATTTTGACCACCCTGTAAGAAACTTTGTTGCAATAAGCATCTGCTTAAGTATGTTAAATAGTGAATTATTAAGATCCAAGAAAGAATTTGTTACTGATTCTTAGATTCGTAGATATTTATTTTTTTCTAAAACCTTACATTTTTATAAAAATCGGAATAAATCAAAACAACCTGTATTTAGGTATAGGGAACCCTTATGAAAGTATAGCTTATTTTTAAAGGTCAATTCAGTAATGTCATCATATATAGGGCATTCCATAAGAAAAAATATAACTTTGATATACCACTCTTTTTGGAGCACCCTGTATAATTCACATTATTTTTATTGTAGTATTAATGGCCCTGTATATTACTGTGAAGAAATTTTTTTTAAATATCAAGTGGTTTTTCGTACAGACACCGAGGCGGATAAGATGAACCACCCTGTATACCAACAAGTATGGCTAAAATTTAACATCAAAAAGACTAAATTTATGTTTGTAACAAAGAAGCTATACACCAATGTGAATTTAACCATTAACTAATAATGTTTAAAAGAGATACTTACGCTCTACAAATATTTATGGGTTTGGTTCACTGATACTAGTGACCAGATGAGAGAAATAACGAGGCGAATAGAAATAGCCAGACAATCATTTATCAAAATGAATAAGTTGCTATGCAGCCGGGACATAAATGAAAACTTAATAAAGAGAATGTTAAGGTGCTATGTTTTCTCCGTTCTGCTGTACGGCATGGAAGCTTGGACACTGAAAAAGATAAACATCAAAAACATTGAAGCATTCGAGATGTGGTGCTACAGGAGAATGTGGAAAATACCATGGAGAGAGGGAGTACCAAATCAAGATGTTTTGCTGAAGATGGAGAAGGAATGCTAAGTAAAAAAAACCACACAAACGAGAAAACTGGAATATCTAGACCACGTAATGAGAGGGGAAAAGTATTCCCTGCTAAGACTCATAATCAAAGGTAAAATCTCGGGAAAGAGAAATGTGGGATGTAGAAGGATTTCCTGGTTGCGAAATTTAAGGGAGTGGTTTGGATGCAGTTCAGTACAGTTGTTTAGAGCTGCATCCAACAAATATAAGATTTCTGTGATGGTAGCTAACCTCCGATAGGAGACGGTACTGCAAGAAGAAGAAGAGGAGAATGGGCGAATGATAACGGAAAGGCAAGGTGGACGAAAGAGATAATTCCCGATCTAAGACCGTTGTGGAAATGTAAGTCCAGGAAACAGGACTAAGGACAGTAGTGAGCAAATTAGAGAGGAGACTTTGAGAGGCGAGTGGGTTTCAGGTTGCATGAGAGAAACATGGTAAATATGATGATTACAGAAAAGAGTGAATTGAGAAAGGTACATTTTTGCCCGGTCTGATTTCTGGAGTAACGAAGCAGAAAGAGTAGGAGGCATAAACTCTTGCGAAAATTTTTATTATCTACAAATATTACTTACTAATATTTTTTTAACAAAATACAACATATAAAATTCTATTTACCTGCATAGACAGCTCCTCCCAGAAACGCTCTCTCGGTTGGCGGAACCCAGTAAGCTAATAGATGTTGTACCAAAGGAAACACGAAACCTTGAGTGGTACCCTGCAGCACTCTTATCGCTATTACACCTTTGCTTCCAACATGGGTAGCTATAACGGGCGTAAGGAGGCCTAGAAAGGATGATATTCCCAGAGAGGTGGCCGCTAATACTTTCACGTTAAATTGACGAACCAGAAATCCAGCAGATATTTGTAAAGGAACATATCCAATGAAAAATGAAGAGAGAATCACGTTTTTGTTGGTCCAGTTAAAAGTCTAAAAAAAATGTTTAATAGTTTTAAAGTTGGTATTATATTAGTAACTGTTTGTTCATTTTAAACCTAATGGATCAAAAGTAGACTTCAGCCTTGATTTTAAGTAGACTTCACTGTAAACAAGATTTCTATATATTTTCTAGTAAAAATATTGTTCTGATTCCATTTCCAAATATTCTAGTAAAAAACTCGAATAATTTAAATACCTCTATAACATTATTCTGAATATACTTTCTTTTAATTGTTCATTACCATTGTTAATTGTAACATTGTTCTGAATTTTTCTTTAAAATCAATTTAGTTTGATTTCTAATCTTTCGGTAATCGTTCTCAAAACGTTCTTTTATAAGAATTTGAATTGAAAATTAATTGTATAAAACCCAAATACATTCAACTCCCGTTTATCCGCGAGCGGGTTATTCGCGCAGCGGATTATCCGCCACTCTATAGAAAGTTGTTTTAATATTAATTAAAACCTATTTTATAAACTAGATCTATGTAGTATCTTTTCTATTATAGATATATTATCCAAATATACGATTTTAAAGATTGTAGTTTATTGCCAATAAACACATACAGTAATTATTTAGATTTTTACTTTTATTCCTTGCATTATTTATACAGGGTGTCCCGAAAAGATTGGTCATAAATTATACCACAGATTCTGAGGTCAAAAATAGGTTGATTGAACCTCACTTACCTATATACAATAGTGCACACAAAAAAAGTTATAGCCCTTTGAAGTTACAAAATGAAAATCGATTTTTTTTCATATATCGAAAAATCCTAGAGATTTTTTATTGAAAATAGACATGTGGCATTCTTATGACAGCAACATCTTAAAAAAAAATTTAAAATAAAATTCGTGCACACCATAAAAATTTTATGGGGGTTTTGTTCCCTTAAACCCCCCAAACTTTTGTGTACGTTCCAATTAAATTATTATTGTGGCACCATTAGTTAAACACAATATTTTTAAAACTTTTTTGACTCCTAGTACTTTTTCGATAAGCCAGTGTTTATCGAGATATTTTGAATATTTTTCGAATCCACCACATATTTGTATAATGTTAAGTACGATTATAGACACCTGTTGATAATCTGAAAATGTATTTATAATTTACATTTGTAGGTGTATTTTGAAAAAGAAGCCAGATCTCGATAAAAGGTGACTTATCAAAAAAAGACTAAGAGGCAAAAAAGTTTTAAAAACACTGTGCTTAACTAATTGTACCACAATAATAGTTTAATTGGAACGTACACATACATTTGGGGCCATTTGGTGGGTTTAACGGAACAAAACCCCCATAAAATTTTTATGTAAATATATTAAAAAAGAAGCCGCATCTCAGAAGCCGTGTTTAACTAATGGTACCACAATAATGAATTAATTGGAACGTACACAAAAGTTTGGGGGGGTTTAAAAGAACAAAACCTCCATAAATTTTTTATGGGGTAAACAAATTTCACTATAATTTTGTTTTAAGATGTTCTTGCCATAAGAATTATACATGTCCATATTCAATAAAAAATATCTTATAGTTTTCGATGTATTGAATAAAATCGATTTTCAGTTTGTAATTTCAAAGGGCTGTAACTTTTTATATGATCACATTTGTACTAAGGTAAGTTAGGTTCAATCGAACTATTTTTGACACCAAAATATGTGGTATAGTTTATGACCAATCTTTTCGGAACACCCTGTATATTTGACCTCCAGTATGGCTTATATGCGATTTTCGTTATCCGCGATAATCGAAGTTGACCCCACGAATAAACGGGAGTTGACTATTATACTTTAGGCATAAGTAATTTTTAAAATGTTTTATTTTTCATTAAACTGTTCAAATAACCGAAACTGCACCAATATATTATGAACAACCAATAATAATTTGATCATAGTTGTTGTTCTACGAAAATTTTGGGTGAAATAAAATTAATAAAACTCTTGGGATGAGCATTCACTCCAACAGTAGTCAATATGCGAGTCAATAATGCGAGACAGGAAGATAAAAGTTGGAATGCTGAAATACAATACTGGAGACCGTGGACAGGAAAAATAGGAAGACCTCAGATGCGATGGAAGGACGATATTGTAAAAGCTGCAGGAACTCACTGAAAAAGCGCAGCCAAGGGCAGACATATGGAAAGATTTGGGATTTGGGGAAGGCTTATGTCCAAAGTTTGATAGAAATGGGCTAAAGAAGATGTTTTCACAGATAATGCTATAATAACACCGAAAAAGTACTGACATTTTTTTAATTCATTTGGATAATTTAAGTTTTATAATAAATAGATGTACCTACAGCAAACATAATATGTTTAAAAAATTACAGCGGTAACAATGAAGAAAACAATAATAAATGAAACAAACAACTTCTAATGTGTAACGGTACACATCTATTTATTATAAAATTTAAATTATCCAAATCAATTAAAAAATTTTCAGAACTTTTTCGGTCTTATTAGACCACCATCAGTGAAAATATCTTCTTCTTTAGCCCATTTCTATCAAACTTTGGACATAGGCCTTCCCCAAATCCCAAATCTTTCAAATTCAAAATCTGCAGCTTTTACAATATCGTCCTTCCATCGCATCTGAAGTCTTCCTCTTTCACTTCTTCCTGTTCACGGTCTCTAGAATTGTATTTCAGCATTCCATCTTCTATCTTCCTGTCTCGCATTGTGGCCTGCAAATCTCCACTTACACCATGTGATATGTTCAGTTACATTTTTTACTTTTGTTTTCTCTTTTATCCATTTGTTTGATTTTCTGTCTTGTAGTATTATTCCCAACATGGATCTTTCCATTTTTCTCTGAGTTATTTCAATTTTGTTTATGTTGGCCTTTGTTAATGTCCATGTTTCTGAGCCAGAAGTCAGAACAGGAAGGATTCACTGGTCAAATACACGGGTTTTTAGATACTGTTGTATCTTGGTGGTTTTTAGTATCCATCTTAACTTTCCAAACGCTGCCCACGCCAATCTTAATATCTTAATATCTATTCAGAAAACGTCTTAAGTTCTTAATGTTAATAGAAACTAGTTACATGGTACAAAGAATAATGTCGCGTATATCGGATAAAATGTAAGTACAGAATATGGACTTGATCTCTTTATGAACCAAAAAATAAAGTAGGTACATGGTAGTCAGTAAGCGCGAAATATTAAATACACGGCTTTTGTTTAACCAACTAGCAATAGACATGGGGGCAGCTACACATACCTTGGTACCAACATAAACAGCCAGTGGGACCACTCAAGTGAAATAAGACAACGCATAGGAAAAGCGAGATCAGCGTTCATAATCTTCTCAGGAGTCACGATTTACGACTTCTTGGTACCAAAATCTCTATTTATCTTTGGTGCCAACATCATATAGAGAAAGCCAATGAATGTAACTTGCACTTATACATTGGCTTCGTTAATTATGAAACGACATTCGACTCCATAGAACTTTGGGCAATAGAGAGAGATCTGAACAACTGCAGGATAGATTCTCGATACAGAATACTGATACATAATATTTATAAGAAAGCTGCAATGAAAATACAAATAGATGAGAAAATCAAAGCTATACCAATCAACAGAGGAGTTCGCCAGGCAGATGTTATTTCACCAAAGCTGTTCACACTGGGACTTGAAGACGTGTTCAGAGACATTAACTGGGTAGATAAAGCAATAAATGTTAATGGAAGAAAACTGAGTCATTTGAGATATGCTGACGACATTGTAATATTCGCTTCCAGTTTCGAAGAATTAGGTACAGACCATGATGACGCAACCATTTCAAGCTTCGAAAAAAGTGGGTCTTAAGATGAACTTGAAACAAACAAAAGTAATGACGAATACTCCGAAAATTACAAAAATAACGTTGAATGACATAGATTTAGAAACAGTACGCGAATACATCTACCTGGGACATATAATGAAAGTTAACAAAGGAAATGAAACCGCCGAAATTTCCAAAAGAATAAGGTTAGCTTGGGCAGGATTTGGAAAACTGAGTTGGGTCTTGAAAAACATTACAATAGAACAATATTTGAGAACCAGAGTTTACGATCAGTGTATCCTTCCTATAGTTACGTATGGTTCACAGACGTGGACACTCATCAAGGCCAATATGGATAAAATAGTAAAGGTTCAGAGAGCGATGGAAAGATCAATGCTCGGGGTGAGGCTAATAGTCAAAAAAACAAATAAATGGATTAGAAGCAAAACCAAAGTAAAAGACGCAGAAGAACATGCTGCCAAATTAAAATGGAGCTTCGCAGGACACAATTCCCGACTGAAGGTAAAAGATGGAATCACGAAATACAACAATGGAGACCGTGGTTAGAAAGAAGAAGTAGAGGAAGGCCACAAATTAGATGGGCTGGTGACAAAGAAGTTTGGAGGACACAACTTGAAACAGGTGGCGCAAAATAGACAACCCTGGATTGAATTGGGGGAGGCCTATGTCCAAAGTTGAATTACTGAAGGATTAAGAGGAAGACGAAGAAGCCAACATCAGGTGCTATGTATTTTCTACTAAAAAACTCGAGGCATTCGAGATGTGGGGTTACAGACGCATTTTAAGAATTTCGTCAGTGAAGAATTCTCGTGTGAGCAATGCTGAGGTCCTACGTAGGATGGACAAGAAATGCGAGATAATTAACGCCATCCAAGACCGCAATCTAGAGTCTCTTGTTCATGTTATGAGGAATGAACAGAGATATTGTTGTTTGTTGCAACTCATTCTTTAGGGCAAAGCAATTGGAAAGAGGGGACCAGGGAGCAGAAGAATATCTTGGCTTTAATACCTGAGAAAGTGGTTCAATACCTCGACAACCGGACTATCCCGAATAGTAGCAAGTAGAGTTAGGATAGCCATGCTGATCGCTAACATCCGGAATAAATAGGCACCATAAGAAGAAGAAGCCACATGGTAAGGTCGATTACATATATTGAAATATTATTAAATCTTAAAACTAATTTGACACGAAGTCAGTTTACAGATTTCACTCTAAAAGCCGTTTTACATGACCGAGATTTACTTCGAAATTGACGCTGACAACCACCATGAAAAATTATCTAATAAATATATTAGATGTAAAACACAAGATTTACACCGAAATTTCCCATGATAATTTTCAATATAAAAATTTAGAACCTGTTCTGTATTCAGGAAAGTTTTCAGAGAAAACTGCGCGAGTTTCTGCGCAGAATGTTAAATAACGCGGTGGTGTTTACGGTAACATAACCTTTATAATTACAACACGTGCTGATTTGTTTATTCAGCGAAGTATCTTTGCTGTATAACCTTCAATTTACTTCTCTAGTTCTCTGTCCACATATATTACTAAAAGTAAAAAATAAACAAATGAAAGTTGTAACTTATAACAACCCTAAAATGTCATTTCACATTTCTTATTTTCTTTTACCTCTAACTTGGTTTCCTTTCATCAGTGGCGTTTTATAAATAACAAAATTATATTTAATGTCAGTCACATTCCGCACTACTCATGCGTTTCACAACAATTATGTTACGATTTAACTGTAGTTGTAAAACAAGGAACAATAGAAAATTTGTATAATTTTACTACATAAATTTTCGTTATTATTCTTGAAATAGTTTTCGAAGTAAATCTCGGTCATGAAAAACAGCTCTAAGGGAACATCCTGATCCCTACTCTAAACAAGAACGATAGTGTCCGAAGAAAGATACCAGCCAACAGTCAAGAGTTCAGACCTTAGGCAAGACGCACACCAAAGAAACATGAAACGAAAAACATGAAACATAAAACGAAAAACATGTTTCATGAAAAGAAAACACTGCTAAACAAATCTCAAAGTCCGCCTATCAATGAAACGAGTGTGATTCATGCTCATGACACATTTTTATTTTCGGAGAGTCTCGTTAATGGCCGGACGTATATTTGTTTAGCAGTGGTTTATTTCCATGAAACGTAATTTACGTTTCATGTTTCTTTGATGTGCGGCCTGCCTAACTCTGTGGCTATATGGTTTCAATTACTATTAAGATGTTTTCACTGATGATGATCTTATAAGACCAAAAACGTTCAAAAAATGTTTTAATCCATTCAAAAAGTTTTAAATTTTATAATAAATATAAACCATAAACGTATACCTAAAGTATTTAAACTGTGGTATACAGTAAAATAATGGGATTTTCCCTTTAATTAGTTTAAACGACAATATGTACATATTTACTTAATTTAAGAATATAAAAGCTGTTAACAAACATACCTGTATATCGGTATTTACACTTGCATTTCTATCGGTCATTGCCACAATAGCAACAGCAAGATTATTTCTCGTGTAATAAGCAACAAATACCAAGAAGCATATATTTATGATTTGTAAGTGTCGTTTGCCAAATCTTAAATCTAAAAAAGTAAAAAGAATATACAGACTAAGTTTTCAATTTAATAACACATAAAACGACATTAAAATATGATTCTACATCCCATCAGACTGACATCAGTGGGAACCGTCTCTGTTAACAACCTCCGAGGTTTTAAAAATTATAAGCCATACGGGTGCCAAGACTGTAGGAAGATGAGGGGAATTTTACAATTTGTAATTCACGTCCCATCTGCTTAGCGTAATAAAACTCCAACGAGAAGGTCTCCTACGTACTCCAAATAGAGTAAATAAATTACCCTACTTTGGCTGATGCTTATATTGATACTTACTCCTATGAAAAATGGCAACGGGAAAGGATAGACGAAGACCAACACAGAGTAGGACAATATGGATACGGCTAAAGAAATAATAGAGGACATACATCAATGAACTAGTTAGAAGAGAGACAACTTTTTGCTATGAACTCGTTTTTTAACAAAAAACCTCAAAGAAAATGGACATGGATAAGTCCCACAGGTAATACTAAAAACGAAATAGATTACATCCTTACAACACAAAAAGCCATCATCAACGATGTTACAGTACTGAACCGTTTCTCAACCGGTAGTGACCATAGACTTGTCAGAGCTAAACTCAGCATTAATAGCCAATTCGAAACGAAAAAGGAAATGGAAAGTTGATCGAAACTAGATATGGGAAAACTTAAGAAAGCAAAAGAGAAATATAAAAAAAAATTAGGGAAAGTATACCGGTCACTAGAGACTTGGAAAACAATAATATCGATGAAATAAATCAGCTATTAACCGATACATTAGCAAAGGCGGGAAAAGAGGTAGCACAAACAAGAATAAAAAAGGAAAACTACATATCCCAGGAAGCAAAAAACCTCATTAGCAAAAGAAAAACATTAATAGAACAAGATGAGAGAAACACAGTAGATTACAAAGAGGTAAACAAAGCTATCAGAAGGAATATCAAGGAAAGTCAAAGGAGAGTATAGGAAGAAAAAATAGAAAAAACCATTGAACAAAATAAAAGTATGAAGTGCTTAAAACCACAGCTTGGAACCATACAGATCAATAGTATAAAGAACAAAGAAGGTATAGAGACCAATAATATAGAAGAAATCATACAGGTAACAAAAGAATATTACAAAAACCTCTACAATACAAAACAGAAACCAACACAAGAAATCCTTAAGCAACTACAAATAAAAATAAAAAATATCGATTCCGACTTACAGCCAGAAATCAGTAAGAATGAGATAAAAAGAGCACTCAAGGAGATGAAGAATAATAAATCGCCAGGAAAAGACGGGATAACTTTAGAAATGCTAAAAAATGGTGGTAAAACAACTAGAGAAGTTTTGTACATACTTATGAATAAAATATTAATGACAAAACAAATACCCAACACTTGGAAAGAAGCAGTAACATTGTTACTATTTAAGAAAGGAGATAAAAAGGATCTAAAGAATTACAAACCCATAACTTTACTAAATGTGATACACAAACTATTAACCAAGATATTAACAAACAGATTAACAACTAAATTAGATGGATACCAGGCAAGAGAACAAGCCGGATTTAGAAAGAGCTTGAGTACAAATTACCACCTTTTAACGATGAAGATATTAATCGAAAAAGCTAACGAATATCATATCCCGGTATACGTGGCATTTATTGACTTCGAAAAAGCATTTGATAGTGTGGAACACTGGGCAGTAAATAATTCCCTACAAAACAACAGCATAGACTACAGATATACCGACTTAATTACAAATATATATGATAAGGCAACAACAACTGTTAATAAGCTAATGAAACAACCGGAGCCTATTAAAATAAACCGAGGAGTAAGACAAGGAGATACCATCTCGCCCAAGCTATTCAACCAAGACCTAGAAGATGTGTTTAAACAACTACACTGGGATGGCTTGGGTATAAACATAAACGGGCAATATCTGAATCATTTATGATATGCTGATGATATTGTATTAATAACAGAAAGTAGTGAAGAATTACAAAGAATTATAGAAGAACTAGATAGAGAATCGACAAAGATAGGACTGAAGATGAATTGCAGTAAAACAAAAACCATGACCAATCAACAAGATGAACTAATAATTACAGTGGCACAAACAAGAATAGAACAAATAAAAGAGTATATATATATATATATATATATATATATATATATATATATATATATATATATATATATATATATATATATATATATCTAGGACAACTCACTAGATTAAATAAAGAAAATCAAACCGAAGAAATAAAGAGAAGAATAAGATTGGTGTGGGCATCATTCGGAAAACTGTCTTATATTCTAAAGAACAGAAAATACCCGCAATACCTAAAAACAAGTGTATTCAATCAATGTATACTCCCTGTTCTAATATATGGCTCTTAGACATAGACGTTTATAAAAGAAAATATGGAAAAAATAGCAAAGACACAAAGATCCATGGAAAGACAAATGCTGAACATTAAACTATCAGACAGGAAAAGAAACGAATGGGTCCGTAACAAAACAAAAGTGAAAGATGTCTCTACCCAAGTAGCAAAGCTTAAATGGAAGTTCGCCGGACACACCCTATGGCAGAAGGATAAAAGATGGACTAAGATGATTATACATTGGAGACCGTGGAACCACAAACGAAAAAGGGGAAAGCCACAGATGCGATGGTCGGATGACCTGAAGAAACACACTGGGTCAAATTGGATGCAAATTGCCCAAGGTAGAGAGGCATGGAAGAAGGAATAGGAGGCCTATATCCAAGGATGGATGTTTAGGGCTGATTAGATAGATAGAACTATTAAGAAGTGTATTACGGGTAAGCTGCAAGGTTTGTAGCAAATACCGCAGGGAAATTTCCGGTGTTTATCAGTCTTTATCAGTTCTCTATATTTATTTAAAAGTAAGAAAAAGAATCTAAGTACTGTTTGGTCTATACTTTTTAATGGTGCAGAAATTTGAACACTATAATATGAATGAACAGAATTAAATAATTGGAAATATGGATTCATAGACGGACGCTGAAGATACCTTGAACAGCAAGGAAAATTATTAATGGTGCAGTACTAAAGTGGGTCAAATAGATAAAGAACTGTCAATTAATGACTGTTAAATATCGGAAAATGTCTTATATGGATCATATAGTGAGAGAAAATCGATATAGAACACTACAACTGATTCTTAAAGAAAAATAGAGGGCCATAGAACTATAGAATGAAAACAGTTTTCTTGGTTAAAAAATCATCTCAGATATCAAATGAAGGACACTTATTCCTTGTTGCAGAAGATGGAGAAGCCTTCACAAATCGCTACACGGAAAATTCTGATATGACACGGGAAGAAAAAGTTCTTTGTTGAAGAAATTATTAATAAAATAATTTGTTTGTTCTTTATCGCTCTAGGTGAAAGGACTAAATAATATACATAATCGCCCACAGAATAAGAAGAAATTCAATGGTGGTTTCAGAAGTAACCATAAAATAAAGAAACACCAGTTGTTACGGTACTCCAAAATGATTTACACTAACAACTATTCCTAATTTTTCTTTTCAACTACTCACCTTTGGGACATTTTTCGAAGTGGTCAGCCTCAGATTCATTAGTATTTTTAGTATTTGACGCACGTAAGGAATTGAGTTTGAATTTGCTAGACACTAATATGTTTTTGGCGTTATCCATGTTAGAGTAAAACTAGGTGAATAAATTAATTATTATTTTTTCTTTAAAAGAATCATGCTCACTCACGTTAGTGTTATAAATTATTAAAAAGATATTATTAACTCATTTGATTATCTAAACCAGAGGCGTGCATAAAGTGCTGGGCTCAAATATGTAACAAAAGTATTTAGTATTTTGTTTATGGCATTGAGCCACAATTTTTGGTGTAAAGAAAATTACATTTCTTAGATAATAATAATAATGTTTATTAATATCACAGTACAAGAATTAAATACATACATTTTAATTTTATATTTAGTCCAATTAATGAAGCCTAGAAATGTGAGAATAAGTAGTAGATAGTCCAAGAATCAAAATCTATATGATGCCAAAAGACTCTTTTACGATGGGGGTGGTTGCCGCCCCATCTCGGGGGGTGGACATTTTTTATTATATTTTGACACACAAAAATTTTTTACCGCAAAGTTGGTAAAAACATTCATTCTAAGAAAAAACGTTTTATATATTTTTTTGATAAAATTAATAGTTTTCGATTTATTCGCTATCGAAAGTCTTAGTTTTATACCGAAAAATGTATATTTTTAAGTTTTCTGCTAATAACTTTAAAAGTTTTCGTTTTATCAAAACAACTTTACTTAACAAAAATGTATCCTTATAAAAAAATAAACAAAACCGTTTTTTTAATTCTTTAAGACCAAGAGTAATCGTGCTTTACTTTATTATATGCTAGCTCTTCTTCGTCTAAATATTCAAAGTAGTTTCAAAGTTAAAAGGCGGGAAAAGCATGAATTTTTCGAGGATAACTTGTTTAAGGTAGTTTAAAGCATTTAAAAATGTCTATCTCCAGAAATAAAAAAGTCTCTAGCTCAAAAATTGTGTGAGTATATAGTGACTTATAATGAAAAGAATGTCAGTACCAATTTTTTTCAGCTAACAAGCGATCAGAAGCAACCCCCTAATCACCACTCTAATTAAAATTAGTCATTGACCTTATTTGGTCTTCATTATTTATGTATTATTAATAGGTTCTAGAAGTTTGACCGGCTTAGAATGATTAGTTTTAAAAAAAATGGAGTTAAGAGCGAATAACGAATTTTTGTGGTTTGGAAAAAATGGCCTTTTTTCAGAATAGGAAGATTAGCATCAGAGACACGAAAAATATTTAAATACAGAATAGTGGCTTAGTTAATTCCCAAGAAACTGATTTGCAAAATTTTTTTCTACGGCCCAATTTTTTTCAGCTAACAAGTGATCAGAAGCAACCCCCTACTCTTCTTCTTCTTCTTCTTCTTCTTCTTCTTCTTCTTCTTCTTCTTCTTCTTCTTCTTCTTCTTCTTCTTCTTCTTCTTCTTGTTCTTCTTCTTCTTCTTCTTCTTCTTCTTCTTCTTCTTCTTTCTTCTTCTTCTTCTTATAATAGGCGTCTTGGCCTGTTCCTTACCGATTTTGAGCTTGTATTCGTAGCTGTGATGTTGACTGCCAGCTATCTCGTCGCCTTTTAAAGGGCCTTTCTATTGGTCTTTTGCCTGTTGGCTTCGAATCCCTGGTTATACGGGCTATTCTCTCGCTGTCCATTCTCGTCACATGCTGGTTCCACTCTCGTCGTCTCTGTCTTCCCCACCGCACTATATCTTGTATGTTACAGAGATCTCTTATTCTGTCGTTCGGTATTCTGTCTCTCAGTGTTTTCCCAGTAATTGACCTCAGCGTTCTCATTTCTGATGTTCTCAGCATTCCCGAGTTGATTTCTACTTCCGGTGTTAGTTCATCCTCGACTTTTATTCTGGTTTTGTTCTTCGTATTAATATCTTTAATTATCCTGATCATCTTGTTGGGCTGATTTTTCTCCTTTAGCAATCTTAGCACATCTTCCAATCTTACCCAATCGAAGGCCTTAGTCAGATCTATAAAGCACATAAATGTAGGTTTATTATATTCCAGTGCTTTCTCAGCAATTTGTCTGGCTATGAATATGGCGTCTATTGTGGACCTATTTTTCCGAAAACCTTGTTGTTCCTCACTAATTGTGTATTCTTCATTTATTTTATTGGCAAGTATTTTTGTTAAGAGTTGTGCTCAGCAAGGTGGTGGTACGGTAGTTGCTTTATTTATGTATTATTAATATCTTCTAGAAGTTTGACGGGCTTAGAATAATTAGTTTTAAAAAAATGGAGATTAAAGAGAATAACGAATTTTTGTGGTTTGGAAAAAATGGCCTTTTCTTCAGAATACAAAGATTAGCATCAGAGAATTGTAGCTTAGTAAATTCCCAAGAAACTGATTTGCAAAATTTTTTTCTACAGACAAAATTGAGTGAGCTATTGACAATTAAACATTGTCAAGTGAGCTAATAACATGCAAAAACCACCTTTACCAACCCTTTAAATGTCACATTTTTTTGTAACTGAGGATTTTAAAAGGATTTAATATTAATAGCCTTATAGACCTTGTAAAAACCTACAAAATTCTATTTTACCGAACATCCTATGATCAAAAATAAAAAGTCACGGTTAAAAAATCAATATATTTTATTGAAAAAAAAAAGAAGAAATCCAATGAGAAGCATAATAATGTAAGTTGGCGGTGTTTTTAGTCATTGGTCTTATTTATTCTTCTTTATTTATGTATTATTAATACATAGAAGTTTGACTGGCTTAGAATGATTAGTTTAAAAAAAATGTAGTTTAACGCGAATAACGAATTTTTGTAATTTGGTAAAAAATGCTATTCTCTTCAGAATAGAAAGATTGGCATCATAGATACGAAAAAATATTTAATTATGAAATTGTAGGCTATTTAATTTCCAAGAACTTTGTGTGAAAAAATTTTTTCTACGGCAAAAATTGAGTGAATCGTAAATGAGTATACCATCAAAAAGCATTGATTGTTTAGATATAAAACTAACACTTTCGATAGCGAATAAATAGAAAAATATTAATTTTATCAAAAAAATATATAGGACATTTTTTACTTAGAATGAATATTTTTATCAACTTTTGTGGTCAAAATATAATAAAAAATTTTCACCCCCAGATAGGGTGGCAACCACCCATGGTAAAAGCGCCTTTCGAAATCATATAGATTTTGATCCTTGGACTATCCACTACTTATTCTTAAATTTTCAAGCAAATCGATCCATTCTGTAAAAATTGCGAGGGAAAAGCTTCGGTTCCTTTACTATATTCTACGTTTTACATTATTAAATTCTACTTTTTAATTTTACATGTTTATCCTGGAAAATAAAGAAACATTTACTGACTACCCGTTAAAACCTATTGCTCAAACACGGGGATAGTGTGTGACAATGTATAGTTTTTAAATATAATATGTGTATACTAAATGCCTAGCTACAAACATTCTATTATCTTACATGTATTAAATTAATTTCTTTTATTTTTATGTTCTATTATTTTTTACTTTTACCTTTAATTTTCTGAGGACGATTTCCGAGTGTAAAACGATTGGTTTTTCTTTTTTTTAATCTGTTTTTTAATGTTTCGGTTCACACGCCGTAAATCCTCCTCAGAAAATTTAAATGCAAATTATGTCTGAAAATTCTGGGAAAATCCTCATAACCGGATCTTTTTAGATTATGTGTGAATGAAGTTCCCTGCAAATAAAATTTTAGGTTTCTTGCAAACGAAACTTTGGCCTCAATATTAAGGCACCTAGTAATCTGTGGTTGAAAAGCATCGTTTGAAATTATGTTACCAGGGGTATCAATAGAGGTGCATTCCCGGGAAGTTCCCATTATAATATAAATTTAATGTGATTAAAAGATGAAAATAAAATAAAATTTTAATAATTTTTCAATTATATAATATTAAGATGCATTTTAGTAAATCAATTACAAGAGAACGACAGTTCTTGCCAGTGGCGCACATCCACACTCTACTACACGCGACACTATAAACGAAATTTTCGATTTTCTAAATCTGACAGAATTGAAAATTGCGCCAACTCCCATCTTAATGTTCAGGAAAAGACTCACCCATTCATATGTCAACCATCCATTTTGATCCACGGGTGTGGATTTTACGGCCCTTCTTATTTAGGGTCTGTTTTTCGTTCTCGTCCCCAAAACTCCTAAAAACTTCGAAAATTTATCTCCTACCTTTGCGGATTCTGATAGTACTGATCATTCATTACCTTTCTAACGCATGTCTAATTTTGAAAATCGGTTATACCATTCAAAAGTTACCGAGCTCAGAAATATGACTCAATTTCTATTTAAAAAAGGGAAACTGCTTGTGGATATGTATATATGTGACTGGAAAAGTTAAACCGATCTGAATTTTTCTTTCTGTGTTTGAAGAGGGGGCCAGGGCCGATTGAGAACCGATGTAGTTTGTTTCTTTTGACCACCCATAAGTCAGCTATAGAACTTGGTAGGTACAAAACGGCATATTTTTTGGGGGCATATATCTTCGGTTAAAAAAAAGACCGGAGAACCGCAAATACAACAAATCTATAGTATTGAGTTAAGCTTTCAAATGGTGTCTAATGTCTAAGCCGCCAGGATCAGACATACACACGGCTCAGTATGGCCGACAAACTGAAAAACTAAACTTTGAAAATTTTGGTTTTTCAGCAATTACTCAAAATTTCAACCTACGACTTCCGCCAATAACTGAGCGTTTGTAAAAGGACTCTAGGCGAATTTAACGGTGTATACCTCATATCCGGGAAAATTCGAATTTTTAAGTTATAGGCATGAACATATTATAAATATGTTCAAATCCATTTCTTATGGGAAAAACGGTTTTTCAAGCTCAATAATTCCTGTAATAGCTTCAGTTATCATACTTGACCTTAGATTCATCAGATACTACTTGTCAATACGTTTCAAACTCATGTTGAGTGATTAAAATGGGTTAAGCCGTTTAGAAGTTATTAAACTACAAAAGTTTAATCCAATTAACGAATATTCTCTAAATGGTTTATGTAGTTGTAGTGGTTACGACGCTAAATTTGATCTGGCAACGGGCAATTCGAGTTCATTTACCGGCCATTTCAATATTTTCTTTCAATCTATTTCGAATAGAAAAAAAATCTAGTGTACATTCGATTGACACTAGATCATTTGGGAGATAATGCTACTATTTATAAAACTTAACGTGTAATCGAGAAACATTGCATTTAACTTCATACATTTAATTTATAAATAATTTTGGAAAACTCCTGATACAAGAATAAAAAACCGCTAAACGCCGTAAAAATGAGTGGCGCATACAATATTATTCCAGCTACAAAAGATCTGATATGAATATTACGTGGGGCGATAATGTATTTTCATTTTGCTGCAAAACAAAATTCTAGTTTTATATTAAAAGATTTTTCCATAACATTTGCTAAAGGGCCTAGCCGGGTAAGATGGTGAAAAGTGCTCCCAACCCAATCTAAATTCCATATAGGCCACTTTTTAGCACATATACAGGATCTCACGTTCTGAAATTTTTAGCCCCCTAGGTGGTCACGTGACCCCCCTAGGCCTAATTAGGCTTTTTATGTTTTTTTTTTATCTCAGCTGCATTAAGAGCTAGCCAAAAATTTTATTTAAAAAAGTTGTAAGTTTTAAAAAGATCTATATGAAAAAATTTTTTTTTATTTTTTTAGCGGGAAATTAAATTTTAAATAAATCTGAAAAAAAACTAAGACACTCGTTTTTACGAAAATTAATTATAATGTGTATTTTTGCACAATCTTTCACCCTGAATTTTTTCAGATTTTTAAAATTGGTGAAACGTACCTTTAAAAATAAAAAACCGCATTTTTTCGGTTTTTTTTTTCGTTTTTTTGATACAATTTTATACATATTTTTCAAAAAATTTAACACCGTCACTAGAATAGGTAAAAAACGAAAAAATAAGTGGGACTTGCTTCATAAAAATTTTTTGTAACGCCATCCATTTTCAAGATACAGGGCGTTGAAGAAAACAAAATTTTACATATTTTTTACGATTTTGCCGAAACTACTGGCAACATTGTAATAAAACTTGGCGGGTTTTAAGAGGTAGTTATTGTGCATGTTTTGACATACAACTAAGGATTTAATATTCATCATTGGCGCGCATAGGGGTAATGGTCTGAACTTTTCAAAGAAAAAAGATAGTACGCCACTGACATATTTCAAATTAACAATCATTTTTAAATTCCTCGTTCAATTTGCAATAAAAAATCTATCTTCTCATTTTTTCATACGACGCGCTGTTTTGCTGCAAAAAATAAAATATCTTAACGCTTCCAAAGTATTCGAATTAATTTTGATAATGGATGTATGAGTTTATTATGTATGTAGATGTAGAAACTACTAGAAGTTCGAATACTTTGTAAGGGTTAAGATCTTTTATTTTTTGAATAAAAATGGCGCGTCGTATGAAAAAATAAGAAGATACATTTTTTGTCACAAATTGAACGAGAAATTAAAAAACGATTGTTAATTTGAAATATGTCAGTGGCGTACTATCTTTATTCTTTAAGAAGTTCAGACCATTACCCCTATGCGAGCCAATGATGAATATCAAATCATTAATTGTATGTCAAAATATGTACAATAACCAGTTCTTAAATCCCGCCAAGTTTTATTACAATGTTGTCAGTAGTTTCAGCAAAATCGTAAAAAATGTGTAAAATTTTGTTTTCTTCAACGCCCTGTATTTTGAAAATGGATGGCTTTACAAAGAATTTTTATTAAGCAAACCCCAATTGTTTTTCAGTTTTTTACCTATTCTAGTAACAGTGTAACCTTTTTTGAAAAATATGTATAAAATTGTTTCAAAATACGAAAAAAAAAACTGAAAAAATGCGGTTTTTTATTTTTAAAGGTACGTTTCACCAATTTTAAAAGTCTGAAAAAATTCAGGGTGAAATATTGTGCAAAAATACACATTATGATTAATTTTCGTAAAAACGAGTGTCTTAGTTTTTTTTTCAGAGTCATTTAAAAGTTTAAAATTGTTCTAAAAATTCGAATTTCCCGCCAAAAAATTAAAAAAAAAAATTTTCTTATAGATCTTTTTAGAGCTTACAACTTTTTTTAATAAAGTTTTTGGCTAGCTCTTGATGCGCCTGAGATAAAAAATAAAAACATAAAAAGCCTAATTAGGCTCTAGGGGGGTCACGTGACCACCTAGGGGGCTAAAAATTTCAGAAAGTGAGTTCCTATATATGTGCTAAAAATTGGCCTATATGGAATTTAAATCGAGCTGGGGGCACTTTTCACCATCTTAACCGGCTAGGCCCTTTGAAGTAAAACGCGCCACAAAAGAGTAACTTTGATACAGTTTAAATTTTGAAACTCTTTTGTGGCGCGTTTTACTTTAAAACCCATTAACGCCTAAGTTTTTTTTTATTTAAAAATCTTTACTTTTAGCGTTAATTTGATGAAAATGTTAATAATTTAATCCAAAAAACAAGTTTTTCGGTTTCCTGTCTTTTTTTAAAAAAATTATATGGTGTTACCATATGAAGAGCTCAAGAATAAAAGGATGAGGGTCCAAAAAGACAAGTTTTGAGATAATAAGTTTTTAAGTTTTAAAACTAGATATAAAAATAATTAACAGAAAGGGCACTTGATTTTGGTTACTAAATCATTCAATAACTTACAGGGAATGTATAGGTTATGTTTTTGTGTTATCAATTTACAAATTACTATAAATATAAATTTATTTATCTTTTGATGTCATGAAATCTCAAGCTAAATTGATGAGGGTCCATTAACGTGTCTTAAAATGAAACTAAAAATACAGATAAAGTAGTCTATATTACAAATAGTTTATATTGCAAATAGTTATAGATAATAGACAATGAAAAATAAACGCTTTAAGCATGTGGCAGTGCGTCAAAATATGCTTGAGACTTTACAGAGCAAAAATTTTTCAAATGTTGAATATCGTCGAATTTTGCTTTATTTAAAGGTAAAAGTCCACAATATGCTAGCTCTGGTAGGTGAAAACAGCCTTCAGGTAGTGAAATTTGTTTCCTCTTAGGCTTAGTAACAATACTTTCTTCATTTAGGCCATTAACAGTTTGACGATGTAACATCATTCGAGGGTGATGAGAACCGATGCTTAGTTGCCGTACAGGTCGTGTTTTGAAAGGACAACTTTTTGTATACAAAGGAGATAGAAACTTAGTCCATGACTTAAATATTTCCTGGTTCTGGCAGGAAATAACTCTAAATGGTGTTGGTTTGGATCTGGAGTGTTCAATAATTTCGTTACACTTCGAAGGGGTTTCAACTACAGATTTTTGATTGATTAAGCCCATGTTCCTGTCACACTCGAGGTACGAGTGGCCTCTGACTGGAAAAACCATTGTTGTTTTATCAAATCTCAACCTCAATTTTTTCATTGCATCTTGCATGCGACCAAAACTTTTTCTTTTCCTTGAACAATTTTCAATTGCTGCAGAATATTCGTTGTCAGACATTTTAAACAGCACAGGACTTCGAAAATGGAATAACATCAATCTACACCAAAATAACAGAAAGTTATAAACACAGGTATGTACGTTTACAAACCTCTGGGCAACAAACAACTCTAATAGCAGAGATCTCTGTGGTCAGAAATCTGAAGTAGGCGGACTGTCATCCTTTTAGCCTGCGTTTGTAGCACCTTCATTCTTTTAGCCTAAAAGACCTATTTTTCAAAGCTGAATGGCTTGTACACCGTCATCTTTATTGCTTAGTTAGATACCATACAATATTTTACATGGGATAAAGTACAAGAAGTTAGTATTATCTCCATAATGACAAATAATGGACCCTCATCCTTTTATTCTTGAGCTCTTCATATGCTAACGCTGGGCGCTTAAGGAATTTTTATGATAGTTGAAACCAACATTTTTAATTTTTTTTTAAATATTTATTTGAGAATATTTTCATCGTCTGATGTGGTATCCTATAAAACAGTTAACACACAAACCAACGTTGCATTTTTTACACATTGTTCGTCCAGATGTTGTACATCTGTCTCCAGCACATCGCCTTCTACTGCTTGATGTAACAAATGGTCGAAGCGATCAAAACGAAGATCTGGCAAGTTCTGTCTATGTAGACTAGGTCTTCCTGTATATAAGGGACGACTTCCATATCTTGCGAGAAGAACTTGGGCCAATTCTCTCCTAAACGATAGCAAGGATATATTCTTTATTTTTTTTATAAATGCCATGAATTATGGACTGCAACATCCAACAACCATGTTACAATTTGCCAGTACCATTTTTTACTGCAAATTGCTACTAGGTAGGTTGAAACACCTTGATCCATCCAGTCGGTACCCACCATATTTTGTTGTATTCAGCAATATAGTGAGGCCGACTTACTTGAATGTGGCCTTTTTCTTCATGAGCATACCTTTTTACCGTGCCCAATGCTGAACCATCACAACTCGTAGATGCTATTGTAACAACAGAGTTATCTTTTCATCGCACCAGTAACACTATCGCTTCTGCTAACAAAAATCCACGAGTGAAAAAAAAAATAAGATTATGACTCCGTAAGCGCCCACCGCAACCATATGGTAACGGCGTACTTTTGACTATTCCTACCGAATTCGCTACATTTAATTGTTGATAAAATACAACAATTTATAATAAGTTGGGGTATAATAAACTTAGTTTTTTTTAATATGCAAATATAGTTACTAGAAGACTATCAAAAATTGCTTACGCAAAACGGACGTCCATCTTTTTCTATAAATTTAAACCACACTGTCATATGATTATCTCTCGACGGTTGAGAAAAGGCTAAAATACGAATCCGTTACGTTTTATGGGTGCCTGAAGTATTCCTAGAAACGATAGTTCTCAAAATATGTGGCTGACTAATTCCATGGGCATACCGCAGAATTTTTAAAAATCATGTGTTTTACGTTACCATATGGTAACGCTGGGCGCTAATGGGTTAAATTTAACAAATATTATGGAAAATCTTTTAAAATAAAACTAGAATTTTGTTTTGCATCAAAATGAAAATACATTATGTTTTGTAGAATATTGTATGCGTCACTCATTTTTACGGCGTTTACCGGTTTTTTATTCTTATATCAGGAGTTTTTCAGAAAGTTTTTTATAAATTAAATGTATGAAGTTGAATGCAATTTTTCTCGATTACACGTTAAGCTTTATAAATGGTCGCCTTTTTCGTATTATCACCCAAATGATCTAATGTCCATGGAATGTACACTAGATTTTTTTTTCTATTCGAAATATATTGAAAAAAATGTTGGGATGGCCGGTTAATGAACTCGGATTTCCCGTTGCCAGATCAAATTTCGGGAATAATCGTTAATTTTATTATACATTTGTAGCTTAATAACTTCTAAACGGCTTAACCGATTTTGATCACTAAACATGAGTTTGAAACGTATTGACAAGTAGTATCTGATGCATCTAAGGTTAATCAAGTATGAACTAAAGCTATTACAGGAATTATTGAGATTGAAAAACCGTTTTTCCCATAGGAATATTTGATTTGATCATATTTATGAAGCCTATAACTTAAAAATTAAAATTTTCCCGGATGTGAGGTATACACCGTTAGATTCATCTAGAGTCCTTCTACAAACGCTTAGTTATTGGTGCAATTCGTAGGTTGCAATTTTGAGTAATTGTCGAAAAACCAAAATTTTCAAAGTTTAGTTTTTCAGGTTTTCGGCGATACTGAGCCGAGTGTATATCTGATCCTGAGAGCTTATACACCATTTGAAAGCTTAACTCAACACTATTGATTTAGTGTATTTGTGGTTCTCCTGTCTCTTCTTAAACCGAAGATATATACCCCCAAAATATGCCGTTTTGTACCTACCAAGTCCTTTAGCTGGCTTATGGGTGGTCAAAAGTTACAAACTACACTGGTTCTGAATCGAACCTGACCCCTCTTCAAACGCAGAAAAAAATTCAGATCGGTTTAACTTTTCCAGTCACATACATACATATTTGTCCACAAACATTTTCCATTTTTTAAATAGAAATTGAGTCATATTTTCTGAGCTCGGTAACTTTTGAATGGTATAACCGATTTTCAAAATTAGACATGCGTGGAAAAGGTAATGATCAGTATTATCAGAAGTCGCAAAGCTGGGACTTATATTTTTGAAATTTTTGTGAGTTTTTGGGACGAGAACGAGAAACAGGAAGGCCCTACAGGAAAGGCCGTAAAATCCACACCCTTGGACCAAAATCGATGGTTGATATATAAATCGGTGAGTCTTTTTCTGAACTTTAAGATGAGAGTCGGTACAATTTTCAATTCCGTCAGATTTAGAAAATCGAAAATTTCGTGTATATATAGTGTCGCGTGTAGGGGAACGTGGGTGTGCGCCACTGGCGAGAACTCCTAGCCATGTTATCCAAATAACGAATGTATCATTAAAATATTATAGCAAAAATTATTTTTAAAATTCATAACCCTTCCAGTAAACAGCAGATTTTCAGATAAGCTCCAATCTTGACCCACTTTTTAATTTGTTTGATTTTAAAAAATATTTAATTTTACTGTGTATTTTGTAAACATTTGAACATCATTTAAATAAATACATACATTTGACTATAAATTATTTACCTGATATTATTACATCGTGTTACAATAATGTAAATTTACACTTTGATAAAAAATTATTGAGAAATGGTAGTTAGGTATATACGGCACTAGTGTGGTAAATTCTAGTGACATTGTTATAGGTCAGAAAAATGCTGGCAATATCAGCCCTTAATAGTACAGAGAAATAAGATTTTTCTCGCGACACATCCCCCTTCAGGCCGAAACCAATTTTTTTGAGTAGTATGATGGACATCTATGTTTCCTGCAGCTGATTTTGATGATAATATACATAGTTAAAATAAACAAATGAAGATAAAAAATGGTAAATTTTCGCTTTTTTAGAGAAACTCATAAATCATATAATAAAAACTTCAATATGGCATTCGCTGAAGCTGTCTATCCTTATTTGTTGCTTAGAAAATTGCAAAATAAGTCATACACTTTGAGATTTTATAAATGTTCATAACTTATGTAAAAATTAAGTTGGAACCTTCTTATTACACAGAATGCTAAGACTTCTTGTACTTACATTATATTTTGAATTTCGGAGCAATTGGTCAAATAGTTTAAAAGTTATTTAATTTGTTTATCCCAAATTAATTTTTTTGCAGCACTGTAAGTCAGAAAATTATGAGGTTACAATAATTTTTCGGGCAGTTTATGAAAGAAGAAGATCTATACTATTAACTAAAAAAAATTAAAAAAAATTAAACAGTGTAATATTATTTTGCACAATACATGTCGATTTTTTGCTTACTTATAAACAATTAGAATAACTTTTTTCTACGAGCGTGCAAAAATGTCTACTTTCGCGCACGCATTTTAGTTTAGAAAGTTTCACTTTTCCGCACGCGTGTTACTCTTCCGCACACGTGTTACTTTTCCGCACGCGGTTTTTACTTTTTCGCACGCGTGTTAATTTAGATATGTGAATATGGCCTTAAAGTAATTATAATAATTATAATACATGCAATAAACTAATATTTAGATATTATTTACTAATTTATTTCAAATATTGTGTTCCTGTTTTAATGAAAATAACGCGACAATTCGATGAAATAAAATTATTTTGACATAATATTCGAAAGTCAAATCGGTAGACAATAACAGTCGTTTTGAATCATCGTCATGGAAACCAAGATCTTCGTCATGCTAACTAATTATATTGAAAGTTTGGTTTTGACAACCTTGTCAAAGAATTAATTTGTGTATGTATTTTCATATTAATTAAATTAATTGATTAAGATTTGATAATTTTTTAAAGACTTTTAGAAAAAATATTGTTCCTAACTCTTGCAGAAAGTCTCTTTTCCGCACTCGACTGCTTGCCGAACTCCCGCTTCGCGTCGTTCGGCGAACTGCAGTCGCATGCGGAAAAGAATGACTTTCTGCACTTGTTAGGAAAATAACTATTTAACCGTTATCCGTAAAAAATTTTTTGTTTTCATATTTAGAAACACTGAATTTTTTTACACATTTAGAAAGAAAACAATTGTCCTAGGACAATTAGGAAGGAAGTTAGCCCCCCTTTGTTTTAATTCATATGTTTTTCAAAATAATTTTGCAACATGTAGAATTTTTTTGTCAAATTTTTTTATTAAATTAATAGTGTAAATCTCCTTCTTTCATAAACTATCGAAACTATTACTTATACTGCAACGAAACTATTACTTATACTGCAACTTCATCATTTTCTGACTTACAGTGTTGCAAAAAAAACTAATTTGGGATAAAAAAATTAAATACATAACTTTTAAACAATTTGACGGATTGCTTTGAAATTTGGGGTATGATTTAAGCACTAGAAATGACAGCATTCTTTGTAACAAAAAGGTTCTAAGTTAATTTTTACATAAGTTATGAATATTTATAAAAAACTCAAATTTTATTATTTACTTTGCAATTTTCTAAGCAACCAATAAGGATAGACATATTCAGAGAACGCCATAGAGAAGTTTTTTATACGGTTTATGAGTTTCTTACTCTCAAATTTGTTTAAAATGCTAACTTTTTGGTAACAGACGAAAAAATCGAAAATGTACCGTTTGTTTATAACTATGTATATCATCAAAATCGGCTGCAGGAAACAAATAGGTTATTATTATAGATGTCCATACTACTCAAAAAATTTGGAGGTTTTGGCCTGGAGGGGGCTGTGTCATCAACAGGACATTTTTTTCCTTATTTTTCTAAACTATAAGCTTATATTTGTCGAAAATAAATTTTGTTATAAAACGTGTTTGATGTTTCTAGAACACCATCTGTGTAGCTTCAAGTATAGTGTAATTATTATTGTACCTGCTCTCAACTGCTACAGTTTTAGTATGACTAAGGCCGTCCGCACACGGGACGACGCTCGAAGTAGTCGACTCGATTCCAGTCTCGTAGATCTCTCCCCGCCACTCAAGTTCCTTCGTTGTTGTATTGAGCTCCGTAGACGGGGCGTTTAGGATTGCAACTCTCCTCGTCTTGTACGACTCTCGTTTCTTGCGATCTGTAGCGCACGAGAAAGTTCGAGTAAGACGCACGTTTCCAAGCTTATTTTATTTGTTTCCTTCGTTTTTTGTTGATTTTTGGGCTATAATAAATTTTAGTTTCTTTTAAAGATCGGTGAATGTTATGTTCGTTGATTGTAGTATTAGTAGCTTTGTGGAAATATATTGTGTGTAATATAAAATTCTGAAAACATTAAACATCTGTTTCTAGGTGTTTATTATAAAATTCGTTGGGGAAGGAGTTAAATATCCTTAATTGTATACAAGCTCATACATGCTCATTGCATACAAATTACATGTACTAAAAATGTAACAATACCGTATTTTTCACAGATCGAAATAGTGGTTTTGTTTGGTATATAAAAAATGCGTTCTTCCTGGTTGATAGATGTGAGCAAACTGAATCGACTTATAGTGTGCGGAGAGCAATCGCTTGTGCCGCAAGGTTCGTACAAGACGAGCAGTACGCGCGAACTTCGAGACTTGTCTTCAATCGACCCATGTGCGGACGGCCTTAGTCTTTGACCTACGTTGACGTAAAGTTTTCTTGCTGTATCACGTACCGCATGCCGGTATTAACGTTTCTATAGTTAAAAGCAGTTCTGTGTATTCTTTCGCTATTAGTAAGGCAGCAAGTTCATTAAGTTTTTCTACCTTCAAGTGGAAAGCACTATTTTACTATTTTTGAGTTACCAATACTTAAGTTTTTTGTAATCAAGGAGGATAACGACCAACTCTCACTTGAACACAGGTACCTTGCGCATTTTTCTAGCAAGGATGAAGTACATCCACATGTGATCTTTACAACCTTAAGACATCGACTTAATGTCGACACATACACACATACACAATCGGTTGCCTCTTCTACCATTAGGTGTCGAGGATTCCTCCTTTATATAATACTCTCTGCAAATTTACGCCACTTCTTCCTATCTGCTGCTAAAACTTTGGCTTCTTGCCACGATGTTCTTCTTTTCTTGAGTATTTCGTTTACAATAGTGTTCCAGCTTTTCCTTGGTCTGTCCCTCGTGCTTTTACCCACTGCTTTGGCCTCCTATGTCATTTTCACTTGTCTCTCACCACTCATTCTTATCATGTGTCCAGCCCATTTTAACTTCTTTTCTTCAACTTTTTCGTTGAGCGATTTTACCTGTAATTCATGTCTTATATCTTCGTTTCTTCTTGTTTCTAATCTTCTTGCTCCCACCACTTTTCTTAAGTATCTCATTTCTGTAGCTTGTAATCTTTTTCTTTGTCTATCATTAAGTACCCAGTTTTCTTCCCCATATATTGTACTTGGCATATATACAGTTTTATACACTGTCATTTTGGTTTTCCTCGATATTTCTTTTTTGTTTAGGAAATTTTTATACAGTAAATAATAAGTTCTCGTTGCCAATTTTTTTCTGTTTCCAATTTCATAATCTTGTGTACCTCTGTTGTTTAACATTATTCCCAAATACTTAAAGAGGTCTACTTGCTCGATTTTTTGCCCTTCGATTTAAATATTTACAGTTGCTTCTTTGTTGGCTATTGTCATTACTTCAGTTTTCTCCATATTTATTATTAAGTTGTAGTTTTTTAGTTCTTCAGCCCAGATTCTAATGTTATCTGCGAGAGCCTTTTCAGTTCTTGCAACTAATACAATGTCATCAGCAAATGCACAGGCTTCAATTTTTATTTGTTGCAAATTTCTATACCCTATAGCGCATTTTTTAGTTTTTTTCCAACACTTTTTAATAACTTCATCCCCAACGGAAATAAATAACAGTGGGCTCAACACTCCACCTTGTCTAACCCCGTCGTTATTAGAAAATTCGCCGGAGATTAAGTTACTTGTCCTGACCTGGTTTTGTGTGTTGACATACAAACTCTTTATTACACTTACAAGTTCTTCATCTACTTCCTTGTTTATCAGGCTTTGCCATATTCCTTCTCTATTGACCATGTCAAACGCCTTTTTCATATCTAAAAACGCCAGGTACAGTGTATCGTTTTTTAACAGTGTTTTTTCAGTAATTTGCTGTAGTGTGAATATATGATCTTGTACGCTGTGTGATGGTCTAAATCCACTTTGTATATCCGCCAGTCGATGCTTAACTATTTCTCGTAGTTTCTTTTCTAGGATAATTTCGTAGATTTTCAACGCTGAGCAGAGTAGTGATATACCCCTATAATTACTGCACGCTTTCGTGTCTCCCTTTTTGTGTATAGGCAGTATTATTGAAATGTTCCAATCCTCTGGGATTTTTTTGTTTGTCCACGCTAAATTTAGTAGGTAATGTAATTCTTGTTTACTTTGTTGTCCAAGATATTTCAATAATTCAGCATCTATTCCGTCGATCCCTGCTGCTTTACCAACTTTTAGTTTCTCTAGTGCATCTTCAAATTCTTCCATCTTTATTTTAGTTTCATAAACGACTTCTTGCCCTCTTTCAGGTGTTTCATCTGTTATCTGTGTGCGATTCTCTGCTGTTGTATTTTCATTGTTTAAAAGTTCATTGAAATATTCTCTCCACCTTTCTATAATGGGCTCATCCTCAGTTATTATATTTCCTTTTCTATCTTTTATCTGCTGTAGTTTAATTTCCGTTTGACTTCTCATATTCTTTAATTCTCTATAAAATAATTTTGTATTTTGGGTACTATTTTCTTCCATAGTTCTTCCAAATTCCTCCCAGGCGTTCTGCTTTTCTTGTTTTATCCTTACTTTAACTTTGTTGCGCTGTTCCTTGTATTTATCGTATGCCTCTTGATTTCTTTTTTGTATGTACATTTTCCATAGCCTTTTCTTTTCTCTGACTTCTTTTTTAATATCGTTGTTCCACCAGCTTGTCTGCTTTTTATGATTATTTCTTCTGGTATACCCGCAAACTTGCCCTGCTGTTTCTAATAGTATTGCATTAAATCTGATCCACTTTTCTTCCACATTTCTACTTTGTCTTCTCTTTTCAATCCTTGCAAACTGTTTTTCTGTTTTTTTTTTTATATACTCGTTTCTTGTTTGCAAGTTTCTCAGCTTATAGGTTCTTATTCTTCCGCTATAGTTTTTGTTTTGTATCTGTTTTCGGTCCTCGACTTTGTTGTTATTCTTGAATACTCCTTCTAGTAGATAATGGTCACTACCTATATCATAGCTTCTTTTCACTCTGACACCTTTAACTTTACTCCTTTTTTCTCGAGGAACAATTATGAAGTCTATTATTGATTTTTCATTTCGCTGGGGCATTTCTCTTGTTATCTTGTGTATTTCTTTGTGTTCAAAGAAAGTGTTGGCTATAACCAAATCATTATCTATACAAAACTCTAGCAACCTTTTCCCGTTTTTATTAATTGTGTGTTCTCCGTGCCTACCTATAGCTCCTTGCCATTTCCGGTTTTCATTTCCCACTGTAGCATTGAAGTCTCCCAATATTATGAGTGTTCCCTCATAATCTTCTACTGTCTGCTGTAGTTGTTCCCAAAATTGATTTTTGTCGTTTACTTTGTCACTTTCTCTAGGTGCGTATATTACAATCAAAGTTATAATATCGCTTTTACTACAATTCATTGATACTTTCAATAGTCTCTCATTGATGAACTCCCAATTTCTTATAAGTACCTTTTACTTTATCTTTGGGTATCAAACAGGCTACTCCTACTCTAGTCCATTCAGTTTCCTTTACACCACTGTATATTAATAGATTTCCATCTCCTATTATTTGTGTCCCAGCTCCCTTTTTTTTTGTCTCAGTAATGGCTATTGCAGCATAGTTTGTGTTGCTAAGGGTTTCTACTAATTCTAACTCTTTTCCACTTATTCGTCTAACATTCCATGTCGCTGTTCTCCATACCTCTCCTTTCTCATCAATAAATTTCAGTTCCATTTCTTTTTCCGTTTTCATTGCCGAATTTGTCATCATTTTGTCCGCCCCTGCTTTTATTAGTTTTTTGGATTAGCTCTGTTGCTCTCTTTTTCTATTGTGCCAGTTTCCATATTCCATTTCCATATTTCATCATTTATAATGATCTTCTGGTATTTAACTTTTACAACATTACTTTTTGTCTCTGTTCATTTGCATATTCTCTTAGTTGTTTTTGAATCTCTCTTTCTTGGATCGTATAGTCATCATCAATAAAAAGTTTTCTTCCTTTAATATATCGTAACTTGTTCTTACTTTTCATTATGTCTGCTTTATCACCATATGTACTCTAACTTGCACATTCTCTTATTCAGTTTCGTTTTCTCCTTTATCTCACACTTTATTCCAACACAAATTTGCAACTGATTCTCTATATCTTTTATCGACTTAATGTCGAATACTTTTTAATACATAATGTAACAATAATGTAATTTAGAGGTTTTTACGCCTATTGAAGTGGCTAATTTCAATTACTTGTATACTGGACGTTTACACTGATAATAGTCAGTTTGACCGAAAACGTTTTGTACATTTTCCACTCCCTCGTGGATAAATTTTAAGAATTTTAATAAATTCATATACCTATATACAACAGAAGTTTTTACTTTATTCCACGTTGTTTTATCGAAGGTATACATCCAACTAAAAGGGTTTACCCTTTTTAAAGTTGTAATAATTTTGGTTTCGAATTCATACAATTATTATTCTTATCCTAGTTACGCTTATGTGCTTCTCTTAAGTATTTTGGAAACTTTTGCTACAGAGCTGCTAATGGATATTAAACGATATTTTCTTTATCAATTCTTATACATAGAAGATCCATGATCGATTGTTTCAAAATTACCATGGTGACATATTATGAAAGAATGCAGAGCACTAATAGAATGAAGTCTGTGTAATTTGTATCATTTTATTATATTCACAGATGAATCGAGTTATTTCTTCTTCTTCTTCTACTACCTACTTCTTCTTCTTATTTTTCTTCTTCTTCTTCTCTTCTTCTTCTTCTTCGCCTTCTTTTTCTGAAGATGTTTATCTTCTAGAGATGTTGGCGACCACATTTACCCATATTGACCCATCTTATTCTATTCACTGCAACTCGAAATAGATCACTTAAAATTAGACCAGTCCACTTCCTAAAATTGACCAGTCAGAATATACGTCTACGTGTCTAATCTTCCCGTGTAAAATCGACTCTAGAAGACGGTATTTATTATTAAACATAATAGGGTAAACTACCCATTAGTTAACACCTTTAAGAATCTGCCATTACAAATTCGTTTGCAAAAACTCTAAAAATATTTTTATCTAATTGTGTCTGGGAGTGAGATACGCACAATATATCAGGTTTTGAAAAAATTAATTAATTTACTTACATATCAACTATAAGCTTTGTTAATATTGAAGTAAAGTCAAAAAAACTAATTTTCTAATTGTTGGCACCCTAAACCCAATGATGAGCACCCCATTTGTTGGCATGGGTCTAAATGCTGGCATCTCATTTGTTAGCATGGGTCTAAATGTTGGCACCTCATTTGTTCATTTGTTGGCACTTGTCTAGTTTTTGGCACCCATTTATGGAATTCATTTTTCTTGTGTGTACGGTTAAGAATAATAAAAATTAACAAAAAAAAGGTAACAAAGTCAATATAGTGAAATCAGAAAAAATACAAAAATACTCAAACTAAATACATAGGTACAATTATTCTTGTTTAAACAAACTCTGTTTCTCTAAACATTTTATGTGGTAAACATTCGTAAATTTGTTCAGTACATATAAAACATAGTCTATCATACTGAACAATATTCTTTCTTGGGATGTCTGTAAAAAAGTCGTCATCGCCTAATGCCTGATTTAAATTTCTAACATGTTTTTCTTTCATTGTTGATGTCTTATGTTTTTGTTATTATTTTTTTGTTTTCATTATACCGTTTTTTACTAAGGTTTTATTTTTTATTTGTGATTTTGCGTTATTTTTCCTTCCTTTCTGCAACTTTCAATAGTCTTTTCTGTCTATTTTCTGTTTCTTTTATTTTTCGTCTTTTTCTTTTTATTTTGTTTCGGCGTTGGTTTTGTAGTCAGAAGAACAAATATGTTTTACAGTACTATTAAAGTTAACTGCATTGGTACATATTTATTAGGTGGTTTCTGGTTGGTTAATTTCATGTAATCTTTTGTCCTCTAAAAATATTATATCAATGTTAAAGTTTAAGTTACTTAAATCTATATTTTGACTTTTGTCGATAATAACAGACATATATATTTTCAATGTCATCATTTTTGAAATCACCATTGCTTCAATATTTCTGAAATAAGTTAAGGACGATGACACCTTAATTTCCTTATAAACTTTTTTAAGATGTGAAAATATTTACAGTTGTGAGATAAACATCCACTTGTATCAGAATTAATTTCGTCTATTAAGTCGGCATCAAAAAAATTTATTATATTTGATTTATCTGATTTTATACACATTTTTTTGCCTTTTGGAGCCAAATAAATAAGTTTAGGATACTCAACTATAGAAAAAAGATGTTTCTTTTTGGATAGGTTTCAATATGTTTGTACCAACTTCTCATATCGTTTTCGTAAACAGCGGATAACGCATTTGTTACTCCTTCTGGTGTTCTTTCTAACAACTCCGGATGGCGTTAAATAAATAATTTGTACCGACGTTCGCCAGGCACGTTGTTTTTAAACAGATTTGATCTATGTTCTACGTCTAAAAATGATTTGACAGCCATTTGTAAATCAATTTTGCGTCTCGGAAACCCTTTTCGATCATTTTCAATAATCCAATTGACCAGTTTTAGTTCCTCATTTTCTGACAGAAACGTATTCCTGCCTTTTTTAAGTTTCGTGAACTTATTCCCTAATCTATATTAAATTGTAGCTCTAGGAATTGAATATTTCACAGCAACTCTTTTCTTAGATACACCTTGTCTAACTTCCTCAAGAGCTTTCTGCAGCAGTTCTTCATTATATATATTTTTTGTATCTAAAAAAATAGACACTGTTATCAGAATGACTTTATGACAATTTTTATATTCTAATAAAAATTTAGTTTTAGTAAGCCTACTTCGTTTAAGCAATTGATAGTTACAAGTTTATTTGATTTCTCTATTTTTGAAAAAAAAGGTATACGTGATTAAAATGGCATATACCTAGTGAATATTGTGTTCTCAATTTTGGGTACGGCGGGTTAAAAAGTTTCATTTCAATAAAATAATTACATTTTTGTACCATACTGAACATTTAGGAAAAACATCCGAAGTTCTTCTAAATGTTGGCACTCTCATAATTTTTACGGAAAGTGTCTTTTTGACAAATTCTAACTTCAAATTAAGACTAATAGATATACTTTTTTAGCGTATGTTTAATACATATTTTTTCTATTGTTAAATATCTGAAATTTATTGGTTATTGACTGGGACCATACATGTTTACCTAACAAAAGTCGTAAGTTTAATCAACTTTATTTTTCATCTCACCTTTCGTTTATGAACTCCTGATCTTATTTTCTTGTTTTTATTAGAAGCATTTAGATCCAATTTTATCGTATTTTCTCTTAAATTAAAGAAATTTTGTTAATTATTATCGGTGCCAAAAATTAGCTAAAATATTATACTATTAACGTAAAATTGGCATGCATGAGCCAATATTTGAAAAAATTATCATACTGCATTCCAAATATTGGCACCCCTTTTTTTCACAATATTTTTTATGTTATAACGTTTTTTTATTTTAGAGCATGAATTATACACTTTTATATAATAACTACTATCATCGAAAACAACGTTTTCAATCTAAAAATGAAACTAAATCGATTTTTAAAATTCCTACTCTGTTAAGGATTGAGACAAATTTCTTACCTTGTTGATGGAGACAGACAATCACAGACCTATTTCACAGATCAAACTGAACTCATACTATAAATACGTGCTGTTTTGTATTACCAAAAATGTTGCCAAATTACTAAACATAATAATTTCTCTAAATAACGCTATATTTTTACAAAAACTGAAAAAATTCAACTAAGGTGCCAACAAATGACTCAGTGCCAATATTTAGGAGTTTTACCCTATGCCCGAAATTAACAATTTTCTAAAGACTTAGTTTTCAATCCAATAGCACAAAAAAATAATATTAAAAATATTACTCTACATCCCACCAGATTGAAAATAATGGGAACCTTCTTTGGTTACACCTCCGAGGCTTCTGAAATTTGCAAGCCATAACGAATGCTGAGACTAAAGAAGATGAGGGAATTTTACAATTTATAATTCACGTCCCATCTGCTCAGCGCGGTAAAGTTCCAACGAGAATGGTTCACTTCGTACTCCAATCAGAGTAAACATGTAAATCAAAAATGAATAACCATTTTCAATTTCATTGCAACACGAAACTACATTGAAAACAGTGGGAACCTTCTCTGGTTACACCTCCAAGGCTTCTAATAAGTATCAAAACCGGTAGAAGTGCTTGCTGCACTCTCTGATTTGGCTAGAATATGGTGCGGCTTTAGTTTCGTGTTGCAACGAAATTGAAAATGGTTATTCATTTTTAATAACAATTTTCTATTCTCTAAGGTGCTAATAATTTCTTTGTATTTTCTTAGCCTCTGTATAATAGTTATGTTAGTTGTGTCGTGTATAATATAAGACCCTGAAGATACGTCGTGTCGATAGCACCAAATTTCAAATGTTTCTAATCGATTTATGACATCCTCTGTAAGACTCCAGCATTTTACTCCATAGAGAAGGACACTAAAAAGTAACATCAAGAATTCTTATACGTATATTGATACTTAAAGATAAGTTATAGCGAATCTTCCTAAGACTGCTAAAAGAGCTTCTGGCATTTTATATGAGTTTTATTTCGTAGCTATGATCCCAAGTAGGGATGGCGGTTTTTGACAAAACACCGGTTTTCGGTTATACCGGTTTTTTTTCTTGCGGTTTAACCTGGCGGTTATAACCGGCCAAAAAACCGGTTTTTCCAAAAACCGGTTTTCGGTTTTTTTTTAATCCAATAGGTTACAATGTTACATTTACAATTCACATTATGCTTAATTTAACATTTAAAAATATAATCCCCTAAAATACCCACGAATTTTCCTCTCCTCCCAAACCCAAAAATTCCCCAGCCATTTCGACTTATAAAAAAATTTCCAGACTCTTTGAAATGGGATTTAAAAAAAAATAATGTCAACATAAATATTTTACTTAAAAATAAATTGGATAATCCAATTTATCTTTTATTTTTACTACCATCAAAAAATCTATCATGTAATATTTAACACGTTTGTATATTTGTATAATAGGTACATTTTAACTCATTTATTACTTCCTGTATGGGTGTATCGTTTTGAAAGCGTAGGGAAATCCTTGGAGATTCGTATTCATAATCGTTAATTCGATATTCATAGTCAGAGCATTATTTTTGGTACCTAATCAGAAAATGTCATTCACCCACTTTCAGTGTCAAGAGTCAAGTGTAAAAAATAGATGATGTTTGCGTCTACTTCAACCACACCACTTCTTATTAAATATTATGATTACAAATACCTTTTCAACGAAATATTATAATAAAATTTAATTATTGTTTCTGGCTGATGTGAGTTTGAACTTTTAGTTTGTTTCTGTATTTATAAAATTAAATTTGAATTTTGGTTTTGTTTTGAATAATTACTTGAGAATGATAATTATGATTGGGATCCAAAATAATACCTAACCTAATCCTAATCACCGTAAAAACCTAATAACCGGTTTTTACTTTAAAAAGAAAAAACCGGTTATAACCGGGACACAAAAACAACCGGCAGAACCGGTTATTGCGAAGTAAAAAAACCGGTTTTAGGTTTAAACCGGTAGGTGTTTCCCATCCCTAATCCCAAGTATCCTTAATATTGCAGCCTTAACTGTAATTTAGGTGTTTATGTTGTTATTTCGTATATAGCTGATATAAACGTGTATTACTTATTCGACGTCCAAGAGAATGCTATGCATAGTGAAGCATATGATCCATGATTTTACTTATGGTGGATATGTAATGGTGGTTTCCAGAAGAATATCTCTTACTATGCGAGCGGCCATTGTTTCTTTACGGCAAGGTTCCGTAACAAGTGAAAGCTGTATTACAGGTATTTTGTCTAACCATTTAGTTCCCTTTGCTCCTTACATAGCTAATAAGTTTCTTTTATTGAACAATAATACACGTTGCACGTATAGTCTGTAATTTTTTGGACAATGTTGGTATACAAACCCAAGGGCGGCTCTGGCAAGGAGGCGCTAGGGGCACTGCCCTCCCGCTAGCTCACTGAATGTAGTAGATATCGCATACAATTTATTTTGAATGAACTTTTCTTTATTTAAAAAGCTAATAAATATTCAGTTGACGCGATGCTCCAAAACGTATACAAATACATAATTTAACAGCGTTCACCGCACCATTGTTTTTAATCAATGCCCGCACCCGATGATGGGCTCTTTTTCGAGCGACCGCGGCCACTGTTAGGCCACTGTGTCAAGTTAGAAAAATATCGGGCGGTAGATGATGACTTGCCGTGTGCTAAAAAAGAAATAATCCTCAGATTCAGGTAGTAAGTGGCAACGTTACGGTATTTGCCTTAGCAATCGGTATCGCATCAGTATACTTCACTCCGGACACAGCCCGAGCTTAGTTTTCGGTCTGTTAGAGTGTACAATTCTAAGGTTCTAAGTGTACAATTCTTAATAATTCTGAACTCATTATTGTTAATATCCGATAATTCGATATGGCAACAAATATTAATAGTGTAGGTACGCTTTATTAAGACAAAAGTACTTTGGACTTTTTTAACCCGCCATTACATGCGCTATGAGGGAATACCTCACCATATTTGTTTATAACCAATGAAATTGTCTTAACTAATGCGATAACCTTGAGCACCCAGGAATGTCTTTAGCATCGTCCATGAGAGGGTATGACAAAATTATAGAATATTTCAGCCGGTCAGTTTGCTGTGATACTTGAAAGAAGTGACCATCCCTCTTCAAGTGAGAGAATTCCTCACTGCGGGTGCAATCACGGTGAAATCGCGTTTTTGTTATTTCAAAGAAACTTTTAGGTTTTTGTTTAATATTTGGGTAAGTTTAATTAAGATATTGTTTAGGTTAGGTTAGGAACAGTGGCGCACCGAGGGGGGCGGTTTGGGGGTTAAAATTTGGGAGCATATAGAAATATATATAAAGAAAGTAGGAAAATGTAATTTGTCTTTCACAAATAATACAAAAAACTTACGGTGCCCAAGCCAACCCCCCCGAGAAAAATTCTAGGTGCGCCACTGGTTAAGGGAAATAAGCCAAAATTTAACTTGAAATTTGGTTTTATTGACATTTCGAAAGCCACCTCGGACGTCGTTATCAAAATACAAAATATTAATAGCTAATTACATAAATGCCACAAAGAAATAGCTTCAGAACAATTATTAATTTTAATTTGCTTTTTTAGTAAAATGGATTCTTCTAAAGAACGTCAATTACTTCAGTGGCTTGCTGAAATTTAAAATGAAGAAAACAGAGAAGGTTATGAAAAGAATAATATTATGAAAATATGTACTAATATTGAATTGCCGTGAACATAAGAACTATCTCTGTATTGTTACAAATGCAAATAAGGGACGATTTAGGAATTAGTGATGAAGCAGAGCCTGTAGAAATGAACCAAGTATCTAATAAATGTGCATACTGTCCTAAGAAGAAGAACAGAAGAACTCAGACAAAATGCTGCAAGCCAAATTGTAGAAGATCAATTTGTAAGGAACACATAAAAAGTTAATGTAATGTAATTACTAGTGTAATTCCTGTTGGGAAAGAGAGGAGGAAGAATCTGAGTAGATGTATTTATTATCTTTAGATGTGTGCAATATTTTTAAAACTTTTCATTTGTGTATTGAATATCTCTTTTGTCTATTAACATATTATTTTTACTTTTGTTTTGTTAAATTAATAAAAAAATTGGTTTACCAGACTTTCCATGATATGTGAGTATAATCCATTTTATATTTATGCAAGTTGACATTCATTCTTCCTCGAAATAAGTCGAATTGGTGTAGGTGAGGGCAACCACGTCACAATAGAAGACGCGTGTAACGGCGGGTTAAATACAAACCATTAGGACCTTCTAATTCTAGACCAAAATTAGACATAATTCAGGCGGGACAAAGTGGTAATAGACAATAGAACTTTCAATCGAAAATGCAGTAAGAAACATTATTTGTTAGCAAATTGATTATATCGCTTCTATTGTTTTAAGTGTTTATTGTTTTCACCACAAGTGGACGAAGCTTGGACTATCCGGGGTGTAAATGATAAAACATATCTCAGAGAAAATTAAAAAACTGTGTTAGCTCCAAGGCTCCAAACATAATACCAATTATTAGGATCAATAAATATTCAATCACAGTTAGACTCGGCTTTTAGAAGATCAATAAAAGAACATAACGAGATAGTGGCCAAAAACAGATATGTATTAAATAAAATAATCGACTGCATTAAATTTTGCGGAGCGTTTGAATTAGCTCTAAGTGGTCACGATGAAAGTTTGACATCTACGAATCCTGGAGTATTTCGGGGACTTATCAACTTAATGGGAGAAGTTAACACTATATTGCAAAAACATGTAACCAAAAATAGTACAACCTTTTTGGAAACTTCAAAAATTATTTAAAACGAACTGCTGGATTCAATGTTATTTATAGGTCGTGGATTAATAAGCAAAGAGGTAGAAATGGCTCCTTATGTACCAATTGAGGCTGATGAGACTACTGACGCTTCCGTTTAAGATCAAATGATTTTATTTTTAATTTTGGGGTATACCCTTGGCAATCAAATCTTTGAACGATTATGGGGATATTTTATATACCTACCTGATTCGCATAATACAGAGGGAATTAGTAAGTGTATTTGAGAGCAACTTAATAATTTAAACTTGAACAATACTCCTAATAAGTCAATTGGCCAAAGTTATGATGGCGCCGCAGTCATGTCAGGCAAAATTAGTGGAGTTGAAATTATTTTCCGTATGCTCATTTTAAATCCATTGTTATGCCCACCAGTTTAATTTGATTGTATCCAAGGCAGCTTTTGAGCATCTTCTTCTTCTTTACGTGCCATCTCCGCGACGGAGGTTGGCAATCATCATGGCTATTCTAATCTTAGATACTGCTGCTTTGAATAGTTCGGTTGATGTGCATCCGTACCATTCCCTCAAGTTACGCAAACATGAGATTCTTCTTCCTACACTTACCTTGCCCTGGATTTTCCCTTGTATAATCAATTGAAGTATGTTGTATCTCTCATTACGCATAACATGCCCCAGTTATTGCAGCTTTCGTGTCTTGATGGTTTCCAATATTTCCAGTCTTTTGTTGACTCTTCTCATGTTGACTCTTTTGAGCATAAAATGGTAAAACTCTTTTTTACTAACTTAATTGTTAATAATTTCGTATTTGCCGCTCAAAATAAAAGTGCCCCACCGATATTTTTACCCACGAGCCGCCACTGTACAAACCATGAACGACTAGCCAGCCTGTAGCCCTGATTTAATCCCATAGAGAAATTTTTCGATCGTCAACTCAGGCATCTGGCAAGCATCACCTGTCTCTCTTTCCATAGAAGATATTATAGTGAATTAAATTGATTTCTACAGAGCGTATATCGGTAAAGAATTAATATTTCTCAGAAATATTAATGTTAATGTAAATATTAATATTAAATAGGTATGCCTACTAATATTAATGTAGCTATTAAGAAAAATAATTATAATTATGTAGGTAATAAACAACCCATTTGGTTGATATCGTTGAACACTGGTCAAAATTGAAGAAAATATTTCTTTGAAAATATTATTTTTATCCACTATAATTATCCGAAATGAGTCACTACTTAAAAGCAAATATTATATTTGAAATTTCAATCTCCAGATAGGAAGTTGTTTACAAAAACAACTTTTAGAAATGGGCAGATTATCTTGTTTTTTAAGTTACGTTAGATAGAAACCAAACTGCTAATTAGGTACTCGTATAATCTAATTTTATCTGAATTATTTATGACAATTTATACATGTTCTGGTACATTTTATAATAGGCGAATTATATGGAATGTTATTGTCTATTTTAAAGTATTAGTAAGTTAATATCTATAATGTCTATCTATCAGGCTCGGAACTTTATGAGTAAAGCAGTATAATTATGTATGCGTATAAAGTGTTGCATAAACACTAGGACTAGATGATACAAAATATTAACATTTATGAAATTGTTTATTTTTATTTTAATTACTACTGTAACAGCACGATTATGATGATCGTTTACAAAAAAAGATTATCTGACGATAATATTTTGTATATAGGAAGGTACCCAGTTCAAAAGTTGCCTATTAAAGGTTAAGGCCTAGAAGGGAGGGACATCTTGGTTATTAGTAAACCCTATGCAGTGTTGCCGATGTCACGATATGAAATTATGTTAAGCGGTTGCTAAAATTATCAGATTTTGCCAAAAATTATGTTAAAATTTTTTTGGACAGAACTTGGACAAAATTTCAGTAGAATTGATCCTAATTTTTCGGTAGAAATCGTCAAATTTCGGTTGATTTTATTTTTTACTTCTTTTGCTATCACATTGCAAAAAAATGATACTTTATTATACTTCTATAGGTACAAGTATTCAAAAATAAACTACCTTCGTCATAATATGATGATCAATAATCATCATTCATCATAAAAATCACTCAAAGTTCAAAATCGGTTTACGTTAAAAATGTATTTTCTCGGCTTTTTATAAAGCAATTGTCTTCATTTTTTTTAATCCATAAGTTACTTAGTTTGATATTAATGATATTTTTTATATGAAAACCACAATCCTCAATAGTATTCACTATTCAGGTAGGTACATTAGTCCCAAAATCAAATATAAAAGGACAAAGGTGGTCATAAAATTGATATCTGTATCTGCTGAACATGTGTCGCAAGTCGCAAGCTAGTAAATGCAAATACAAACAAATTGAAGAATTCTTGAAAATTTACTAAACTCTATTGCCAAATCTATCCGTATAAAATTATGTTAAAATTATCAATTATGTTAAAAAAATATTTATTATCAGAATGCCATAAAAATTATGTTATAATCTGATAATTATGTACAAATCGGCAACCCTGACCCTATGTAACGCACAGCTGAATCTTATGTTTGTGCGACACAGTGTTGCCATCCCATTTCTTTCATAATTTCAATCAATGTTAAATGTACCTACAAGAATAATAGAATAAGTAAGAACGTTTACTTCTCCATCATTATACTAGGTAGAATGACAAATGAGGTGTCAAATGAAAGCTTATAATCCAAGGATAGTACTAAAGGTGAGAAATTAGACCTAGATTGTCTGTCCCTCAAAAAATAAGCGTTATATTAGGAATTTCTAATGTCGACATTAAAAGTTGCACTATTTTTTTTTTCGATAAAACATTTTGATCTAAAACTTACCAGAAAATTTCTTTGTACTCTCTACTTTCAAATAAATGTGATCAAGAAGCTAAATTTTAAACTTCGTCACACAACTTTTGCTATTAAACTTTGCAATGCACAAATCCGCACCTTCTTCTTTGAAACATTCATAACCTTTATCATGATAAAAATAAAAACTTGAAGCAGGTACCCTTTGTCTTCAGAAATGTTAGAGCTATATAGTGTAAAAATTTCAGAAAAAAATATTAAAATGGAACAGAGTTGTAGCGAGGTAAACGCAAAAAACGTGATTTCATTTTTTTTTATTTTTAGGTTAAAATTGCGATTTTGACAATGTTCCCCTATATAAAATTCAAAATAAACCTCATTTTCGTTTTCAGCACCCTCAAAAATATAAAGTATGAATAAAATTAGCCATTCACCCCTCCGTGGTCAGTATCTCGAAAACTAAGCGCTTTTTTGAGGTATGAAAAAATAGAGGATACGGCAACGGTGTTACAAGTGATGGTCGGATCCAATGCCAAAATTTACATAGACATATTAGGGTGCACTAATATCGAAGATGTCCGAAGGGAGATACATCTTAGAAAAAAATCAGGGCGAACTTAAGAAAATGCTGCTCGAGCTACATTAAGCTGGGTACACACACACGCCTGTCAATTAGTAAAGTAGCTGATATACCAGTTGCTGGCATAAGCCAGTAACTGGTATGCACAAAACAAATATCCGAGTAATTGGCATGTCAGCAGCTTGCATGCATGTACCTACTTGTACTCTGCCGTGCTTAGCGAAAACGCCGTATCTGCAAAAATTTTAAAAATTAGATCTATACATTTTTCTAACCCAAATGTGCATATCTATCTTATTTGCTTACTAAAAATAACGTAATTTATGCCAAAATACATTAAACACAATCTCATTTTATGCGTTACTTGCGTCATCTGAAAAATACTTAGACAAAACTCCGTATTTAAATGTCACTTGCCGCGTTTTAACTAAGGTTAGTTTGTTGCCATTTTTCAACGAGAACGGTTGTTTGATATAATTTTTTAAATATGTTAAATAAAACAAAGTTAGTACTGCAGAAGGCTATTTCTTTATCAACAGAAAATCTAAACACGTATCAAAAATGAATAACCATTTTTAATTTCGTTGCAACACGAAACTACAACCGCATCACTATTCCAGTCCAATCAGAGAGTGCAGCAAGCACCTCTACCGGTTTCGAAACTTATTAGTCTCTCATCAGGAGGCACATATGCAACTCTCTCTGACCCAACTAGGACAAACCCCGGCGTGTAGTCACGGATTGCAGCGAACGAAATGGCAGGGATGCCCTAGCGGTAACTACTAGCGAAAAACCAAGTTTTCAATCTAATAGCACATAAAACAACATCCAAAAATGTTACTATACATCCTACCAGATTGAAAACAATGGGAACCTTCTCTGGTAACACCTCCGAGGCTTCTACAATTTGCAAGCCATAACGGATGCTGAGACTAAGAAAGATGAGGGAATTTTACAATTTATAATTCACGTCCCATCTGCTTAGCGCGGCAAAGTTCCAACAAGAATGGTGTCCTTCGTACTCCAATCAGAGTAAACATGTAATCAAAAATGAATATCCATTTTTAATATTTTTTTAAGTTTCATAGTTAAATCAATGTCTACTAATTAATAATTAAAATAAACTTCATCGTAAATGTTAATCGTTTCTGGAATGTTTTTAAAATGCAAGAAACGCCCTTGCGGCAAACTTATTAATTCCAAAATTATTTCCAGCAATTTTTTTCTTCATTTTCATGACTCACTTTTATAAATAATTTTTTTATTCTCCTCGTCATATTGTATTTAATATACCGTAGACTTCCTCTATAACGAGAACTGAAATGGCAGACTAATTACCTCCTTATAGGCGGATCTCGTTATATCAGACAACAATAATATTGTGCATACATTTGAATATTTATATAGTTTTCTAAAATATTAACTTTCTATAGTGAAGCCATTCGGAGCAATATAAGATGCTAAATATTATTTCCTCGACAATAAGGCTCCGCCATCATAAATTATAATTTTTTTACAACATTCAGTATCGGTTAATAAATTAGAGATGGCATGATGGAACTGGAGCAGGTCGGAATATGTACACCAATCGTCTATTCCACGCACCAGTGACAAAAAGTCGACGACATCGGTTTCGACTCCAACGGCGCCGCATCGACCGCAATCCGAAATTTATACTGGATTCTCGCTCGGAATAGGTTTAAGCACAGCCATTTAGACATCGAAAGAGCCACCGTAGGGTAAGTAGGGAACGCATCGGTGACGTTCGTTTCGATTTAGGGATGGCATGATGGAACTGAAGTGGGTATGTCGGAATATGTTTCAATCGACTATTCCACGTATTACAAGTGAAAAAACTTTGACGGCATCGGTTTCGATTCCAGCGCCGGCCATAATTGAGTACACTTTCCGGAACGACCGGGCAAGAGATTTGAAATGAAACTTGAACTACTGATCTCTCGGAATTAGACCAGGGCGCATCTGTAAAAATATTAGTACATTTGGACGTTGAGAGGTGAGTCAAATTTTTTGCAGAAATTGCTTGAAAATAACTCAAATAATAATATTTGAGTTATCCTCCCTCTAAAAAAGGTCCGGAACATTGTTTAAATAATCAAAATGTCAAAAAATGAAGGAAAAATTCGATTTTTTTCTTGGTTTTTTGATTATAACTTTAAAATTATTCATTTCCGAGAAAAGTTATATTGACATAAAAGTTGTGTTTTTTTTAAATTTTTTAAAATAAACATTAATGATTGGTGCTGCGCGCAGGACACCGGATAGTTTGCTCTGATTGGGCATTCCAATTACCTTTGATAATGATTGATACATTTTAATTTTTATTACATTTCGATATAAATAAATAAATTTGTTTATTGCAAAATAAAAACACATACTCTATCCTTTGAAATAACACTTTTTTTAGCAAAAACTTTCTTTGTTCATATATTTTAACTTAGAGAATAAAAGTGCAATTGTTTAAACAATATTTCACAAACAATAATAAAATTAGTTTGATTTTTGTGGAATTAAAATATTAAAATACAACAAAATATAGAGTAAGAAAATAATATATTAGATAAAGATTGGAATAAATTTTGGTGGAAATCAACTTTATGTGAATCGAACACCGCTGTCCTGCGCGTAGCACCAATATTTAATGTTTATTTAAAAAAATTTGTGCCGCCGTGGTAATTAATCGATTTTAGTTTTGCATATTGCAAATGAAAGGTAGAGTACACTTCTATATGCAAAACAATTTTTAACTTGCTATCTGCTTTATTTTCAGTCCTGTAACATTTTGAAAAAATGAATTGTTTTTGCGAAAGCTGGATTGCAAAATTTATTTTGCAAAATCTATTGAACCGATCTTAATGAAATTTACAGTATTGTTTAACTCTATCATATAGTTTTTCTGAGTTAAATATGAAGGTCATAAGTATAGCATAAATGGTTGAAAAACGTAAAATACAAATACTTGTTTTTGTATGGTTTTTTCGCAATTATTGCTATTTTGCAACAGGGGTGACTATTTTTTCAATTTTTAACCAATTCCTCATTGTAGGAAATTTAATTACTCAACTTTTATGTCAGTACATCTTTTCTCGGAAATGAATACTTTTAAAGTTATAATCAAAAAACCAAGAAAAAAATCGAATTTTTCCTTCATTTTTTGACATTTTGATTATTTAAACAATGTTCCGCACCTTTTCGAGAGGGAGGATAACTCAAATATTATTATTTGAGTTATTTTCAAGAAATTTCTGCAAAAAATTTGAGTCACCTCTCAACGTCCATCTCAAAACAGATGGGCCCTGGACTAAATAGGTACCATAGAGAAACGCATCGGCGGCGTCTGTTTCGATTCCAACATCTCACATCTGTTTAATGTGATGAGTTCAAAAGAATTTCAGGTCTATACGGCTGTGGCCGTATATATGCCTATAATATTATATGCCTATAATCCTAATCGATCCTATCTTCTGTAATATTATATCGCTATTTTGGTATTATATCGCTAGTAGATTAACGACACACGTACATTTTTGTGCTCCTAGTAATTTTCAAGATTACGCTGTAAATAATAATAATTTCGCAAAGAAATTTTGCATACCAGTTTCCATATACCAATAGTCATTAGTGGTTGTAAAAAATTTTGTGTAAAAAAAGTGCAATTACAGTGAACATAAACAACTGTGAGTACCATTTCACAATTTATTAATAATAAAACAAACTATACTAATTACATACCAGTAAAAAACCCGATCATGCCTTCTACCTCAGTTTGTTCTAACTGCTCCAAAAACATAGCAACAGCTGACCGTAAACTTCAGTGCGATGGTTGTAAGCGACAAATACATATCACATGCACGGATCTTTCTTCCGACGATCGCGTTACTCGACAGAAAATTCGTGGGATAAGTATCCTATGTAATTCTTGCAGCTCAAATATCTCTAATTTTTCGGAAATAAAAGATCTTTTGCTGGACTTTAAAATGGAAATTCGTACGAAAATTAATGATTTTGAAAGTAAAATAACTGAGTTAAATAACAAGCTCAGCCAAATTGACTTGTTTAAGTCTACCGAATTCACGGATAATATTGCAAACGAAGCTGTAGATCGCATGACACGTGCGAAGAATATTCTAATCAGAGGCGTTCCAGAATCTTCCTCTGGGGATGCACAACGCAGAAAAGATGACGACGCAAATAAGATTAACCTTGTCTTGGCAACTGTTGGCTGTCAGGAAAAGCAAATCACTTTCTACAGAGTCGGCAAAGCGAACCAACGTTTTCCCCGAATGATAAAGGTAGTAATGAGTTCGGAATACCACGTTAAAGATATTTTGAGAAATAAAGCAAAACTTTTGGAAAACAAAGCCACGGAAAAATTCTCAATAATTGACGATAAGACGCCCATCCAACAAACACGCTTAAAAGAACTCCGAAATGAACTAGAAATTCGCAAAAATAACGGTGAACATGACTTAACAATTAAATACATTAATGGCACTCCCAGAATCACGAAATTTCGTTCATAATTTTTCTACCGATAGATTTAATGATTGGCTATTTCTATATACGAATTTAGATTCACTTTCTGCAAAATTTGATGAATTTGTATGCACAGTGCAACTTCTTCAGCCACACATTATGTGTATTGCTGAATCCTGGCTTAAACCCTCAATCCCTGATTCTTCTGTTAACATCAATGGATATACAATTTATCGTAAAGACAGAGAAAATCGTGTCGGTGGTGGTGTATGCATTTATTTATCTAATATTATTACCACAACTTTCAAAATTAACATTAACCCATTAGATATTCCTGGAATAGATGCTATTCACGTGTCTATTACTAAAAATCCATTTTGCCTTAATTTAGTCTGTATATACCGTCCACCTCTTACAGTACTTGCACTCGATAATATTATGTTTACTAAACTTGAAGAACTATCATCTCTCGATAATCTCATTATTACTGGAGATTTTAATTTTCCGGAGATCACCTGGCCAATAACTTCGTTATCTGACACCGAAAACTCTCATAATTTATTTAAAAGTTTTGTAGTAAATTCGAACTTAATACAGCTCATTACAGAACCTACCAGATTTAGAACTAATAACCAACCATTTACTTTAGATCTGGTGCTTATTAACGACGAACAGCTGATTTCATCTCTCGAAATCAGCTCTCCTATAGGAAAGTCAGATCATGCAGTTATAACGGCTCACATCCAATTCAATCAAATTCTACCCCGCAAAAATAATATTGTAACATACACCATAACAGATTTTTCTGAAGTCGACGCTGAATTCTCTCAAATCAACTGGAATTTGTTTTTTGCTGACTTAAACGACCCTTCATCAATGTGGACTGCATTTCTCGATACCGTCCACAATATAATTTCTAAAAATACTACCATCCGTAAGACTTATAAAAACAATCTTAAACCGTGGATTAATCAAACGGCAACAGAAAAAATTAATCACAAACGACATCTCTGGCGGAAATTTAAACAGACCGGGCTTTACAGCGATTTTCAAAACCACCGCAGATTTTCAAATAATTTACAAACATTTCTAAAAACTTTAAGACGTAATTTTGAAACAAGTGTTATTGAAAGCGGTAACATTAAAAAAGTTTACAAATACATAAGATCCTCATTGACATCTAAAGTGTCCATACCTTTACTACAAAAACCTAATCAGACTTTATGCTCTTCTGACACAGATTCTTCCGAAACTCTCTCCTTAGCATTTTCACAGGTTTTTACTAAAGAATCGAATGATGGCAATCTACCTCCTATTAGGTGTAACCGTGTCGGCGCATCCTTAGAGCAAGTCGAATTTACAGTGGATCATGTCAAACAACATTTAATGAAACTTCGCACAGTCGCTTCACCTGGTTTAGATGGTTTAACACCAAAAATGTTAAAAAGATGCGCAGACACGCTTGCAATACCTTTAACGTTAATTATGCAGACTTCTTTTATCCAGAATTCCTTACCCCCTAGTTGGAAATTAGCATCCGTCACCCCTATTTTTAAAAAAGGCAACAAACTCGATCCCAACAATTATCGTCCGATTAGCTTGCTGTCAGTAGTTGGTAAGGTCATGGAAGCCATTATTTCCGAGGAGATGACTAAATTCCTTCTCCAGGAACATGTCATTCCAACACAACAACATGGATTTGTGTCTGGCCGCTCTACTCTAACCAATCTCCTACATTGTGTTAACGACTGGACGCTATCCCTTAACAGTTCGCAGCCGGTCGACGTTGTTTATCTAGACTTCTCTAAAGCCTTTGACCGTGTCCCTAAGCGCAGACTTCTACATAAGCTAGAACATTTCGGAGTTCGCGGTACTTTACTTCGTTGGATAGATGATTTCCTGACAGATCGACATTACAAAGTTAGAGTTGGCGAATCTTTCTCACAGGACAGGTTAGTGGAAAGTGGAGTGCCTCAGGGTTCTGTCCTCGGACCTCTGCTTTTTACGGTTTATACCAGCGATGTTCCTTATTATGTTTCCAGTAAAATATCGTTCTATGCTGATGACACAAAAATATATGCCAATCCTATGACAAACCAGTTAACCCTCCAAATGGACTTGGACTCTATCTTTACTTGGTGTTCCCAATGGTTACTACCCTTAAACGCGGAAAAATGTGTAGTGCTTAGAATTGGTAAAAATAACCCACTTGTGCCGTATTTTGTTAACGGGCGACCATTAGATTCAGTGTTCTCGTATAACGACCTTGGTGTTATCGTAAACAGCAGTCTAACGTGGTCCGACCACATTACTTCTATTTGTAAACGTGCGAACTCCAGACTATATCTTATTCGGAGGTGTTTTTCGAGAGTTTCAATGCAGTCATTCTGTAAACTTTACACTATTTACGTAAGACCGATTCTTGAATACGCTGGTCCAACGTGGCATCCTGATTTGGTTCGAGACAAAACATTGTTGGAAAACGTCCAAAGAAAAGCAACTCGAATTCCATTGGGACTGAGAAGACCCTCCTATGCAGAGAGACTTAGTATGGCCAATCTAACTTCCTTCGAACTTCGTCGACAACGTGGAGACTTAATAACCACTTTTAAAATATTAAAATTCAGTTTCGGAAATCTCGACGAAATGTTTACTATAAACCAAGATGAACGCCTCAGAGGTCACCAGTTCAAACTTAAAAAAGAGAACTTTTCTACGAGATCAAGGCAGAACTTCCTACCAAATAGAGTGTTCGAGAGTTGGAATAACCTTAGTGATAACATTGTCACGGCCCCCTCTACTAACACGTTTGAAAACAGACTTGACCGTTTCTTATTATAGCTGAACTATTTTATTTTTTTTTATGTAAACAAAAATTATATCTTTTTTCTTTTGTTTTATATTGTATCTACTAGTAGGTTAGTTATGTAATTTCTTTGTTTTTGGGCATAATAGGGACTTGTCCCTCTGCCCTTGCTTATGTATAATAATAATAATAATAATAATAATAATAAATAACTTAGTATCTTCATTTTCCATTTGCACAAACGAGTTCTGAATAAACCTCGACGTTAGGTAAATTAAAAACCCATAATTACATGCAAGAAAAATTTGTTTTAATAGTTGTTATGTATATAGATTTACGAATTGTAGGAAAAACATGGTAAGGAATAATAAATATATTTAAAAATCAAATTAAATACATCCTCTAGATTAAAAATACATTATAGGTACCCACTAGTTCGATCGTTTGAATTTGATGCAGCGCAAGACAATAGTCGCACAACTAGGAACAAACTATTTTCACGTCGGAATCAGAAACTCGCATTAGGTTTCTGGAATAGGTATTTGTTTGGAATAGGTTCAGTTCCAACCTATTACCGAAAAATGCTATTCTGTACCATCTCTACAATAAGTAAACAGAACAGGAAGAAGTTTATTATAGTTAGGCGGTGGATTTTATTACAGCACTACCCTCGATAACCGCGCAGATGTTGGGGATTTATGTACACAGGTAGTTAGGGTATTTACTTATAGCCATTACAGCGCTAAAAATAGATAAAGAATAATAAACATACGTATTTTACGATTTCATTTTTCCCTTTATATCCAAATATGCCTCGGTATAGAGGTGTTCAGTTTAATAGGAATTTCATGGGACATCTAGTGTACCACATCAAATATATATCTGCAGATACGGCGTTTTGGCTAAGGACGGCAGTACTAGCAAGGCAAAAACAGGAGCAGTAGATATTACACATGGCAACAATCAGATTTATTTCCACGTGAAAAGTACTAAAAAGTCGAAAATTACTAAAGAGTAATTTTTTAAGTTTTTGAATTTGTTAAAAGAAAAATGGAAAGTATTTAGAGTGAATTAGACAAAAACTTAAAACGAAATTAAAACTTCAATATCTACTGGCATACCAGAAGCTATCACCTGAGTTCACACATGCCTGTGAAGTGAATTCACGCATGCGTATTACATCAACCAGCACGCTACTGGCACTAAAAATGAAATTGCTTGCGATCAGCTAGCACTTCCGAAACTGGAATGCTAGTAAACATTCAGACTTGCCAGTTTGGATACAGTAGCTGGCGGGAACTGTGATAACGGACCAACTAGATCCAGACATAGAAATAAAACGTAGAATAGCAATGACTAAAACTACTTTTATGAAAATGAAGTCATTTCTTTGCAATAATCATCTCAGTTTAGAACTAAGACAAAGAATGGTCAAGTGCTATGTTTGGTCCGTACTTTTGTATAGTGCAGAAGTGTGGACGCTAAAAGTATCGATCATGAACAGAATTGAAGCAGTGGAAATGTGGATTCATAGACGGATGCTGAAGATACCCTGGACAGCAAGAAAAACTAATGAAGAAGTACTAAGGAAGGTAAACAAAGATAGAGAACTGCTAAAGACTGTTAAACATCGAAAAATGTCTTATCTGGGACAAATAGTGAGGGGAAGTCGATATAAAATATTACAACTGATCCTATAGAGGGCCGTAGAGGTGTAGGAAGAAAACAAGTTTCTTGGTTAAAAAACATTCGTGAATGGACTCAGATATCAAATGCAGGACAATTATTTCATATTGCAGAAGATCGAGAAGCCTTCGCAATGGTGATCGCCGACGTCGGATAATTCTGATATGGCACGTGAAGAAGAAGAGCTGGCGTTTTCAATTAGTAGGCATGTGTAAATCTGGCTTTGTTGTCTAAAATTTTTGTGTTCTCTGGCCACGGTTCTTAGACATTACTACGGATGCCTAAATCGACTAACCAATGAACATTAAGGGTGAGATTACGTCACGAGAGTTTACTGTCATTTCAATCGTAATATGATTTTTTTCGAATCCTGAGAAAACCAAGTATTTTAGAAAAATTTAAACGCAGGATGCAAGATTACATTATTACCGAGGGCGGAAAGCCCCTTAGAATAAACAAGCAGATTCTATTGAATGAAATATTTGAAATTAAATATCACACTTGTCTTTTATTTTCAGCCCTGTAACTTATTAAAATATACATTATAGAAGTTTTCAGGGACTTTCAGCCCTCGATAAAAATGTAGTCTTTCATTCTGAGTTTAAATTTTTCAAAAATATTTATTAGTTTTCTCAATATTCGGAAAAAATGAATACAATTAAAACACATTGAGAATTTTGACATGCGTCAAAGTTTTGCATTAACTCAATGTAAAATTCTGAACTGTTGAATTCCAGCTTCCCTAATAATTATTTTACATCAAAAGACATTAGAAACTATTTGAAGAGGATTGAAATCTGTATTGGAAATAACTGTTAAAATTGGTCTACGTAATTAAACATATTCCAAAATTTTGTAAAAATGTAATACATTTTAGTTTTCAGCCCAAACTTAGGCCACACACAATGCAATAATGTTCACATTTTTGAACTGTCAATATTTTTATTTTATCATCTATTGTTTAAAAACAATACAGTTGATAAGATACCCTCAGTTGCGGAGAAAGGATTAATAATAAAGATTTTTTTATTCAGTCAATGGTGTGAGCACTGTCAGTTAAATAGTAACGTGTGGCCTTACTTTTACACGCATACCTATTTTGGCAAATGTATCATATTTTTCAAAATTTTGGAATGCATTTAAATCGTAGAACAATTTTAACTTTTGATTTTAATACAGATTTTAATTCTCTACAAGTATTCTCTCATCATTGATGTAGAATAATTAGGGAAGCAGGAATTCAACAATTCAGAATTTTACATTGAGTTTCCTATGGCCCTTTTTACGATTCACCACCCGGTATAAGATAAAATGTGTACTATTTGTCTTATTATTTCATAATAACACAAATATACACAATAACACACATTCAATGATCGAAAATAATTTAAAAATATGGGAATGTAAACTCTTGTGACGTAAAGTCAAAAATATAAGTCTCCCCACCACCGTCGGACAAGACAACCGTAATAAAGTCTAAGAACCGTGTTCTCTGGCAGAAAAAACACCACGCTACTGACAGTAAAAATCAAATTGCTTGCGATTAGCTAGCATGTCAGAACCTGGAATGTTAGTAAACGTTCGTACTTGTCAGTTTGGATGCGGTAGCTGGCGCTTGCTATTAGCTACTGGTATGCCATTGTGCTAGTAACAGGCATGTGTAAATCTGGCTTTGTTGTCTAACATTTTTGTCGTCTTTGGATTACAATTATAATTAGTTTGGAATACCTATGGTTAGTGATGTGAGTCGAGAATATTCCAAGCGAATATTCGAGAACATTGGAAAGTTTCCGAGAATATTCGCCTATAAAAAATGGAAATATTCTCCTGACCGCGAATATTCCGGAAAACTTTCAATGGAAAATTCTCGAGAATATTTCCGAGACCTTTCAAGAATGTTTCCATAATATTTCCGAGAACTCTTGAGAATGATTCCAAGAGCTTTTGAGAATATTTCCAAGAGCCTTTTGGACATAAGAGTCAGTGACGTAATTTGAATTTACATGGAAGTAGCGCTATTTAATTCACACGGCCGGCGAACCTATACCACTGCCAATTACAGAAGGAACATTGTTTTGAACATTACCTTCATTAATTTTATACTAAAAATGCCTAAAGCTATACTAAAATCACAATAAAGATGTACTAGAAATAAACAAATTAAGACACGTTAAAAGTTACTAGGAGTACTCCCAAACCATGACTTACAATGTATAAACTTTGCAAATCATGATTTGGGATTTACAATGTATATACTACATTGTAAATCATGATTTAGGAGTGCTCCTCGTACATTCAATATATCTTGGTTTGTTTATTTCTAGTGTATCTTTATTATAATTGTAGTAGATATAATGCATAGGAATATTTCAAAAGTGAAATAATAAATAAAGATAAAAAATTCAAAACTACAATAAAGTTATATCATTAAAACTTCCTGTAAAAACTAGATGAGGTTCAATCCTTAATTGTATATAACATTATTCCGTCTAAAAGTGCTTTACCGATGCTTATGGTCATAGAGGGAGAAAAGAGTTTTAGATGTCAAACTACTACAATTCTACAGGGTGTGAATGTTGCTACGAAATTAATTAAAAAACGTAATTGTCTTTTAAAATACCCTGTATAACATTACAAAACCTCATATTTTAAGAAAGAAAACATCGAAGAGAATCGAAAAATCTAAAAATATACAGGGTGTCCCATTAAAAAAACGAAGTTCTAAGCAACTTCCGGTATAACTGGAAGTAGCAAATAGATGAAAATATTTTCATTAAAAAGATGACTTCAAAACCCCTTAATTCAAATTTTCATTATTCTGTTGCCTTTAGTTCTCGAGATATTTCTAATAGACCTTTTATTTGCCTCACCCTGTATAGGAATACAGATTACCTGAAGTAAGTTCCTATAATATAATCAATTTTGTTTTGTTCATTGTAATGTTATCTTAATTATTTTAATACTTTTTTAAATAAAATAACTTTTTTTGTTTTAAGTATAATGACTAATAACAAATATTCAGAGTATTTTTGAATTAAGTTAAATAAATTTTTAGTAGTATTTTTGGACATGTAATTTTTAATAGATTTTTTCTGCAGTCGGAATACAACAACAATAAGTAAACCTAACTACTGATTCGTGTAATTTATTATAATAATTTTAATAAAAATGCAATATTTCCATAAGTTTCCGAAAGTTATTTCCGGGAAGTTTCCGGAAACTTTCCGGTGCTCGAATCTTCCCGGAAATTTTACATCACTTCCTATGGTTTATTGTCGCTGAAAATTTATGGACAACGATTACAAAAACTTAAAAAAGTAACAATGACAGTAGTTGTAATAATTTACTGAAATTAGATAAACCGTCATTATTACAAAATAAAAGATAATGAAATAAACATGAAAGGATCTATTGCAAAATTTTAATAAATTGAAAATTGGATAATAAAACCGTAGGAACGACTAAGTAAGTTGCCACATAATATGATACCCAAATATAGTTGTACATAAAGTTACTCATAAGTTATTCATTAAGAAACTCTTTTACTGAATAAAAATCATCTTTCAGATAGATAGGCTTTTTTCATTGCACGGGCCTAGAGAAAAGATGTTGTAGATTTAAGTTGTAATGGGGGATGGTTGTATAGTTTTTTGAAGAATATAATATAGATATCTGTACTAACTCAGTATGGACAGGATCCGTAAATAAACATAAAAAATGTTGAATTTCTGGTGGAGTAGTCATTATTAGGACTTGTTGGAAAAACATGTAGGTGTTTGAGAATTAAGCAAATAGTTTCTAAAATATATAAATAGGGAAGCGTTAAAATTCCGTGATATTTGAAGTAGCTTCTGAAATGTGTTGTTGTTCTGAGGCTGAACAGATACCGAATTGCTCTTTTTTTTTAATTTAAAAATAACATCAGATTGGGTAGCATTATACGAGTACACCGAAAAGAAAGACCATATTAAAGAAAGAAAAATATGATATTTATGTTAGGTATTTTGGAAGATGCTAAATTGATTTCCTTCGAAACAGATCTTACTGCATCGTAAGCTGAGGCTAGTTTCTTAATTAACAAATCGATTTGATGGGGCTATTTAAGCTTGATGTCTATAAAAGTAACAAGAAACTTTACAAAATCATTGGTATTGATCTGGCTGTTATTAAGAAGCAAAAATTAGAGAACTCCTTTATATAATAGTGGCACTGTCTAATCCACGTTAGAGTAAATGATAGTCGGACCAGATTTTTATTCTAAGTAGGTAAAAAGTTAAAGTTGCATGAAGAGTTGCAAATTTTGAGTTGCTCCAAGTGAAGCTGGTCAAATAAAATTCCAAATGAAAATCGATTTTGTATGATGAAGTATGAAGTATATGTGTGTTTTGTTGATTACCAGAAAGCGTTCGATAGAATAAAACATGACGAACTGATGAAAATATTAAATTCAATTGGTCTAGACAGCAGAGATCGCCGTATAATAAACAATATCTATTACGAACAAACTGCAGCCCTTAGAGTAGGGGATCAGTTAACAGACGACATAAAGATAAAAAGAGGTGTGCGACAGGGATGTATATTGTCCCCATTATTGTTTAATACATATTCAGAGCACATTATGAAGCTAGCGCTAACGGACATAGACGAGGGAATACTTATAAACGGAGAACGATTGAACAACATAAGATACGCTGATGATACTTTCATTTTTGCAGACAGTCTTGAAGGTCTGCAGACACTTGTCTCCAGGGTGGCAGAAGTAAGTAGCAGGTTTGGGCTTGATTTTAACATAAAAAAAAACCAAATACATGGTTATAAGCAAAAATAGGATACCACCTGGTCAATTACTAGTTAACCAACAACCTATAACACAAATCACCAACTTTTGTTATTTGGGTGCAAACTTAAATGAACACTGGGACCAATCGACGGAAATTAAGATAAGGATCGAGAAGGCAAGATCAGCTTTCGTCAAAATGAAAAAAATCTTTAACAGCCACGATATAAAATTGGAAATAAAAGTTCGTTTACTAAAATGCTACGTATTCTCCGTTCTTTTATATGGCGTGGAGTCATGGACCTTAACTGAAGCATCACTGAAGAGACTCGAAGCATTTGAGATGTGGTGCTATAGACGCATGTTGAGGATTTCCTGGATAGACAGAGTTACCAACGAAGAAGTTCTACATAGAATGGGTAAAGAGCGCGAACTAGTCGTAACCATAAAACGTCGCAAACTGGAATACCTGGGCCATATAATGCGCAATGAACAACGATATGACCTACTTCGGACCATACTTCAAGGTAAAGTGCATGGGAAAAGAGGTCCAGGACGAAGAAAAATATCCTGGCTGCATAACCTGCGAAAATGGTTTAACTTAACCACTACCGGACTTTTCAGGGCAGCAGTCAACAAAGTCAGAATAGCCATGTTAGTGTCCAACATCCGTAACGGATAGGCACCATAAGAAGAAGAAGTATGAAGGGAGTAAAAGTCAATATGGAGTTATTCAATTCATTTATTTGCTTACTGATTTACAAATATTGTAATATGTACAGTAACCTATTTATACGAACAGAAGGAGATATAACTGTCGATGATTTCCTTGTTTTTTGGGCTGTGATCGGTAGCAGCCTTTTTGGCAGTAGATGTGAGAGTGTATTTCTTATCATTTTTGGTTTTCTTGGAAAGACGTGTTAAGAGTTTCTTAAAACGTTTGCGTTCTTGTAGGTAGGTATCCATGAATAAATGCATTTTTGCTGGACCTAAAACAAAGTTTGGTACTAGCATTAGTATTAATATTCGAATAAATACTAATTAATCTAAGAAGTACAATGGAATAATCAATAAGTGGTGCAGTGGTAAATGGTCAATTCACAGTATAAATATAAATACGCGGCAGAAACACGAACTGACACACAGGACAAAAATATTGCTCGAAATAGCGGAGATGAAACCCCTTCGAAACATCGATGGTAAGGCACTATGGGACAGAGCTAGAAGTACATACAGTGTGTCCACGATTGGGGTGTCCAAGAGGAAAAACTTTTTTATTTTCAATTTTAGCGAAAAATGTCATTCTTGATAAAAAGTTTTGCTTGTTCTAAAACCCCGTAAAGCGAAATAAAATTCAAGTTTTACAAACCCTATTTAATTTTGTAGTCAATTTTGTGTAAATCCCTATTAGTCCAGAAAGCCACTGCGCATCCGCTAGGAAAAATATTCTAATTCGGATTTTTTGCACAATCTTACTCAAAAAGGACCCCTTTTAACAAATTTGCATGTTGCCAGGACCAAAAGGTGGTCAAAAATTTTTTAACCGTTTTTTTTTTGTTTTTATCCTAAAAATATTTTTTTTACATGGAAAAAGTTTTTTTAGGTTTTTTGGATCATTCCAAACAGAAAAGGTCTTTAGTGACTTTTCTCTAAAAATGATAGTTTTTGACACATAAGCGATTAAAAATTGAAAAATTGCGAAATCGGCCATTTTTAACCCTCAAAAACTATGTGAAAAACTGAAAATTTGAATGTTGCCAAGGTAGGTAGATATTCTTTAAACATCGATTGATGAAATCCCGAAGAGTTTTTTGCAATACAATATTCAAAACTCCTTTGTTTTTTAATTGCTAATCAAGCGTGCGCGACACTATTTTCCACCGACAGTATGGTGCAAATGAAAGGAATAAATTCGTTATTTCGTAAACTGGCGATTTTAGGGAGAAATCCCGAAACAGGTTGATTTTTATTTTTAAGTTATGATATTGTGGCATATATGGTATACTAGTGACGTCATCCGTCTGGGCGTGATGACGTAATCGATGATTTTTTTAAATGAGAATAGGAGTCGTATGGTAGCTCATTTGAAAGGTTCTTCAATTCTCTATTCAGTAATGTAAACATTTACATAATTATTTATACAGGGTGTCCTTCTACTTCTTTTTGTGTCAAATAATTTAATTTAATAAAAATTTTTTGGACACCCTGTATAAATAATTATGTAAATGTTTATATTGCTGAATAGAGAATTGAAGAGCCTTTCAAATGAACTAGCAGATGACCCCTATTCTCATTTAAAAAAATCATCGATTACGTCATCACGTCCAGACGGATGACGTCACTAGTATATCATATATGCCACAATATCATAACTTAAAAATAAAAATCGATTTGTTTCGGGATTTTTCCTTAAAGTCGCCGATTTACGAAATAACGAATTTATTCCTTTCATTTGCACCATACTGTCGGTGGCAAATAGTGTCGCGCACACTTGATTAGCAATTAAAAAACAAAGGAGTTTTGAATACTGTATTGCAAAAAACTCTTCGGGATTTCATCAACCGATGTTTAAAGAATATCTACCTACCTTGGCAACATTCAAATTTTCAGTTTTTCACACAGTTTTTGAGGGTTAAAAATGGCCGATTTCGCAATTTTTAAATTTTTAATCGCTTATGTGTCAAAAACTATCATTTTTAGAGAAAAGTCACTAAAGACCTTTTCTCTTTGGAATGATCCAAAAAACCTAAAAAAACTTTTTCCATGTAAAAAAAATAATTTTAGGATAAAAACAAAAAAAAACGTTTAAAAAATTTTTGACCACCTTTTGGTCCTGGCAACATGCAAATTTGTTAAAAGGGGTCCTTTTTGAGTAAGATTGTGCAAAAAATCCGAATTAGAATATTTTTCCTAGCGGATGCGCAGTGGCTTTCTGGACTATATATATAATTTTGCACTAAGTTCGAAATGGTAACAATATAATCTAGTGTTGCCAAGCCGCAATGTAGCTTAGTAACTGTCAATTCCGATAAATAATTTGCGAATTGTCATTTTTTTTTTCGACAATGTTAAGCGTTCAAAATATAATTTAACTTGTGATCAATTTTGTTGTTAAAATTAGTGGATTAATAATAATTATTTAATTATTACATAATTGGATGTTTCAAGGAGAACGACAAAGTTTGGTTTCATAATCCAAAGAAGCGAAAGGGTTGTTCTCCCAAGTTATTATTGTTACAATTTCGAACTTAGTGCAAAAGTTTATAGGGATTTAGATAAAATTGGCTACAAAATTACGCATGAATTGAAAAACTTGAATTTTATTTCGTTTAAGGGGTTTTAGAACAAGCAAAACTTTTTATCAAGAATGACATTTTTCGCTAAAATTGAAAATAAAAAAGTTTTTCCACTTGGGCACCCCAACCGTGGACACACTGTATATAGACAAGGTGGAGAATATAACTGGGTAATAAACAGAACAGTAGAATAAAATGACTACATAAGCCGAATGACAACAAATAGAGTAGTAAGGACGGCGATATACGGTTTCCCAAGACCGCGAAAGCGATGGAACGACAAATTACTGAAGGCATATTGAAAAACCAGACAGAGTCATGTCTTTACAAAAAGAAGAAGAAGAATAACAAAAGTTAATGTGTCGGTTAGGCCAAATAGGACGATGAAGGCATCCATTAATGTCTGCTTAGTTGGAAAGTGTTATACCTAGATATATGTATGTACATTGTTTCCATTACTTGTTTGAGAGTTTGCAAGACTTAAACTTGAAAATCATTGTTTTTTTCTTATCACTATTGTTCTAGTACTCTGAGTTAAAATCGTCAGGTTTGCTTTTGTATTAAACTGTGAACTAATTTTTGAAGGCTATCTTTATTTCTGGCTTTCCAAATTGCATCGTCTGCGGATCAGAGAATTTAATTTCATTATTACCCATTCTGTATTCTCTTTTTTATTGATGCCCTTAATGATCTCATCCATGATTAGATTAAACTGCATAAAGCTTACTGAATTCCACTATTCCATTGCCTCTATCTATGAGTTCATGAAGTGATCTATTCCACCTTATTGTTTCGATATACGTTTTCGATGAGTGATTCTTTCTTTAGCTCTGCTTTCCTTAGTAACACCACTGCAGAATATTAAGTAGTAGTTATCTAACTCAAACACAATTTGGGCTTTTCCCTTCTTCTTTGCCTCTTAAAGTGCATATATGTGTAAAAAACAAAGAAAGTAAGTAATTTAAAAATTATAGATGATTTAGATTTAGATTTAATTATGTTTAAAAACTATAACTCCATAAATCAAGTTTGAAAATTTATATATTTGTTTTAAATAATTTTCTCCTACAAATAATAATGCAATTATTATATCCACTAAAAATACAGGGTGTAACAAAAATACAGGTCATAAATTAAATCACATATTCTGGGACCAAAAATAGTTCGATTGAACCTAACTTACCTTAGTACAAATATGCACACAAAATAAAGTTACAGCCCTTTGAAGTTACACGATAAAAATCGATATTCTCCGATATATCGAGAACTATTCGAGATTTTTTTAATAAAAATGGACACGTGCCATTCTTATGGCAGAAACGTTTTAAAAATAAATTATAGTTAAATTTGTGCACCCCATAAAAATTTGATGTGGGTTTTGTTCCCTTAAACCCCCCAAACTTTTTTGTACGCCCCAATTAAATTATTATTGTGGTACCCTTAGTTAAACACAATGTTTTTAAAACTTCTTTTGCCTCTTAATATTTTTTCGATAAACCTGTTTTAATCGAGATGTATACATACTTTTTTAATATGTTTACATAAAAATTGTATGGGGGTTCTGTGCCTTTAAAGCCTCCAAATGTTTGTGTACGTTCCAATTAAACTATTATTGCGGTACCATTAGTTAAACAGGATGTTTTTAAAACTTTTTTGCCTCTTAATATTTTTCCGATGTTCTAAGAGTTTTCGATATATCGGAAAAAATCGATTTTTATCTTGTAACTTCAAAGGGCTATAACTTTTTTGTATGTTCATTTAGACTAAGGTAAGTTAGGTTCAATCGAACTATTTTTGGTCCCAAAATATTATGTGATTTAATTTATGACCTGTATTTTTGTTACACCCTGTATAATTACACCCTGTAAAAAACACCTTAAAAATGGGTCATTTTTGATGTCTCGAATTAGCTAAACCTGTTGTCCGATTTAAGTGATTTATTAATATATTATAGCCTTACTCTTTAACAATATCGCTGTATAATAATATTGTTGCTAAACAGGTAAATTTTCATTGTATACTGGGCGTACCAATGAAACTGTATGTAATGGAAAATCCAACTGTAGCCTTATGTTTTCTCAACATTCTCTTTTTGATTCATTCGCTTATGTTGAACCATAAAAAAGTTAGGTACCTACTTTAAAAATTAGCCATGTTTTTCATCAATACAGGGTGTTTTTTTTTTTAATAAGTATGGCAAACTCCAAGGGGTAATTCTACATGAAAAAATAATTACAGTTTGCTTTATAAACCTATGTCCGCAAATGCTTCGTTTCTGAGATAGAGGGTGTTAAAGTTTTTCTTACAAACTGACGATTTATTTATTGCTGTAAAACCGGGTGAGATATGCAAATAAAATTTGGTGGGTTATAAGATATAGTTATTTTACGTTTTTTTTACATACAAGTTAGAATTAAATATTCACCATTGGCGTACATACGGGTAATACGACCCGTAAAAACATGGCTAGTTTTTAAAGTACCTAACTTTTTTATGGTCTAATGTAAGCGAATTAATCAAAAAACAAAATGTTGAGAAAATTGAGGCTATAGTTGGATTTCAATTTCAGTATTTTATAAATGCTTGCATATTCCACAGGGTGATGCGAACTTTGAGAAAATACACAGTTTGATTGTTACACTCGGTATACAATGAAAATTTAACTGATTAGCATCGATACTATTAGGGCGATATTGTTAAAGAGTAGTAAGTCTATAATATATTAAAAAAATTACTTAAATTGGACAACAGGTTTAGGAAATTCGAGACATAAAAAACGACCCATTTTTAAGGTGTCCGGTTAATTTTGCACCCCAGTGTACAATAATAATTTGAAATATCCCTACATTTGATAGAATCTCTATTTCTCATGCTGAAAATAACAGCATGGGAAATCTAACCTCCAAAAATCCTTTAATAATGCTTGAACATTATCAACAATCTATCATTACCATTTTTTAATTATTAACAATATTATGTGCAAAAATTACTTACCAATATCTTTAATGGTGTTTAACGTATTTAAATAGTAATTGAAATCATAATTATTGATTTAATTCAGGTACCACTTCTAAAAATAAATACACACATTCACATAATTTGCGCGTGAAGTGAGGTTGTCTTCCTTGTTCGTGGAGAAGTGAAAGAGTTGAATTTAGAATTGTTGAAACCAAACTTGATTTGGTGCGTCGTTTTAGTATTTCGATCAATAACCTTTATTATTTCATTAAAATTTAACATCAAATGATATAAAAAGATAAAACGAGGGTGATGCGAAAAATGTTCGCACTCTGGTCTGGTACACAGAAATATCATTGCTGAAAGAGGTATAACACATATGTTTGTTAGATTCGTACAATCGATCGTTTGAAGTAGTTATTTTCCTAACTAGTGCGGAAAGTGATACTTTCACGCACGAGACTGCCGTTGACCCGAACGACGCGCTAGCGGAGTTCGGGCAAGCAGTCGAGTGCGGGGAAGACACTTTCCGCATGAGTTACACTCAACGAAAAAGGTACGTAATATCAATAAAAATGTTAATTCAGACAACAAACGTAATACTTAAAAATTTTTCAATTCTTGGTTTTATTGGGACAACAAAACGATGTTCATCAATTCATTATTTTCAAAATTGGAAAGAAATCCTTTGTAAAAGGTATAAAAATTTTTTTTATTAAAAATCCCTTAAAAGGGCTACATCACAACAAAACGTTTTCGATTTTTATAAAAAATCATCATCAGTGTTCGATAAACTGGATGCTAGCTGAGCCACAAAAGAAAAATATCTGGGTAAAAACCCTTTACATAAAATATAGATGCCTTAA